>NC_136067.1:594768898-595498138 GCF_964261635.1 Lissotriton helveticus | reverse complement strand
TAAGTGCACAGTCGGATAATTAATGTACCATTACTAGTCCTCCCCCAGAGTTACCTTGATTATTTGCGGGCACTTATCAGAAACGTCACTCCCGATCTGTCTTTCCTCACAGGCAATTATGAAAATCGAAACAAACCGGAAACCCATTGTTTAATAAATTGTGGAAAAGTAAATTTTGCCATGTTCTGTGTCCCTACGTGTCATCCATCATATGTTATGTGTGCATGACCAATATGCATATGTTATTCCCCATGTCCGATTAATGACGCAATTACAGTTGTGTCCACCTCTAGTATGCCAGTTTCCAGTCCTCGTAAATACTACGAATATCAGGACTATGTAAAGTAATGTTGCCACGTTTCTCAGTGTGCACGTTATTCTATTATAAAGTCCTCGTTTCTAGGCCTCAAAAGGGCCTGGACATCAGATTCAGCTCCTGTCTCCTGAAGCCTCGCTAAGGAGCGATGCAGCCCCCACCTGTATCCTCGACCTTTCACTTACTTCCTGCCTCGCAGTGCCCGGTGCAGCCTGGCTCTGCCTCTGAGTCTGCCAAAAGTATGTTATAGTTCCAGTTATCAGTTCAGTCCTCCTTCTCTGCATTCCTAAGCTACTGAACTGCATCAATAGTTTCCGTCATTGTCTAGCCTTCATGGCTCCATGTTAGAGAAATACTGCATTTAATGGTCATTTAATATTCTTCATCACGCACTACATGTAGAATAATGCATGGTCCAGTCTTAGAATCAAGTTAGCTTTTCCCCTCATGACTTCTAGTTTATATCAACATGTTCCCTAAACATCAGATACTAGATAGGGTTTAGGTACATGTCGCTCCGACCCTCCAGACTTTAGTCTCTGCTCCTAGCACAGAGTTCATAGCCCCCAGCTTCTCCTCGTAACACGTCATTGCCAGTTTACGCGCACCATCAGGTTAGAGGTCCCGGCTCCTTAGGTAGCCCCCTCCAATGTTTCCGCCCCATTCATGACATATTCTGTTACGTCTGCACCACATGTCTATGTATACGCCCAGTTACACCTACTTTTACTGTTATCTTTCGCGACTGCTACGCGTCACGCCTTCTGCTCCACCCACTGCTACGCCTACTGCAATGTAATGCTATGTGTTCGCGCTATGTATATATGCCCGTGTATTGTTATTAAAAGTTAGCGCGCTCATCTCAGACCCAGCCCCGGCAGCTGCCGGGCCACTCTAGCCCTGCCATTCTGTTCCTATGCAGGTTGTCCTGATCCTGTCCTTATGCTGTAATAAACCTGCAGAAACTCCTACTACCTCGAATCTTGACTCTTATTTATTGAGCTATCTGTTATGATATATGCCTAGTCAAAAATAGGGTATTATTTATTTATTTACCACATAATGGCGCCCGAATAGGGACTTTCCCTTTCCCCACGCGTCGGTGAAGCCACGCCGACCCCCTGACCCTCTGCAGTCGTGACGGAACCATACTGGCCAAGTGCAGATATTTCTGCTTCAAGTATCCCTCAGGCCCACGGAGGAGACGGAGGAGGCGGTCCAGCATCCAAACGAGACGGTGGAGGAACGCGGCGAGTCCCGACCAGAGCCCAAGCCGAGAGTCCAAGGTCCGAGGTATCCGGAGGCCCACCCGTAACTGAAGTCCGAAGTCCGAAGTTCGTCGTCATCAGTCCAGTCCGAGGCCTTCCGTTCCGTGCTGCCCGGTGAGTACCATTGCTGGGGTAGTATCTAGACAGGACCAATCTAAATTGACTCCTGGTCCGTGGGTTGGTGGTACCCAGACTCACAAACGAAGTGTTCACCTAGGTGGATACGGGTCTTGATGCGTCCCTTTATGGGACCGGTATGTTCCGTACTGTTACAGCAGTGCATCCAGTAACTCTAGTCTGTTCCGTTCTCGAGAAAATTCTTGTATTTCTGTTCTCAGTATTCCAGGTAATATTCTGTTCGAACTGTTATGTTATAATATTGTTTAATGTATTTTCAATGTCGTGGTATGCCTGAATTGTTTTCCCAATTGTTATTGTTCTTTGTGTATTGTATTGTGTTCCGATTCAAGTTTACAATGCCGCTCTTTTCCAAGTTACGTCAGTTAAAAACTAGAAAGGGTTTATTAGAAGAAGCAGTTCCTGTTCCGCCGAGGGACAGTCCAGGTCATTTTATGTATCAGAAACATGGCATAAGTGCCATATTGTATCTAGATTTATGGGTAGAGTATACCAAACAGTTAAAAGAAAAGTATAGATGGCCTGTATTGGGTACATGGGATGCCGAATGTATCATGCGAGTAGAAGAAGCATTATGGAAAAAGAAAGCCAGACAGTCACAGAAAGATGCCATCGAGTTATGGCGTAAAGAAGCGCATAGAAGAACCGAAAAGGAAGTCAGAAAGTCAGAGTTAAGTAGAGAATCCCAAGAACGAGCCCAAGAAAGAGAATTAATCGAGATAGGTGAACAAGTCAAAGTCGAACAGTCAGACAGACAGAGGCATGCCCTTATTAAGGGTATGTATCCTCTTCTTGCCGAGGGCTTGCCAAAAGCGACCCCAGAGGCATCCAGTAATTTCCCGCCACCATTAGTTCCGACCAAGCTACGTCACAAACAGACCGCAGCTGATATTTTTATTTCGTCCTATTTGGACGACACAGTCCCAGAATATGCAAATCCTGTTCGCGCTCCGCCAGTCCCTGTAAATCAGGCACTTCCCGCTCTTCCAGACACCGGAGTACCTGCTACGGTACCCCCGGTCCAGCCAGCATTTCAACTTCCCGTTCCGCCACGAAGAATGTCAGTTGATGATTCTAGTTTAGGGGCCGCAGGAGGAGGTCCTCCTCAAACCCCGCCGCCACACAAGCGTTTAACGTTAGCCGAATTACATGCACAAGCGTCACAGCGTACGCCTAGACATCAGACTGTAGCAGAAATAAGAAAATCCCTTGCCGAATGTGTCTATGATCCAGTCCCAGGCGAGGATAATATGGTTTTATATTCGTTCCGCGTAAGAAAGGTGGCCGAGTATCTAGTCACCTTACCGAATATGAAAGAAGATCTAGACAGAATATATCGTTTCATCCGTACAGGGGATGATCCAGAAAGTATTCACGAAGCCATGTCTCAAAGGAAAGCCGAGATCCAGCTCATGATATTAAAGTTTCTGATTAATTGTCTAATAAGAGAACAAGATTACCCGTCTAAAGATTCTGCCGAAATGAGAATCCTGACAAGGTGGAGTGATAATATAGCCGAGGGTAAGCACAAGACCGTCGGTGCCATGGAAAGTATGTACAAGAAAATCCGTAAAGAAATAATAAAGATACACGAACAGCGTAAAGCAGCACAAGTAAGCGAGAAAGAAAGTACCTCTGATCCTGAAGAGGAAGACGACGAGAATACCGCCAGAATAGCGTACGTAGGAAAACCCAGATTTCCAGATCGCCATTTACGTCTAGAACCCAAGTCTATTTTCCATCATTCAGTACCAGAACAAGGTTCTCTAGAACAAGTGTTCCAAGCTACCGATCACATTCTGAAATCACGAATCGGTTACAGTGAATTAAGTACCATGCATGAACAGGAACTAGTCCGATCAGCAGTCAGATGGATTACTGATTCTACCACTTTTCCAGACGAAATAGTGGCACAAATGTTCCTGAAACTGCCCCCAGCCGAACAACGACTGGTGGGTATGTATATGATCCAGCACCTCATTACTCTGTATGAGGGTCAGCACTCTGATCCAGGCCCGTTACATGATGTCCTGAATGAGTTACTCCAGTACAAATGGAGAGGTCTAGGTACCGATTTAATTAGTGTCATTCTAGAACAGCATCACAAATATAGAACGTTCTTGAACCCGCATTTTGTTCATGTCTCACCCCCAGAAAGTAAACCGTTTTACATAGACAGACAGAATCCGTTACGAGAAGTCCACCCAGTTAAAGGAACGGGTGGCGAAATGCAACGAGTGTTTGTATACACTCCGATAACAAAGATGGAACTCCTTGAAATGAAGAAATTAATTCCCTGTCATGACAAAGATCCAGCAGGGTTCCATAGAGAATTAAAAGACATGCTCCGTATGGGAGAATACACTTACCCAGATATCATTAAAATGTTAAAGGTCCTGTTGCCCGCAGGGGTGTATGAAAAGCTAAAGGAAAAAGAATGGGAGGTGGGAGAGAAAAAGATCGATTGGACAGTTCTAGAAGCAGAAGACAAGGCACGAGTACCAGGTACCGGTCTTGGGGATAAATGCAAAGAATTACCAGAATTATTGATTCAAGTTTTACCCAGATTATTGACAACTAGAAAAGAAGACTGGGATGCAATCTCAGCCTGTAAACAGAAGCAAGATGAAGATATTAGTGATTTTTATTCTAGGTTTGAAAAATGTTTCAGTATTAACAGTGGCCTCAAGACAAGTAGTGAGTCATACCCTCACCTTTTCGTTACTAAATTAGTCGAGAATTCAAGTCCACAAATTAAAAATCGAGTTTTGAAAGTCGAAAGCACCTGGCAAGCAAATACTCCGTCCCAGATGCTCCAGATGCTCCAGTACCACCAGAATAGAATCAGGGAAGAACAAGAACACGAAAGAAAACGTATGAAAGACACGAAAATGAAAGTACTAGTTGCACAATCTGTTCCTCAAGACAGTCAGAAGAGGGGTCCGAATCAAGCCAGCCATCCTGCAGCTCCCGTTAAAGGGAACTGCAATTATTGTAAACAGCCAGGTCATTTTATAAATGAGTGTGCAGTTCTGAAACACAACATAGCTACTGGTAAGACTAAAGAAAGACCACGTCCGCCTAGACAAGAACAAGTTTCACAGACTCCTCAGTCACAGAATGCACAACAGACAGTTACAGTACCGCAGCCTATCGCTGCAACACAGCATGTTACATCGCAGATGTACCAGTATGCACAGTCCGAGTATCCAGAGTACCAGCCATATTCATGAAACAGCCTAGAGAGGGAGGTAGGCTTGCCTCTCATCGAGATACCTGTAGATCAAGAAGGTCCCTATGTTCACAGTCAAGTATTAGGGAAAGACAGAAAGTTTTTGATTGATACAGGGGCAAGTAGGACCACAATTAGTCACGCCGAAGTTCCAGGGGCTCCGCTCTCAGGCTCAAGAAATGTTTCCCTTGGATTTTCAGGAAAACCCATTATAAATGAAATATCAAAGCCAGTTACTTTAGAAGTAGGTCCATTGTCCCGTACTACTGATCTGTTACTTACTAAGTCATGTCCAGAAAATCTATTAGGCATTAAAACACTGAAAGAGTTAGGTGCCGTTATATGCTGTTCCCCAGAGGGAATACGTCTGTTCCTGCGTGACTTCAAGGGTCACTATGTATTACGAGATTTTGATTCAAGACTGTCTAAAGTTCCGCAGCATTTATGGGCGCAAGGTCCAACTGATGTAGGTTACATGCAAATCACACCCTATCGTGTGACCCTCAAGCCAGGTGTAGTGTTACCACGAATCAGACAGTACAGATTGCCACCCGAGGCTGTAGCAGCCTTGTCCAGAATTATTGACGAGCTCATCGCTCAAGGAGTAGTTGTAGAAACTGACTCCAATGTATGCAATTCTCCGATCATTCCAGTCATGAAACGTACTGATCCAAATGCACCCCCAGTATATCGATTAGTGATTGACTTACGAGAACTTAACAAATGTATTATTCCGCAGTACCCAGTTGTCCCAGATATCTCTTCCCTGTTAACTGCTATTGATTCCAAAGCTACGTTCTTCACTGTCATAGACCTCAAGAACGCATTTTTTAGTATTCCTATTCATCCAGACAGCCAGTTTCTTTTCGGATTTTGTTTAAATGGAAGGAGCTATATGTTCACACGCGCTCCTCAAGGTTTTACAGAAAGCCCTAGTATTTACAGTCAAGCACTTAAGAGACAACTAGATAATATTCACATGCCAACTGACACTGCCCTGCTCCAGTATGTCGATGATCTACTGATCACAGCCCGTTCTGAACGTGATTGCGAGCGAGCATCTCTTACAGTTTTGTATTTTCTAGCCGAGATGGGGCACAAGGTGTCCCCTTCGAAGCTTCAATTCTGTGTCCAGCAAGTGGTATACTTAGGACACTTGCTGTCCAAGAGGGGTAGGCAGTTGACACCAGACCGTATCCAGTTAATAGCGAGTCTTCCCCAGCCCAGAACCCAGAAGGAGGTACGTGCCTTTATTGGCCTTACTTCTTATTGCAGACAATGGATTCCCCAGTATGCATTTCTAGCGAAGCCACTGATACAGTTAACGACACAGGAGGCAGCCGTATCGACTGTCCTCCCTTGGACATCTGAACATACACTTAGTTTCAACGAATTAAAGAAAGCTTTATGCCAAGCTCCAGTTCTAGCTACACCGAACTACAGTAAGCCTTTTACACTTTTCGTTACTGAACGTGAAGGTACAGCATTATCTGTTCTCACACAAGATCAAGCAGGACAATACAAGCCCTGTGCTTATTTTTCGAGCACACTAGATCCAGTCGCCCAGGCGTTGCCTGCGTGCCTCAAGTCAGTTGCAGCCACAGCACTAGCTATCAGACAAAGTGATTCCATAGTTTTAGGACACTCCCTGACAGTACAAGTTCCACACTCCGTAGAAGTTCTTCTAAACCGAACACAAACTCAGCACTTGACAATTGCACGTTTAACAGGTTATGAATTGACACTGTTTCAGCCACACATAGAAATTAGACGCTGCAACGTCCTGAATCCTGCTACACTGTTACCATCAGTTAATTCAAATCCTGACCCACATGACTGTGTGGAAGTAGTTAACATTACGACAAAGCCAAGACAAGACCTGACAGACATTCCGTTACCAGATCCTGACCTGACACTTTATGTGGATGGTTCATGTATGAGAACTAGTACAGGAGAACTAGTCGCCGCGTATGCAGTGACTACTGACACTGAAGTTATTGAAACACACCGTATTGATACCCTGTCCGCTCAAGCAGCAGAGCTAGTTGCTCTGACACAAGCCTGTATACACGCCAAGAACCTGAAAGTCAATGTTTACACAGATTCACGTTACGCATTTGGAGTTGTACACGACTTCGGAGTGCTCTGGCAAGAGAGAGGTTTCATGACTTCTCATGGAACCAAGATTCAGCATGGTTTCCTTATCCAAGCTCTGTTAGATGCCATACACTTACCGACATCTATTGCTATCATGAAGTGCAAAGCACATACGAAAGTTACTGACATTATTTCCCAAGGTAATGATCTAGCAGATCGCACAGCCAGGCTTACAGCACAGACTCCAGACATTCAAGCTAATCCGACACAGACACATACTCCAGATCCGATTACATGTATGACAGTTAAGGACCCTACACAAGATGTCATAGATATCCAGTTACATGCTACTCCCGATGAAATCAAGAAATGGTCCGAACAAGGAGGGGTCCAGACAGATCAAGGATGGTTAACGAAGGGTAGAGCCACATGGTTTCTCCCCGACTCTATGGTTCAAGTCATCATTAATACCGCACATAGTCCAGCACATTTAGGAGAAAAAGCTATGTTAGACAGTATCCAGAACATTTGGTTCAACAAGCATTTACGAGCTGCAGCCAAGCAAAAAGTCCGTATCTGTATGATATGTTGTCAGTTTAATCCAGGTAAAAGTGTCCCGGTGGAACAAGGTGGTTTCCAGCCTCCTGACCACCCTTTTGAAGTCCTCCAGATGGATTATATTCAGATGGAGCGATGTCGAGGTTTCAAGTATGTCCTTGTAGTTGTATGCGCTTTGTCCAGATGGACAGAAGCATATCCAGTCCCAGATTACACAGCCGCGACCACTGCCAAACAGTTGGTTCGTGAGTTTTTCCCTCGATATGGACTCCCTAGAGTCGTATATTCTGATAACGGTCAGCCATTCTCATCCGAACTCATGAAGCACGTTTCCCTTTTGTTAGGGTACCAGTGGAAGTTCCATTGTGTACGCCATCCTGAAGCAGCCGGTCTCGTTGAGAGACATAATCAGACCCTGAAAATTCGAATCGCCAAAGTATGCAAAGAAAAAGGTGTGGACTGGCTAGTAGCTCTGCCAGTCGCTTTGTTTTATATGCGCATGGTCGCACATTCCAGATCAGGTCTGTCCCCGTATGAGGTCGTATTCGGCCGCCCCCCTAACATGTGGGGTACTCCTAGACCCCGAAGTATTACTGATGTTTCATGTAATATGCTGACAGATTATCTAGCTTCCTTGATGTCTGCCCTCAACTCATGTCGTTCACAGGTTGCTGCCGCATTTCCAGACAATACCGAGGTGGCACCGCATGAAATCGTTCCAGGTTCCATGGTGATGGTCCGAAACTTTGACAGATCAAGTCCGCTGGAGCCTCGATGGAAGGAGCCCCGTCAGGTCCTCCTCACCACCCGTACAGCCGTGAAGTTGGAAGGCCGGAAAGGATGGATACATCTTTCTCATGTAAAACTTTTCAATGGATTAAAACCCGTTTCTAAAAACATTTCCAAGGATTCCCAGGATTTTAAGGACTGCCGAAATATTGTTCCTAAGGACTGTCCCGCAAAAGACATTGACACAACCCCTCCCCTGTTAGAGAAAACTCCGCAGCAGGAGTATAAGCAAAAGTTAAGGTCTAGTAAAATAAGTCAGTCAGTTTGATTGTATAAGTCCTCCCCTAGGTGAAACGGTTAGACTGTTTCTGACATGTATAAAATAGACCCCCATAATGAGAGAGTTAGTAAAAACTCAATTCAATATATCGTTTTTCTAAGTTTCATATTATTCATCAGCATAATGATTTCCTGCACCAGTTATGCATTTTTCCTGTATTTTTCAGTTCCTCATGTAAATAAGTCTGCTAATGTTACAGAAGAGCACACGTTTAGTGATCTGCCTCCTCACGAATATTCATACCGCCTCGCTATGCGTAATAACTCATTTATCCGCATGTTACATTATTCACACCAGACCAGCAATGCCACTAATTGTTGGGTGTGTGGTCGACTCCCCCCTTTCCAGACACCGAAGGGAGTTCTGCCACTTTTTCCTTATCCGTTCTCACATAATGGTTCGTGTGGAGCATGGTCCACATTAACGTCATCCTCAACAGATATGTCTTTTCTTAACAGTACATGTTTCCCAGACAAGCAAGGTCTCCCCCACAGAACAGGTTTAGATCTAGAAAATGAAGTGTATAATTTAGGTAATTATTCGTCGAATTTCATGGTCCTGAATGTTCAGTCTGATACTACTCCAGACTCAGCAACAATAGATTGCACACGGTTCCCCTGAGGATGAGTGATGGCGTAGTGCGATAAGCTGTCTTCCTCTCTACCTCATGTATGAGGTGTTAACGTGCCTCAATCCAGCAGGGAAAGGTATCCCTTGTCGGAACTAGGGATGCCTCACACAACAGACTGGTTTTACGGCTGTTGTCATGTCACCAGTTAGTCATATCGTAACATCATCGGCTCCCTGCTCCTGCGTCAAGCCGGCGCTGCAATGCCTGACGGGTAGCACGGAGTGCTACACTCTTGCGGAGATCTTTTGTTCCTATGCCGATAGGTGTAAGGGTGTGAGGGCCCTAGTAGGTGAAGTAGTGAGCGTGAGTGAGGTGAATTAAAACAGGTTGGTGTAAACTACGGCTTAGGTTTTATTCATGTAGTACACCACCTGAAGTAAAAACGTGTGAGGGGCAGTGGGGCTGCAGTAGCTACGAGGAGTCAGTCCCATTCAACCCTCAACTGTGAAGCGGTCAACATGTTTCATGCCTATAGTGGCAATTCTTCAGGACCAGACAGAGGTGCTCATAAACTTAGTGATTGAACTGGAAGCCCCGCATAAGGCTGAGGCTTCAGTAGTATACAACCTGTTGGGTTGTTGGATCCAGCCGGAGAGGGGTTCCTGCGTCAACGGGATACCCTGTAGGAAGAGAAGTAGAGTTCAGCTCGTGGATCAAGTCCCCCAGTAGACAAATCAGGGGGGTGTATCTTACTTCCATACCGTGAAGCAGTGTATGATGAGGTGGGGAAGACAAAGTAAAGACACTACGCATCAAGGGGATAGTGAGTCTCACTTAACACCGTTGCTGGGTAAAGGTTTCCAGCAGACATGAAGTGTATCCATAAGCCAGGTAGGTATTTAAAGGTGTAGGAGTACACATGAATAAAAATACAAAATACAAAATACAAAAGACCAAAGTGACAGGATATCACGCCAGCCGGCGTGCCCCTGCACGTTGTGATGGCAGTGCCTCAGGGTATATTAGAAAAGGACTATTAAAATCAATGAAAAAATCGACGGAAAGTCGAGGGACTTACCCTCACTGGTGGTCGTAAAGGCCCCAAGGCTGCTCCCGTGGGGTCTGTGCAGGTAGGGCAGTAATCTAGAGGGTTTGAAGCAGATGGTTATTAATTTATATGGACAGATGGCAACTGGGAATGGGAACGTTTCCGAGTGTCCCAACACTGGGGACAGCAAGGGGGAGGGGTCGGTCAAGGTATCAGTCCGTGGCGGGCCCCCACACAAACACTCCCGGCGTACTCAGGACAGTCACACCACCCAGGGCGGTCGCGGTCCGGGGGAGCACCAGGGCGGGGCCGGTTTGGCTCTCCTACTGGCATTGGCCGCTGACCGGTCGGCCGGCCGCCCATCACCGCCAAGCGTGGTAGGGGATATCGAGGGACGCTTTGCGGAGGGGCCGAGTCAACCCCCAGCCCAGCGGTCGGCATGCCCGTTGCGACGCCGCCCGGTGCCCCACCAATACCGACGGCCTCGGAGGGGGCCGACGCCTGAGGTCCCTGAGGGGTGTCAGAGAGAGGAACAGCACCGAGGACCCCACCATCGTGACCGGGCTCCTGGCGGTCCATAGAGTTGCATCACCGGAAAATCCCGGTCCGGAAACCTTACCTCTGTAGAGCGGGCTGGTGAAGTCAGTACCTAGTCCCACGTCCAGGCGCGCGGAGTCGCCAGAGACAGCCGTGGTTGTAGACTGGTTGGGCGCCCAGATAAGGAGTGGAAGCCGGAGGCGTGTCAAGAGGGCGGCTGCGCGGCGCACCGGTGTGACGTCAGAGCGTCAGAGTGTCGGTGCCTGCCGCCATGTTGGAGAGGGAGAAAGGGAACGTCACGGAGGTCGCTGGTGCTGCAACCATCTATTGTTAGCACAACGAGAGATCACTCCTGGCTCGCTGTATAAGGGACAGGGTGCACTGTGGGGCTCTCAGAAGTGTTTGACAGCCGGGGTGCACAATAGACGGTAGTGACTCAGTGCGAAACCCTTCGGAGTGCACACAAGACGGTAGTGACTCAGTGCTAAACCCTATCGAACAGCAGTAGTATGGTATATAATCGAACATGTGGTAGATGGTATATAATACATAACGGGGAGCCAAGTGGCCTATGGTGACGCCCTGTGTAGTGTGAGACTGTTGGTCAGGGGATGGATACAGGCAATGGTCCTGCAGGGGTTGGGGCGGGGACAAGGAGAAATGTGGGCCCAGAGCTGGTCGAATGACTGCTGTCATCTGCTCGGTTCTGCTCCTGTGGCAAAGGTATACGTCTGTAACGAGTCTCAGAAGGCCAGCATTAAATAGGGGACCAGTTGAGTATGAAAGTAGACCCTGGGCCAGCCAGAAGGCAAGACTCTGATTGGCTGAAATTTAAGTGGGTCCCACTGGTAGTGAGGACCTGTAAGAGGGATCACGAATAGTAGATACAACCGTGTATTGAGTGCAGTGTGCAACATGACTCTGAAAACCGTCAGTACCAGGATGAAGGAATAATGATAATGATAACAATGATAACAGTCAGGTTTAAGAGCAGATCCGTGGACAGGGCGTCTATCTAGACAATGTGTTCCACGGAACAGAGTCATTCAAACCCTCAGTGTCTAGACGGAGACGGTGTACCCATCTTTGCTCCAATCTAAAGAGGGCCTGTTGTTTTAATGAAGGATGCCATTCTAGCACAACCCATTGAATGTCCTCAGCTGCATGCCCCTTCTCTTGACAGTGAGCATATAGACGCGTTTGTGTCTTTCTACAGCGTACGTTGCTGTTGTGTTCCATGATGCGTGTTTTCACAGGGCGGGTCGTCATCCCAACGTATTTGAGTCCGCAAGGACAGGTGAGTAGATAGATGCAGTTGCTGCTATTGCAATTGGTGTGTCGGTTTAAACACCAAGTGAAGGTATCAGTTAGTTTGACAACTGTCGTTTTGGTTGTTTGCGGGCACACCACACAGTTGCCACATCGGTGATGTCCCACCACAGGGGGCAGGTCCCACAGGGTGTTCTGCGGACGGGTAGTGGTGTTCTTTGGTCGGGTGTGGACAAGCTGGTCCTTCAGGCTGCTGGTTCTCTTGAAGGCGAAACGAGGCCGTGCAATGTCTAAGGCCACAGAATTCAAAATCCCCCAGTGTGTATTCACTGTGCTCTTGATGTAGGATGAGTTTTTGGTGAAAGAAGTCACACACGTGATTATGTTCTCACTTTCTTTGCTGTGTGTTTCCAGGAGGGATTCTCTATCATTGTTCCGGGCTCTCTTCATGGAACGTTTCAGAAGTCTGGTGGGATAGCCCCTGTCTTGGAGTTTGTGCTGCAGGCATCGCGCCTCCCGTTGGTAATCGGAGATGGCAGAACAGTTTCTCCTAAGTCTGAGAAACTGTCCAAACGGTAGACTGTCCCTCAATGCCTTGGTGTGATGACTGTCATAGAGCAGGAGGCTATTCCTGTCGGTCTCCTTCTTGTAAAGGGTAGTGGTTATTCCCGTGGGGCCCAACATGATCCTCAGATCAAGGAACGGTATGGAGTCCTCGGCGATCGTCCCTGTGAATTTCAGAAAGGGATCCTGTTGGTTAATCCAGGAGCAGAAGGCATTGCAGCTCGATCGATCCCCCTTCCAGAAGATCAGGATGTCGTCTATATAGCGACGCCAGAAGGACAAATTCTCGAGGAACGGGTTGCGCTCGGGAGAGTAGATGAAGAAATTCTCAAACGTGGCCATGTAAATGCAGGCCACGCTCGGAGCGAAAGTCGAACCCATCGATGTCCCCCGTATCTGGTGGTATAGTTGGGTGTCATACTTGAAGAAATTCTCCGTCAGGGCTATGTTGGCCAGCTCCATGATGAATGAGATGGGGGTATGGGAGGTCCACTCCTCTAATCTCAGGGTGGATTCCACTGCCTCTAGAGTGGCCTGTTGTGGTATGTTAGTGTATAAGGCTTCCACATCTAGGGTCAGGAGCAGGTCCACGTCAGTCCTACCATCCATCTCATTGATGAGGCGGAGGACATCCCGGGTGTCTTGGAGGTATGACGGTATCTTCTTCACTACCGGTTGAAAGAAAAAGTCACAAAACTGTGACAGTGGTTCCAGGAGGGAGCCAATGCCAGAGACGATGGGTCTCCCGGGGACCGGTGTGGTACCTTTGTGGATCTTGGGGAGGGTGTAGAAATATGGAGTGATGGGCTCCGGAGTTATGAGGAATTCCGCTTCCTTCTTGGTGATCCATTCATTGACCTCTCCTTCGATCACTAGACTCATAATAGATGTTGCCAGGCGTTTAGTCGGGTCCACAGAGAGGGGCCTGTAATGAGTGGTGTTCGAAAGCTGGCGTCTGCACTCTAGGTCATAGTCGTAGTGGTCTTGTAGGACTGTGGCTCCCCCTTTGTCAGCTGGTTTGATCACAATTGCGACATCATTGCCCAAGGCGATGGAGGCTTGTCTTTCAGCAGTTGACAGGTTTTGGAATTGGTTAATGTGTGGTCTCTGTTTAAGGCTGGAGAGAACTGCTCTCTCAAAGGTGAGGACTTCTGGAGGGACCATCCCATCAGTGGGGGTGAAAGTGGAAGGTTTTCGCAAGCCGGTATCCAGGGTGGGGGGTTGTATGGTCCCATCGAAGAAGGCTCGTAAGCGTACTTTCCTGAAGAGATTCTTGATCTCAATCATTTCCTGGAAGCTATCTGGGACAGGAGTGGGGACGAAACCCAGACCCTTCTCCAGGATGCTGGTTTCTGCTGGGGTCAGAAGTCTCGTGGAAAGATTGACGATCAGGCTCTTCTCCCTCTGTTGGTGAAGCTCCGTGTTTCGATCATGTTCGTCGGTGTCGATTGGTCGGACCACTGGACGCCCTTTTGTCCTCCTCGCTTTCGCCCTCTTCCTCTGCCCCAACCTCTGCCTTGAAAAGGTGGCGGGTTCAGAGGGTAGAATTGAGGTGGACCCTGCGGGAAAAAGGGATATTGCCAGGGCGGTGCCATGTGCGACGGACCGTGGAACATGGGGCCCGGTTGGTATCCTTGGTGCCAGTTCGATTGCTGTTGCGCACGGTTGTTCCTTGAGGTTTGACCTCCGCTCGAATCACTACTAGAGGATCCGCGCCTGTTGCTCGTGTCCGAGTTGTCATCTGAGGAGTAGTTGGTCCTCTTACTCTTGAAATCATCCTTGAGATAAGGATAGACCTTCTCTTTATCAAACTTGGAGATGTCTTTTTGCAATTTGTCTGTCTTCTGCTTCAAGAGATATTCATGATGGTCTGCCATTTCTTGGTTGATGTCTGTTAATTTGGAGGTAAAGGCGGTCTTGCTGTTCTTATTAACTGCACCCTTCATTGTGGCCTCTAAGCTCGATATCTTGTCCTGAAGGGCGTCCGCAAGGCGTTTCGCTGTTTGTGATATCAGGAATAACAGGTCTTTGGTGCACTTCCAGGAAACCTGGCACCAGTCCATTTTGAATTGTTTGTCTGTTAGGAAGAGTCTGGGGATGATGTTCACTAATAGTCCTTGGGGGGCTATGTTGTATCTGAGGTACTCGGTCATCATTAAACCGTGCAGGGTGATCCTTATCAGTTCTTTTTTCAGCTCCGTGAGAATCGCCCAGTCATCGCTGGATGTACCCGAGGCAGAGGCAGTGGGATTATTCAAAATCGACGGGGCTGCTCTCAATGCTTCAGCAATGGCATCCTCATCAAAGCTAAGGCCCGGTACGTCCTCCATAGTGTGGGGAGGGTGAGGAGGAACCGGGAGGTAAGTGAATCAACCACAGTCAATTGTATGTGGTTGGGGTGTGGGCCAAGAGAGTGAACGAGTTTCACTCTTGGTAACCTAAATAGTCCCGTGGGGGTAACCCACGCAGATACAGTCAACAACAGGGAGGGACGTGAAGGGACAATATTTAAAGGGGTCCAGTGTGCATGTCCCACAAGCTGAGCAACAATAGATTGCACACGGTTCCCCTGAGGATGAGTGATGGCGTAGTGCGATAAGCTGTCTTCCTCTCTACCTCATGTATGAGGTGTTAACGTGCCTCAATCCAGCAGGGAAAGGTATCCCTTGTCGGAACTAGGGATGCCTCACACAACAGACTGGTTTTACGGCTGTTGTCATGTCACCAGTTAGTCATATCGTAACATCATCGGCTCCCTGCTCCTGCGTCAAGCCGGCGCTGCAATGCCTGACGGGTAGCACGGAGTGCTACACTCTTGCGGAGATCTTTTGTTCCTATGCCGATAGGTGTAAGGGTGTGAGGGCCCTAGTAGGTGAAGTAGTGAGCGTGAGTGAGGTGAATTAAAACAGGTTGGTGTAAACTACGGCTTAGGTTTTATTCATGTAGTACACCACCTGAAGTAAAAACGTGTGAGGGGCAGTGGGGCTGCAGTAGCTACGAGGAGTCAGTCCCATTCAACCCTCAACTGTGAAGCGGTCAACATGTTTCATGCCTATAGTGGCAATTCTTCAGGACCAGACAGAGGTGCTCATAAACTTAGTGATTGAACTGGAAGCCCCGCATAAGGCTGAGGCTTCAGTAGTATACAACCTGTTGGGTTGTTGGATCCAGCCGGAGAGGGGTTCCTGCGTCAACGGGATACCCTGTAGGAAGAGAAGTAGAGTTCAGCTCGTGGATCAAGTCCCCCAGTAGACAAATCAGGGGGGTGTATCTTACTTCCATACCGTGAAGCAGTGTATGATGAGGTGGGGAAGACAAAGTAAAGACACTACGCATCAAGGGGATAGTGAGTCTCACTTAACACCGTTGCTGGGTAAAGGTTTCCAGCAGACATGAAGTGTATCCATAAGCCAGGTAGGTATTTAAAGGTGTAGGAGTACACATGAATAAAAATACAAAATACAAAATACAAAAGACCAAAGTGACAGGATATCACGCCAGCCGGCGTGCCCCTGCACGTTGTGATGGCAGTGCCTCAGGGTATATTAGAAAAGGACTATTAAAATCAATGAAAAAATCGACGGAAAGTCGAGGGACTTACCCTCACTGGTGGTCGTAAAGGCCCCAAGGCTGCTCCCGTGGGGTCTGTGCAGGTAGGGCAGTAATCTAGAGGGTTTGAAGCAGATGGTTATTAATTTATATGGACAGATGGCATCTGGGAATGGGAACGTTTCCGAGTGTCCCAACACTGGGGACAGCAAGGGGGAGGGGTCGGTCAAGGTATCAGTCCGTGGCGGGCCCCCACACAAACACTCCCGGCGTACTCAGGACAGTCACACCACCCAGGGCGGTCGCGGTCCGGGGGAGCACCAGGGCGGGGCCGGTTTGGCTCTCCTACTGGCATTGGCCGCTGACCGGTCGGCCGGCCGCCCATCACCGCCAAGCGTGGTAGGGGATATCGAGGGACGCTTTGCGGAGGGGCCGAGTCAACCCCCAGCCCAGCGGTCGGCATGCCCGTTGCGACGCCGCCCGGTGCCCCACCAATACCGACGGCCTCGGAGGGGGCCGACGCCTGAGGTCCCTGAGGGGTGTCAGAGAGAGGAACAGCACCGAGGACCCCACCATCGTGACCGGGCTCCTGGCGGTCCATAGAGTTGCATCACCGGAAAATCCCGGTCCGGAAACCTTACCTCTGTAGAGCGGGCTGGTGAAGTCAGTACCTAGTCCCACGTCCAGGCGCGCGGAGTCGCCAGAGACAGCCGTGGTTGTAGACTGGTTGGGCGCCCAGATAAGGAGTGGAAGCCGGAGGCGTGTCAAGAGGGCGGCTGCGCGGCGCACCGGTGTGACGTCAGAGCGTCAGAGTGTCGGTGCCTGCCGCCATGTTGGAGAGGGAGAAAGGGAACGTCACGGAGGTCGCTGGTGCTGCAACCATCTATTGTTAGCACAACGAGAGATCACTCCTGGCTCGCTGTATAAGGGACAGGGTGCACTGTGGGGCTCTCAGAAGTGTAGGACAGCCGGGGTGCACAATAGACGGTAGTGACTCAGTGCGAAACCCTTCGGAGTGCACACAAGACGGTAGTGACTCAGTGCTAAACCCTATCGAACAGCAGTAGTATGGAAACCATGTGGTAGATGGTATATAATACATAACGGGGAGCCAAGTGGCCTATGGTGACGCCCTGTGTAGTGTGAGACTGTTGGTCAGGGGATGGATACAGGCAATGGTCCTGCAGGGGTTGGGGCGGGGACAAGGAGAAATGTGGGCCCAGAGCTGGTCGAATGACTGCTGTCATCTGCTCGGTTCTGCTCCTGTGGCAAAGGTATACGTCTGTAACGAGTCTCAGAAGGCCAGCATTAAATAGGGGACCAGTTGAGTATGAAAGTAGACCCTGGGCCAGCCAGAAGGCAAGACTCTGATTGGCTGAAATTTAAGTGGGTCCCACTGGTAGTGAGGACCTGTAAGAGGGATCACGAATAGTAGATACAACCGTGTATTGAGTGCAGTGTGCAACATGACTCTGAAAACCGTCAGTACCAGGATGAAGGAATAATGATAATGATAACAATGATAACAGTCAGGTTTAAGAGCAGATCCGTGGACAGGGCGTCTATCTAGACAATGTGTTCCACGGAACAGAGTCATTCAAACCCTCAGTGTCTAGACGGAGACGGTGTACCCATCTTTGCTCCAATCTAAAGAGGGCCTGTTGTTTTAATGAAGGATGCCATTCTAGCACAACCCATTGAATGTCCTCAGCTGCATGCCCCTTCTCTTGACAGTGAGCATATAGACGCGTTTGTGTCTTTCTACAGCGTACGTTGCTGTTGTGTTCCATGATGCGTGACTACTCCAGACTCACCTGCTATTTCAGTACTACCAGTTAAAGGCGAATTATGTGTCCGAAATAAAGGTTCCGTACATGTAGGACATAGTGATTGTACTACTATTGTCAAGTATAGTGACAGTGGGAAATCTATTTTCAAAGCTTCACGTCATTCTTATTTTGTTTGTGGTCAGACTGCATATGTTCGTCTGCCCCTCGATTGGGAGGGAACCTGTTACATTGCCTTCCTACTGCCACCTGTTTTTCTAGCCCCACCTGACTACCATAGGAATTCCTTCCTAGTACATACTAGACACAAGAGAAACCTCCCGATTGTCGATTATACTGAAACTGCTGCAGAGCAATTCATTGATATTGATAAAGGTGTGTTCCCTTATTTAGGCACAGTTGTAAACAGTAAGCTAATTCGTAGATTAACAAGAACCCTTGAAGCTGTAGTAGATGAGACTGCCTCTGCTCTAGGTAACTTAACCGAAGAGCAATCCTTTATGAGAATTGTTGTGCTCCAGAATCGTCTCGTCCTTGACGTCATACTGGCCGATAGGGGCGGGGCCTGTAGACTCATCGGATCTAGTTGCTGCATTTTCATTCCTAATAACGCGCCGTCTGTTTATTCAGCTATAACCAGACTTCATAAAATTGCCCATCTGTTACACCAAGATCCAGGCACCTGGACATGGTCCGGTTGGTTCTGGAATATAATTTCCGCATGGGGATGGAAAGTCCTGTCCTTTCTAAGTATTGCAGTAGCGATCATATTCAGCTGCTGCCTCTGTATACAATGTGGCCCTGCGATTTGCGGCATGTGTGCTACCTCTTGTATTCCTAGTCCCAAGCCCTGTTCTAAATCCCGTTCCAAGACAATTCGAGATGAACAAATGGTACTATATGAAATGATAGATGGTATCATGAATATTGATGTTTCCTGATGGAAACGTAGTGACAAGGAGGGAATGTGGAAAAGTAAATTTTGCCATGTTCTGTGTCCCTACGTGTCATCCATCATATGTTATGTGTGCATGACCAATATGCATATGTTATTCCCCATGTCCGATTAATGACGCAATTACAGTTGTGTCCACCTCTAGTATGCCAGTTTCCAGTCCTCGTGAATACTACGAATATCAGGCCTATGTAAAGTAATGTTGCCACGTTTCTCAGTGTGCACGTTATTCTAATATAAAGTCCTCGTTTCTAGGCCTCAAAAGGGCCTGGACATCAGATTCAGCTCCTGTCTCCTGAAGCCTCGCTAAGGAGCGATGCAGCCCCCACCTGTATCCTCGACCTTTCACTTACTTCCTGCCTCGCAGTGCCCGGTGCAGCCTGGCTCTGCCTCTGAGTCTGCCAAAAGTATGTTATAGTTCCAGTTATCAGTTCAGTCCTCCTTCTCTGCATTCCTAAGCTACTGAACTGCATCAATAGTTTCCGTCATTGTCTAGCCTTCATGGCTCCATGTTAGAGAAATACTGCATTTAATGGTCATTTAATATTCTTCATCACGCACTACATGTAGAATAATGCATGGTCCAGTCTTAGAATCAAGTTAGCTTTTCCCCTCATGACTTCTAGTTTATATCAACATGTTCCCTAAACATCAGATACTAGATAGGGTTTAGGTACATGTCGCTCCGACCCTCCAGACTTTAGTCTCTGCTCCTAGCACAGAGTTCATAGCCCCCAGCTTCTCCTCGTAACACGTCATTGCCAGTTTACGCGCACCATCAGGTTAGAGGTCCCGGCTCCTTAGGTAGCCCCCTCCAATGTTTCCGCCCCATTCATGACATATTCTGTTACGTCTGCACCACATGTCTATGTATACGCCCAGTTACACCTACTTTTACTGTTATCTTTCGCGACTGCTACGCGTCACGCCTTCTGCTCCACCCACTGCTACGCCTACTGCAATGTAATGCTATGTGTTCGCGCTATGTATATATGCCCGTGTATTGTTATTAAAAGTTAGCGCGCTCATCTCAGACCCAGCCCCGGCAGCTGCCGGGCCACTCTAGCCCTGCCATTCTGTTCCTATGCAGGTTGTCCTGATCCTGTCCTTATGCTGTAATAAACCTGCAGAAACTCCTACTACCTCGAATCTTGACTCTTATTTATTGAGCTATCTGTTATGATATATGCCTAGTCAAAAATAGGGTATTATTTATTTATTTACCACAAAATCTCGGATTTTTAACCTCTGCTGTATTGCACATATCATTGAGGCAACGGATCTCACCTCCTGAGTAGTAATTGCTCTCTGGCGCAGGAAATTATTCACAGAGATACGGGCGGGGACGCCAGCTTTGCGCTTGTATTTACCGCGGCTCTCAGCAACATATCGGAAGTGATTATACATTACTTCCTGTTTATTGTAACCAGTACACACGGCCTCATGGGAGATGTAGTTCCCAAACAAGACGTGTACTCGATAGAAATTGTTCGAATTCTCGGCTTGTGTATACTTCCCTTGCGGCTAACGGGGATGATTCTTAGAGTTAAAACCAACGAAGAAACGACCCCTTCTCTTAGTGGAGGTCAAAAAAGGATTAATAAAGTCAAACCATTAACTCCAATTTACATCTTGCTGTTCCAAATGGGCCGTGGACACGATTTAGCTGTCAAATCACTGTAAATTGATATGTGAGGCTCATTTTCTCAAAATCGGTCGAACATTATTATATGCAAGCTTTGTAAACACAGCTTTGTCTTCTGTTCATTATAAACATATAAAACCAGACTTCTTGATTGACAGCTGCTATACATAAGACACAGATAATTGTAACATCACACCTTTGATAGTTCTGACATTTCATTAAGACCTGTGAGTACACTGTTATACTTCATTATTAGATATGCTTCTTTGGCTAACAGTATAGAATCAATATCTATCGTATTACCAGAACCCTTCAATGCTAGCAAAACGGTCCATTTGAAATCTCTTTCAGAATGACCTTCTTTTACTTAGTGGTCAACCATTGGGGCCATGCCTACTTTCTTTTTAATTCTAGACCGGTGCTGCGTTATCCGTTGATTAATCTGCTGATTTGTCTTCCCTATATAAATCTTACTACAGGGGCAAATCACTGCATAGACAACATTTTTTGTCCTGCAGTTTGTGAAAGTTGTATGTTTCCATTTCACACCCTGGTGTATGAACTCCGTCCCTTCAATTGTGGATTTGCATGCAATGCAATTTCCACATTTATGGTGGCCTTCCACGGGTTTCATCCCCCATTGTGATCTTAAGTCCTATTTTACTTCTTTAAGGAAGATATCAGCTCTGACCAACTCTTGCCCGATGCTCTTATTCTTTTTCATTGCAAAGAGTGGTCGTGGGAATTGCACCTCCTGATTTTCCAATAAATGCCAATTGCGCATTATAATCTGTTTGAACTTGTTTGTGGCAGGGCCAAATGTGGAAACGCATACAAGTCTATCCAACACTGTTTTTTTAGGTCGAGCATAGACAAAAGCAAATGCGAAGCATTTGCTGTCTGGATCGACAACTATAGTCAGCCGTCTCCTGGGAATCTGAGACAGGGATCGGGCACGAGCGTCGACTTCACCTCGTGGGCACGTACGCCCAGCCCGGCGCCGTGCCCGTCCCCTGCCTCAGATTCCCCGCAAACACACACACGCGCAGGCACGCACACAGACACACACACGCAGGCAGGCATACACACACACAGACAGGCAGGCACGCACACACACACACGCACGCACCCCCCTCCCCCACCACCAGCACCACCACCACTCACGGGCTCACGCGCACACACACGCGCGCACACACAGATGCACACAGACACACATATCCCCCCTCCACTCACTGTGCTCTTTTGTCGCGTCGCCTCGCTGCGCTCCTTTTCTCCGGCGCATCTCCACACGCGGGGCACTTCTGTGCATTTTCACGCTACCGCGGGGCTCTCCCTCCATGATGGGAGCCCCTCATGAACGAGCAACACCGGCCTCTTCCGGCCGCGTCACAGGCCCCGCCCATGTCACAGGAAAGGATGCCTGACTTCCTTTTTTTCTCGAGTCCAGTTCAGCTGCATCCTGGTCATGGTGTCAGCAGGACCTGTCGGACAGCTTTGCCTCCAAGAGTGGGCAACAGCTGTACTTAAGTATCCCGATCTGCTGGGGGCACAGTTTACATCCAGTGGTTACTTCAATGTGGTGGAAGAAACAAAAACATCCGCAGATACGGCAGGCTGAGGAAAATGCAGGTCACATCCGGGGATACTTCCAAGCGCTAGAAATGAAGCTAACCACTGTATCTTCATGTAATGGGGACTTCTGGGTTACTTCGAAATGTCGGGGATTGAGTTGAGTTCACATCCACAGCTGTTCTCCCGTCCCCGATCCGCCTCAGGAACTATAACCGGCTCAAGGCTTTCGGTCGATACAACATTCTCGGTGCGCTTTCACCAGCCGTATTTTGCAAAGCAGCGCAGAGCGCAGAGGCAACGGCGCCGCCGAAACTAACACTGCAAGTGCAGGCATAGATAGCCGTCAGACAGGGGTACGCATGCGCATCTCAGGGTGGAACGAGGCGAGCCGGGCGCTGCGGGATGACTTTTGGTGACTGTATTCTCTGTCAGTGGAATCACTTTCTCTCTCCCACTCCAAACTTTCTCGCCCTCTACTTCGCTCTTTGTCTCTTCCCCTCCTTACCTTTCCTATCGTTCTCTCGCTGTCTATGACGCATTGTCTCTCACTCTAGCATTCCCTGCCTCACATTCCCTCGTCTTCCCTCCCCAATTTTGTGCGTTCTCTCTTTCCATCACTCTCTGATTGTCTCTGCCTCTCTAAACCTGTTCCTCAACCTATCTCCCCTTCGATCTCTCTCCACCCATCTCATTAACCCTCTCTCTCTCTCTTGCCAATGGTCTCCGTCTCTTCTTCAGTTCAGACCGTTGCGCTCTCTCTCTCTCTCTCTCTCTCTCACTATCATTTACCCGGCTCTGCGGACTGTTCCATAGTTCTCTGAGCTCTTTTGTGTGAACCATTTCTCTGGATGTTTGCTGCTCTCACATCAGCTCCCTCCCTCAGCTTGCATGACGCCCCACTCACTCTTTTTCTCACAAGTCTTTTAGCTGGAGTGGTCATAATAGAAAAGAGTCCTTCTGGGGTGATGAAAGTGGGAATGTGACATACAAGCAACCCAGCAAGGCTTGATGACCAAGAGACCTATGAGGCAGGATGGGCAGTCGAAGCTAGATAGAGCTTTTTCCCTCTCTGTGATCATGAAGCTGTTGCAGAACATGGCCATGCGTTGTATGTGCAATAAGAAAATTATGGCTTCTCTTACAATGTGTTATGCTCAATGTGAGATAGTGATGGCTGATTCTGTCATACAACCTGATATCTGGAAACACTTTAGAGGCTCCTGCACACTCTGTTGGAGCTTTTTTGCAGACATTTTAAAATTATAATTGCATTCAAATAAAGCCTTTACATAGCCATACAGGAAAAATAACACACAACTAACAAAACAATGTATTTGATTTAAAAAACATTACAAAAGACACTAAACGCATCACACTACACACATAATTAATATCATTACAATTGTTTTTATGGGGATGTAAACTTACATATACCACCAACATACACACAAGCAAAACATACTACACACATACATCCCACCAACAGACATCATATCACAACTCACCACTACATTACACACCATGCCACTGCCCTTAGGTCACTACACTAAGCACACACAACAACCACACAACCACACACACAACCACAACCACATGCACAACCACATGCACAACCACACGCACAACCACATGCCCAACCACACACACAACTACACAAACACACACAAACACACACAACCACACACAACCACACACACAACCACACAAAACCACAACCACACACACAAAACCACAACCACACACACACACAACCACACACACACAAAACCACAACCACACACACACAACCACACACACACAACCACACACACATACACAACCACACACATAAACAATCACAACCACACACAACCACAAGCACCCACACACACACAACCACACACACAATGACACACACTCACAACCACAAAACCACAACCACACACACACAACCACACCGTCAGTGCACACTTTCACCAGGCACAGACACCATCAGTCGTCAGTTCATGCTTTCACCGGGCACAAACACCACCAACCGTCAGTGCCTGCTTCCACCAGGCACACACCACCAGCCATCAGTGCACACTTTTACCAGGCACACACACACCACCAGCCGTCAGTGCACGCTTTCACCAGACACACACACACCACCAGCCGTCAGTGCACGCTTTCACGAGGCACACACACACCACCAGCCGTCAGTGCACGCTTTCACCAGGCACACAGACACCACCAGCCGTCAGTGCACACTTTCGCCAGGCACACTCCACCATTCGTCAGTGTGCGCTTTCAACAGGCACACACACCACCAGCCGTCAGTGCACGCTTCCACCAGGCACACACACCACAAGCCAGCAGTGCATTCTTACACAAGGCACACCCACCACCAGCCATCAGTGCAAACATCAATTGTTAACGCATCCACAATTACCTATTGTAGCAATCGCAGTATGGCGCACTTTACTTTTAGGTTAATCAAACAAGGGCCACCTCACATTGGGTGGGTGTATAACCGGATGTCATTGGAATACACCTTCTTTGTTAAAATATCCCTCACACACCAAAAGGGCCCTTGGTGTCATGCTTCATCATCGGGGTCTTCCCGTCCCGCTGCGGGGCGGGGCAGTGCTGCGACAGGCGGATACGCCGGAGCACCTTTAGGTGGAGGTGCTATGTGTTGGGAGTGAGTGTCAGTGGGGTCAGGAGTGATATAATTGTGAGTCGTTAAAAAATACCTGGCCTAGTGGAAAAAGAAAATTTTATTAAACACTGGCTGGTATTATTAAAAGAAAAGTGAAGCGGAGAGATAGAGCAGATTAATGGGCTCTCTCTCCTATGTGGGTCAACATGTTTCGAGGCACAGGGCCTCTTCGTCAGGACCTAGGGGAAGATCCCCCTGTCACTCACTAGTGTTTTCTCCACAGAGGTAGAAAAAGTGTATATACAAAAAAGTGAACAAAGAATTGACTATGTGTGTAACTACAATTAATAATTACAACACATTTATGCTACCACACTAATAATGTAGTATGCTTATCAATGGAGGAATCAATGCCTCATGAGCCAGCTTAAGACAGAAGGGTATGGTGGGGTCCCAATGAGCCCCTTGCACGCTCGTGCTTCCTCCTTCGTCTGCTGTTACTTTTAAACATATTCATCTAAAGCGCAGCATGCCACCATTGCTACAAAAATAAATATACATTTTTTTTGCCTACAATTAATAGACTTTTGTTGCAATTGGCGTTGCAATATTTAGCAATGCCAATAGCTCAAACTTAATTAATGCGAGACCTATTGCATTGCAAATGCTTGTCTTTTTTTTGGAGCAGAACTTCTCGTGGCGTGTACCATGCACGCTTCTTGGCGTGCTTAAGCATTTTTTTCGGATAACCTCTTTTTTGCATCTGATCACAGAATTCGCCTGCATAGAGCTCGAAATCATCTTTTGAAGAACAATTTCTGCGAATGCGTAATAGCTGGCCATAAGGGAGATTTTCCTTTAAGCACTTAGGATGTGCACTTTTGAAATGTAATATTGTATTTTTGTCTGTGTCTTTGCGATGTAATGCTACTGAAAGTGTTCCTTCTCTCGGGACTACGTCCACATCTAGGAAAGTCAATTTAGTTCTGCTTTTTGCATAGCTGAATTTGATATCATGGTGTCTGGAATCAAGCCATCTAAAGAATTGATCTAAATCGTCACTTGAGCCTGACCAAAGACACCAGATATCGTCAATATACCTCAGCCATTGACTAATCCTACTCTGGAATGGATTATTATCGAAAATGAATTTGTCCTCAAATTGTGCCATGAAGAGGACCGCCATCTCTGGGGCAAAAGGACATCCCATGGCGGTCCCCTTTGTTTGAAGGTAAAAAGAATTACCAAATTGAAAATAATTCTTTTTAAGGGCCACTGTTGCCAGACCTAAAATGAACTCTGTGCTAACCCTGTGTGGTCTTGTTGTCTTTTCTAAGTACAGTTCAATAACCTCCAGCGCCTCATCTTGCGGTATTTGGGTGTATAAGGAGGTGACATCAAAGGTCACCATCCATTGTTCTTGTTAATTAAATTGTACACCTTCTACCTTTTCAATAAAGTCGGTTGTGTCTCTTAAATACGACCGTACATCAGAGAGAAATGGCTTTAAAAAAACATCCACATATTTTGATAATGGCTCCAACACGGAGTCACAGCCAGAGACGATCGGACGTCCCGGCGGGGCATTCAGTCTTTTGTGGATTTTTGGGAGGAAATAGATAACTGGGACGCTTGGATATCGTTTGGTCAGATACTCAAATTCTTTCGGACCCAGCATCCCCAGCTCTAGGCCTTCTTTTAAGATCACTGATACCTGTTCCTGTATGACTCTACAAGAGTCATACAGGAACAGGTATCAGTTGGTCCAAAAGAATTTGAGTATCTGACCAAACAATATCCAAGGGTCCCAGTCAGACATGAATGTAGTGAGAACAACCCATTGGTTTACTTTTGTAGGGTCCATCTTGCTGGACACTAAAGGATTTGGTCTTCAAAATACTGATAGAAGGTATGTTCTACTAATGAGGTTGAAGTTCAATAATGAAGTAGAAAAAAAGAGGAGGAATTAGTATTGATGTTTCATGTTTTGTTCGTAGATATGTCCAACATGCTTGAACTAAGAGGCCCTGATGAAAGCCCGTAAAGAAAATAACGTGGCTAGAAACGCGTCGGCACAATCAATTTATGATGCACAATCAATTCTTGATGTTCAATAATTGAATTGTAAATCAGGCAAAATGGATTATTAATTGAAAGTAAAAAAAGTGGTTTTGCACATAGCAATCAATGTGGAATTGCTTCTTGCCATATCGTGTGTTTTATGTTGTAAATATTTGATTGATTTATGTTGCTTAAATTTGTCTTTGTGATTTTTGTAAATAGAAGTACGAATCAGTGTGTGATTCTCTAAAATGAGAGGAAAATCCTTCCCAAAAAAAGTAAGTATAAGTAAAAAATAGGGGTAAATAAATAACCCAAATCACAAAAAGTATATAGTGTGATTTTTTCATTTTTTAAGAAATAGGACTTTAGGTAAATCTTTTTGTATACAAACTTTCTAAAGGTGGCATTTGCCAAACTGTAAATTAAAATTGAATGTCATCATAAATTGGGATTTTAAATTGCAAGTCCGGTGACACAAAACCTGAAAAGTGTATCTCTTCAAAATTGGTAATTCCACTTAAAAAATCCGAGTCTTATCCTCTGGGAGAGATAGGCTTGCAGTATTGAAAAACTAAATTAGGAGTTTTTCACTACCAAGACATGTAAACTTAGAAGTACATGTCCTGCCTTTTAAATACATTACACCGTGCCCTGGGATCATACGAGACCTTCCTTAGGGGTGACATATATATAACAAGCATTGCAAATGCAATAGGTCTCGCATTAGAAAAGTTGGAGTTATTGGTCTTGTAAATGACATATTTTATTTATTTGTTGGTTTTTATAATTGCTAAATTGATGGCTTTGTCATTTACAATGCCAATAGTTATAACTTTCGCGAATGTGACACCTATAGCATTTGGAATGCAACATGTTTTGTATTTACGTAACTTAGATGGCAGCTCTGGTCGTTAGGCCACATCTCTAGAGAGCAGGAGAGTGCAGCAGGGGAGAGAAGCACAGCAATGCAATAGGTTTCGCATTAGGAAAGTTTGAGCTATTGGTATTGTAAAGGACAAATTTTTTATTTATGTGCTTGTTTTGAAAATAGCGAAATTAATAGCTTTGTTATTTACAATGCCAATAGTTTTATCTTTCGCAAATGTGACACCTATTGTAACACAATATGTGTTGTGAGGGTGAGTGAGGGTGAGGGTGAGGGGTTGAGGGTGAGGTGTTGAGGGTGAGGGGTTGAGGGTGAGTGAGGGTGAGGGGTTGAGGGTGAGTGAGGGTGAGGGGTTGAGGGTGAGTGAGGGTGAGAGGGTGAGGGTGAGTGAGGGTAAGTGAGGGTGAGGGTGAGGGTGAGTGAGGGTGAGGGGTTGAGGGTGAGTGAGGGTGAGGGGTTGAGGGTGAGTGAGGGTGAGGGTGAGGGTGAGTGAGGGTGAGGGTGAGGTGTTGAGGGTGAGTGAGGGTGAGGGTGAGTGAGGGTGAGTGAGGGTGAGTGAGGGTGAGGGTGAGGGGTTGAGGGTGAGTGAGGGTGAGTGAGGGGTTGAGGGTGAGGGGTTGAGGGTGAGTGAGGGTGAGGGGTTGAGGGTGAGTGAGGGTGAGGGTGAGGGTGGGTGAGGGTGAGTGAGGGTGAGGGGTTGAGGGTGAGTGAGGGTGAGGGGTTGAGGGTGAGTGAGGGTGAGGGTGAGGGTGAGTGAGGGTGAGGGTGAGTGAGGGTGAGGGTGAGTGAGGGTGAGGGTGAGTGAGGGTGAGTGAGGGTGAGGGTGAGTGAGGGTGAGGGTGAGTGAGGGTGAGGGTGAGGGTGAGTGAGGGTGAGGGTGAGTGAGGGTGAGGGTGAGGGTGAGTGAGGGTGAGGGTGAGGGGTTGAGGGTGAGTGAGGGTGAGGGGTTGAGGGTGAGTGAGGGTGAGGGTGAGTGAGGGTGAGGGTGAGGGGTTGAGGGTGAGTGAGGGTGAGGGTGAGGGTGAGTGAGGATGAGGGGTTGAGGGTGAGTGAGGGTGAGGGGTTGAGGGTGAGTGAGGGTGAGGGTGAGTGAGGGTGAGGGTGAGTGAGGGTGAGGGTTTGAGGGTGCGTGAGGGTGAGGGTGAGGGTGAGTGAGGGTGAGGGTGAGTGAGGGTGAGGGTGAGTGAGGGTGAGGGTGAGTGAGGGTGAGGGTGAGTGAGGGTGAGGGTGAGGGGTTGAGGGTGAGTGAGGGTGAGGGGTTGAGGGTGAGTGAGGGTGAGTGAGGGTGAGGGTGAGTGAGGGTGAGGGGTTGAGGGTGAGTGAGGGTGAGGGTGAGGGTGAGTGAGGGTGAGGGTGAGTGAGGGTGAGGGTGAGTGAGGGTGAGGGTGAGTGAGGGTGAGTGAGGGTGAGGGTGAGTGAGGGTGAGGGTGAGTGAGGGTGAGGGTGGGTGAGGGTGAGTGAGGGTGAGGGTGAGTGAGGGTGAGGGTGAGTGAGGGTGAGGGTGAGGGTGAGTGAGGGTGAGGGGTTGAGGGTGAGTGAGGGTGAGTGAGGGTGAGGGTGAGGGTGAGTGAGGGTGAGGGGTTGAGGGTGAGTGAGGGTGAGGGGTTGAGGGAGAGTGAGGGTGAGGGTGAGTGAGGGTGAGGGGTTGAGGGTGAGTGAGGGTGAGGGGTTGAGGGTGAGTGAGGGTGAGGGGTTGAGGGTGAGTGAGGGTGAGGGTGAGTGAGGGTGAGGGGTTGAGGGTGGGTGAGGGTGAGGGTGAGTGAGGGTGAGGGGTTGAGGGTGAGTGAGGGTGAGGGTGAGTGAGGGTGAGTGAGGGTGAGGGTGAGGGGTTGAGGGTGAGTGAGGGTGAGTGAGAGTGAGAGTGAGGGTGAGTGAGGGGTTGAGGGTGAGGGGTTGAGGGTGGGTGAGGGTGAGGGGTTGAGGGTGAGTGAGGGTGAGGGGTTGAGGGTGAGTGAGGGTGAGGGTGAGGGTGGGTGAGGGTGAGTGAGGGTGAGGGGTTGAGGGTGAGTGAGGGTGAGTGAGGGTGAGGGGTTGAGGGTGAGTGAGGGTGAGGGTGAGTGAGGGTGAGGTTGAGTGAGGGTGAGGGTGAGTGAGGGTGAGGGTGAGTGAGGGTGAGTGAGGGTGAGGGTGAGTGAGGGTGAGGGTGAGTGAGGGTGAGTGAGGGTGAGGGTGAGTGAGGGTGAGGGTGAGTGAGGGTGAGGGTGAGGGTGAGTGAGGGTGAGTGAGGGTGAGGGTGAGGGTGAGTGAGGGTGAGGGTGAGTGAGGGTGAGGGTGAGGGTGAGTGAGGGTGAGGGTGAGGGTGAGGGGTTGAGGGTGAGTGAGGGTGAGGGGTTGAGGGTGAGTGAGGGTGAGGGTAAGTGAGGGTGAGGGGTTGAGGGTGAGTGAGGGTGAGGGTGAGGGTGAGTGAGGGGTTGAGGGTGAGTGAGGGTGAGGGTGAGTGAGGGTGAGGGTGAGTGAGGGTGAGGGTGAGGGGTTGAGGGTGAGTGAGGATGAGTGAGAGTGAGGGTGAGGGTGAGTGAGGGGTTGAGGGTGAGGGGTTGAGGGTGAGTGAGGGTGAGGGTGAGGGTGGATGTGGTGGTGGATGTGGTGGTGGATGCGGTGGTGGTGGATGTGGAGGTGGTGGTGGATGTGGTGGTGGATGTGGGGGATGTGGGGTGATTGCGGCTTGCAAGCTTATTCCGCTCACGTTATGCAGTTTCAAACATGATTGCCACTATTACTCTCAAATTCACTTGGCAGCAAACTGGTGAACTAATTAAAAGAAAGTCGTATGCAGCGTTATGGCCGGTACTTTATTCCAGCAAAGTGGCAAGCCAGTACACACCAATGAGCTAGTAAAGCTAAAAACACACCACATGGCACAATTGCTGGCTGAGCGAGCAGAAGTAAGCCAAACAGCTTTCCCGTAGCTAAGGAGAGCTGAGCTCTTTTTGTAGCAGCACGCATAAGAAAAGTCCCGTATTTTCACCAAAACACTCTCTGATAATGATCAGCCGAATTCAGAAGGCTTCCTGCCCTCATATATTCCCAAGAGAGCAGTAATCTTATAAGGAAATGCTGTCATCACACCTAAAGCTACGGATGAGGAGAGCTTGCTGGAAGACATTCAATTAATGAAAAAAAAAAAAAAGAAAAGGAGACACGGCCGGCCGGCCGTGAACTGAAAGCACGGCCGGGAAAAAGCCTTTGATGCCGCAGGGGGTAATTAGGGGAGGAGAATGGCTGGGCTGAGGCACAGCGCCAAGCCTTTGATGCAGCAGGGGGCGGAGCGGGAAGAGCTGCTGGCGGCACTAAGCTGACGATTTGATGCTGTGCACGCGCATTTTAACTAATTGCGCTTGCGCATTGAGTTAAAAGTGCACATGCACTTCATCAAATCGCCAGTGAATCGCCAGTGTAGGTAAGCTTTGTTTAAGCCCCCATAGTCTCGCTCTGCTCAATGCGCATGCGCATCGACAGGCGAGACCTAAAAAGGGAAGTTTTAGGTCTGACAAGAGGAGTGCCTTGCCAGGTCTAGGTGGCAGTGTAAACTGCACATACAGGCTCTGCAATGGCAGGTCTGAGTCATGGTTAGAGGGCTACTAAAGTGGGTGGCACAGTGTGTGCTGCATGCCCTCTAGTAGCATTTAATTTACAGACCCAGGGCACATGTAGTGCACTTTATTAAGGATTTATAAGTAAATTAAATATGCCAATTGGGGCTAAGCCAATGCTACCATGTCTAGGGAAGAGAGCACAAGCACTTTAGCACTGGTTAGCAATGGTAAAGTGCACAGAGTATTAATCCAGCAAAAACGAGTTCAGAAAAATGGAGGGAAGCAGGCAAAAAGTGGGGGAAGACCACCCTGAGGCTGTCAGGTCTAACAACTGGTGTTAATGAAGATTACTGCAAAGTGTGCAAAGAAAAGCCGTAAATATCTATTAGAGAAGTGGTATCCACAGTGGATTTGTGGTCCATGATTCCCTAAGGGATACTCTTTGTCAACAGTGCCTAGTTAATTTCAGAAACAGTGCTATATTTGCAAGTTATGCCACACTCTCAACCTTCCAGCCCTAAACCGTGAACTTTTTGTCAATAGTGCGAAAATCCTTTCTTTTGTGGACAGTTCTGGATAAATTGTGGTGTGCGTTCAGGTATTCTGTTGTCAGTGGCTGAGTAGTGTAGGAAAACTGTAGGGCAAGGCCAGACTGAACATTTTCCTGGTGGGCTGCAGGCTAGCTAGGGGGTTGCTTTCAGTGCAGGAAGGGCTTATATGAGCCAAGGATGCCCCATTTTAATGACATCCTTCTGCAGAGTGTGGCTCATTTGAACACTTCACGAGAGCTGATTTTGGTTTCCATAGAGTCCCTGCCAAAGGAGTGTGGCACAATTGCTGCATTTCATGTCAGCTGAGAAAAAAAGTGTCCCATGACTCAATGCCATCCATGCCAATGTTATAGGGTTATTGGTGGAACTGTGAGGCACGTCAAATCAGTTTTGGAAGGGCATTCATCACTACCTACCATTTTATCACTGGTGAGAATGACTTTCTTCTGCTTTTGATGAAGTCATTCACAAAAGGTTAAATAAGGAATTGGGGTACAGTTTTAACCAGTCTATAACACATGAAGGGCAGACTTTGTTTATTTCCTACACATTCAGTCAGAAAATGTCTGTTTTATGTTTGTCTACTTGATAGGTTTACTTTAACTCAGCTTTCGGCTCGCATCCTAGCCTAACAGGTTCTGCTTGCATGCATGCTAACCCATGGAGCTCACTAACCTTTTAGGTTCACCTGTTTGTTTTACTTTTTACAAACCTCCTAGAATTTACAGCATATATTGGTGCCAAAACACTGTACAATATGCTTTCCGTATTTTTAATTGTTTGAGTGGACTATAAAAGACTTAAGGTGTGGATGTCATGATAGACTGTAGAGAGTCATTGTGGTTCTTCTTTTATCCTACACCAAAGAAAGCAAGTGAATCCAGAGCTCAAAGAAGAGGAAGATTTACATTCCCAAAGAATGCCCGGCTAAAGTTTAAGACTTTTGGCCAGATGTACTGACAATTAGGTCACAAAACACAGTCGTAAATTTCACACCAACTTATTGCAAATTAAATCACACTGTGCAAACTGACCTTTGCATAAATATGTCAGTTGTCGAAATGAGGATTTGGGGTGGGTACCAATTCGATCTACCTCAGTAAAATGAATGAGGTATGTTGGAAATTGAAACTCACTCTGATTGGAAAGCGCTTGTTTCCTCAAAGGAAACAGGGTTACACTTAAAGAAAAGTTTACTGTTGTAAATGAAGAGATGTTGTCAATAAGGAGATATAAAGTATTTATTGTGTACTACAGAGAATAACTGGTGGTCCCATCAGAAAGCAGAGAGCTAACTGACTGGAGAGAATACAGTGGGAGATGACATCAGGGAAATGGAATGTAAGACTTAAAGGGATACAGTAATACTTAAGTGTAGAGAATACAACATATCCTCTTCCCTTCGTATAAAATAAAAAAATAAAAAATATAAGTACATGTCCATCATTACAGAAAGGAACATTACTTGCACACAAAATCATGTAAGTAATCCGGAGGTTTTCTTACTCTCTGAGCTCTACTAGTTCTAATTTCGCTGGGAGGCGCATTACCCTCACACTCAGCTTTCTTGTAAAGTGCTACACGTCTCAAATTCCAACTCTCACCATTAAATAAAGTCACAAACCTTTTGTGGACAGACTTGACCTTAAATGGCCCCCTGAACTTCGTCAATCCAATACCAACTCGACCAGGTTTGACTTTCACCCAATCATTCACTGCTAATTTACACCCGCTTTCTGGTTCGCTCACATTGTCAGAATTGTTGGGGTCAACAGGGACAGCGTTCAGATACTCTTTCATCCATGCAGTGACTAATTTAGTACCAGCTGAACGTCCTCTCATGATGTTAAAAGGAATCATACCAGTCACACCATTTTCTGTAGTTCTGTAGGCCCAAACCAGGTCATTAACTAATTCTCTCACATCTGTCCTAGAAGAAATCGCCATTTGAATCGCTCCCTTAACCATCCTGTTCGCCCTCTCAACTATTCCATTCCCCTGGGGATTGTAAAGTGAGGTCCTGGAATGTGTAATGCCACACTTCCCCAAGAAATTTGCCATCTCTTGGGAAGTCAATTGCGTCCCATTATCAGTGATAATTCTAGACGGAAAACCTTCCTCTCTAAAAATGTCACTCAACACAGAAATTGTACTGCTTGTAGTAATCTCCTTCATGAATTTGACTACTAACCACTTTGAAGAAACATCCACTACTACTAACCCAAACTTCATGTCTTGACTCAATTGATAAAATGGGCCAATGAAATCCATACATATGGTGTGCCAAGGATACCCTGGGTCTATTATTGAGCCACAACCAACATGACTGCCAACTTTAAGTCTTTTCTCGCTCTCCAAGCAGTCTGTACATTTTTCTACCCACTGAGATATTTCTAAGTCCATTCCGGGCCACCAAAAATTTTCTCTAACTCTCCTCTTAGTGAGGGACTGTCCTAGGTGACCCTCGTGGGCTAACTTAAATAAAGTAAATCTCACTTCTTGCGGGGGAATACATTTATCTTCCATCAAAACCATGAAACCATCTTTGTCCAAGACAGATAATTGTTCCAAGACTTTCAAATAAGGGCGAAGTGCAGGTGATAAGCAACTCTCTCTCCTTGCACCCTTCACAATCAGGTCTTTCACTTCGTTCAACACCACATCTTTAGCCATGGATGTATTCCACCAACTCCTACTAATTGCTCCAGTACACATATCTACTACCTCATCTACAGCAGCCACAGACCCTTCTGAATTGAGTGATTCTACCCCTAACTTATCTACTGTCTCCCAAGGTAGTGGAAGTTTAGAAAGCCCATCAGCTTGGCAGTTTTTCCAACCTGGAATATACTCAACAGTGTACAAATACTCCTGAATCCTAGCAGCAAGTCTGGCTAACCTTGCAGAGCCTTTGCCAGCTCCACCAGGTGAAAGGATTTTAATTAGGGGTTTGTGATCAGGTAATAACGTAAATTTGAACCCCCATAAGTACATTCTGTAATACTCACAACCCCACGCTGCAGCTAAAGCTTCTCGCTCAATTATGGAATAGTTTCTTTCTGCTGTTGTGAGCGTCCTTGAAGCAAAAGCTACAGTCTTGAGTCCAGAACTATGTACTTGAGCTAAAACCGCACCAACCCCTACAGCGCTTGCATCTACCGTCAAAACTGACTTTCGGTTGGTGTCAAATGGTGTTAAAATACCTGCCTCACAAATTTCAGTCTTGATCATTTTAAAACATTCATCCTGTTCCATACCCCATACAAACTTGCATCCTTTCCTCAACAACACCTTAATCTTTTCGGTTTTCTCTGCAAAATCTCTTACAAATTTAGCATAATACTCGATGAGGCCGAGAAAAGACCTCAACTGATCTTTGTCACATGGAGCTGGTGCATTCCTGATAGAGTCTAATAAGTCTCTCTTGGGTTTGATCCCATCAACAGATAAAGTATATCCAAGGTATTCAACCTCTTCTACTGCAAATTTACATTTCTCTTTCTTTAGAGTTAAACCAGCTTGTTCCATCCTTTCTAAAACAGTTTTTAAAACTAAATTGTGTTCTTCAACAGACTCTCCAAATATTAAAACATCGTCTTGAAAATACACTACGTTGTTCACACCCTTCAGTACAGCTCCCATCATTCTTTGAAATACTCCGGCTGCAGAAGCCAGTCCGAAAGGCATACGTGTGAATTGATAAATCCCTTCAGTTGTTATAAAAGCTGTCAACGCCTTGGAGTTTTGATGTAGCTTTATTTGGTGATACGCGCTGCGAAGATCCAGCTTAGAAAAGTACTTTCCTCCTTTTAGTGACAAAACCAACTCGTTGATGTTCGGTAATGGAAAGTTGTCTACTACGATGTTCTGATTTAAGGTGCGAAGGTCCACACAAAAACGGAATTTTCCGTCAGATTTGGTCGTGATAACTACGGGAGAAATCCAGGGTGACGTTTCGATCTGTTCAATCACTCCTTGGTCTATCATCTCCTTCAACATCCTCTTCACTTCCTCACGTGCAATAAATGGAACTTTCCGCACCTTGTGTTGTATAGGTACGGCATCATCATGCAGTATAATTTTATGTACATAATTCTCAGTTCTCCAATGTGTTCATCAAACAAACCATTCATCCCGTCAACAATCGAATCTGTGGTTATACTATCTACAACCATCACTTGTTGTGCTGCTCTAGGATTGATGATTATACCGAGGTCATACTGTTGCCCCCACCCTAAAATTGCAGGACCTGATCTGGCTACATATATCTTCCCCTTTGCAGAACGGTCTTTAAATGACAATGTGCATACCATAAATCCAATCACATCTATACTCTCACCCTGATATCCACAGGGACTAATATCACTAGCTAATAATTGTACGTCCTTCCAATTTTCTAAGTACATGTCTTTGGGGATAATAGTCCACAATGACCCCGGATCAACCATCAGTTGTACTTCTATTTTATCAATAAGAAATTGTGCTTTAGGTCTCTTTCTTCTACCAGGCTCACTTTCACTCATACTATCTTCACCCAAACACAATATTTTGTTGGTACCTTCAACACCAATAATATCTCTTACGACTTCTTTGTTTTCTACTACAGCTACTTTGTCAGCATTTGCACTCTTGCACATCTTGGCGAAATGTCCTTTCTTTCCACATTTTCTACACATTTGGTCGATGGCAAAGCACTTCCTGAAATCTGAGTTATGGAAAGTACTCCCGCATCTGCTACACATCCTCCCTTGGAACCTACTCCTGTCATTGCCTGAAAATCCATTGTTATATTTCCTTGGACCTCTGTCATTCATGTCTACACTTTTCCTGTGTACTGCAGCAACTTCAACATGCTCAACACAGGAAACTCCATTCCCTTGAACATTTTCTCTTGTGTTGTCTTTTCTCTCCATCTCCTTCATACAAGCATTCGATTCTTCAACTACTTTCGCTATGTCTATAGCCATCTGTAAGGTAGGGTTCTTCGCCGCCCACAGTTTTTCTTGCATCTTTTCATTCCGACATTGTACTATTAATTGATCACGTATCATTTCGTCTCTTATCTCTCCGAAATTACATTTGATGGACAACTCGCGTAACCTAGCTACAAATTGGTCAACAGATTCCTCATTCCTTTGAGGTTGAGTGTAAAATTTATGTCTTGCCATGACGATATTTACTTCCTTTGCATATTGCTTCTTCATGCGAGCTTTTGCTTCCGTATACACATTGGTTATTGCTCTTCCATCTTGGCTCAGTCCTAATGGAAGATACTTGAAAGAATGTTGACCTTCCTTGCCCAACGCACTTAACAAAAGGGCTTTTTTCCTAGTTGCGCTAAAATCCTTCCCATCAAGTGCTTCTATATAATTTTCAAAAATGTCTATCCATTCATCCCACTCAATGGGTGGATCGCCAGTTGTTTGCAGGAACATAGGAGGTACAATTACATTCAGATTCTCCATCTTGCTAACTAATCTCTTTTTCTGTTATAGTGTAGGCGTCACTATAAGTGTGTACCAGTGGTTAGTATTCTTATATGTGAAGATCTGGATGGATGTTACCAGAGTATTCACAATACCCTAGATTTTCATCTCTAGTAGGCCTTGTGCTTTAATGTCTCAAGATACAGTATATATATATAAGTCAAGGGTTCGTTGTTAATTGTGCTAAGTGTCGTTTAACAGAGAAATTAGTTTTGTAGTTTATACAATGCTGTGTGCATTTGTAGTTTATACAATATTGTGTACACTTCCTATATAATACTGTTTTACCATGGGATATTCGTTGTGAACAGTAGCGCTTCCTGTCGCTAAACTCACCGAGTTTTGAATAAAAATCGTGTTCTTTCACATGGACGCAGAGTCTCTGCAAGACGCGTTGTTCTGGTTAAACGCGTTGCTTAGTTACGAAATATTGTCTCAAGATGGCCGCTACGTAGCGTCATTACGCAGCGTCGTTATGTCATCGCCGCTTCCTGTTGTGACGCTTGCTCGCTTCTTCTTCCGATGGCTCAATTCTGAATATGTCGTCCTGAAGATTCTAACTGTGAGTAGGCTCGTGTTTCCTTGCTCGAGTCGTATTTCAAAAATGCTTTTCTTTTGCTCGAGCCACAGCTGATTTCAAGCGTTTCTTTGCTCGAGTCAAATTTTAAAAAACGTTAAGAGTAATACATGTTTTACTATGTTTGTCGAGCTGCGGTCAATTTTTTTTTTTTAAAAGAACTCCTACTCACAGTTACGTTTTCTTTTAACTGCATAAGACGTCTAAGTTCACAGTTTCTGTCTTGGTTCGGATTCTTGTTTCTTCTGTTGTGGTTAGATTCTTGTTAGAGTTGGACACTGATTGTCGTCAAAATACTCGCTGGTTACAGTTTGTTGTTAAAATTTTCCTCGAGTAATGTCAACAATAGTCTTTTGAAGCAGGTGGAGTCTAAAAGTTTCTGCAACTCACCAGTTGCTGTGATAAGAATAGGCACTTCTTCTTTTGTAGTTTTGGTTCCTTGTCTTGGGAGGCGATATTTTCTTCTCTTGGCCACAGTTTTTTCTTGTTACATCTTTCAATTTCAAATTTAATTTTCAAACTTGCGATGTCCTTTTCTCACCAGTGGAGGTCTTCTCCCTCTGTAGTGCTTCAGCTCACTCTGCTCATCGTCGCCATGTGTTGTAAATGAAGAGATGTTGTCAATAAGGAGATATAAAGTATTTATTGTGTACTACAGAGAATAACTGGTGGTCCCATCAGAAAGCAGAGAGCTAACTGACTGGAGAGAATACAGTGGGAGATGACATCAGGGAAATGTAATGTAAGATTTAAAGGGATACAGTAATACTTAAGTGTAGAGAATACAACATTTACCTTCCTGGCCCTGAGAGACAAGATGAAGAAGTAAAACATCATATTCTCATTCACGGACCCTTCAAGATTCCAGATCAACGACAAAGGGAAAACACTTGTCTTCGAAGACCCAAGAGAGCTAAACAGATACCTAGAGGGACCAACGCTACAAGATATGGAAACATGGCAAACTGGGACAGCCAAGAGAAGAGCTTCACCAGACCTAACAGTGGAGGGAGCTTGTGCTGAATCTCGAAGTAAACATTGAGCAAGATGGAATCAGGGGCGTAACACAGGCCCCTGAAGCCCCCGCGGTGCGGGGGGGGGCCCTCACCCTCCAGAGGGCCCCGTCAGCACCGCACTTCTGCTGGGGCACCCTAGAATGAGTCCGTAGGGGGCCCCTTCACTTACCCTGCAGGGGGCCCCCTCAAGGTTTGTTACGCCACTGGATGGAACACTCAGGAATTACAACCCTAACTACCTCAGACAATGAATAGAAACGACCTCACAACACCAAAGGAAGCCCAGGCAAAATTGAATTTCTACCTCAAGAACATAATCACTATGGGCTATATATCAGCTACCTCAAGACGCTTCGGAGCAGGAGCAAATGCCATTTATAAACCCATCTGTGGAACTCTATGGAGCGGAGACCAAGAGAAACAAAAGCCCGCAATGACCAGAGACGGACTATATATCCTTTCATATGGAAACTGTTGGGGGGGCATGATGGAGGGCGGGTACAGAGGGGACTGAAACAGACTTTGGACGGCTTAGGCAAATGGACAACAAAAACGCACATAGATTAATCTTAGGGACCAGGCCTTCAATCGCGGGGGGGGGGCAGAAAAGTAACATTCTATATAATAGCTCTCAGGGAGATGGAACGGCGATCGTGTCATCGCACGTTCAGAATAAGAGTTTTTTGTAAAAGGGGGTTGAGGGGGAGTGGAAGGGAATAATTGTCTTGTCTACAGGTCCTTAAGCTATCCACTGTCTTCTATCCTTTCTATACTCTTCTATCTATACAACTCGATACAAGAAGGAACACCAGAGCCAGGGCTAACCCGGGGTACAGCAGATCCAACACAGGGGAACACAGGTCTCAATCATCACTTCATGGAACCATATGGGAGGGAAAGGCATGCACTGTACTTAAGAAGGGGCAGGACATGTTGGTAACAATGCCCAAACAAGATAATCAATGACACAAACCAACAACCTTACCCTGACGACTAACCTAAAAATAGTCTTCCTCAAAGTAAAAGGCTTCAACCACCCAGTCAAGAGGAAAAAAATACTTGACTACCTAGCTAAGAGCAAGGCAGATGTGATCCTCCTGCAGGAGACCAAACTATCTCTGGAAGACTCAAAGTGAATGAAGGCCAGATGGATAGCCCAGGTAACTTGCTCACCTGCAGTAGGGAAGAAGCGCTGAATGATTACCCTGATAAGTAGGAACTCCAAGTTAACATTAGAGGCACACCACCACGATGAAGAAGGGAGAGTCCTGCTAACGCACCTGAAGAGGGGGGAGGAGAACATTCATGTTGCAAACATCTATGGACCCAACACAGATGACCCAACATTTTGGGAAAGGGTCTCACAGAAGATGGAACACATCCCCCAGAAAGACATTACAGTGGTGGCAGGAGACTTTAACATTGCCCTTGACCACATACCAGACAGACAATCACAATGCCAACTCCACCCGTCAAGAGCCCACAACACGCTAAAGAACATGTGCACCAGATTCAATCTCAAAGACCCATGGCGACTCCAAAACCCGGACACCAGAGACTACACCTTCTACTCCAACCCACACACCTCATACAGCAGGATAGACTACATACTAATCACAGGTCCACATACACCCCTAATAGAGCACACCGACATTGCACCTAGATTACTCTCAGACCACTCGTGCATCAGCTTACAGCTGAGCGGACACCACAACAAAGACATTCCCCGTAGGTGGAGTATCAACAGCGACGTCCTGACAGACCAAAGAAACAAAACCAAAATAGAGGAGGCCATAAAGGAATACCTTACGCATTATGACACACATGACACTGCCCCCAAGACCTTGTGGAATGCACTTAAGGCGACAGTCAGGGGCACAATAATAGGGATTAAGGCCAAAATCAACAAAAACGCTAACCAACAACTGACCGAACTAGAGCAGGACATCAAAATACTGGAGATAGATCATGCCGGGGACACACAGAACACTAGCACCCTAACACGACTCACTAAAAAGAAATTTGAATACAATAACATTTTAAGCGAGAGGGCCAGGCTGTGGGTGAACAAATACAAGGCCATTAATCTCTACGTGGCTAATAGAGCTGGGAAGCTTCTAGCCTCCTACTTAAAGTACAGGGAAGGACAATTCACCATCTCATCAATCACCGACGCACACAACAACACTCATACTAGGCATAACAAAATACTAAGGACATTCCAAGACTTCTATCAAGGACTTTACAAAAAAAAACAGGCCTTAGACCAAGAAGGGGGCGCAAAATACCTAGACAGATTAGATCTCCCAAAGATAACAGATGAGGAGGCCCAGAAACTAAGACAGGAAATGGGCTCGGCAGAGATAGAGATAGCGGTCAAGTCCCTAAAAGATAACAAAGCACCAGGTCCAGATGGATACACGGCTGCTTTCTACAAACCCTTTTTAACGCACCTGAAACCCACCATGAAAAAGGTGTTCAACTACTGTGCAGAGGAGGGGATGGTCTCTCAATCCATGTCGGAGGTGAATATAATCGTAATCCCAACGGAGGGCAAGGATGTACTACTACCCAAAAACTACAGACCCATATCACTAATCAATGTGGACTGCAAACTATACACCAAAATCCTGGCCTCAAGACTAAACCCCAGACTACCGGGACTAATAAGTAACTCACAGGTAGGATTCCTAAAGACCCGTATGTCACACAATAACACCAGACTCCTATGCCACATTCTTGAATGTACCTCCAAAACAGATTAACCAGCAGTGGCGATCACACTAGATGCCGAGAAGGCATTCAACCGGGTATCTTGGGGCTTCCTAGAGCAGTGCATGCAAGCATTTAACCTTGGGGACACATACACACGGAAGGTAATGGCATTGCACAGGAACCCCAGAGCACGCATTGTAGTTAATGGGTCGATCTCCGACGCATTTGATCTACGGCGTGGTATGAGACAGGGCTGACCCTTGTCCCCCTTGCTATTCCTGCTGGCCTTGGAACCCCTGATTAGGGACATCAAGGCCTGCGAGGAAGTGAGAGGGATCAGCATCAACGAAGTAGAGGTCAAATTAGCCAGATATGCGGATGACATCCTCAAAGTGACAGAGCAACCTGGGACCTCCATCGCGGCCCTCATATAAATTATAGGAACGTACTCAAGCCACTCAGGGTACAAACTCAACAAGGAAAAGTCTGAATGTAAACCACTCAACATCCACACCACTAAAGACATGATGGGAGGATCAGGTCTGGCGTGGCAAACGGGATTCATCAAATACCCAGGGCAGCACTTCTGCAATGACCTTAAATCCACGCTAGATAAAATAAGAAAACACTACTAGAGAAAATAAAGTCACTTCTAGAATCCTGGTCCCCCAAATTTATAACATGGTGGGGTAGAATAGGAACAGTCAAGATGATGGTCACGCCGATGGTTAATTATCTACTGAGCATGCTACCACTCCTACTCACCAACAACCTCCACCGCAAGTTAGACAAGATAATTAATACATTTCTATGGAAGGACAAGAAAGCGAGAGTAAGCATAAAAAAACTAAGACTAGACAAAAAACTGGTTGGACTAAACCTAGCAGACTACTGAACCTTCCAAACTGCATTCCTGGAAAACAAGGAGCCTACTGGCTGTCACCCCTCCAGGGGTACACACCGGTATGGCTAATACTCAATCCTAAACAACCTGGAACCACTGGTACTCCTAACAGCCAATAAACACACACAAGCCTCCAATCCAATACTCGGAAACTCAAAAATAGCCCTGTTCAAAATAGATGGGAAAATGGAGCACAGTATAAGTAACTCGAGTGTGAATCCTTATGGGAAAACACCAAGATTAAATACAGGGGGAAACCCCTTTCCATAGAGACATGGAAGTCAATAGGTATCTCCTAGCCGGCTCAATTAGAAGAGGGAGGCGGCCAAGTCGCATTCTCCTCGCTGAAAGAGAAATATAACTTACCTGACATCGAACTATACAACTTCTTAAAGATCAGAACAGCATTGACCAAAGCAAAGTTAGATATACACAACCCATCAATAATACAATACATGACGAAACTCAACAGAGTAGGGCACCAACTATCGCACATATACAAGCTACTACGCCCTAACGCCACCAAAATTAATGACAAACCAGCTGAATACTGCACTTAGCGAGCGCAAGCTCAACCTCCTCTGGGACTCCCCCTCAAGAAACAAAATCTCCCCAGTACTAGCCCAGACAAAATTCTGGCTACTACACAAGACTCACTGGACCCCGGCTCGCCTTGCAGCAATGTGCCTCAGGGATAGCGACCTGTGCTGGAAATGCAACAAAGAAAAAGGGGACTTAGCACACCTCATTTTGTACTGCCCCAAAATTCACGTTCATAAAAAAAGCGCTGGGTTGCACACTAAAGCCAGAATTCTCTACCCTTACCACCGCATTTAAGACTCACAACACAACAGGGACCTACTAGATCTCCTTCTGACAGTGGCAGTGAAATATTCTGTCCAAATGGAAGGATACAGCCATGGCGACATTCAACTTGACTGGGTGACGTACCTCAGAGGCGCAGACAGTACAGCCCTGCGGAAATCACCCTAGAAGCCAGCAACCAAAGGAATGTTGGCATCATTGGACGAGTTCCTGGAGCCCTACGAACCCCCATGAGCTCAACCGGAACAGAACGTTTTACCACGAGCATACCCCCATAGCCCTAGAACAGACCCACGACTGAAATAATCCTTTTGTATACTATTTCTTCCTCTCTCCCTTTTATTTGCGATCTTGCTCTTTCACTTTCACTCTTAGCAAGACAGTGGGGAGGGTACAGCCAAATATGTATACCGCTGACCTGACCCTGTCAAACACAGCCAGTTTGGGCTGTTACCCAGTAACGATAAAGCAATTGTTTGTATACATTTTTTAAATAAAATACTTTGAAATAAAAAAAAACATTACTTAATATTCTGAAATTATGATGCTTAAAAATAACCTGGCCTTAACTTCTCCTACCACGCTTTTAGGGCTAAATCAGTGAATATATAGAATTATAGATGGGTAGCAGTGAATACGAGCGATGTTCCTTTACCAAGGAGTTGTGAGTGACGTCAAATAGACAACAAGATGAAAGCTCAAGTTGTCTTTGATCACACTCAGAACCCCTAGTTGAAAAACAGCCCTGTAGTTCACTTTTTAACTGTTAGAAATCAGTACTTGTTTGCAGCGCCCCCCCGCCACCACTTATTGCCTCATTTGAGATCCCTTGATGCTGTAATCATTTTTAAAAAAATCTAGTTTTTGATAATCATTTATTTAGACCCCTCTTTGTCATATTGTTTTCATACATTTGCAGTTTGATATTCACTGATATTCAATGAAAAATAAAATCTGATTTTTATTTCTACATCACAATCTAAAGAGAAATTCACAATTTTGAATATGACAACAGAGCAACAAATTTTAAGTGCATATCATAACAGGGAATACGTTACACAAATTGAAAAACATTGTTAGCAATTTATTGTGTAGCACAGCCCTGCATGTTTTGGGAACACTTTGGAATTAAATACATATTCACGTTAATGATTTCAAGCACAATCAACAACATAAAGTTAATGTTTCAATTCTTTCAAGGTATTTATTGCACACGCCCATCATCAGGAGAGCAAGGATTTAACCAAAAAGGTATCCTCTAGCTACATTAATGAAGCTATTTGCTAGCTATAATGATAGCTACACAGAAAAAATAATTTGCATGCAAATCTCCTAGCCCTATTTTATAAAATCGGAGATTCTCCCCTTGGGAACTCAGTCAAGATTTAATCAAGTCATTCACTCATTTATACTTCTCATCTCCATGCCTCACTTAATTACAGCCCCGATATAACCAAAGTTATGTACCACAGTATTTCGAATGGTAAGATCTTTAATATCGTCTCTTATAAAATTAAATCCAAAATGGAATGTCCTATGTCATAAAAAGAAAATAATTCATTACAGTATAAAAAACAAACACTTGATTATATAGCATCAATTAAAAACCATAGTACACCATGTACTTAAATCTAATCAGAATTAAAAAAACAGCAATCACAAAGAAGGAAGAAGCCATAAGACAATCTCATGGGTCTTTATATACTATTAATCTGTGTAGATCATTGTTCAGGACACATGATTTTTTTAAATGGTCATCATCTATCGCATCCCGATGCTCAACAGATTTAGGGGTCGATTAGGATCGCGGATTTTCCGCATCCTCCGGGCCGGCGGAAGCCACCGCCGGCCCAGAGGATGCGGAAAATCCACTGCGGACCCACCAAAGACCCACCGCCACATTAGGATGGCTGGTGGGTCTTGGTTTCAGTGCGCCGCTTTTCCGCCGCAGTCGGATTACAACCGCGGCGGAAAAGCTCTAATATGGTGGCGGTGTCTCTCAGACACCGCCAGACATATTAGGATGGCTTCCCAGACATGCTTTTCCGCGGCGGGTTCTCCGCCGTGGAAAAGCATATGGATCTTCACTTCGGGGGCCCGTTGCGGGCCCCCTGGGTGAAGGGAGGTGGGGGTGCACATGGGGGGTACCTATGGTACCCCCCTGCATTTACATGCAGAAAGCGGCAGGCACCACGCGGTACCTGCTGCTTTGTACATGTAAATGCAATGCATGCGTTTTTAACATTGCGGCGGGTGCAGCTTGAAGCCGCACCCGCCGCAATGTTAAAAATAGAGGATGTGACCACCAGGGTGGCGGTCACATCCTACTTGCACAGGAGGGAACGCCGCAGCACATGCGGACGTTCCCTCCTACTCAGGGCTCGCGGACGGAATGTGCCCCTTAGTTAGGATAATACATTGACGCGTTTCGTGGTTAACAAAGAATTTGACCACCATCCTCAGGACAAACTGATATCTCCCACTGACATGAAAATAAAAACAGGTAACACCTGTTTAGAGAATAAATTCACAATTAACACAATGAAACATGAATCTTTCCTTATAAACATTAATCAATAAAATATGTTTGCATACTAGACCGCCACAATCCCTCAAAACAGTGTTACCTCAAACTGAAAATTGGAGTCACAAACCATATCCATTATCAATAAGAATAATGCCTCCATTTGTACTTTCAGAATCCCTACTAGTCATCCATCCATAATGTGTCATTTTCCACGTTTCATTCTTCATCACATACTTTTCAGTCATCAAGTTCCTTGGTGGCTACACATCACACAACTAAATTTCACCAACCTTATAAAGATGTAGTTGGGGTACGTGATGCTTCTTTAAAACAGATCCAGATGAGACCTAATTTATTCAAATCACGAGAGGGTCCGAAATTATCACAACACTTGGGGGAATGGAGTGGTGTGAGGGAGAAATGAGGGTATAAGTGAGTGAATGACTTGATGCGATCTTGACTGAGTTCCCAATGTGATAATGTTCGACTTTGTAAGTCATTTATGGTGCCTTGTCCCATTTGGTTGTGGGGCCCCTGTGGTTCCAACTGGTTCATGGGACAATGAGCACTGACTGTCCTAGAAGCTGAATTTACAGATGGATGAATTTGCACAAAGATGAGCCGGGTCAAACAATTTATGAGGAACCCAAAGAATCGGGGGCCCTTAGAGTTGCTGCTGAACTTTGAGAACTTGGACATTGCTTCAGTTTTGAATAAATAGTTCTAAGAATCTAAATGCTGCTAGGCACGGACTTCGCTGACTAACAATGAGTAAGAGGAAAGGAAGCCTTGAGCAGCCAAATGTGAACAATGCTCAGCATAAAGTCGGATGTCAAAAGAACTCGCTCAGCGCTCAGAGCAATAAGGCTTAGTGGCTGGGATCTGCACAAATGAGGAGGCAGACAGCCTTCACCCACTACATTAATTTTGTTTGCACTGTAAAAATAAAGACAATGTAAATGACACGTATTCTGTTTGATTTGTTTTCAGTGAATTTGTTAGATGCAGTAATGTGTAGGAGTACATCCACTCTGCTAGAAGTAATATGTGCCTTCTACTGATTGTATTAAAAAGAATGAATCACACCATTTCCTTTTATATGTAAATGTAACCTGCAAGGGAATTTGTGTTTTTTGTATTTATCCGAAGATACATCTATTAAAATACATTGTGTTTCTTGTTGTTGCGTCAGTGGCCACCAGTAAAAATTCATAACACTACTTTTTGTAAGATTATGTGAGACTAAACAATGGTACCAAGAAATTTTGCATCAGCAGGGTTCACCAAAGTCTTTTCTTCATACTTCGGGTAATTTCTTCATTTTAATTCAGCCACTCCCTTTTATACATTTGTGCACAACTTTACTAGTATTAGCACGTAATATAATTGTCCTTGGTGAAAACCGCCCCTTTATGCAATGTTACTACAAATTACCTACATGTAACTAAAGATAGGCTGTAAACATGAACACATTAAATGTCACGCGTAAGAAAAACTTCTTTACCGCACATTGTTCGCTTGAGGTCTGCATCAAATAATCTGTGGTAGCAAGCAGTGTTTCATCATTCTGTTTCTTAGAGATGCTGAGGACAGGAAGAGCTGTGCTATTTTACTGATATTTCTAAGGGTGCTGCTGGAAAATGCAATACACATACCAGATTTTGACAGTGACAGTATAGCAAGGCTACTCAATTGAAAACAAAAGTAACTCCTGGAAGCTAGAAATGCTATTATCAACTCCTACACAGAGCAGTCATACATGGTGATGCTATTATTCATACCATCTTCCAGGAAACTCAACTTCTCATGAAGAAGGTACTTTGCTTTTGAATAGAAATTTGACAGTAATTATCAGCACAGCTCAATTAAAGTTAATTTAACAATGTGCTTTATCACCACACAATGTCATTACTGAGGGTGAATTATTTTTTCAAAATCAAGTAGGTGGCCATCGATGTCGGAGGTATCGGTAGAATGGGTGAAAGACTCACTATTTTCTGCGTGAACTTTGTTCCAGTTTAGTATACAATGCTATGTATGTTGGGGTAAAATAACGCACATTTCTAAAATCCAAAATCAGAATTTAAAATATATAAAGCTATATTTAGTGTCAATGGATAGAGCAGGTGATTAATATAGCCTTAGAGCCCGCTGTAGCTGGATGTATTGGCCATTAAAGACCCGCTCCTTTGGCTCGGGCCTTTAACAAGGGTACGGGACTTTAATGCCAGTATAGCCCAGCTACTGAGGGCTATAAGGCTATTAAAACATTCCGCCACTAGAGGGCAGCGTGTTCTAACAAATAAAACAAAAGCCTCGCGGAGCCCGAGGGGACTGAAATCCCCTCGGGCTCCAGAAGGCCTTTGTTCACAGCAATAGCTGTGAATGACAAAATTGGAATGTTGGAGCTTCGGCTTCTATCGGCCCTTAGAAGCCTGGAGCACTCCATTCTTTTCACTGGAGCGCCCAATATTCCAATGTTCTAATTTGTAAAAGAAATTCCCAGTGTTTCTCAAAAACCCATCAGCTGCACAGCCGAATATCTGGGTTGCTGAATACCAAGGGTGTCATGTATTGATTTCACCTTATGCTCTTTCATTTACCACCACTCTCTCCCTGTACGTTTATCTCAGTCTTGCAGGTTCTTTTTCATCCCTTCTGTCTGCTTTTTGTCATTATTTCTCTTCCTCCTCCTGTCTTACAATTCTTTGTCTTGTTCTAGGTCAAAAGTGGTTTAATGAAAATTAAATCCGATCTACAAAAAGGAGTGCCACTGGGGCGATCTACACCAGCTCAAATTAAGCTCTGGGAAGTCCATACACACACTTTCAATCTGTAATTCATGAAGATAAAATATAACAGTTAACTTGTGGCAGTTGACTGGATAAACATTCACTCTGTTGACTTGAACCTTTCTTGGTACTGCTTTTGCCCTTACAGATGAAAGGAGCAAGGGCCTGATGTAGAAATTTACATTCACAAAAAGGGGTTACAAATTGTGCACTGAATTTTTGCGAATAGAATGGAATTTTGCAAATTAACTTAGTCAGCAGACCGCCATTTCTGTGATAGTAGTTTGATATCTTGCCTGTATTGAGTAGGATGTGTTATCTCCAAAAATCTATTTGATTGGTTATCTGGCTTTTGTTGGGAGCACAGGCAGTGATGTTGTGTGCTTGATGAAAGAAAAGAATTCCATAGTTTATGAATGCTAATGACATTTCTCGTTAAGGATAATCACATAGCTTGGAAAGGCTCGTTTGTTGGTTATTATATTTAATAGGTGTTAGTTCACTTTTAGATGCACACTAGGGCGATGGGGGAAACGTATCAATTTGTGGAGAAGTATGTTTTTTTTTACATTTGTTCAAGATCAGCATAGCTACACTTACTACACCATTCCTTTCAAGTAGATGTCCTGTCCAGCATGAACAGGAGTGGGCTGCATTAAATTCTGTTCCCCCCTCTAGCATCTGTGAGTTAAAAAGAAAACAGAATGCCTTCCCTTTGATAGGGTCAAATCCTATCTCTGCTTCCGGAACTCCTATCCTGAAACAACTTTTTTTTCGAAATTCTCAGCATTCTACCAACTGGAATCTGGAACATTAGGAAAGATACTAAGGGCCTTATTATGAGTATGGTGATCCTGGGACCTCTGTTCTCTTGCGAGCGGTCCAACCACCACCATCCGTCCACCCTATTACAAGTGTGGCGGTGGGCCCGCTAACTCCGGCGGGATCAATGTTCCTACTGCAGCCTTCACATAGCCTGAATATTCTGGGGAGGTGCTGAAGCCGGCACGCATATTACAACCTGCATTTTCACAGCCCATTTAATGGCTGGGACCCGCCATGGCAGGCTTGGCAGAAATTAACAAAAAGGGGCCCCAACCGGGCCCCTGGACAAATCTTGCAATGGGGGTCTGTGCAGGGGGGGCACATGTTGGGCCCCCCTGGATTTAGACCTTTGTTCCTGCACGGTGTGACATGTAAAACATGGTGCATGCCACATCATGCAGGAACATGATGTAGGCTCTCTGACAGCGGCGGTATGCTTCTTAGACTCTCCTATGAGCCTAATGTACCAGTACCGTGAGGTCACCGGGGCACTGCTCACCTACCCTGGATTAAACTCGTAATCTGGTGGGCGGGTGCACCACTGGCTTGGTGGTCTTCCTTGGACTGTGGCTGTGGTGGTCCCAGCTGAAGACAGCCAAACTCATAATAAGGCCCTTTGACTATGAACCCAATACTGTATCAATATTTTTCAAGAACTTTCATCAATGTGAAGGCCCTCATTACAAGTATCCTGGTAAAATCCACATCATTTTGCTGCCCAGAATTTACTGTTACAGATCCATGTTGACCCAGAAGTATAAAGCCGGAGGGCAAGTTCATTAGATATTATTCTTTGTTATTGGTTATTTCCATAAGATTACATATTTTGACATACATTTCTCAGACACACATAAGCTCATAAAAGTAAAAGCCTAGAAAACATGAATGTAATCACCATAATACAAAAAAAAAGTGAATTTTGCAATATCAGAGGCAGACAAAGAGAAGAGATGCACCATAAGTAGACTAAGCAACGACACAAAAAACATGTAAGAAATCAATCAATCCATTTACGACACATTCCTTGACTTTATATCCGATTTGAGCAAGTAACTATACAAGATTCTCCCAAATGCAAAAATAATCCTAGGTGGAGATTTCAACTTAATAAACAACATGGTCTTAAATAAACAATGTACTTGTAAATTCAGATCAACAAAATCTCACAAATAAATGCTGAATCTCTGAACACAGAACTGCCTCAAAAACAACAGGAAATCTACATTCTTTTAGCTCCACATCGGAGCTACTCATAACGAAACTACATTTTGGTTAATGGTTTGCATCCAACTATGTCAGAGGGCCCAAAGATTGAGCCAATAACCTTGTATGTATCTCAATAAGATCCACAAAAACTCATCCTAAATATGGAGAATGAATCAGGAACATCTATCTGACCCATCGTTTTAAGGGCACTTGCACTTTGTTTTACCTGATTGCAGCCGAGTAGAGGCTGATCGGGCCGCCATTTTGGGTGAGGAAAGGGAGGAAGAGCTAGCATACTAGAGCTAAGCCCCTCCCGCCCTTCCACCCTTTACTAGATAAAAACCTCAGATACAACCATTCCCCCACTGATTGCTAGTGTGTATGTTATGGTGAACTGAGCGCTTGTCATATGTTTTAAAACTGCTATTTGCACAGAACTGCTTGCACTCGATAAAATCGTCTTTTTTAAGAATTATACAGTGTCCTGAGGGGGAAAGCCGGGATCTGTATTAAAACATTGCTTGCAATTTTAAAAACTGAATACCAGGTTTTAAGGGCACTTGCACTTTGTTTTACCTGATTGCAGCCGAGTAGAGGCTGATCGGGGCCGCCATTTTGGGTGAGGAAAGGGAGGAAGAGCTAGCATACTGGCGCTAAGCCCCTCCCACCCTTTACTAGATAAAAACCTCAGATACAACCATTCCCCCACTGATTGCTAGTGTGTATGTTATGGTGAACTGAGCGTTTGTCATATGTTTTAAAACTGCTATTTGCACAGAACTGCTTGCACTCGATAAAATCGTCTTTTTTAAGAATTATACAGTGTCCTGAGGCGGAAAGCCAGGACCTGTATTAAAACATTGCTTGCAATTTTAAAAACTGAATACCAGGTTTTAAGGGCACTTGCACTTTGTTTTACCTGATTGCAGCCGAGTAGAGGCTGATCGGGCCTCCATTTTGGGTGAGGAAAGGGAGGAAGAGCTAGCATACTAGCGCTAAGCCCCTCCCGCCCTCCCGCCCTTTACTAGATAAAAACCTCAGATACAACCATTCCCCCACTGATTGCTAGTGTGTATGTTATGGTGAACTGAGCGCTTGTCATATGTTTTAAAACTGCTATTTGCACAGAACTGCTTGCACTCGATAAAATCGTCTTTTTTAAGAATTATACAGTGTCCTGAGGTGGAAAGCCGGGACCTGTATTAAAACATTGCTTGCAATTTTAAAAACTGAATACCAGGTTTTAAGGGCACTTGCACTTTGTTTTACCTGATTGCAGCCGAGTAGAGGCTGATCGGGGCCGCCATTTTGGGTGAGGAAAGGGAGGAAGAGCTAGCATACTAGCGCTAAGCCCCTCCCGCCCTCCCGCCCTTTACTAGATAAAAACCTCAGATACAACCATTCCCCCACTGATTGCTAGTGTGTATGTTATGGTGAACTGAGCGCTTGTCATATGTTTTAAAACTGCTATTTGCACAGAACTGCTTGCACTCGATAAAATCGTCTTTTTTAAGAATTATACAGTGTCCTGAGGTGGAAAGCCGGGACCTGTATTAAAACATTGCTTGCAATTTTAAAAACTGAATACCAGGTTTTAAGGGCACTTGCACTTTGTTTTACCTGATTGCAGCCGAGTAGAGGCTGATCGGGGCCGCCATTTTGGGTGAGGAAAGGGAGGAAGAGCTAGCATACTAGCGCTAAGCCCCTCCCGCCCTCCCGCCCTTTACTAGATAAAATGGTACCCTCACACAGGAGGCGCAGCGGACGGGAGCAGCGGGGGCGCCGGCGGGGCGCCGAAGGCGCGCCAAAGGCAAGCCCGTCTGTGCCCGTCCGCGACAGGCCGGGACCAGTGGCCACACCCCATGTCCAATTACCCACAGAAGATAGTAATCGCACTATTTCGTACTCCAGCGCTGAACTTAGGAGTTTGAACAATGTAGAGTTAAGAAATACCACATATTGTGCTCGACTAGGACCATGTGATACTATGGGCCCTTTCTGTTGTCGGCACTGTCAATGGGGAAGTGACACAAGGACAGAAGTCTGCATAAAAAATACCCCAATTCTGGCCCTTAAATGCATTTATCTCAATACTAGATCCCTACCCAAGCATGCGACAGAGCTGTGGGACCTATTGACCGAAACTAAACCAGACTTGGTTTTTATAACTGAGACCTGGCTCGATACCCATAGCACTCAAGACATCGCGACAGCCCTCCCAGCGGAATATAAAATACTCAATCTGAATAGAGTGAAGAAAAGAGGCGGAGGGGTAGCCCTGCTATTTAGGGAATCCCTCAACTGGAGACAAGAACCGATCACACAGTCCAACAGCCATGAAGCAATGGTATTCTCAGTATCCGTAAACACCAACATTTTATTTGGGGGAGTGATAGTTTATAACCCCCCTGCCAGCACTTTAGACTTTAGTGCCCAACTTTTTACCCAAATATTACCGGTCTGTCTTAAGAACAAGAATATTTTAGTGATAGGAGATTTTAACGTACACTTTGATAGCAGCAACAACCCATTAACCAAACAGCTAGTGGAGGACATGGATATCCTTCAGCTGAGACAAATAATTAATCAGCCAACACATAGGGCTGGACATATTTTAGATCTCATTTTTTCCAATTTAGGAGCCATTGACATCAATGCGATTAAACCATTGATATGGACTGACCACTCCATGATTGTGTTCACTATTAAAGTACCTACCAAACACTCTAAATCCATGCCCCCAGCAACAGCATCAGCTAGGAGCTGGAAAAGTTTTTCTGTGGAGAAATTCCAGAATCATTTCACACATACATCCATAGGAAACACCAATATTAGAGCTTCAGAATAATATCAAGAGTGCGCTGGAACACTGCTCAGCCCCACTCTCTAAACATAAACGGGGAGGCACAGTCTCAGAGAAATGGTATGGACCTGAATTAAAATCTTTAAAAAGGAAATGTACATCTGGCGAACACAATTGGAGGCTCAATAAAACCCTAGAAACGAGAGCTACATATAAAAGGGAACTTGCACTTTACAATAAAGCCATTAGGAAAGCAAAGAAAGACTATTTCTCACGGAAGATAACAGAAAGCAAAAATTCTTCAAAAGAACTATTTAAAATAGTCAAAGAGCTATGCAGCCCGGCTTATCTATCAGTGGACCTTACACCCTCGCAAGAAGGTTGTAATAAAATTAGCGAGTACTTCTGTGAAAAAATCGATACGATCTATTCCTCTTTTTCCAACAACGAATCAAAGCAACCACAACCTTGTGTAACATCCCCAGCTCTGGCTAGCTGTCTTAGATTCGGCCCTTTTTCAGAGGAGGAAGTGGGCAAAGCTATGTTGGAAGTAAAATCAGGCTCCCCACTGGACCCATGCCCGCATCAGATTTTCTCACGACTAACACCAATAATTTGCCCAGCTGTAACCAAAGCCTTTAATCATTCATTGAATTCTGCTGAATTCCCGAAGTATTGGAAAAATGCCATAGTTACCCCCTTACTAAAAAAAGTAGAGTCTGATATTCATAACCCGGCAAACTATCGGCCTATTTCCCAACTTCCTTATTTGTCTAAGGTGATGGGGAAATTGGTCAATAGGCAGCTTTACAAATTCTTAGAGACCAATGATCTATTGGACAGCTCCCAAACAGGGTTCCGGGCCAACAACTGTACCGAGACAACACTCCTGGCAGTGTCAGACAATATCAGAACCAAGGTAGATCAGGGAAAGACAGTCGCCTTGATTTTATTAGACCTCTCGGCGGCATTTGACACCGTCCCACACCACCGACTCCTGGAAATCCTTGCAGCCAAGGGTATCCGGGAAAAGGCATTAGGGTGGCTGCAGTCTTTCATGCAAGACAGAACACAGTCAGTACGGATGGGTGATTTCGTTTCCCCTCCCCGGAACATCAAGTACGGGGTCCCACAAGGGGCCTCATTGAGTCCAACCTTATTTAATGTGTTCGTCTCAACACTAGCCGAAATAGGGAGAAAGTGGGGTGTCGGGATCTGCTCTTATGCAGACGACACCCAACTAATGATTTCATTAGATGAAGAAGACGACCCTAAGGATAGGCTCCTGAACTGCTTGACTGAACTAGCCAATTGGATGCACAACCATTGTCTCAAACTAAATGCAGACAAGTCTGAGATTTTGCTGTTTGGTAGACATACACACCTATGGGACAGCAGCTGGTGGCCCACCACTTTGGACACCGCTCCTATCCCAGCATCAACGGCCAAAAATGTAGGTGTGATTCTAGATAATACTTTGAGCATGAAAACCCACGTAGCTGCAATTTGTGGCAAAGGCTTTGCACTACTCAAGATGCTCCGGCGAGTTTTTCCATGGATTCACATTGAGTGTAGGAAGATACTGGTCCAGTCCTTATTAATGAGCAGGCTGGACTACGGAAATTCCCTGTTTGTGGGAATGGCGGACTATCTGTTCGCAAAATTACAAGTCGTACAGAACGCTGCAGCAAAAGCAATTTGCAATAAAAGAAAGTACGACCCAGCCAAAAGCTGCCTGCGTGAGCTTCACTGGCTACCAATGAGACAGAGAGCTATCTTCAAGCTAATGTGCATAACGCATAAAGCATTGCACAACACGGGCCCTCACATCCTAAAAAATAAAATCAGATTCTATGCTCCTATTAGGAACCTGCGTTCCCATACCGCTGCTAGAACAAGTAACACTCGTGTGAAAACAGCTAGGATGGGTGGACGGGCGTTCTCCCTCCTGGCGCCAAACAACTGGAACAAGCTGCCGCAGGAACTCAGACTAACAGACTGTTATTTGTCCTTTAGGAAGCAATTAAAAACATTTCTTTTCCCAAAATCTGACTAAACATAATCCTCACTCTGTTATCCGTTAACTGCTCACTACTGTCATGTTAGCGCCGTGATATCCCATTGGGGATGATTGTTTGCGATCTATAAATAAAATACCATTGCCATTGCCATTGCCATCTGATATTGTAAAGATAAAAAAGAGTATAGGTATAAAAAGCATCCACTCTTCCAAATTATCTGGGACTAGTTCAAAGCCATATTAAGGGCTGAGATGATGACTATGATGGCATGGAAATACAAAGTGTAGAATTCATGAATGAGTTAAATAGAACTAATAATTAAAAAAATAGACGGCTAGACAGACGCAAGGAAATTACTATACCTAGAACTATTAAGATTCTTCATTTATAAATATAATAGCATTCTTTGCAGATTGGCAACTTATGAGGGTTTCAGAACAAAAATGCTGAAGACTCTGTGAACTCAATGGGGCAGAAAATATTTTAGGAGGCTACAGCAAGGCCAAAAAGACTAAATCTCCAATCGCAGTCATCAAAGATGATAATGAATCATCCCATACATAAGTCTCTGAGACTGCATCATTCTTCCAAAAATATTACTCCTCCCATTTGCACCTATTAATCACTTCACATTGTAAATGTGATGGTTACCTCCACAATACAAAACTACCTAGAATTTCACAACAGATGCAAAAACAAACCAATAAAAATCATTAGTTAGAGGCAAGGCCACTGGTCGGCTTTCCAGTCAATTTTTATAAAACCTGCCCCTAAAAGCTCATTCAAAGATGAACCATTTGAATATTACTCCAAACCTGGTACTGTCCGAGGCTCACCACACTACGGCTAAATCAGGGTTAGTTTATAAAGCGGTTAAAACCCATTTTTAATCAAAAACAATACATCAGTGTCATCATTGATGCAGAATGAAAGCATTCCACAAAATGATTAGCCAGAAAACTGGAAAGGATATTACCTGATTTGTTGCACTTGTCACAAACTTGTTTTTTCAGGGCAAATACTGAAGTAATAAAAAATAGAATGTTATGCCATGCCATTTTGAAGTGAAAATATATAGATTCACCTATTGGACTGATAGTGTTGGATGCAGAAAAGGCCTTCGATATGGTGCGGTGAGAGTTGCTACATGTAATGTAATTAGGTCTGGGTTTATGAGCCATTCATTAAATAAATACTAGCCTTAAACAATTGGACCTGTGATAGGCTTAAAATTGATGGGACCTAATGAGACTACTTTTAAGGCACAATGCAGGTCTGCCACATCTCCCATAATATTCTGCTAGTCATGGAGACACTTGTAACAGCAACAAGAAATGAAGTGACAATTGACAACATAAAATTTGGAAAAGAGTCACAAATATGTTCTAATCATTACGGCCCAAGCAAAGTATTTGATTCCTGCTTTATTGGAAGTTATCATGGAGCACACAAGAGCATCATCTTTACTCTCAAACAAAAACCTAATCACAGTCCGTATTGTACACCCATTGTAGTCGAAGTACCATGCCTCAAAGGGAACCCCTCCTACTTCAAAAACCCATGTATCTAGTTTAATGATAACATTTTAGAATCAGCTAAACAAAATTAGAAATATGGCACATCTAAGATGCTTGGTCTCCCAACTATATATCTTGAGGGGCGAAGCTGAAACAATCAAAATGATAACCTCCAATGCCAATGAGTTTTATCGCATGTTTCCAATCAGATTTCAAATGATTCTTTTTTAAATACAGATGTAATGATGCCCTTCTTCCTATGCAATTAGAAGAAATCGAAACTCTCATATGGGGAGCGGGGAGTAAATGTATGGATTCATCACACTGCTTCCTAAACCAAACGCAATGCTTAACTTGCCAAGGCAACTCTTGGCTACTTCACATACTGTCCAATCCATCATTCTGCCTACCAACCGAAGAAGACACAAAATTTCCTAACTCCGTAATAACCACACTTAATTTTAAGTCCTCCATTTCCTACATATTTCATATAATACTATGCAAACTGGAAAACCTGTTGGGCAAATCATATCAACTGTCTCTTTTGTATAATAAGACAATTAGATGACATAATAAGACTATATTCTGAGAAGATTAGTTCAACAAATTCATACCATCAATTTACAATCTAGGAACCCCTACAACATGTTATAGTTTCAGAGAAATACAGACTAAATTTGGATTAAACAATTTAGACTTTTACAAATTCTTAAGAAACCCAAAGGTGCCTAATTCAAAATAGGCAGACTACTTGATACAGATGTACCAAGTGGCATAAGTAAATTTTCTAAAATAGGCACTTAGCATCAAAAATATGCAAACTACTATACTCAGATTATTTAACCCCTTTACCACTGCGAAGAATCCGCCGCAGTGCGGAGGTTTCCGTATGCGAGCGGGGCCGCATCGGACAACGGACTTGCGCAGCACTCCGAATGTAGTGCTCGCGACGGCCGTTGGCCGACACCAGCACACAACGGGTTAAACCAAATAATGCTATTCTCAAAAAAGAGTGAGAACAATTTCAAAGAACAGTCCACTCACAGCTTCAATGGCCACAAATTTGGAGCTCCCCTTCCAACTATAAAATTACACCCGCATTTTCAAAACAAAATACTTTACAAACCATAGAGCATTTTGGACACTAGAAATTTACCACAAATTAGACATCCTTACATCAGATCTCTGCCTAAACTGTCATAAAAAAGGTAACTGATGATCTCTTTCACATTGATCCATTCCCTGAGGCAAGGGATACCGAGTTGTGAAAATATTCAATTAACATGTAAAACCAGTCTCAGCATGCTTGGGCACCATGTTATACATGTTTTTCTTAAGATAACCTCAAGTATCTCATACTCTTCAACCCGTTGATCGCTATGGACTGCAAAACAATACTCTGCAGTTAGATGTCAGCAGATTGAGTTTTGATTCATATTTGGTTTCCTGCAAACTGCTATGGAATTCTTCGACAAATGTAGTTAAAAAGTCAAACTATCATAGGAATTCACCTCACTGGAAGGATGGAAAGCTCTCACCAAGCAAGAAACCAAACTAATCTCTATGGACTGTAAACTACAGGTAATGCTTTCTTCCTATCCGCTTCTTTTTCCCTTCTGTTAGCAGAGTGACACTTCATCTTGACATATATCTGCTTTAATGTATACATGTTTTTTATTTATGTTTTCTATCCCTGTGTTTCCTTTCTGGGCAACCCACCACTCTTTTTATTAAGACAGCACACGCAAAGTGACAAGATATTATTTATATACACCATCTGATGCTTGACTCTGAACAATATAAAAGGCAATTGTTTGTTTTTAGAATAGACATTTTCAGGTCAGGGATTTATTCCATTGTATATAACGTGTGCTACTTGAAATGAAAATTGTTCCGCATATCATCCACTTTTTCCCACCAGGCTTTTGTTAGTCATCATGCATCTAATTGTGTGCGAAGTAAGAAAGGGCGGGGGTCCCTTGTTGTAGCATTTATTGATGCATTTATTTGTTATTACATCTCTTGAAAATAGAAACTTCTGAAATGGAAAAAAGTATTTCTTTTGAAATTAGTGGAATAACTAGCATGGTTTACTTTTGACTTCTGTTTATTTGGCAAGGCGTATACGATACGGTATATGATATAGTATATGATGTGGTATAATTTTGCCAGTCAACTGTGAATATTAGTTCCACTCCATCCCAAACATTTCCAGCGATCTGGGTCCTTTAAGAAAATAGACAGTAGGGGCGAATTCTGTTCCTTGAGCTAGAGAAAGATGTCCAATTGTGAAGGTTGCCATGCAGAACATTTTGCCATGCAAAAGTAATGCACTTGTCATTAAAATATTCTAGTTACCTTCTGTCTGTAACCAAAACAACATGCACGATGCAGCACTTTAACATCATATCTTCCTTTCATTGATTACAGTGAAGTAGAACGTGGACACAAACAACTTCTTGAGAATCAGACACCCAAATAAACGACAAATGTTTAAAACAATTCAAGAGCAAGACATTGTTATATGACAAGGCAAGATGGAATACTGAAGCCTCATTCAACTGTACAGAGCTCAAAAAGACTGGGGCGAAAATAGTTGACATTAAGTGAGTTTTATTTATATTTTACGTTGAATTTTGAGACAGATTGGAAGAGTGTGCCAAATCTGAGTCATGCATGCGTGCCTGTCGGTGTACAGCGCATACCTAGCTACAAAGCAACGTAGTGCAGTACAAATTAAGAGAACTTTAAAGACGTGAATGTATCTATCAATTATAGAATGTTGAATTTATTTAAATGAACAATTTTAGATTTGTAGATTCAATTATAGAATTTGGACTCTGTTTAAATGTACCTTTTTAGATTTGTAGAACAAATGCACATCATAATTTAAAAAGATGGTTGAAAATTATTTAAGTGGTTTGTCAAATATCGAATCAGTCCGCAGTCTGTAGTCTTGACAATTAAGGAAATAATGGTTGAAGATTCAATACTGCTTCTAAAAAAAATGCAAACACCAAAATAGTCTTTTTTCCCAGAATTGTCTATAGCTCAAACTTGACTCGAAAGTATCAGGTATCAGAGCGTTATATAAGGACACATTCATTTTTGTTAGGCACGGAAAGATTAACAGCTGATTCATGAAGCTAAATTGCGGCCGCAATAGCAGCGAGAATGCTATTGCGGGCGCAATTTCCCAAATCGGCATTCATCAAAAAAATAACCAAAGCGCAAACCAAAGATTGCGAATTCGCTAATATATTCTCAGAATCCCAGTAGGTTTGCGCCAAAACACGGAATTAGAGAATACATTTAGCGAATCCGCAATACAAGCACAATCGGTATTCATGAAAATTCTCTAATAGCGAAAAACCTCAAATTCTCTATTAGCGCTGCGCAAATTAAGGACAACCCAAAGCAGGTGGTAACCATAAAAGTCATTAGAGAAAATTTTGAAAAACCGTTGGCCAATCAGGAACAGGGAAAGGGCTGACCAAACACACATAAGGAGATGCAGCAGCAGCAGTTGGTGTCTCACAATGCCAGGAATGTACATGCTGGTCAGGCGGCGAAGGCTACAGCGAGCAGCACGGAGGAGACGCAGAATACAGGAGAGGATATTCCGCCAGCGGATCACCCTGCTGGGACAAACCAGGGAGCAGATTTATGCGAAGTACCGGCTAAATGGGGCCATGATAATTCAACTCATACACGACCTTGACCCCCTGATGCAGCACCCAACAAGGCGGACCAATGCTGTGCCTACACATGTACATGTATTGTGTAGCCTGCACCTCCTGGCCTCTGGGAGCTTCCAGGGGATAGTAGCGGCTGCAGGGGGGATATCCCAGCCCACCATGTCACGCTGCCTCCGGAGTTTTGTTGACGCAATGCTCACCCAGCTACACCGACACATCAAATTCCCCACCAGCCAACAGGATCTGGACTTGACAAAGTTAAACTTCTACAATGTGGCCCATTTCCCATCTGTGATAGGATGCATAGACTGCACCCACATTGCCATCTGCCCACCAGCTGCGACGGAGTACATGTACCGGAATCGGAAGTCATACCACTCCCTTAACATACAGATGGTCTGCAATGCCAAGACTATCATTACTGACATCGTGGCCCAGTACCCAGGGAGTACCCATGACTCTTTTATATTCCGGCACAGCGGCCTCCACACACGACTGGCCAGGGGAGAATTTGGGGAAGGACACCTACTTGGTAAGTACACATTGTCAACAATTACACATTGCAATGATGTAGCTGCGCAGCACAGGCACTCACCCTCTGCTCCTCTCATTCAGGTGACAGTGGCTACGCCCTCCGGGAATACCTCCTCACCCCATACCTCAACCCGGCTACACCACAGCAACGGCGGTACAATGTTTCTCACATACGGACAAGGAATTGTATAGAACGGACATTTGGGCTACTCAAGAGCCGGTTCCGCATACTGCACAAGACAGGTGGGGCCATGTACTACAGTCCTGATGTGTGCCGCCGCATTGTGGCTGTCTGCGCAATGTTACACAACATTGCAACCAAGCGCCGGATACCAGTAGAGATCTCTGGCAGTGAGTCTGAAGGGGACGACCGTCCACCAGCACATGTGCGTCATGCAAGCGGGGAGAACCCTGCTGAAGGACACAGACGGCGCAACCACATCACTATGAACAGTTTCTGAAGCCCACAATCCACTCACCCAACAAATCACTATTGAATGGCAATGTAAATAATGACTGGAGGCCCATGTATGTTGCATGAATAAATATTATTGTTAAATCCACAATAATAACGTAATGTCTACATTCATTATATTGCAGCAGTATTGCGCCATACTGCTCCTAACTAGCCACTGGACATGCTTGTATCATCAGCATTATCTAGGAAATGTTCAAGTAACTCAATTGCGCCTCTGGCGCGCAGCCCCCAAACGCTGCTCTGGCTCTTCCTCTGGGACGGCACGTGTCCCTGTAGTGGGCCTGGTGCTGCGGCATAACACGCCAACCAGTGAGGCAGACAGGCTGCTGACACTGGAGGTGCCCTCACTGGTGTCGTCCCTCCCCACATTGCCTTCACCAGTAGGATGGAGTGCCAGTACGGCAGTGGTGACCTGCTCCAACACCCGTCCAACGTCCTCGACACATTGGATTAGCTGCTGCTGCTGCGCCAGGCACCGTCGTGAGAGCTGGGAGGTGGCATTCCTAATCATGTAGTTTGAGCGGGTGTAGGCAGTCAGGCGCGTAAGGAGCTGCCGGTGGCGTCGGCGGGCGGAGTTGCGCTGCGATATGAGTGCAGCAGTGTTGGCCTCCATGGCTGCCGTCATGCGCTCAATCCTATCAGCCACATTGGCCACATTGCGGCCAATGTTGTGTAGCTGCAGCTGAATGGCCCCTTGCCGTCGTGACTGCTGTTGGTGAATGCGTAGCATCCGGCGCTCAATGCTCATGCCTGGCATTCGCACAGCCATCCCCCTCCTGCCGCTGTGTGATGTGTCATGCTGGCGAGCCCTGACATGCCTGCTCTGCTGGCTGCCCACAGTGGGTGTGTGCACAGTCACCACAGTAGCTGCACCTGAAGTAGATGGTGCTGCTGGTGGTGGAGTTGTGGTTGCCAAAGGTGCAGCACCTGATGGTGCAGGCGCTGTTGGTCTTGCCCTGCCTGCAGGGTTGGCTGCTGCGCCGGATGGTGCTGGCGCTGTTTGTCTTGCCCTGCCTGCAGGGCTGCCTGCTGCGCCGGATGGTGCTGGCGCTGTTTGTCTTGCCCTGCCTGCAGGGTTGGCTGCTGCGCCGGATGGTGCTGGCGCTGTTTGTCTTGCCCTGCCTGCAGGGTTAGGTGCTGCCAATGATGGTGCTGGAGCTGTTGGTGTTGCCCTGGCTGCGGGGAGTGGTGCTACGCCTGATGGTGCAGGAGGTGTTGGTGTTGGCACCTCCTCGGCATCCTCTTGTGACTCATCGATCTGCAGTATGTCGCTGTCGCTGCTGTCGTCGGCGCCACCTGTGAGGGGAATTGGACTTACATTAATGGCATGTATCTGTCACACGTGCAGTTGCTACATGCATGCTGGTTGACATTCCCTGCCAGGCTTAGCGATTGCTCATTTTGGGATATGTGAGGCTGCATTGGGGTTCTTTTACATTATGGGCAGACTACATGTCCCACTATGCTTGTGGCCATGATCTCATGTGCATTGTTTGAATGACTTGGGATGTATATGGGAGGCTATAGGGCCATGACCATTATTAGGGGACAGGGTCGCAGTCGCATGCCACTTACCTTGGCTGTCTTGGCTGGGTCGGGATGTGTCCAGGTTGGTGACACCTATGCACGCCTCTGTCTCAAGGGTGTCCTCCACGCGGTCCTCCATGGGGGTATTGGGAGGGACAGTAGGTTCTCCGCCCCCAGTACCAGATGTCTCGCCCAGCCTCTCTGCCACCCTCTCCTTGGCACGACCTCGGAGGTCGTACCACCTCTTCTTGAGCTCGTCCAGTGACCTGTGTGTCATGCCCACAGCGTTCACTTTTGCTGAGATTCCTAGCCAGATGCGACGCCTCTCCATCTCTGGCACCCTCCGGGAGTCCTTTCCAAAAAGTTTTGCGTGGTTTTCAACCACTCCCTCGATGAGCTGCTCCAACTCCTGCTCGGAAAACTTGAGCTTTCTCTTGCGCCCGGTGTCACTGGGCCCTGGTGCAGGCTCCTCTGACATTGCTGCTGTCGCAGTTGGGTAAATTGCGCTACTTTGGAGGTGTCCCGGTAGGAGCTCTGTTTAGCTGCAGCCTCGCGATCAGCCTCGCAGTTCAGTATGGGGGTGGGAACTGCCTGCTTCCTGGTTGTGATGTCATCACAGCGCTCGAAAAGCGACTTCCCGTTTGTGCGATCTCGCTACTAGCGAGATGTCGCTAATGGGGAATTGCGATGGCGCAAAATAGAGACGGAATATCTGGGTAATAGCGATTTTTCGGCGATTTTATTTTCTCGCTATCGATTTTAGCGCCCGTGTGCGAATCGCTTTTTTTAATCGCTAACTATGATGAATTCCGATCTGCGCCTTTCCATTTGCGATTCGCTGTGATTCGCAAGTTGAGAGTCGCAGATTCCTTTCTTCATGAATCAGGCTGTAAGTCATTTGCCCAGAAACACAGGATGTTGAGCGTCGTTGCCAAGACTCGAACCCGGCTTCCCAGATCTGAGGTCGGCCGCCCTAGCCATTAGGCCACCTCCGAAATGTGGAGCATTTTCGTTATAAAGACGCCATACAAATCATTCTGTAAGGAGTTAAGGACAAAAGAACCCCAAGAGAGAAAGTTTGCAGACTACAGACTGATGCCTCAATTTAGAGTTTGGCACAGGAACATATTGGGTCCAATTAACAAGAGGTATTTATGAGTATATGAAGTAGTACTACTGCAGTACTACTCACGCAATCATTAATGCAATTCACATACATAAGTGAGCATACCTATGCGTCTCCTATCTCTTATGTGGCCAGATTGTATAAAGCTCTTCTCAGGGCTACATTTTAGATGAAAATGTGGAAGTGGGAAGGTAGCGTTTGAAAAATGTGTAGTATCTACTACTACACAATGGAGGATGAAAGGGAAAATTAGGGAGTTATATGTGAATACAAAAAGACACATCGAAAAGGGTATTTCGGTTGCAATTGACTAAAGTATCACCCACATCACGTCCAGTACAAATACAGCCCAAATAGGCTCAAATCTACTCCTGCTAGCACAGGAGTAATTCACACATTTCATATGGCCTTTCACAGATACTGCGAACAAATAACTTTGAAATCAATGGAAGCAGGGAATAACGCTACCAGCCACGGTCCGTGCAGGCAACAGCGGTGCGGCGGTGGGGGGGATTCTGACGGATGATAACAAGGGAACATTAATTATTTATTTCGTTTCCCTCAGTATCGTCACTCAAAATCCCCCCCACCTGGCCCAACCGCCCCTTCCTGATAGCTACATGGACCGTGGCTGAACACTAACAGAACAAAGCACCACCGAAAAAAAAATTGTCATATAACTTTAGACAGTGCACACACCCACATGCACCACATAGCACCAATGTAAACATATGAAAAATAAAATATAATTAATATACAAAAATATTCACAAAAATGTAGTCATTGTATACATCCATATGCAATAAATTGCAAAAATGCCCCCCCAAAAATACTGTCAAATATAGTCAGAACTTGAAGCATGGCAGAAATCTATACAATGCTCTGCACAAGATTGTAAACATAACAGCTGTACATATGTAGAAAATAGCAAATAAGTACATTATTTACTGAATTAAAAGCACTTCTCATTTCACATTCTAAAGCTTCTGTATACACACTCAAAGATAGATAAGAACACATTGCATGTCCGCTGGTCTGCAGGGGGGTTAAATTCATAAATTTGTATCTAAAGGAATTAGAAAGAATTGTGGAAGAAAACCAAACAATTTAATATACAGTTTTATGATGATGTTTTTTAAGATGAGGATGATGCTGTGGTGCAGCACTTTTTGGATAGGCCTTTGCTTTTACGAAGTGTAGAATAATGAATGAAGATTCTATTTTTTTATATTGGATGTTATATTGGATGTTTTAAGTAATGTAATTATATTATATAGTGTAATGTTTTATCAGGTGTGCTATTTTCCCTCAAGTAATAGCTGTTTCTCTATTCTTTTCAATTGATAGTTCTACTTCACAAAGGCAGCGCTCTCTGTTTATACTACGCAGAGCTACATTTTGACAGATTTGCACCTAAAATGAACCTACAATGTTAAAAAATAAAAATTTTAACATTGTAGTTTGAGACTTATGTGTTCCATCCCCTCATATATGGAGTTAGAAGCCCATAAAGCTACTGACTGGTGTAAATTTATACCAGGAAATGCTTAACTGTATGGGAGATATGTAACACACAAAATTACCTAAGCAGGTGATAAAAAGAGGACAACACCTAAACAGTCTAGAGGTAGCAAAGCGTAAACTATAACAGTGTAAACAATACCATCACAAGGAATGACAGCTGGAACGGGTAGCATAAAGGAAAGATTTAACTCTGTAGCAACCAAAACATAGCTTTTATTATCTGCGTAGACAAAACAGAATGTCCCCATTATTCAACAACATCATGACTAGTAAAGGTGATGAGAAATTCACAAACATTTGAGTTTTGAGCAATTCACATGAGCTAAATAAAGAACACTGCAACCACCTTGGGTCTAAAGGTAAAAACCTATACTACGTCTGCATCTGAAAACCCAAGTGTGAGTCAGACATTACATTCCTTGCCTCACTTCAGAAGGGGTTGTCTATCCATCCCCAGAAAGTAGTCTTAGAGGCACAGCCACAGAGTAAGACCATTATTTCAAATACAAAGAAAATTAGAGTACCTAGTCTTTTTAAAGAAAATATGAAGAATGAACATCTTTCATCACAGGGGGTACTTCATATCCCGCCCTGCATTACAACTTGGATTGCCAGACTGCCCTGAGAGAGGAGGGACTCCTCGCACCTGTGTGATCCCAAATAGCACTGCTTGAACTCGCAGTGCAGGATGCCTTTCATCACGGGGGATGCACTGCAGCTTGGATTGGCAGACTGCCTTAAGAGAGGAGGGGCTACTCGCACCTCGCACCGGTGTGCTCCCACATAACCGTACATATAACGCTGTTTGAACCCGCAGCAGGGAATTGCCCGGGTGTGCTCCCAGGCAATGATCGGGCCGTCTTCCCCTGTCATTGGTCGGCAGAGGCTGGGCCACCCTCCTTTTTTTTGCTCAATCAAAAGGTACTGCTTTTCTGCATTCTCCTACTTGATCGGTGCTGGCATGAGGTTATACTAATTGTGACAATTGAACAAGCACTGTTTTAGAACACATCATGGGGAAATGCAGGTCTACTGCTGCAAAAGGTACATTGTGGTCCACATTAAACACTCTCCTTCAGTGTGCGGTGGGGCTTATTGGCAAGGAAAAAGAGCTTGCTGAGTGATGCCTGTCACTATCATCCTCCTGGGACTCTGACTCCGGGTCCCCTCCCATGGATGAGATGCTTGCAGAGATCGTTACTTCTCCACATCTACCTGTCTGGCTGCTGTGGAGGTCCATCTCCGTTCGTCCCCCCTCTAATTCCTCTCTGGTTAATCAGGTTATTAAGGTTATGGCTGAAGTTAGGGAATCATTGCAAAAAGTCTGCAGCACACCCTGTGTTTTCTCCTTGATTTTTTAACCTCGTCATTTTACTCAATTTTGGCATGCATACACTCCAAGTGCACTTCATTCCTTTTAGTGCATGATTCTGACAATTTAATTTGCGAAATTGTGACACGAAACTTGGTTGTCACAGAGGAGTTGCACAGCCCCATACACATTTGTATCCAATTTAAACTCGTACTCAGTAGTAAACTCGGGTTCATCCAATTTTTATTCAATGTTCTTTTCATATTAATCCGTCACGTCACAGAAATAAAGTTCAAAATTTTCACGCATACTAATTGCTCTCGAATTGCCCATCCGGGTCTATTCTCAGGCATGTGTAGAAACTTCATTAATACATTATGTTACATCAACCCAATGCATTTTGGTCTTGTTGACCATCCTCAGGGGTATCTACAATGAATAAAAAATTATTTTTAAAAAAACACATTCATCTACCCCATATCATTTACATACAGCAATGATTCAACACTGACATATATTGTGCCTAAACCCCAAACTCTTAATTCATCCTTATTACTTAAATGACTACACCTGTGCCTCCCCATTCATCTTTCCCCACACAAATCCTGTACCTTCAACTTCTGTGCCCTCCTCATCTTTTACCCAAAACATGTCACTCGTCCCTCTACAGATCTAATCACCTGTAACACTGACATTCAACCCATCAGTAACACCACCTATCTCACTCTCCCCTGCTCCCCAGTTTGTACCTGTAATCATCTGCTGTTGTTTCAAACTGTGACACCGCCTTCTAAAAATGCCTTGTTCAAACCAAAAGCATCCGTTTTTTAAGCCGAACACTTATCTCCCATCTGTGCTCACTCCCACCACGTGATTCCCTCACTCCACCCTCCGGAAATTCCCAATCCAACAATGTTGGACTCCCCACCAATCCTTTAACAATATCCCCTAATTACCCCTGAATCGGTGCACTTTATCGTATGTGCTAAAATAAATATACTGAATACTTATGAAAATTAACTTCCCAAAACAACGTATTCTTTAATCAAATGTCCGTGATGATATGGTTAAACATGTTCCTCTAATAACTTCTTTTGTTGATAACTTTTTCGGACAGTCCATGACGTGACCTTGTTACTTTCTTTTTTCAACTTTCCTTCTCATCTGAGGTGCTAACAGAGGTGGAACGGAAATACTATGATTCATTGCAAAAAGTCTGTAGCACACCCTGTGTTTTCTCCTTGATGTTAACCACACCATTTTACTCAATTTCGGCGTGCATACACTCCAAGCGCACTCTGTTCCTTTTAGTGCATGATTCTGACAATTTCATTCCCAAAGTTGGGACACGTAACTTGCCTGTCACAGAAGAGTTGCACAGCCCCATGCACATGTGTGTCCAATTTAAACATGTACTCAGTAGTAAACTCGGGTTCATTCAATGTTCTATTCATATTAATCCGTCACGTCACAGAAATAAAGTTCCAATTTTTCACGCATGCTAATTGCTCTCCAATTGCCCATCCGGGTCTATTCTCAGGCACGTGTAGAAACTTCATTAATCCATTATTTTACATTACCTAATGCATTTCGGTCATGTTAACCTTCCTCGGGGGTATCTACAATGATTAAAAAATTATTTTAAAAAACACATTCATCTACCCCATATCATTTACATATAGCAATGATTCAACACTAACATATATTGTGCCTAAACCCCAAACTCTTAATTCATCCTTATTACATAAATGACTACTCCTGTGCCTCCCTATTCATCTAGGCACATAATATGTTAGTGATGAATCATTCCCCTGAGGAAGGTCAACAAGACCGAAATGCATTGCGTAATGTAAAATAATGGATTAATGAAGTTTCTACACATGCCTGTGAATAGGCCTGGATGGGCAATTCGAGAGCAATTAGTATGCGTGAAAATTTGGAACTTTATTTCTGTGACGTGACAGATTAATATGAATAGAACATTGAATACAAATTGGATGGACCCGAGTTTACTACTGAGTACGTGTTTAAATTAGATACAAGTGTGCATGGGGATGTGCAACTCCTCTGTGACACGCAAGTTTCGTGTCACAACTTCGCAAATGAAGTTAGGGAATCCCATAATGGGTCACCACAAGTTAATAGTGTATGTGATAAAGAAATTGAGAGGCCAATAAAGGCTGGAGTGAAGAGAAAGAGATTGGAGAGGGGAACTAAGTCTAAAAGACAGTGTCCAGGATCCTCCTCTGCCCTGCCAAGTTCAGTTCATGCATTTAATTTAGGCACGCATATTAATTTATTAAGTAATCTTGATCAAATTACTTCTGAGATCCTGGACAAAATCTGCGAAAGGGTCGGTTCATCCTTCATGTGTGCCCTGAACCCAATATTGTTAGATTGGAGAAAGTGGGAGCAGCCCTAAGAGACGTGAGGAGTGAGAGGTGATTTATAGGAGGAGCACGACCAATTAATCAACAAAGAGGTTAATTGCCATAATGAGATCAATGTTGTACCGAGGGTTGCTTGGGTGGGCAATTCACCAAAGCCTGATGGGAATGATTGCATAGTGATTCATTTTAAGAACAGAAGAGTGCCTAAAGAGATCCTGATGAAGACAAAATGTACAATACCATTCCCTGCGGCCATGGAGGCCTTCCTGCTTTGGTATTTGTACAGCCACAGGGAGGCCTGACTGCTACATTATTGTTGGCCCAGCCCACAACTACTTTTAACAGATTTGAGCCAAACTCACATTTGGACCAGCTGGATTGATTATCACCTGCCCAAATCAGTTCTGCCCAGCATATCCAGGTGGCAGGATGTGGACTCATTAAGCTTGATCCTGTTGGGAAATCGCCTTCAGTGACTGATGTTGATACAACTTTGCAGGAGGGGATTGGACCACTGAAACTGAGTGGAGATGATATTCTGCCTCTAACTGCTGTGTCCAGCAGCATTCACATTAGGTGCTTCATTATTCAGGGGGGCATATACTTCAAGCTGGCCTCATGAAATTTTGTTTGCTTGGTCAGTAAGTTGGGCCGGATTAACTGTCAAAATTGTAGTCACCCCTATGCGGTTATATGCCTGAAGGAGACATGGCTCACTGAACCTGTGTATATGGATAGGTATGCTACCCATTTTACGTCTGCTCTTCCTGATTCAGCAGTCAGGGAAAAAGCCGGTCTTATAACTTTTATTTCCCTTGCTTTCCCTGCCCAGGTTATATGGTCGAACCTAGTGCCTATCAGCTCAGTTGCTTTTAGTCAATGTGTTTAACAACGTCTAAGGTAGATCTGCTACGGTCAATGCCTGAAAATATTGATGAATGTATTAGTAACCACGAGGAAACGATGTGGTGCTGCTCATGGGGGACTTTAATTTGAGAGCTTACGCGTTCTCTATGACTTCAGTTTGTGAGCTGGTGGACAGTGAGATGGGCTCAATTACTCACTTTGCCCATTATCCGCCCGGGGGATGAATTCAATTGAGTCATTATAAAGTATAGGTTCCTGTTTTATTTTATTTTTACTGTATGAAGCTGAAGCTTATTGTGTCACCCACATATGTAGGAAGGGGCGCTGCAAGCCAGATTGACCTTATTCTCTTCTTTCTATCTTTGAGGAATTGGGTACTGGAGTATAGTTTGAGTGATTCATCACTCAGTGATCACAGCCTCTTGCTTCTCCCCCTGCATGCTTCCTTTCTGGCCAAAGACTCAATTATGTGTAATCCTTTCCCTCTCCAATATTCAAAGACTTAAAGGGTAGTCAAGAGGGGCTCTAAGGTGGATGTAGCCTCATTTATAACAAATCGGATAGCTCCATTACTGCCTAGTTTAATTTTTAACACATGACTGTATGCTAGGGGCAGGTGGGAACTAATCAGGTGTTTTGGTAGGATCTGCAGTTCTGGTGCAATCTTGTCCTGGCCCGATCAAGTCTGGTGAGGGGAGTGCCATGAAGTGGTTTGATGATGACAGTACAGAGGCACATAATCAGCTGTTGATTGTCTTGAAAGAGACCCCTAGAGATCAGTAGAAGGTGCAGGAGTACAGGGCCCTCTATAAGCTTACCCTGAGAGTGAGGAAACCCACCATAAGGGAGGAAGCTTAAATTTCCTTGCTTCAGACTGGTGAGACACATGACAGCAAGGCATTCTGGGTGACAGTTAATTGTAATCATATCATTTGTTTAGCTGGAGACATAGGTAATAAGACTTGATAGTTTAGAAGTAATGAAAAGTAAAAGTATCCCCTTCTAAAGATTTATGCACATGTTTGCGAAAGAGATTGAAAAACTGATCCATTGCAGTAATAAGCCGAAATGAAAAGTCAGGTCCACCAGCCCAGTCAGTGGGCTGCGTTTTACATAAATGTGCTTTTGTTCACACGAAAAATGACATCACTCATATCATAGAGCCAATGCTGGTGGGCTGACCCTATTGCCCCATATTCTCTTTATATACAGGCAGACACAGGATTGCCAGACACATTATGTCACTCTCACAGACACAGGTATTTATAAAATAAAAAAGTATCTTCAAAATCACAAGGGGTGTGAAATCTAAATGACAGTGTGTTCTTTTTGTCAAATGGCATGAATGAGCAAGTGCATAGATATTAAACACTGTCCAGAGAGTAACCTCAAGAGTTTGTTATTAATCTGGGAAAGAACACGAAGTGCCCTTTCAGACTCACAGTGCTATATCTTAAATAACGTCATCTTGCTTTGTGAACAAATCTTCCATAGCAGTAATATCTTTGTGGTGTCCTTCAGGGATAGAACGCATGGTGGGTGGACACTATTTTAAATTATTACACTACAACTGCCAAAAGGCTCTATCATCATTAATGGGCTGGCACATCGCAAGCAAATCTGTGTGGTTAGTTAATATTAAATTGAGTCCGGTAAGGCATTTGATTCTGCCTGTTTGCGGACAATATGAGTATAACAGGGATGCAGAAGAGCTCACATTAAATATTCTTCCACAGGCTACTAGTTCTTTGGTCTACCTTATAATATCAAACAAACAAGTTCTGCATCTCTGTAAATCTTGTAGAGGAATCAGGAAGCTGCCCCAAAACATTTTGCTTCTCAAATATTCGTACAAAAGCATTTATGAGTACAGGAAGTATAACTACAGGAGTACACAGTTACTTATTTTTAAATGCCTTTGTGAATTGACCTCAAAACATCTCAAATGGTAACAGTTTTGAACAATTAGTAGAAACAGAAAGGTTTTTACCATCTTTGCACTTTTACAAAAAGAGAGTTGGACGTTTTAGGGCTGATTCACAAGGACATGTAAGAGTATGCAAAGGAGTACTACTTCCTGCCCTCATGAACGCTTGCGGTAATCGACCTTATTGTTTTCATAGCGGTTTCTTGTATAGCAATAATTTGCTTACAGACATGATATACAGAAGAGTATATACATGATATCAGCCTTCATGCCTTGCCATAAAATTAGGCCTCCACTGCCTAGGCCCAGTAAGGCCTTGCTGGGTGCACCCCAAATCATGCTCCTCCATCTTGTGAATTACAGCCTACCTGTGCCCCAGATTGCAGTGAGTAGAGTCCAGAAAGTGGTAAGGAGACAGCCTAGTTCTGTCTCTTCCCAAAACAAAAGTTGTTTAAAAAACGATTTTCCCTTTCTGTGATTACTGTCTTTGCATGTGGTTGTTACAGTTTAAAATTGCAGTTTTGACCTGCCTGTGATTGCATATTTTATCACCTGTTTTGTGTTTTAAACTTGTGGTTTTCCCTGCTCATGATTGCTTGCATTTAACGTGTTGAATTGTGGGATTTGCAGTCCAACCTCTGTAGTTTGTCCCTCTCATTCCTTGGTGGCAAATCTGTTTTCCCTCTAAATTTCTCCTCTGCTCTGTGTTAAGACCTGTGTGTTAAAACAGTGCACTCCCAACCACCATTTTGTGTTCACAAGCCAGTGAGGCCAACCCCCCCGCCTCCACCCACAGCAACAGGGATATTCTACATCAGAGGGTGCTTCTGTGAGCTGTTTAAACTGTATTTACTGGGGCCTGTGCACTTGGTTTTTTGGCCAGCAGGGGGCATCAAGTTTTATTCAAACAGTATTGTTAGATTTCGAGTTAGTGAAGCCTTTACCTGCAGAAATCCAAAGTGTGGATTGAGCCTGTCTGTCTCCTAGGAGATTCTGAACAGGAGAAGCAGCTCCCCAGCCCCAGCCCCCAGGCCAGCAGACCATTGGCTATTCAGCTACCAGGCAGGTCTGAGCCCTCCTCTCACACCTGCCCAGGCCCCTTAAGGCATTGCTGGGTGCACCCCAAATCATTCTCCTCCATCTTGTGAATTGCACCCTACCTGTGCCCCAGATTGCAGTGAGCAGAGTCCAGGAAGTGGTAAGGAGACAGACTAGTGCTGTCTCTTCTCAAAACAAAAGTGGTTTAAAAAACGATTTTCCCTTTCTGTGATTACTGTCTTTGCATGTGGTTGTTCCAGTTTAAAATTGCAGTTTTGACCTGCCTGTGATTGCATATCTTATCACCTGTTTTGTGTTTTAAACTTGTGCTTTTCCCTGCCCATGATTGCTTGCATTTAACATGTTGAATTGTGGGATTTGCAGTCCAACCTCTGTAGCTTGTCCCTCTCATTCCATGGTGAAAAATCTGTTTTCCCTCCAAATTTCTCCTCTGCTCTGTGCTAAGACCTGTGTGTTAAAACAGTGCACCCCCAGCCACACTTTTGTGTTCACAAGCCAGTGAGGCCAGCCCCCCGGCCTCCACCCACAGCAACAGGGATATTCTACATCAGAGGGTGCTTCTGTGAGCTGTTTAAACTGTATTTACTGGGGCCTGTGCACTTCCTTTTTTGGCCAGCAGGGGGAGTAAAGTTTTATTCAAACAGTATTGTTAGATTTCGAGTTAGTGAAGCCTTTACCTGCAGAAATCCAAAGTGTGGATTGAGCCTGTCTGTCTCCTAGGAGATTCTGAACAGGAGAAGCAGCTTCCAACATCCCTGGCCAGCAAACCGTGTCTGAGGTCGCTGGGACCTTATATGGTCTGCTAGTGGTTGGCACATGTGTACACTGATTGGTGGTTGTATCTGGTGTTTCTATTGGGTTAGGGTTGATGTTCTCATTGGTTGGGTATTTGAGGGTTCTGATTGGTTTTTGGGTCTGTGATTCAATCATTGAGGGTTGGGACTAGGGCTAGGGTTAGGATTTCTATTGGAAGTAGGGACTAGGGATTCCTATGTTATTGGTTGTTAGGAGTAGGGTGGGACTAGGGCTAGGGTTAGACCTTTAATTGGAAGTAGCTATTTAGGACTTCTGGTGTGATTGGTGTTGGACTAGTTGTGGGACTAAGAGTAGGGTTAGGCTTTCTATCGGAAGTAGGGACTAGTGCTACCTGTACCATTGGCTGATTGGACTTGGGTTGGGACTACTGGTAGGGCTAGGGCCTTTATTGGACATAGAGATCAGGGTTTTTGAAATGATTAGGTGCTTGGACTATGGATAAGATTGGCTGTAAGGTCCTGGTCTCTTATTGGTTCTAGATTTTTAGGGCTAGTGTTGTGATGGCATAGTGTTAGGGCTAGGGTTCCCATTGGCCGAAGGGGTCACCTGATTACTAGGGCTATAAAAGGCCAGGGTTAGGTCGTCTCAGCCCGGGCGTCGAGGCTAAGGGCGGAGAGGACAAGGGTAGTTGCCTGTTTGAGCCTGTAAAGGGCGGAGAGGACTAGGGCTAGGGTTAGACCTTTAATTGGAAGTAGCTATTTAGGACTTCTGGTGTGATTGGTTGTTGGACTAGTTGTGGGACTAAGAGTAGGGTTAGGCTTTCTATCGGAAGTAGGGACTAGGGCTACCTGTACCATTGGCTGCTTGGACTTGGGTTGGGACTACTGGTAGGGCTAGGGCCTTTATTGGACATAGAGATCAGGGTTTTTGAAATGATTAGGTGCTTGGACTATGGATAAGATTGGCTGTAAGGTCCTGGTCTCTTATTGGTTCTAGATTTTAGGGCTAGTTTTGTGATGGCATAGTGTTAGGGCTAGGGTTCCCATTGGCTGAAGGGGTCACCTGATTACTCGGGCTATAAAAGGCCAGGGTTAGGTCGTCTCAGCCCGGGCGTCGAGGCTAAGGGCAGAGAGGACAAGGGTAGTTGCCTGTTTGAGCCTGTAAAGGGCGGAGAGGACAAGGGTAGTTGCCTGTTTGAGACTGTAAAGGGTGAATAGGACAAGGGTAGTTGCATGTTTGAGCCTGTTCGAGAGTGGTCGGGACTAGGGCCAGAAATGCTGCCCTTTTTTTCATTTAGCAATACCCAGCCCACACCATCCACATCCACAAACAGAGCAACACACTCGCACCAAATGTACACCACGCACAATACTATGCACAGATTAATGTACCAGCCTGCACTACAAACCAAACCAAACCACATCTACACACCCTACTATCCCAACTACCATATCCACCATCACCCACAAACAGTACACAACTCTATCCTATACCACTAATCAATACACTCATCACTAACACAAGACCAATCAACTCCATACATAACTACATCCCATTTAGACACACTCTCCCTGCTGTAATTATACCTAACAGACCACGTTTTATCACTAACAAACATATAATGATCCTTCCATCAGTTGTCCAACAAACACCCTCCTCTCCCTTCTACCATAATAACACTAACACACAACACACACACTGCACACCACCACACTTTGTAACTCTTGCAACAAACCAGTCTTAGATAAACACTCTACTTCATTCTCTCCTACCCACAACATACACTCTACTCATAAACACATCACCACCCCTCTACGTCACAACCTCCTCTCACAAACAATACTACACATCCAAATCCAGTGCATGAAACATATACATCAGCACCCCTTTTCACTACACCTCAAAAGCAAAACATATCACACACACCAGCACAATAAGATCTTCAGAGCACAACACCTCATAATACTTCCCATCATAAAATACATAACATTGACAAATCCCACCATACAAGAAATAAAAACTATGGGTGGCACATCCTTCTCTGTTCAAGCAGCCAAACTATGGAACTCTTTGCCCCCCAACATAAGATCCACCGACAACCACCTTATCTTCAGAAAACTACTCAAGATTTGGCTCTTCCCCACATAAGCACCACACGGAAACAGAAATTTACAGAATACCCCTCTGTATATAAGCATTTGTTTTCACTATAGATATGTACCTATCTTTGTGTATTACTTTATAAAACATGTAAAATAATTATGTTAAGGGAAATGAGAAAAAAATATGAATAATAATATTAATCAATAAATAAAAAACATCTTTGGTCTACATGTACATACTTCCATTGTGCATCTATGTACCTTCCATGTACTTGGATCTGTGTGTCTGTTACTTTTCTCCTGAAAAAGCATATCCAATGCACTACCCTATTTCTCATCCTGTGCCTCTATCAATATATTTAATCTAAATATACTTACTTCCTTTATGTATCTATATACTTTCAATATACTTATGGATCTATATATTTATCACTTTCTTCTATTGTATCCTTTTCAATCAAAATTAACAGACTAACATGTTCACTTCTCAAATTCCATATTCAACTATACTAATATACTGCCCAAATAACTGAATAACATATCTACTACTCAAATTACTTCATATTTATACTATATTAATTTTCAACACTAATCTTTATGGTTTCCGGAGTGGCGTGCTACTCACCAGAAAAGTGCTTCAACACCCATCAGAGGTAAAAAGTGCTATATGAATGCAAATCTTTCTTCCCCTTTTATCCCTCCGTTAACCTTCTCACTTCAAGTAACAGACTAACATCCACCACTGAAATTACCTCATATTTCACCATATTAATTCACCACTAATCCTTTATAGGCTTCCTGAATAGCGTGCGTCAACAAGCGATAAATACAAACCTTTGTCCTCCTCTATCCTTCTGCTATCATTCCAAATCCAAATAACTGACTAACCTATCCACCACTTAAAATGTACTTGCATGCTTCACTATACTAATTCAACACTAATCCTCTATGGGTCCCGGAGTAGCGTGCTACCCCCCGAAAAAGCGTTTCGACACCTCGTCAGGGGTAGTAAGCGCTATATAAATGCAATTACAATACAATACAATATAGGGATGCATTAAAAAAATGAAAATTAAATTTTTCTGTTTCAGTTTTTTAAGGCCATCCAGTGGTCCCTGGGACCACTGCCTGCCCTTAAAAAATATTTGCGCATGCATTCACAAATGGGAAGGGGTGCCCTGGGGACCCCTATCCTTTTGCTTTACCACCCTTCTGAGAAGGGTGGTAAATTGCGAGTGTTGTGCAACCTTGTGGTTGCAAAACATTCCTACATAGCTTAAGGAGTTGCTTTTAGGAAGGGACGCTCTTGGAACGTCCCTTCATAATAGCGGGTCGCTAATCCTATTTTGCGAGTCGCAAAGTGATTTTCGACTCGCAAAATAGGATTAGTACATGGGCCACTGGTTTTTTGTGGGTGCAAACGGGTCTAAAACCCATTTGCGCCTGCAAAAAACCTTTCTACATCTGGCCCTTCGTTGCTTGTTTGCACTGTCCTGTGACCACCTACAATCAAGTTTTGATACTTTGTCATTCCATTATCCAATCTGAAGTCTGCTCAATCTTTTGCTGCTTCTTCATCACAGTTTGGTCTCATAAAATCCCTGATCTAGCTAACAGTGTTGTCACTTCAATAGGTTTTCTCATAATTTTCAAATTTACAAATTAAATATTTGTGTATTCCAAGCAATAGTTGGGTAAAACACTTAAGGATAAAATAACTGTTGAACATGGATGATATCAAAGCCGCTTAACATAATACAGCACTTCACAATGATTTACCAAATGATTTCCATTCCAAACTACAAATCACCCAAAATTACCAATTCAAACTGCACGTAACAACATAAAATAAAATTAATCAGGCAGTGTATATTCACTTTTGTCATAAACAAATAGATGGCAATTTCAAAACTTTCATTTTGATACGATAGAAAATGTATTTTTGTGCACCATTTTTTTGTTTAGTTATGAAAGGATCTGCAAAATTTGCTTAATGGGGAATTACATTTATATCCCAGGATCTTTCATTATGAGCTCTCACAGTCTTTAAAGTGACAAGTTCAGTAACAGATGTATCAAACAACGACTTTTCAGAAAAAGACCAGGACCTGTCTGTTCTGCAATTAGCATTAATTAGGTTATTATTTAAATAACTCAATTGTTTAAAACTTTCAATAATACAGTATATTTGAAGAAAGAACATATTTAATGGGTACACTTGTAGGAGTTCAGATGGCATCACAATTATCCTTTCAAATCCATTATTGATAAGTGAATTATTTAACTGTAGAATCAGATACATTTGAAAGGCAATGTCAGGGGTTGGTACTGGGTAACAACTCTGGAACTATTAATTAACCATGGATGGTGCAGGAACTTAGCATGATGATACTCCATTACAGCCTACACCGGATTTCTATTGCATTGAAATGTTTATATATTTTTCCAGAAAATCTTGTTCCTCTAACTTTCTAAGTTAATATCAAATCGAGTGGTTTCTGATGGAAAATGTGATGCTTCTTTCAGGCTTTCAGTATCACCTGGTCAACAATGTCAAGACTGTCATAATCACAACACACAAGGGCACAGTTCAACATGTCACTGCCTGATCTTGGAACTCTTCCATCCTCTTTTTATTTTCAGGTGATATATAGGTTTGCCTATTTCCCGGTAATGTACCAAGTATGCATTTATTTATTCCTATTTCTATTAAAAAAAAAGTCAAGAGGAATAATTAATTTACAACCTTAGAACACAAAATTACATTTACAATATAATAGAAAAAAGTTAAAAAGAAATGGGTACAGTCAGTACACACATTCACTGATTTTGGATAAAATAGTTGACACAAAGACTTGGAATTTTTTTATACAGTGTAACTTTTAAAATTGTGTATTCGGGGGCGTGGCCATGATTTTGGCGAGCTAAGACATGGATCTCGCCTCTCAGCAGTCCAATCCCACCGAATTAGTGCCCCACAGGGCTCATAGTTGGCCTCAACTGGCACATCTGTTGCCCATGTGCCACCACCACGATTGCCTGGTAACTTGGGACTGAGGCTGGTTCCTAACCACTGGGATGGCTGTTGAACCTTTGAGCCGCACAGAGCCTGGGAGCACCTGGGTGTTGATGGCGTAGGCCTGTGCGGCAGCCCTCGCTTTCCCCAGCCTTACTGGCCCGCTTGCCTGGAGAAGCTCTGGGATAGATCTTTACCTCCCCATGCATATCCTAGAATCCTTTCCTCAGAACGACTTGGGGCCTACTGCAGAAGAGATCGGGGAGCTCTGCCTGACCTGGGTTCCCTGGTCTGAACTCTCAAACGACCCTGGTGCCCCGATGGTCTCTACATTGAGCGGCCCTGCCTCAGGCCACAGGAATTTTCCCTTCCAGACCCTCTAACAAGACTGTATCTGCTTCTCTCCCTTGTGGCCTCTGACATTGCGCTATCTCGACCTCCTGCCCGACACATATTGCCTTTACATCGTTGCTGCTGGAGGCCTATGCGGAAGGACTGAGCCACACAGATGCTTGGTGGAGTATTGGAGCAGCCGCTGCGGAGCGACGTGGTGGGAAATACTTATGTAACAGCCCCCTCCCATACTGTCAGAGCCCAGTAGGAAAGCTGTGCAGTGGCTGTTGCCTGCAGGTTCATAAGGTGGCCATTCATGTGGCAAGCTGCTTTTCCAGATAAGCCATTAGTTTTCATTTTGCAATGCTGCCATGCTTTACATTTGCTCCCAGGGGCCTATCCAGTGGCAGCAACTATTCTCTACCGTGCTGGCTCCTGCTGTGGATGGCATGGGTCCCTGGCACACATAACCTCTGCACCCGTTGTCCACCCTTGGAGCACCCACTTACAGGCATCTGGTGCTTGAGCTGCTTCCCTCATCATGCCCAACTTACATCTCTACTTTGAAGTGGGCAGCATCGTCCTGCACTACAGAGATTTGGGGGGTACAACCCGGCCTGCTCCTCACTGCACCCTGATTGTCCAACACCCCATACCGGCCTCTGGACACCCTCTGACCAGATACAAAGCGCCTTCTCTCCGGAAGGGACTCATCATTACAAAACTGCTGTAGCACATTGCTCAGCACAGTGGCCTCTTCCAATGACAAGTGTGGCCCTTTCATCAGAGAAATTCTTACCCGCTCTACCCAGGCTCTGACCAACGACTTGGCGTCCAGCTCGCAACTGGGCATGTACTTCAAATGAAGCAAGGACTCAGGATGTAGATCAGGCCCCAGTGACCCGGAGTTTTCTGGCCTCTCTCTTTGACTCTCTAAAGGCGCAACTTCAAACTCTTAAAAGTGACCTCTCAGGTGACATGTACAACATACGGCAGGACCTGTCTTCACTTGGCGATTGTGTTTCCACATTGGGGGACAATGAGAAGTTGAAAGGGGAACTATTGGAGTTCCTAGGTTAAGAATTTATACGCTTGCATGAATAACATGATGAACTCAGGACCCAAACAGTGTATCTTGAAAATAGATCTTGATGCAATAACATATGCCTGAGGGGCATCCCGCTAGGAGCAGAAGAGAGCTGACATACGGGTATACGTCAAATTATTTTTCGTTCCATTCTCAACTGGGGAGACAACACAGAACTACATCTGGACAGGGTCCACTGGGTTGGCAGGCCCCGGGCCATGGCTCCACCTGACATCTAAGCTTGTGTTCACATTTTCCAAATAAAGGAAGCTATTCTGAAAAAAACAGCCCATCCACTTCAGAGGCCATGCTATGGGCCTCTTCTAAGATGTCTTCCTCCTTTGTATCGCTTTGTTCGCCCTAAGTGTGGCAGGGTATGCTCAGACATGAGTCCCTTGCTCACTTGGCCACTGGATTCAAGATAGCCTGGCTGATGAGGATTATGAATCCGAAACCGGTCTCAGGATGCTTGTTTCCGGTCCATGGAAGACATGGCTTGGCAGTTCGGGCTGGACTGTTCCCATGAGGCACAGAGTCAGACTGATAGCCATGTCTGAAATGGGTGGCTGAGTGGGCTAAAGAATGGTGATGGATTAAACCCAGATCAGTTGACTGGGGGTGAGTGTTTGATTTGCTCAAGCGCTCCGTCCATCATCCCCTTTTGTATCGCTTCCTCCTTACCCTGCATTGTGGAAAGGAGTTTAAGCGAGTGACTGAGTCCCTATGCTACAGAGATATGTCCTATGGGTGGGAAAACCGCTTCTGTCTCATCTGCACTGGGTGGGCAGATCCAACAGCTGTGGTCATTGAGGGTGGCCTAGTGAATCATGGGACTCCCAGATGACAGCAATTCCCCCTCCGATGTATGCTTCTCCCATGGATCACTCACGTATCTATTGCCATTGCAAACATCCTCCACTGACTCTCGTCAGTTCGTTGTAATCTTCACCCAGAATTCCAAGATCACTGAAGATGGCCTCCGGTGGTGGAGGGCCTCTTGTTGCCTGGGAGACCCAACTAGGGATATTCGCTCCTGGCCTACCCGGGTATGCAGATTGCCATTGTTGATTGACACTTTCCCATGGTTATTTTTAAATGTGATGTTATTTGTTTCTTATTGTTTCTGGGGTCAACATTCCTTCATTTTTCATTTATGGTATGAATCACTATGGGTTTGGGCAAAATATTCTCTTTCCACCCTGGGCTCCTATTTTGCTTATTCATTTCCTCCCTCTTGCACTCTGCCTGCCATCAGCATCCTCCTGACTGACGGTTCTGGAAATTAAAATCATGACCCTCAATGTGAGAGGCCTCAACAACCCCATCAAATGGAAAGTGATACTCTCTCTTTTAGAATGCTTGGGCAACGATATATATGCCTCCTTCAAGAAAAACACACCTATTGTCTAAAGATGTACATTGCATGCAATCTCATTGTTTTCCACACCAGCGGTGGTCTTCTAACTCATCTAAACGAGCGGGGGTAGCCATTCTGTTTTCCACACAATTCAAGGAGGATGTAATCTCTACTGTGACTGAGACTAAAGGATTTTTTCTGGTATATCGACTAAGGCTGGGCACCTTTCATTTTACCCTGGTTAATATATATTCTCCTAATGACCAGCAGGAAGCTTTTAACAGCAGCACCTTTTCTCCCCTCCTTCAGACCCCAGAGGCTACTATTCTGATGTGAGGTGACTGAAATCTGGTCATAGATAATGGCCCTGATTGCTCTGGTCAACTCTCCGACCAATTGGGGGCCTTTTCATCACGGAGTCTCTGTTGGTTGGCACACTGTGACCTAAGCGATATTTAGCGCTTGAAACATCCCCACACAAGGGACTACACCCCTTATTCCGCAACACACAAATTCTCTGCGTACACTGTTATTTTCTTAGGACCCCAGCCCTCCAGACACTTCACTTGTCACAGCCATATCCAAAGCTCCTCACTCTCTCTCTGACCACACACCCTTAACTCTCACTATACAAATTGGTGTTAAGCAGGCAAACAACTTGCGCTGATGCCTTTGCTGCTCTCTACTCCAGTCTCCCTCAACAGTCACAGCCATACTCAAGACGATTATTGATTATTGATTACCTTCAAACTAATTATATGGATCAAGTTATCATAGCTTCACTCTGGGAAGCCTTGAAATTAGTAGTCCAAGAGGAATTTATTTCTATCTCCGCTTCCGAAAAGAACTCCAGGAATGAGAAACGATGAGCCCTTGAGTGGAAATTCCTTGAGTTAGAGGCAATACACAAATGCAATGGTGCCCACAGGTCTTTATAGAATTGGAATGAATGCGCTTGCTCCTTAAATGCCTATACTTGGATTGAGCAGAATTCGCCCTAGTTCAGCTCAAGCACAAGTTCTCTCTTGGTAGCAACCATTGCGGGTGACTACTAGCATATCACTTAAGGGCCATGGTACATTCTAGGACTATCCAGGTGATCCGTCCCATCCGCAAGCCATAGAGGTACTTTAGGACACACAGATTGCTGATGCTTTTCACAATTTCAATAAGACTCTCTATAAAGATTCAGCCGGGAATCCAGTTGATCCCTTAAACTATCTTGCAGCCTGTCCCCACACCCCTCTCCCGTCCTAGACAGCCGAGTCCCTTGATAAGCCCATACGCATTGAAGAGGTGGTCTCAACCCTATCTCGCTTAAACGTACGAAAGCCCTGGGGCCTGCTGTCTTCCCTTCTAAATTTTACCAAACCATTGGTCTTGAATTGACTCCAATCCTCACACATCTTTTTAATGTATTCACTTCCACAGGTTCTTTCACTGACTCCATGCTCAAGGCTTCCATCTCTGTCATTCCCAAACCAGGCAACGATCGAGCACTCTGCGGGTGCTATAGACCGATTTTTCTTCTAAACGTTGATACCAAACTATTTACTAGCATAATAGTGTACCGCCTCAATCCCTACATGCAAGGGCGGTTCTCCCCAGACCAGATTGGCTGTGTACCATCACGCCAATGCGGGAACAACACTAGATGCATTTATCAACTACTTTACAAGGTGTCAAGGACTCAGAGGGAGGCCCTTCTTCTCAAAATTGACACAGAAAAGGTGTTTGACAGGGTGCATTGGCCCTACCTTTTCAAGACTCTGGAGATTTTTGGCTTTGGCGACCACTTAATCGGATGGATTAAAAGCATGTATGGCTCTCCTAGGGCAGCTGTGCATGTCAATGGGCTCTCATCCTCGCCTTTACCCATGTGCTGCGGGATGCAGTAGCGTGCCCCTTCTCACCGCCTCCTCATTGCCTTGTACATGTAGCCCCTCACTCATCATATGCAGGCACATCTAGATATTACTGGCATCCTGTTTGGAGGAGAACATCAGCTCATCAGCCTTTATGCTGATGACCTGATCTTGGCCATCTCCAACCCACTGGCCTCTCTCCCGTCCTGGTTATGTAACTTCTGAATTTTAAAATCTTTTTCTGATTTCAAGGTTAACATGCAAAAATCACAAACTCTGAATCTATCTGTCCTTATCCCAAATTAACATTTACTAGGGCCCCAATTCCCATTTAAATTGTCCACTGCCTTTCTATACTTTTTTTTTTGTACATTTGTTTATTGAAATCTATTGACAAACTTGCTGATCCCATTTGACATTTGCAAATCTTATTGTGTACATTTACATGGCAGCATGTTAAGTGGTACAGATTACAGATGTGATTTATCTTCCAACCTTCCATACATCAGGAGAAATGGGCCACTGCCTTGATCTCGGAATCAAATTAGCCTGATCTTTTCCTAAAACTGTTACAATCAATATTGACTCACTAGCCACACAAATAGGACAGATATCCACAACTGGAAATACCTATGCCTCTTTTGGCAGGGCAGAGTCGCTGCCATTAAAATTACCATACTACCACGCATTCTTTACCTCTTCCAGGCTTTCCCTTTGACCCTGCCTAAGCAAGCAGTCCAGTCAATGCAAGTAGTTATCAATAGGTTTATTTGGGGGGGTGAGGGAGGGGGGGAGAAACCCCACCTTCACAAACATCTAATGTACCACCCTATGCATGAAAGTGGCCTCGCAGTGCCTTCCTTAGTGGAATGGACTGAGAAGCATTGGTGCTTCATGGATCAGGTGGTGGCAGGCTCCTATGTATGGAAGGAACCCTGGCTTTTACTTAGACATAGGGGATGGGGACTACACTCTTCTCCACTCACAAGCTCTATCTTTTCTGTGTGTGTGATGCAGTGGCGCTTAGGGCGAGATTAACAACCTTCCCCGATGACACCTATCCCCGTCTAATCCTGACTTCACTCCAGGACTCCAACCAAACTGGTTTCGCCATTGGCTTGACTGTGGCTGCAAGCGGATAGGCTGCTTGTTTGACCTGCAAGGGATAATTCCCTTTGACCAACTGAAAACAGTTTACGGCTTAATGGAAACCAACTGTATCTACTACCTCCAGGTTTGCCACTGGGTGTTACAGCCTTCCTTCTGGCCCCTTGCGGAGAGACCTTTGACTCCTTCAAAAAAATGGTTAATGCATCAGAATAATGTTAGGCGACTCATTAATGAGTTGTACACCATCCTTAACCTTACTCTCGTTCCACAGGGCAGAGGAGGAGAGGGGATGAGATTGTTAGGCCTTTCTCTGACACAGAGTGGGCAGAAATGTACCATAGAGCCCGCCACACTGCGCACAAGATGACCAGTACAGAGACAGCATTAAGGATCATGTCATACTGGTATTTGACTTCAGCACAACTTGCCTTCTGAAAACGCTCTAAAGAATGCTGGAGAGAATACGGTGGAACAGGGTCCTTACTTCATCTCTTATGAGATTGCCTCGAACTCACCCGCTTCTTGGATCAGGTGCTTGATGACATTGATGGGGTGTTTGACATCTTCATCCCTTGATTCCATGCCTACAAAATCCTTGGTCTCCCTAACCCTCAGATATTCCCTCTGCATTCTTGTCGAGGCCAGCACATGGCATTAGCTCTTAGAACAGCACATCAGTTCATCCTTAGTTTATAGGGCACCGACAGGAGCCCCCAGTACATTAAACTCCGGTATATACTGAGAATGGTGAATATGTCGCTAACAGATGATCAGAGGCCAGACAACTATGCTGTAGATTGGGCTCCCTTCATACGTCTTCCATCTACCGGAGTTAACAAATTGACTTGCTCCACCTACTTGAAGCTACTATGGCTGCTGCCCATGAATGCCCGTCCCTCGACTGCTTACCCCATCTACACACCCAGTGTTATCAACCTAAATACCCGCTGATTTTAGACTCGAAGATTTCTTACCATCCATCACTTTTCTACATCTTTACAAAGGAATAGGGGGTAGGGGATGGTTCTAGAGGTTTCATTTGTTCTTTAGGATTATTGCTTCAATTTCACTGCCAGCCCTAAGGTTGTAGGAAAAAGGCTGTGTACATTCTGACAACTAACTTCCATACGATGACGGCCCATGGTGCTTAACTGTGTTTCAATTTTACTGCAGCGTCAATAAGAGTCATTGATCCATAAAATTGGGTATTAAATATAAGTTTTGATAACATTGTAACCCTGGTCAGAAGAAGGTGATTTAACTTCAAAAGAACAATACTAACAACACAAATGCTCTTCCATCTTTACTAGGAAGCCAAAACATTTCTCCTATGGTAAAGCTCCCAAGATTAAAAACCAAATAAAATCTGTTAACCTTTGGATTGAGATTTGCATTTAAGTAAAAACTAAGGCAACCCCGTTTTAAAAAAAAGTGCTATTTAAATTCTGTCTTTTAACATTTAAATAATGAGCCAGTGTCAAAAGCTTTTTGTTTTGAACCAGTTTTCATGCAGAATGCAATAGGCTGATTTACAATGCCAGCTTGTTAGATCCCTAAAGCCTTCAAGGAAAAGGACAACAACTAGGAATATAAGTAATTTTCATCGAGATCACTAATGAACTCACTTCAGATAACACTTTTCTGAAAAAATTAAGGGACTTTATAGAAATAGTAGAAACAGTTTACCACATGTGATTAAGACATGCTAACTCACTGCACTACAACCAAGTACCAATTTCAAAGCTCTACCAGTGCGGAATATCGTAAACTAACATAACATATGACTTGCATAATTGTGATTCTATCACTTTAATTTTACCAAGTTTGCATTTTTGTTATACACATTATGCCCTCCAGTCTAAGTTTTTGGTGTTACTGCTCAAATAAGGGGAAAAGCTTTAGACAAATGTTATCCAATTGTGTCCCTAAGACAGTTTTCAATCTATTGTTATATACACATCACTAACACCGCTGCTCAACAGTTCTAAACCTCCACAGATCTGTAGATATATTACTGATAAGGCATCAAACAGCACAAATGTAAAGTGCTGGGAGAGCAATATTTTAAATGCAAATTAAGACTGTAGGTGTACTTGAACCAATGCAGAAGATTCCACGAAATATTCAGTACATATGATTAAAAAAACTACATACTACAGTATCACATATTATTTTGCAGCATAGCACAATTTAAATACTTTATAATTATAAATATATCAGACTCTTTACCATGTGAACAGAAAAGGCTGGAGAATAAGGCTAGAGAATCACACAAACCTTTGTGTTTCAATGCCTTGAATTGTCTCTTACACTATGATTCTTTTCACCCAAAGGCTTTATATGAAGCCCTTCTGGTTTGTCATGTTTTTCAGTGCAGAAGGAACTGTGCCAGTAATGACGAATTTAGTCAACAAGCTTAGGATTTGGAATATAAACAACGTGAAAATGCCTATCCAAGCAAAAGAGACACACACTTTATCTCTCAATAGTTTCTATTATGTTTGTGAATCCTAAAGAAAATCACTCTTAGATCCATAAGATCTTGTAGTCGAGAAAAATTCTGCAGATGTGGCAGAATGCAAACTTTCCGATCTTGCTGATCTTAGTTCCCATAAACACATAATGTATTTACCCTAGAATTCTTCACTTCCCCCAACTATAGACTGATACCGATGACTAAGGCATCAAAGCATTAATAGGCAGACTGCCCTACCAAGCAGAAGATGCATTCCAATACAACCACCACTGGAGTGAAAATTTCACTTTGGCGGTGGTGGGACAAATAGCATGAGTCCTAGCCAGAGTAAACACATGTTAATAGCTGTTAAAAATCTACAAGAAATGCAAAGCTATTCTTACCACCTGGCAGTAATTGGACTAACCATGCACTTAAATAAGCATCTGCAATGCAATAGGTCCTGCATTCAGGCAGGTTTGAGCTAATGGCATTGTAAATGACAATGCCTTTTATTTATGTTTTGGTTTTTAACCCGTTTGCTGCTGCTGTCGGCCAACGGCCGTCACAAGCACTTCCTCGGTAGTGCTGCGCACGTCCGTTGGCTGACGCGGCCCCACCCGCTTAATAGAACGTTCCGCAGTGGCGCGGAACGTTCAGAGCAGCTAATGGGTTAAAACCTAAATAAAAGCATTGTAATTTACAATGGCAAGATCTTAAACTCTCTGAAATGCGAGACATATTGCATTCAAAGTGCTTGACCCACATGCCCTCCTGCAGTAAGAAACTCCTTAAAGAAAATAGTGCTTACAGACTAAAGAAGACGTACAGTGTAATAACCTTAGTAAAAGTGTGAGTCTTCATGGGAGGTTACAAATGAAGAAAAGGTGGTACTAAGGAGGGACTAACACGCCTAATAACGAATCAGAAGCCAGCATTTAACAAAGGACAATGACACAAGCCAATGATAAATAACATGTGTATTTGTAAAGCGCACGTTCACCACTACGAGTATCTTGGCACTGAATAACAGATGTTTGTTGTTACCCAACTCAATGGTACTCATTTTATCGACCTCAGATGGATGAAAGGCTGAGTGGACCTGCCGGGATTTGAACCTGTGACCATGAGATCGAACACAAGCCCCTGCAGTAGTTTCATTAGTCCACTGAGTCACCAGACCAGGCTTTCAAATATGGGTGGAGAGTGGGCGGGGCTTCTATTCCATAGTCCAATACCACATGCCGCAGAGCAGCGCAAGCGCTTGCCAGGCTCAACCTGAAAATAAAGCAATTTTAAGACCTGCTAGGTCCATCTTTAACATCTGTGGACAACAGGATTACCAAGAAAATGCTAACAACGGAATATTTGTCATGTTAGGGGTAAAAAGCTGACTACAGACCTCTGTACTCACTACATGGTGTCACCCCTCATTCTGGCCTTCTAAAAAGTACAGAAAAGTGTGTCAGAAGAGGATGAGAGGATGTGGTGTTACTGCCAGAACTGCCAATTTGGGATCTAGGGAGCCAGGTTTGAGTCTATGCATATGCTCAACATCCTGTGATTCTGGGCAAATCATTTAATCTCCCCATGCCTAAAAAAAACAAAAAAAAACCAATGAATGTGTTCTTGTGCAAATGTACCTGGTGCTCACATAAAGTGCTCTAATACCTTGAGGTCAAGTTTGCGCAATATAAAATCTGCAACAACAAAAAATCTCTAACTTTAGATTTTTTGATGATTTTTGAACACTGACAATCACCAGCTGAAACCTACCATTGTATAGTTTTACAATTTGAAGACTCGTGTTGTTTTTGGCAATATCCAAACTTCTGCACTCTGCTCATATGATTATCCACTGCTGTCAAGTACTGATGCAGGGAAAACGTCATGCGCTGCTCCTGTTTATAGCAAAACATATGGCTGCTGCAAATAATGCTACTACCAGGATGCCGCAGGCTATTTCAGAGGCGTAATTGGTGCTCTATAAATATTAAATCAAATCGCTTTTCAGCAAATACTGCATTTTTAGGAGCCCATGATCAATTATATTTCTGGCAGGCCAAGATAACGGAAAAGGATTAAAATTTGATCTGGGTTGGAACCTTTCCAAAGCGTTTTTCCTAAGAGACTTAACTTGAGATCAGTGCTCAGTTCGGACAGGTGATGAGAATCGGCCCTCATTTTTGGGGACCAAGAAACATATTCATCATGGGAGTTTGGACCACAGCAAGAGAGAGCGGTGAACAGTGAACAAATAAGAAGATAGGGATGAAAAAGAAACTGCAAGAGTGACCTAAAGAGACAGGAAGTGTAGGGTGATGCAAGAAAGAGGTTGGAGATGAACTAGGCAGCCTTGGTGTGCAGCTAGAATGGCATTTGGCAGTGTCAACGGAAGGGTCAGAGCTGATTTGCATATCGCCATTGTCTAACCCAGGGTGGTGTGGAGTGCAAAAAAACGATGGATTTGGGCCCAGATCTTTTGACTGGGGGAGTGTGTGACATTGATCCACATTCAGTCCATCACTTGTTGTTTTTGCATACGTAAAACTGTGGCAGCATGCACTTATTTTTTCCAAATTAAGATGGGATTCTATCCCATTCTCACGAGGCAGGCTTGCAAAAAGGTCCATTGAATTTGGGACTGTTTTCTGGGGACATGAAACAAAGATATTGTGTTGCTGCACCGACAATGTGCTCACGATTTTATGCCAAGCATGATGCTTTGTGGCTGGTTAGATTAACGTTAATTAGATGATATTTGTATTTGTGGTTAATACAAAAGGCAGTGTTTCTCCAAAGTCATTAGGAAAATTATGGGCCATTTGTTTGTCAAATTAAATAAGACCTCTTCCGTCTCTTGACGGCGGGATGCTGCCATTTCTGGGAAAGTACGTTGCAGCAATACACACCACAGTAATTTAAGTAAAGGGACATCTATTGTCTTTTTGTGTTCTAAATTGCTTCCAGTCGAAACTACTGTAGTTTTAGCAAGAGGCGCATGAAAAAACAAAAGGTCCAATTGATGTACTTAGCTTTATTTGCAGCAGGGAAATTCGTGCTTCTCGGGCCAAATGTAGCACATTTTAAAGCATTCTGCTCTAACTGCATGCATGTAATGGTTCGAAATGCAACCTGCATTAAAATGTCTGTTCATTTAATGATTTGGTAGTGAGTTCATATTTGTTCAAGAACCTAATTTCGAAACCATTTGAAATATTTTGTTTACTGCAGAACGCATTACTGAATTGTCAATCATCATATACAGGTTCTACATAGGACTTTGCAAAGCGTGTTACCAATATTCGCATTACTTGTTGGAGGAGGTAACACGCAAGCACTCATTTGGATGAGGATAGAGGAGGATAATGTTCATAATGTTTGTGTTCTTCGTGCACAGTTGTACTACAGAGATAGCTGGACCTGAATTTTGGGTATTTTAAAATCAAATCATATATTCCAATTCTCAATTTATAATCAAAAAAGTTACATGCATAGAGATTGTACTGTTAAGCGTACTGAACTTGAAAACACACACCATTCAGTAAATATAAATGATTATTTTGCAATCACCGCAGTAGAAATTATGTGCATTTGTTGCAAGCGAATGCACTGCAAAATGTTTCTATTAATATAGTAAAAGCTTTCCGGACGGTCCTACCAAAGGAGCCTCATTACAAAATAGGAGGAACTGGGTCATAGCACTGGCGGTTTCGTGAAGATGATCACATTGAGGCCCAGATTTATCAAACTTTCAAACAACGCAACGTAACGCAGCAAGACACCTTACTGCGCTGCGCGAAAGAGCAGGAATGCGTCATATTTAACATGACACAGTTAATTCCTGTCCTTTCCTAGCACGGCATACAATCTGTGCTGTCTTGCACCAATCCAGGCACCCTTGCTTCATGGTGCATGAGTGCCTGCATTGTATGCTGAATTGTTTTTGTGCCGTAAGGGACACTTTCATGAACAAAAACAATCCCCAGAGGCATTTTCCTCTTTCCATGAATGCTGCAGAATACAGCACAAGTAGAAAGAGGGAAAAAAACGAGGAAAATATAAATATTTCTCCTTGTTATGCTTAACCGTGGGAGGCATAGCACTTTCACGCATTTCCAGGTCTACCACTAATGGTAAATCTGGAAATGTGCCAAAATCCATGGGTGGATGCATGGGAACACCTACGCTCCACCCATGGAATGCCTCCCTTGGGCAGATAACACAAGGCAGCAATTTACGCTGCCTTGCGTTACTCCAGATTTATCAAGCCATGAGGGCCACGCAACATGGCCTTGCACGGCTTGATAAATCTCAATTAGGTTTTGCATCATGCTTTTGCCTCCTTGTGTGGCGCAAGGTCAACGCAAAACCTTGATAAATTTGGCCCTGAATATATTGGTCATAGAGTTTCTAAAGCTATATCAACAGTCTCAGGCAGTAGCAGGGTGTAGCCTTTGGACTTGACATACACTCAACCTTTCTGCCCCCGCAGAATGCAAGGAACATTGTCTGGTCCTGCGAAATGTATTCTGGGTGTTGGATGTCACTTTTGGCCACATGCTATGTCTTTTTCCTCTGTTCCCGATTTTATGTTTGAGTTTATTTCTAGTTTTCCAGAAATTTCAACTTAGCATAACCATGTCGTCAAGCCTTTGCGAACTCAAGCAGGGAAGTACAGTCCCTTGCGTATTTGGGAAGGGAGTTCCACAGTCATGGACCCAACACTGCGAAGGAATGCCCCCCATCAGGGCCAGATGGAACCTAGGTACAATGCAAAAGGCTAGGTTTGACCATCTCAAGGAACTAGAAGGGATGAAGGAGTCACTAAGTCCTGAATGTGACATGGACATATTCTAGGTTTGGCCTTCAACATGTAGCAGAAAATCTTAATCGTCCGCTTAGAGACTGTGAGCCAATGCAGCTCAAGGAAGAGATGTGAGACTGAAGTGAGCTTAGGAAGCTAAAACAGCGATCTGTCTGATGAGTTCAGGACCATCTGCATCCAGCGCCATGATACCCACGGTGATAGTGCGCTCTATAAATACCCCCTTAACATAACATAACATCTGCAGATGCCTGATAGATGCCTGGTCTACTCCAAAATATAAAATGTTGCCATAATTCAATCTGGATATGATCAGGGCCTGATGGATGTTTCTTTAGTCTCTTACGCTTGAAGCAAATGTTCATATTTTTGATTATCGGTTTATGAATTGGTAAGAGGTGTATTAACCACTTCATAAACCCTGTGCCATAAATTATTTTAGAGACATAAAAACAGCTAGTTTTACTAAATCACCAGTGTGGGCCTTTTCAACCCACCGGGGTACAGGTGTGTTCACTTGGCCCATAACAGCATCACCAAATTTAGAAAAAGAAGCATAGTAACCAGAAGAGCTAGAAGAACCTTGTAATGTCCATAGGAAGTACAATTCTCAGTACTTCACTTGGTGATTCACGAAATGGGCAAGCTGTTTAATGAACTTAATTTTCACATATCCTTAAATTAACAAATATTTCATTCTTCCATGGAAGTGTCTTAGCAGCTATGGGTCAGTGTGTTCCCCAAAAGGCCCTTTCATGTTTGTTTTTTAGAAAGTGATTTGTGAAACGATGGAACTGATACATAAACCTAGAAATGGCTACGCCAGAGCCAACCCTAAGTGTGGAAGGAGCTGTAGGGATCTGAGAGCCCTCTCTACATGATGCACAAACATGCCTCCTAGGCCTGTCCTAGTACATGGTGTATTGTTTGTGGTATCCTGGATTTTCATTGTTGGCCCTAACCTCAAAGTAGTCTAGTGAGGGGACAGAGCCGCAAGCCTGTCCTTGACATGAGTGAACTCCTGGACCCATCCTGTAACCTTGAGGGGTGCAATAACCATGCCCTTATTTTACTGACAGTGAACATGTATCCCATTTTGGGTTAAGCATGTAGAGTGGTGATGGCAGCATACCATGTTTTGTGAAGCTAGAATTGTGACCAGACCTTTCATCTGTGTCACTGGAGTGAAAGCCTACTGACTCACTCATGTAAAGTTCTGCTTTAATGTTCTAACCCAGATCCTAGCAATACGATCCTAAGCGTATGTTGTGCATCTGGTCTGTGTGGTATGCACTCTGTGAATGAGTGAACCAGAGTAATGGAGGCCTCTGGATAGCATTGTGGAAGTTCCTATCCTGTTTGTGTGCACAAGATGGAGGTGTAGTTATTTTCTTAGACAGTGGAAGAGTACGGCTAACATTCCTGAAGCTGAAGAGAGTTGACCTACACAGTGAAGTGGGCACAGAAGAGACACAGTTGCTTTAGAAATTCAATTAGGCTTTTTGCTGGAAGAAGAAGCCAATTAATCTTCCTGCCATTATGGAATATGATGGGGTGAAGAATGGGACTGCAGTCTGTGTTATTAAGGTTAAAGGGTCCTGAAGAGGCGAATGCATCCTTTTGTATCTTCCCTAGTCACTGCCCAGTGTGGCTGTTGATTGCTAGGTGCAGAAATCTCACATCTCTTTGTATCCCTGTTATGGGTGCTCCATGCTGGGGACAACTCTGCTGTGATGCGCATCACACTGCATATGACAAGGCTAGGTAGAGGGGTTATTCCCCTTCCAAGTTCTCTTTAAAATTGGAAAGAAGTACTCCATAGAGTACTCTGAGGACTGTTGTGCAACCAGAGCAAGTGTTTGCATTTTATTTATTTATTCATTTTATTTAATGCGATTTTATATAGCGCAAACATTACCCAAAGGTGTTGGAGCGCTTTACAAAAGAACCAGTTGCATTACATAAGGACTTTGGATTACATAAGTTACATAAGAGATACAAACAGAAAAAAATTGCAAATGTACAAGGTGTAAAGTCACTCAAGGAAGAGATAAAACAGGAAAACATTGCACATGTACAAGTTGAAAAAAACTCAAGGAAAAGATACAAACAGATAAACTCTGAAATCACATAGGAATGGTAGTAAGTACAAAAGTCTACTACATATACTAGTGGTTAGAGTTCTAAATATACAAATAGTAAATTCACACAGGATCACATTTTAACAGCAATTAGGCTTGGACAATTGTATAATACATATTTACATATAGATATATATTTAAGGCCATCCAGCAAAAAGAGAAAAACGATCAGGAGGAGTCCTGAAGGAAGAAGGAACGGAACAAAGGTCAGACATAATGGTGGGGCCGGGTATAGACGGAAACCATAAAAAAAAATTAAAAAGCGGAAGCACAAAAGTCACCAAAGTCAAGAATCCAGAAGAAGAACACAGAGAGCAGAATTCCATTGAGTAGAGTCAGAGGGGGGACGCAGCATAGGAAAGGATTCCTTGGCGAGGAACTGTATTTTGAGATGGTCCGGAGTTATCAGGAGGCATTATGTCCTCCCCAGGTACCATTTTTGAGTCAGGCAGTGCCGATTTCAGAATTTCAGAGTGCGGGGTGTTGGTATACAAACATTGTCCTGCATGACTTGCCCGTTTCTGTGCCCGCCGCCGCACCCAGATAGCCTCCTCAATGCCTACCTGGGCAATCCGCTCATTCCCCACGCTATGCGGCATCAAGGGGAAATGGCGGCCGCGTTTTCCCGTTTTGTGCCTCTGCATCGTAGGTCGCCTTCACCGCAGGTACCCCTCACCAGTTCATACTGTACACCCGTGACCTGAAGCACCTGAAAGCTACTTTGCCTGTTGATAGGAGGGCAGGAGTCTGCCAAAAATGTAAGAAGGGTCTGTCCAGAGAATGTTAGAAGCAGCTACACTGCCATCCTGTGGGTAAAGCAAGCCGCAAAAAACCGCTGAGAGTGATCTGCGAACCCTAGCAGTGTAGGTACAGTTTCTCCAGGAGTGCGGTATCAAACAAGAATGAGGAATGATGGCTGACCTCATAATCATGTAAAGAATATAGATCATGGCTGCTCATGCTGTTATCAAAGTTGTGCCCGTGGTTGACATCACCACTCAAAACCAGAACTGTGCCTATGGTGGAGGTTGCCACTGAGAACCAAGAATTGCGTCCGTGATGGATATTCCCATCGGAATTAAGAACTGTGCTTGTCAACACCAAACTTGAAAGCATGCCCATAGCAATTGCCACCAGCACATTTGAGAAGTGCATCCTGTGCCAGTTAGTGTGCAGCTGTGAACACCATCACATGGCGGTCCACATGCTCTCTGTCACTGAGTGACCCAGAAGCAGGCTCGACATCTGTTGAAAGTCTGTGGTTACATACAGTACCTATTGACTCCTACAAACTCCAGATAGCAACACCCTCCAGCCCATCCTGCTACCCTGCTGCTGGCTGCACCTGCCACTACTAAATCTCTGAAATGAATCTCTGTTCACAATCTCTACCACTGAGAGTCAAGTGCTGAAGGGATTGTAGTTGGTCCACTTTGCAGGGCCATATTTGGGCGGACGAAGGGACATCAGAGGCAATGACCTCACCACACATGTCTGAGTCCTAGTAGACTCTGCTTCCTCTGTGGCCTCCAGAATGGGGTCTAACAGAAGCAATGATACTTTGCCAATGCATGAAATCCACTGAACTTTGACTCAACTGTGAGGCTATACTAATGGCAATGCAGTGTTATACAATTCTATGCAACATAAAATAAAACAACATATTTGTGCATCAGCCAGGAGAACTGGTTTGTTAACCTAACACTGACAACTAGATTGATTTGAATAGCACAAAGGTTATTTTCACCCTCCTTGGGGCATATCATGGTTCACCCTAGGTTTGAGGTATGCACATCTTGTCCCGTCATGGCCCCAACAAACACCCTTGACAAATGAGGTTTGCGAACTGGGTGAGCCAATTTCTGAAACCTTTATTGCTACCATAGCTTAAATGTCAGCCCTTCTCAGCTATTTGCAATCCATCAGGTTCTGTTGGTTTGTATACTGTGCAAGGACCTATTGGATAAAGTGCCCCAGATGTTAAAGTTTGATTCACGGTTCACATTTCAAGGTATGACTGGTTTATAGACCTCACTTGCAACATATACATACTCTTGTATGTGGGTATCAGTGTGGAAAATGAAGCGCACTTCTGACACAACAGATTGTTAAGGATTGTCTACAGTGTGACAAAGGCCTAGAAATCCCATGGCTAAGCGGTGTCCTTGTAAGTTTGCGTAGTATAAACAAAGAAAGTATTTTCCTGGATCCCATATCAGCCGAATTAGTCCCTAAAGCAGAACTTCAGAACGCTTTGTATTCTCTATACAACAATGAGCGGCTGGTGGTGGAGTCCAGGAAAACTTGTGTGCGAAACTATATGGCCATAGAACAGTATGGTTACCCGCTTGGCATGTACTTGACTTTACCAATGAGTCACTGGGAAAGGAGCATCTTGTTACGTCTAAGAGCAGGCACAATCCGATTTGTACTCTGTTTCCCACTGGGCTATAGTAAAAATTGTAATCAAATTTTGTACCCTTGTGACGATAGGAGTGAGCAAACCACTATGCATTTTACATTTTTCTGTAAATAGTATCTTAAATATTCTAAACAGTTGCTTTATCCATATTTTAATAAGCTAAGACCAATTACCCTGGAGGCAGCATATCGCCGTATGCTAGACTTAGAGACAATGTTGAATTGATTTTCCGCACTGGCACGTTTCTTAAAACTGCAATAAGGGAGCGTAGGTCTATGAGGGCTTCTTGATATTTATGTAATTTGTAAACTGTTTTAATCAATTAGTTGTAAATATCAATATGATGATCGTTCTTGCACTAGCCACTTAGGACATATGTATATGAAAATGTTACCTTTTCTTTTTAAATTATTATGATGTACTTATATTCGTGCACTAGCTATTTTGGATATACGTAAATGGAATTTTTCTTTTTTATCTTTTCAATCATTGTGATGTATTTATATTCTGTGCTTTTATGGCTACTATTGTATCCGAATAAAGTTGAACTGAACTGAACTGAACTGAACATACACTTGTCTTGTTCTGATGTTTCAAAACATTATAAGGAATTAAGTCTCTCTTGATGGCAAGCTGAATTACAACCTCACACGTATGCTGTTTAGTTTAATTCTATTTAATAGTAGGGCAAACATTCTTGTGGCACTATGCATGGCGAATGGAGCTTCTTATTTTTTTATTATTTATTGATTGTTTTGCATGGTAGTGGTACGGTCTGTAGATTTCATTGAAATGGCTACAAGGAGTGTATTAGAATATAATCCGATGACCCAATGATTATAGTGTGTGTGTGTATGTGTGTGTGTGTGTGTGTGTGTGTCAGTTAGAGGGTGGCAGGGTGGGAGAACCTTCCAAAATACCCAGTTCTCCCCTTGCCAGATTGTACCAATATTTATGGATTTTTTTTCAAAGTAAAGTTCACTTTAACCATAATTATAAAATTGCTATGACAGACTCCGTAGTGCAATAAAGAAAAGTTAGCCAGTTAATCAGCTGAAAAGAAAATACATTTAGGATCTGTACTTCCTTTTAGCATATATTTTTGCCATTTTAGTCCCAATGTTATCCTTTGATGTGCAGGAATTGGCAGAGTACAGATTGGTTTTAGTGCCTTAGAATTTGCAGTTGGCACAGGGAAACACTGAAGAATTGCAACAGATTAAGGGGTATCTACTTCAAAAGGAATGAAAGGACAAGTGTCTGGGTTTGTCCAGCTCATGGTACACCCTTCTACAAATGTACACCACAAAAGCGGAACGTGCCTGAAAGAAGACGCGAGCAGACTAAGGGGTCCATTACATGTTGGACTAAATTCAACTTGATATCGTCATTGTGGAAACAAAACCACAGGCATTATCAATGCCAGGTGGGGGAAATTATATCTGAAACCAGTAAATAAGGACTAAAATGAAGGAATTGATAGTTCCACATAATTCTCACTTATCTTCCTAAATGTTTTGCCTGAGTTTCAACAGGATATTCTACCTACTAAGCGTGGGCTAAATGTCTGAGATGAAAACCGCCAGACCTGAGCTGCTCCTGTGTTACATGTAATTTTGATGGGTCCGGTAACTTGCCTTACCGGCCCCATTAGAATTGCCCTGGCACTCACTTGTGGGTACCTCAGAAGGTGCCTTTTGAGTTAGTGATGGCAGTCTCAAGTTCTGAGGACAGGAATAAAGAACTTGACCTAGTGCTGCACTTCCTTTGATAAGTTTTTGTAAATGTGAAAATGTGGACATAAAAAGGTAATTTGAACTATTTAAATGAAAATCTAATTTCATAATAGGGATTTTTTATTTTCCTAACTGGAGTACCTTATACTCCTATGTAGAATATTCAATTATCACTTCAAGACACATTAATTCATGTGACACAGTTTCTCCACAGTGAGTGGAAAGTCAGTGAAGATAAGAGTGCTTGTCTATAGATAAGAAGGAGATAAGAATTACACAGGTGAGAATATATACGGTGTAACCAATGATTTTAAATACAGACCCGCTGAAGATAGATTTTCCACAAGTCATTAGATACACCATCTGAATTCTGTGTTTATATGAATGTGGAGGAATTTTGCAATCCAGGTTGATAGAGATAGAAACAGAAATAGAAATAGATCTATCCCTATCGACCTGGACTGCAAAATTCCTGTAATTCTTATCTCCTTATCTATTCACGAGCACTCTTATCTACACTATTTGTCAGTACTGAACTATGCACATCATTTTAGAAGTACTACTGTGAGGAATTCGTTAGCCTGTTAGGAGGTTGAGAGTAAAAGCTTATTAGTTTACTTACAAGTCTCACCCCACTTGTTCATATCATTTTCAGTCTGTCATAAACCAAGTCTCATTGAGATAGCACTGGCTCAACATTTAGTAGCTTGATTGAGCGATGGCTGGAACCGTGCAGTAGGAGTTTTGAGACAATAATGTCTCCAGCATGGTAAAACGCAATGTACTCCTGCCGTGAGTGACGTGACTGCATATAAAACTGATGCCCTCACTTTTTGTTGTCCCAGCTGGCACACTAACCTAGTTAGCTGGTAAGGCTTACGTCTATCTGTTGTCATTTGAAAAGTCCAGAACATGTTCTGGCCTGGAGGGGCACACAATGCGTGCCCTCTTTAAATCTGACAACTATACATAGCCCATGTCCTAGTTTGTTGCAGAAGTGGAGGTGGCAGCATAACACTTTTTAATAGATTAATAATACTGAAAGCCCTTTGTCCTTGTTCTAGGGGAGTATGGTACCTGTAGAGATGAATTACAATCCATGGAAATGAAGATTCACATAAGATTTATTCTTGGAAATGAACCCAGCGGTAAATCATAGAAGACAGCAGGACACTCCACTTCTTTCCTCGTCCCGTCTCCAGACTGCTCACTAGTTTCCATAAAGGAAACAAGCCATTCTGGAATGCAGTGAAGCACTCTAGACACGAGAACAGAGACAAAACAGTACCTACCAAACCACCCACACTCAGTTCCTCGCACTGACATCCCATATGCGTTTCAAGTGCATCCATGTTAAGGAATGGGTGGCAGCAAGACTCCATCTTGTGCTGAGTGTATGATTGATTGAACCAGTGAACCAGTGGCATTCATTTTGGATTGTGCCAGGTTTGAACTGTCGTGGGATAGATGATGGAAGACAGCTCCGCCAGACAGTGTAAGTGTATTGCCTACATTCCAAGGGCTGAAGTGAGGAGATACAGACACTGAAGTGTGTAGGATGATGACACAACTACCCTTAGAACTGGTATGAAGATCTATTAGCAGGGGATTGTTGATTAGGTCTTCCTGAGCATTGCTATTTAGTGAAGGTAGGTAAGTGGAGGTGGGTCAGCAGATTCTACTGTTAAGATAGAGGATATTTCTAGACAGGGCCTGGGCTTTTGTAATTCCCTGATTGCTACTTCAGGAAAGCTCACTCTACACACTTCTCTGTACCCATGTTTTTGATAGTCCTGCTTACACCAAGCATCATCACTAGATGCTATGAGAGTCACCACCTTGTACAAAGGCTGTGTCTCCAGTGCAGCCAGAAAATGGTTCATGGAGAAGTGTGGCTCACTGGTTAGAGCAGGCAGACCCTGAAGCAGAGGTCAGACCCAGGACCAGGGTTCAATTCCCGACGCGGCAGGGTCTTGAGCTCAAATGTCCATGGACTCGATAATTCTCGCTTCGGTGCCTGACCTAATCATGGGTTCACACTCTGCAACTCTGGGCATTAAGCTTGCTTAATCTCCACAACGGCCCCCCGCGGCGGGATGCCTGGCTTTCACCTTGGGGATGCCCTGTAGGGGTTATCTCACAGGGAAAAGCCAGGACGGGTTCCCAAGGCAAGCGCGGAGATACCCCTTCGGGGGTCGATTCAGGCGCTATATAAGAAACATAATAATAATAATAATAAACTATGGACAAACATCTGGAAAATGAGTATATAAGTGGGAACCAAACCATTTGACTTTGTTTCATTTCCAAGTACTTCTTGGCCAAGTAAAAGCATAATCTGCAGAATGCTCGAAGAGATGCAGTGCTCCAGGGTAGGTGCACAACTTGCAGCAACCTGAGGGGGTCTGTTCTGCCACTGCTCTGACATGTTGTCAAGTTATGATGCAGATTAAAACCGCCATCGAGGATGGACCCCCAAGTGGCTTGGAGGCTGCAACAGCCAAAGGTGCATGACTGCTGACAAGCTTTGCCCTATTGCTTGTGATCAGAGGCAAGATCTGAGAGGCCCTGACAAAAGCTGCTTAGCGTACATCTGCAAACAGTATATTACAACAACACCTGCACCGAGGTGTGGGCCACCAACAGGTAAAATTAGGCCATGTTGAAAGACTGAGAGACTATATCTTGCACTAAAAAGATAAATCTGCAAATGCGAAAAAATTACCATTGCCTGTGTGAACACCTTTGTGTAACATAAACTGAATTGATCTACGGGGTATGGAACTTAGTGACTGCTCACACAAGCCAGGCAGTGAACTTGAACCTGCACTGATGCTTGCCCTTGGGTTTTCCTTTTGTGCTACAGTCCTATAGTAGTATGAGAAGTGTAGCAGATGTGGTAGATTCCTTTAGTTGTGTGGATATTGTAGCAACTATGTTAGACCACTGTGCTTGCGGCTGGATGTCGTAATTAGGTAGAGCACTGCAGATGAGATTGTAGAACCCTGTTATGTTATGTTAATTTATTTTTCTAATGTACACAGCTACCCAACCAAGGGTTTCCCAGCGCAAGCCATAAAGAGACTCTAGGAATCTAAAATAAGAATTGTTGAGTGAACAGCCAAGTTTTCAATTGCTTGCGTAAATTGGAATACAGCTTCTCCTTCCGAATCACATCAGGTGGAGAATTCCACAACGTTGACCCGAGAAAAGAAAAGGAGCGCCCTCCCATTCTTATTAATTTGATCCTGGGCACATCGAATTTCTCTTCTGAGGAGGAGCGAAGCAGGCGAGAAGGATGGTAAGGGCGTACCAGATCTTGTAGGTATTTCAGAGCTGAACCAATCTTAATTCTGAACATATAACACAGGGCTTTAAATTTAGTACGCTGTTCCACCCTAAGCCATGTAATTCTCTCAGGGCATTAGCCTTACTTGACTTTTTTAGGAAGTCCAAGCAGCAGTGTGGCAGCAGAGTTCTGCACCAACTGAAATTTGTGCAATACATCCCTGTTTGAACCCAGAAATAGGACGTTACCATAGTCCAGGCGAGATGTTACCAGTGCCTGGACTACCGTCCTTTGGGTATCAACAGAGAGCATCCAAATGATTTTTTTTAAAAACAATTTAAGATGGTAAAACAGGTGGCTGCAGTTTGGACAGCCTGTTGTTTCATTGACAATGTATTGTCAATAATAAAGCCTAGATTGCGGACCTGAGAGGAAGGGGTGGGTAAAAGCACCATTTCAGCTGGCCAATGTTGAAGGCCCCAATGTTCAGAATTTTTACCAAAAATAAGCACTTCCGTCTTATCTCCATTGAGCTTGAGCAAATTCAATTGCATCCAAGATGCAATATTGTGCAAGCCCAATTGCAGAACAGAAGGATCCAGTCTCCTATCAGCCGATAGAGAAAAGATGATTGGAGTATCATCGGCATATGAAAATAGTGCCAACCCTGCTTGCTCAGCAATCACTGCCAGGGGTTGCACGTAAATGTTAAAAAAGAGTGGGCTCAAAATTGAGCCCTGTGGCACCCCAAACAGGGATGTGAAGGACTTTGAGGTTGCTCTAGTGGAGAAGACTTGGAATGTTCATTCCGATAGAAAGGAAGACAGCCAGCCAAGCACCAATCAAGAGATGCCCAATGCCCGTAAAGACTTTACTAATTCGGTGTGAGAAACCGTGTCAAACGCGGCGCTTAGGTCTAATAATATAAGGGCCACTGTATCACCTGCGTCCAACCGTTGGCGTAGTATCTCCGTAACGCCCAGCAATGTAGTCTCAGTTGAGAACCCTGCTCTAAAGCCCGATTGTGAAGTGTGCAAAAAATTAGAGACTCCACCAACATAGATAGCTGAGCGTTTACATGATTTTCCAAAACTTTGGAAAACACCGGGAGCAAGGAAATCGGCCTATAATTAGTCGGAATAGCAGGGTCCGCATTTGGCTTCTTCAGCAGTGGCAGGACAATTGCATGCTTCCACACGGCAGGCATCTCTGCTTCGCTAAGAGAGGCGTTCAATAGCTCCTGAACAACTCTTAAAGCAGGCTGTTCCATTTGTAAGAGTGCTGCCGCTGGAAGAGGGTGGCACGGAGAGCCTGATATAATGCTCGCTAAGATTTAAGTAAAAGAACCAATGTCCAAAAGAGCCCATTTCTCTAATTTTAACCGAGAATGCTCTACAATGGGTGCCTGAGCAAGATTGAGCAGAGCTGGACTTGTAACACTAATTCCTCCTAAAGTCTGATAGATTTGTTCATTTTTAGTTATAAAAAAGTTACCAAGCAAGTTACATTGTAGTTCATCAAGAACAGGTGGACTAGGTTTCGTCCCTGAACCTGCAACTTCTTAACAATGGAAAATAGCGTACAGGAACAATTCTTCGCCCCCAAAATAATGTGGGAGACGTAATCGGCTCATGCTACTTACATAAAGCATGGTATTTTTTCAGTTAGGCTTTGTAAATACTTTTGGACTCGGGAGAGTAATCCCTTCTCCACCTTCTTTCCATAGCTTCACGTTTGCTTTTTTTCAGTTTTTAGCAGCTCTGTGAACCAGGGGGCCGGAGGACGTGGTTACTGAGTTTTTTCACAGAGGGTGGCAGACAAGTATTGGAAGCGGAAACTATCCATTTGTAGATACTGTCCAGCGAGGCCAGTGATATAGAATTCAAACAAGGAGCATTATTTAACAGTAAGTGGTTACATTTTACTGCATCCATTTGCCCCAGTTTCTGGTCCGACCAGGTGTGTTAGATAGCAGTGGGGCCATTTTCAATGGACTTCTATGTTGAAACTTGACCGCAAAATGATCTGACCAACATAAGGGCAGTGCAAGAGAACAGTTAATGTCAGACAAGTTAGAAAAAATAGGGTCCAATAAGTGACCAGCAATATGAGTGGGTCCTTCATTGCAAAGAGGTAAGTTCAACGCAGAAAAGTCAGCAATCAGAGCCTTACTTGCTAAACATTCTGTGCTTTCCAAGTGAAGGTTTATGTCTCCTAAAACTGTGAAATTAGCCAATTTAAGTAGCCAAGGCACCAACATGTCTGACAGTAGGGGCACCTAAGAACCAGCCGGTCCAGGGGGTCGATAGATCAATGCCCCAGATAAAGTGAGCTGGGGGGAGAGCATAAGTTTAAAAAGGGCGTCTTCGCAATCCACCAGAGGGAAGTCTTCCAACTTACATGAATCGGTTCTTTTAAAAATAATCGCAATCCCTCCACCGTTCCTGAGGATTCTATCTCTCCTTATTATAGTATAGTTATCAGGGAGGGCGCACACCACATCCGGACCTGAACTATCATTCAACCAAGTTTCTGTCAAAAAACATAGCATCAGGTTCTTCATTGTTTACAAAATTTAAAATGTCCTCCTTATGTTTTGGAAGGGAGCGACAATTAATACTCCAAAAATGATACGTTTTTTTATGACTAAGGGGGTTTTGTACAGTTCCTGCTCACTCAAAGCTTCAACAATAGGACTAATATCCACGTTGGAGCTAGAATTATTAAAACCGTAGTTACAACCATTACATAGAGAATTAGCCCCTAAAGGACATAGTAGACTACAGTTTGAGCCCCTCCTACCTCTCAAGCTAAATAGTTGATTAGACGAATATTGTATAGTTGGTTTAGAAACGGGGAGTTTTTGGGCATATGTCCAGGCCCCTGGCCCCGGTCGGTCTCGAACGGTCACAGACGGTCTTGCCTTTGTCGCGCCTTCGTCGCGACATTGGCGCGACCGCTGCGCGCAACCGCTGCGCGTTAAGACCATGGCTCTTAAATAGCAGCAATGGTCGGTCGGCGTGCAAACACTGGAACGCTGACCTCCGTCAGCGAAAGGCAATTCAAGATGGCTGCTGGGAACAAAACGTGTCCCAAAAGATGCTTTTATTTTCAAAAATACAGCCCCCACAAGTAATGCCACACCCAGGAGGTAGAGGTTAGCCTCCAAAGTTTAAAATGAGACCTTTTTTCAAAAAACGATTCCTCCAAATTCTAAGAAGTTCGGAACCAGTCTGTGCAAAATACAATTAGAAACAAGGCTTCCACATTCCCCCCCAGTGTAAACGAGTTCACAATTTCACTATATTTCAACAATACACGTTCACAAAACGGAGCCACTTACACCCTGTAGCTGAATCTCAATCAGGGCCGGACTGGGAACCAAAACCGGCCCCGGCAAAGTGCTCGGCCGCTCCCCCTGGGGGAGGTTGGGGGTGCCGCCGAGCTCTTTGCCGAGGCCGGTTTTCGGCCGATTTTGTTACAGAGCCGATTTTGCAGCTATGCTGCATAAACGGCCCTGTAACAAAAACGGCCCCAGGAGCCCAAAACCGGCCCCCACCCTTGCGGCGCACTGGGGGATTGCCCGGTGCCCGCAACGGTCAGTCTGGGCCTGATCTCAATGAATGTGTGTAATGTTTTTCTCTGCTGTGATATTGGAGTAGTTTTTTTTATTAAGACCAGCATTGGGCTGAACAGTAAGTTATTGTACCCGTCGTTTGAGTTTTGAGTCTCTGATCCCACACTACCTCCTCGTGAAGCCTTTAACTGCCTACTCTTGCTACTGTGAGAGTCAAGTGCAGAAACGGTGTACTTGGGCCAGTTTGTACATCCAGAGTAGGACAGACACCATGAAAACAGTTGCAATCCCCACGGTTTTGCGCAGTAGCACCCACCTGCTCTGTGGCCTTCTGAATCGGTCTGACGAGGAGACAGAGATGTGATGCAAAACAGTAGTAAAGAGACTGGGAATGTGAAATGGATTAAAAGCTGCACAGCTGCCTGTCTCAAAAAATAAAATGAGAAAAGTATGCATGTTACAGCTTTGTAAAAACTTCTACATTATGCAGATGAAATTTACTTGCACCACAACATTTTCTGGAAAATGAAGAAGTGTATGTGTGAGTTTTCCACTCTATTGAATCAAATGAAGGAATACATGCCTTGGGAGTTCAATTTATAAATGTTAATTTTGTTACTCGTAACGCAGAAAAAAATGCTTTGCAATGCTACATAAATTAGATTGTGGTGGTCACTTTAAAGCACTTTTGATATTCTAATATATAAGATGGTGGCAGCGCGTTTGAGCATTTTATTACAGTGTTGGTCCTGATGTGAACATGGGCAATATAATGTAGAGGGCACTGCCCCTGTGTAAAAGAGGGCCACAAAATCTTTTTATTCCTTGATTTTTGCAGTGGTGTATGAAATAAGTCCATTACATATATCTTATATGAGCCTGCAGAACCAATGCAGAACACACATAAGGACAAACACAAACTTCTGAAATAGAAATGAACGAAGTTTGTTACTGTTTAGATCTGCCAGTTGCAGCATAGAACAATTACCATCAATGAATCCTCTGTGTACATTATTAGCTTCTAAGTGGAGGAGCGTATCTGGCTGGTAATATAAAAGCTGTATATAAACTCTTGAATCTGCTCGGTAATCCTCTAGCCTAAGCTCTAACAATTTTCACACGTATTTGTTCAGCAATAGGCCATTTTGAATATCAGAGATGAAACACTAAGTCTGGTGGCATTTTTTTCTCACACACAGCTCCCCAATGTTAAGTTGGCAAGCATGAGTGAGAATTGGCACCCCATAGTGCGATTTTGGGGTGGTAGGATGGCACCCAGTGAGATCTTTTCAAAGCGGGCGGTCACAGGAAGTTGTGACCGTTCGCGAGGAGAAAGCTACAGCTCGAGCAGAAATACTACTCGAGCTGCAGCAGAGAAGCAGCAGCCAATGGTGCACCACGTGTTGCTGTTGGTGATGATTTTTTGTGTAACTGAAGTATTTCACGGAGTGAAATTCCGTAAGTTCCGCCCACCCATAAAAAAAAGACTATTCAAAAAACGCACCCGCAAAATTTCCAATACCATTTCATGTATGCTACAGCGTATGTATTATTGCGTGGTTTCATCCACACTAAATATTTAATATGACTGCCACGCATCCAATGTCAGTTAAAGGTCCCACTGTCATCTGAATACTGCTGGGCAAACAGATTCTTTGAGTGTGCCCTTTTTCACAAGATGAGTGACTCATCTCTTATGGTAAATACGTTCCTTTGTGGTTCGAGAGCTGTAAGAGCTGCATCAATAAGTGTAAATAACTGAATGCAGTCTTTAATATAAATCAAGCCTTTAAGGATAGAATACTTACTATTTGGAGCATTTGTTTAGTTCTGCCAGCCTTTCACCCTTTATGAAAGCATCCTATCTCATCCATCAAACTGCTCTTATGTGCTTTGACACAGTCAGTGCCCAAGCATTTCTCTTTATTTTATAGTTTGTACACTATGACTACCTCTAGTAAACAAGCTGCAAGAATCCTATTAAGCTTCAGACAAGTACAGCTGGAGAACCTAACAAATCACTAATGCACAATTTTAGGACATTCCCTCTTTTAGGGCAAACCACTTCTTTTGGATTCCATTTTATATAGGATAGATGTTAGACAGTTCATTAAATTGGGTGAGTTGAAATCTGCCATTTGAAGACACAATGTGGGCGTTGCCATATGCCTCATCCCAGTAAGGCATATTTGATTAACTATTTCACTAAGAACTCTACAATGATTAGATTTCAAATTTCTATGCCATCTAATATTTTCAGTGTCCCTATGTTTGCCTGTGTTTCTTTCTGTTGGGTTAATTTTGGAGTCCCGCTAATAAATGTTGCAATACATTTCCTTGTTGGAGACTGTTTTAAGACTGAAATTCTGCCTTGAAAAATATCCTGCCTTGGCAAGGCACTTTAGTTCAAAGTGACTCACTGAAGACTATTTTGTAATTGTTACAGCATACGATGTGTTAAAAGTGTTGTCTTTTGATATGAGATTTTTACAAAGAGAAGCTAGCTGCACAAGCCTCTCAATACCAAAACTGTAAATTAGCAGATTATAATAGAGTAAAGTTTGACAGTGATGATTCTTCAAACGTGTCACTGTTATTTCATCTTCTGACTGTTTGATCGTTAAAGAGGTAAAGAACATAATGTGCGCACAATGCAAATTATAATAGTAAAAATGCTTTAATACTAGGAACAAATTAACACCGTCATCACGATGTTTATAATACATAGGGAGCGGCAATGACTGTATAAAAGCTGTGCTCCAATTTCCTTATTACAGTGGTGACATATCTATTCGCATGTGATAACAAAATAAACTATCTGCCCAACTGTAATAGATTTTTACAGTTGAGTTCTAATGTCAAGATGCCTCCTGCCAGAGCCAGCTGCCAAGGTGAAAGCCAGGTCACAGAGTTTAATTACAGCTGCAAGGAAAATGGGAGCTGTTTTTTTTTCCTTCTTCTGATCTGTTTTTCTAGGAGGAATGAGAGAAACACTGCATATTTCTATGCAATTTTTTTAACCTGACTTACAATAAACTGATTTTACTATCTTTTTTTAATAAAAATGATTAATTACTTTTTGTGTGAAAATTGCACAGTAAGATTCTGCTTTTGTTCTTGTCTTCAATAAACATAAAAGATCAAGACACCAAGACTTTAAGCAGTTTATAGGAAGGGTGATGTTGTGATCATGTATTATTAACAATAAAATACTCTTTGCCACACATTAAAAGGATACCACAAGTTACCTCATAGTTTCATGACCATATAAAAGAACTCGACCTTTAGCCTCATTCCTCTATATGGTCATGGAACCTCTTGGCGACTTGCAATATCCTTATAGTGACATTCTACTCTATTCCTTTTAGACTTGGCCCTTTTTGCAGGGTCAGACCCAAAATTTTGCATTCAGTCTTCTGTTTTGGGATCCTGTTTTTTTTTTTACTTTTAGGACTCTGCGACCTTTACCACTGTTAACCAGTGCTAAAGTGCTCATGCTCACTACTTTGAACATAGTGAAATTGGCTTACACCCAATTTGTATGTTTAATTCATTTGCAAGTCCGAAGTAAAATGGTACTACATGTACCCATATCATTTAAATTAGATGCTACTAGTGGACCGGCAGCACTGATTGGGCCTCCCACTTAAGTGAACTTTTAAACATTTCTCAGGCCTGCAACTTGTGCATGCAGTTTTAAACTGCCATTTTGACCTGGCAAAATAAAACTTTAGCCAAGCCTAAACCGTTCTTTTTAATACATATACATCACCCATAGGGGAGGCCTTAAACAGCACACAGGGTGCAGTACATTAAAAAAGTTGGACATGTACTTCTATCTTTTACATGTTGTTGTAATGAAAAACTCTTAAATTTGTTTTTCACAAAGTCTACCTCTCCCATAGGTTAACATCGGGTTACCTTATTACATTTAATAAGTGCTAACTTTCAATTGAGAAAAGTAGGAATGTTGAATTTGATGTCTAAAGAATTGTAATTTAATACCCTCTTTAAAGGTAAAGTCAAATTTATAGTTACAATTCTGAAAATGCCACTTTTAGAAAATTGGCATTTTCTTGTCCTCACCATTCAGTGCCTGCAGCCTGTGTCCTGGGTCATTTAACTAGGTCTAGCTAGCAGTTGGCTTTTATGTATTACTCCCAGACAGTGAGGTAAAGGGGGATTAGGTGTTGGCCATCTCTGACTTGAAAGGGGGGGCAGAGTGGTCAACTACTAAACTTGAACATGATAAAGTCTCTACCTCAGCTCACTCACAATCAATTGGAGACTAGTCTTTTGTAACCCCCAATAAGCTGGTGCCAGAGCTGGGAGGCAAGAAATTCCAAACACCTCTAGGGGTGGAACCAACCAGAAACTTCTACTTTAAAGCTGGCACCAGGTATAAATGTTGGACCCTCAGAGCCAACTCTTCAGTACACCTCTTGACTTGTGGAAGACACAGAAAGACTGTTGTGCTGCATGAAGAACTGCCACTCTGCTGCCTGAGCAAGAAGGACTGCACCTGTATCTTGAACCCAGGACCACCAGAGTGACTCCAAGGGCTAGTTGGCTGGCCTCCTGCTCAGAGCCGCAAGGACAGAAAGAGCTTCAACAACTTTGAACCCAGCACCTGGATTCAGTCTGCTGTGAGTCCTGGCCTCGTAGTGGTCCCACCCCAGTCCTGGACCCTTTGCAGTGGGTCTGAAGGTGCTCTGTCAATCCGGCTGTGGTACTGTAAGCAGAGCCAATGCAGCTAGACGCATCTCTGCTTAAGAACCACCATTGCACTACACATCCCTGGCACAGGACCTTTCCGCCCCAATGCCTCAGAACCACCACTATGCGATGCATCCGCGGTGCATGACTTAGCATTGCAAGGCCCCCTCATAGACGACGATGCAAGACTGCACATCATCAGCCCTGCAAGTTTGTCAGAGCCGATGCTGCATGACACATCCTCAACGCGGGATCTCACAACGCTCCACAACCAGGATTTAAGGTACTTGTACAGCGGGTCTAACTTTGTCCCTGTTTCCTGCCCATCATGGTCAAACCCAAACTTGTGGCTTTGTCCTGGTCTAGCACAATCAGATAAGCACAGTTGGTGCTTTGTGCTGCTAGGCTCTATTTTCCCCTAAATCTTAAAAATTGCATATCTCCGGTTTTACTGATTTGATTTTTGAATTTTTGGTCTCAAAATATTTATTTTTCTAAATTGGTGTGGGATTTTTCTTTTGTTGTGTTTTCACTTTATTACTGTTTGAAGTGTTGCATAAATCCTTTACACAGTGTCTTTCAGTTAACCTTGATTGATTTTCAGCCAAGCTAAATTGGGTTTGCTTGTGATTTCATCCTGATGGGAATTGTGGTTGCTGCATGAGTAGGATTTCACCCTCCTCAACCTATAACCCAATTTCCTACAATCCCCTATCTAATTAATGTCCAAAAGAACGTTTTCCTAAAACAAAACATACATTTACTATGTGGAGAAAAAGTCTGCAAATTAAGTGATTAGAGAGCAACATTGAAGGTCCTCTGAAGAAGGTGATCACAATGTACAACGTGATCTATTAATTAACTTCATTGAAAGTGAAAATATACTTGAGGATAGGACTGAAGGTGCATGCTCAATCCGTCATGTACTTAGGGGCCGATTATGATCGCGGACGGACACTGAGGAGGAGGGAACGTCCGCATGGGCTGCGGCGTTCCCTTCTGTGCGATTAGGATGTGACCGCCACCCTGGCGGTCACATCCTCTATTACTAACATTGCGGCGGGTGCGGCTTCAAGCTGCACCCGCAGCAATGTCAAAAATGCAGGTGTTGCATTTGTATGCAGAAAGAGGCAGGCACCGCGCGGTGCCTGCCGCTTTCCGCATACAAATGCAGGGGGGTACCATAGGTACCCCCCATGTGCACCCCCCACCGCCCTTCACCTAGGGGACCCGCAACGGGCCCCCGCAGTGAAGTTACACATGCTTTTCCACGGCGGAAAAGCCGCCGCGGAAAAGCATGTTTCACATCCCATCCTAATCTGGCTGACGGTGTCTGAGAGTCACCGTCACCATATTAGAGCTTTTCCGCCACGGTTGTAAGCCAACCGCGGCGGAAAAGCAGCAGACGGAAACCAGGACCCACCAGCCATCCTAATGTGGCGGTGGGTCTTTGGTGGGTCCGCAGCGGATTTTCCCCATCCTCCGGGCCGGCGATGGCTTCCGCCGGCCCAGAGGATGCGGAAAATCCGCTATCCTAATAAGCCCTTTAATTTGGCCTGATGGTTGTTCCCAATGACATCAATTGGTTTTTACGTGATATATCCCACAGAAAAAGATTGAGCCTTTCACATGTATGAAGTATGAAATGGGGTAGCCATGCATAGCGCATAACAAAGTAGTATATTATTTATTAACATGTGCAATAACATTTCAATCAGAAATGTTTTAAATAGCAAAATATGTAGTACAAAAGTGGCTACTTAGTAAGGGATGGTGATGACAAAGTTCCTCTAGAATATTGTCATTGTAGTAGTAGTATTTCCACCACTAGGCCATAAAAGTACAAACATAAAATAGAAAACAAGATTCACAAGTTGGTTACAGGTATGCATTACCCAATATCAAGTTGTGTAGAACTGCACATTACATTGGTGAAAAAATTAATTGAAATGCAAGAGCAAATAGTACTCAAATGAGTGTATGTGACATAGCCCCAAATGGCAATAAAATGCAAATGACCTTAAAACATAGTACAATGACATACACATTAAGGTAAGAAAAGGCTCATTGTGGCTAAAGGTGTGTGGATAATGGCATAAAGCAAGTTAAAGTACAGTTGCAATTTGACATACATGAAATAAAAGCTTTAGGTTTGAAAAAAGAAAAAACGAACACAGGTGGACAAAAACCTTGTTACACTTCCGCTATGTGCTCCTATCAATGCATTGGTTAATTTAAACATCGGGGCTTCTGTTGTAATTCATAAAATTGTTTATTCCTCTTTTTCCCTCCCCCCCTCTTTCCCTTGTTCCTTTCCTGTTCTAAATTAGATTGTTGGCATGAAGCTGATGGTAGAATGCTGACAGAGTGTTGGCAGTTGAGGCAGCTCTGGCAGCGGACTCTGGTGAATAAAGACACTTGCTCATCTCAGATGTGTCTAATTTCTTCAGCTTCACTTGGGAAAAGAACCCTACTCTATCAGTGTCTGCTGTGAGGATGACAGGAATATAGTGTCATTCAGACACCGTTTAAAATATGTCATCTTCATAAAATGGCGGCCCTTATTTCAACAGTTTCCACCATGGGGAATTGTAGGCAGATAAAAAGTACAAGCTAAAAATAAATTTCCATTCATGGATTACACTCAATAGAGTTCCAATATGATAAGATGAACATCATCACAGAGAATTGTAAAATCTGGGCATCAATATTGATTGGCATTGATCTGGTTTACACAAGGGAGTGTGGATTACCAGCACTTCAATTTTTATTGTTACAACTTTCAAAGACAATTAAAATGCCAATGCAAATAATTGTGTCAGGAAAAGCAAAAAGGGAGTAAAGTGCAACTCAATGTGGTGATTTATGGTGGCAATGCACCATGCTTTTGGTCTAGGGTTGATAGGGCCTTCCTCCTTATGCGCCACATCCTACTCAAAACGTTTGCGACAGTACATGCATATAGGGGACTAGGATCGGATCTCAGTATTCTAAGGGTCACATCATGATGGCAGGTGGCCCACTATTTACATACGGCCTTGATAAACCTGGACAGTGAGTGGGCATAGACGTCGCAGGCAAATAGATTGTGTGCCATGGTTTTATTGGGGGTTTTGCAGCACGGGCAGAGTGATGTTATTGTTGACAATGTGGTCCATTTGACAGTAAATGCTTTTAATGGAAGGGATCACACTCAACATGGGATATCGAGTTTCTTATCCATAGGGTCTGTTATGATATCTCGATACTGAAAAATGCTTTAGACTCCCATGTGGGGTGCCCCAGGGCTCATCCTTGAGCCCCACCCTTTTCAACATTTATGTTGCTCCCCTGGCTCGTATGATCAAAAATCATGGGTTCGAATTGGTGTCATATGCAGATGACACACAGAAAATTATGTCAATCTCAAGTAAAAAGCAGGATACTGCACTAAAATTCAAGGACTGCATGAGAAGTGTTAGTGAATGGATGGCCAAAAACTGCCTTAAATTAAATTCAAATAAAACAGAGGTATTACTTTTTGGAAAGGACACAACATTCTGGTCCGCTGACTGGTGACCTTCAGAACTGGGAGCTGTCCCCGCTCCAGCAGCCAAAGCTAAAATCCTTGGAGTTATAATGGATCCCACTCTCTCCTTCTCCCTGCACATAAAAATGCTTACTTCATCTATTTATTTCATCCTGAAAATCCTAAGAAAAGTGCTCCCTTTTATTCCAACAAACCTACAGAAAACTGTGGTGTCAGCCTTAGTGCCATCAAAACTCGACTATTGCAAGGGGCTTTTGGTAGGAGTAAACAAATCCACTTTAGCTAAGCTACAGGTACTTCAGAATTCCGCTGCAAGATTGTTATTCAGATTAGCCAAACATACATCAGCAAAACATGCTCTAAACACTGTACACTGGCGACCTATGGAAAAGCGCATAATGTTTAAGGCCTTGTGTATTGCCTTTAAGGCATTACATGGCTCTGGTCCTAGCTATTTGAGGAAGCGCTTTAAATAGCATACCCCCCGTCGAACACTACGTTCGACTTCATTGAAGTTAATGGACGAGCCAACGTCCGTCTTCAGAGATGGGGTGGAAAAAGCTTTTTTAGCATTACTACAAGATAGTGGAATAAGCTACCATTCAATCTGAGAAGTGCATCTGATCTGCTATTATTCAGGAGGGGTCTAAAGACATGGCTCTTTACTCTGTAACCTCGCGTAATTTCTGGGATGATGACAGTCAACCTTCACTAGGTGTCGATTCTTCAAGCGCCTTGACGCCACCGGGTAGATGTGCGCTATATAAATATTTAAATAATAATAAATAATAAAAAGTACTTATTTCTGACTTTGTTAGATTCATGGTATTGGAAAATCCCAAAAGTTCTGCTCCATATAATGAAGCTCCCACTGCTTTTGCGTCATAGATCTGTAAAGCTGGTCTGACTGGCTTACTGCGAAATAAGAAATGCTCTTTCAGTAGAGCACCTACAACATGTCTGTGTGTCATAACCATTTTGTCAACATGGGGCGTCCAATGCCATTGTATGTCCTCTATAGACGGTGGCTGGCAGAGAGCAGTCATGTTAAATAGGAGAACATATTAGAGGGAGTGCACATACAAAGCTCACTCAAACATATTTCCAGGTGCTATTGTTCTCATTACCCTTGCAACGTAGCATGACTGTATTCTTCAGGGGAACTTTCAAATGAGGGCACACTCTCACTCTTTTGTTGAAAACATTCAGTCAGTGCTACGATTACTTGAATCAAGCATGAAAAGCAAATGAGCAATGGCGAAAATATTAGCAGCACATGAATAATATTGCAAAATCATGTCTATTATTTGAGACAATCCCCATAATAAATCATTTGTTTAAAGATTTGTGGAGCACCCAGTGTTACATAAAGAGGCTGGCACAGATCTCCTTTAAATTAGGAATGATTAGCAGAAGACAACTACAACCCAGATAATTAGGCAGCACTTGGCACAAAATATCTTCAATCACTATTCTTACTTTGGTTTCATAGCATACCCCACCCCTCTGCTGAAGCAGCCTAGTGAAGCTGCCCACAATACACAGATCAATCCTCATAAAGAAAGTGAAAGGTTGAAATTTTGTCAAGCTTTTACCAGCTAGCATATTTTTTGCACTGCCTCTAATGATCCAATGCTTGGCCTGGACAAAAATCATTCACGGTTCACTACAAATAAAGCTGATGGTAAGAATAAAAATGGTTCAGTGTTCAGAAAGCCAAAACTTTGAAGAAATGCTCAGAAAACGGAAGTGTTGGTCAAGATGTTCCTTGACTTTTTATATCTCGCCTAAAAAATACACTGCCTCATGGATCTCATCCCATAAGGATCTCACAATAAGGCTGAGAAACTTTATGATATTTGTGGTTATTGCATATGATTAGGTTCAACGAATCTTGGATCTAGTTTATAATGGGGCTTTCTTGATCACAATGAGCAGGAACTCTGTTTTGTGTCACCTTACTACTCTGTCCTGACTTCATCCAAGAGGAAACTGTGACCTGAAATATTCTTATCTAGCAAATAACTGTTCCCATTCCATACATGAAGCCATCAATGATGTAGAGTTCCTCCTAAGGTTTATACCTTTCTCCCTATTCATGCCAGGTAAGAAACATCAGAGGGAGGAAATGTAGTCTAAGGGCCAGCGCTACCAACTTTGGCACTGAACAACCAGGTTCAAGTCCCAGTGTCGGCTCTGTGATTCTGGGCAAGTCATGTATGCACCATATATAACCAGTGGTGGTCGCCACTAACAAAGGGTGGGGGAAGCACAGAGGGTGAGCGGGCAGGGTGTGTAAATAATAATTTTAAAAACATACCTGTAGCTGCCAGCCATCTCCCGCGTCCCTCCTGCTGGCTTCTTCCTGGTCCCAGTCACCCCTGGGACAGACCCCCATCCAATCCCAGTGCTGCAGAGCAGTGCAGGGATTGGCCTGAGTGGGCTGGAAAGACACTCAGCTCAGGTCATGGAGTCTGTGAGGTTTCTCCAGCTCGGCTGCTAAGTGCAGCTGGGCTGGAGAAACCTAAGTGTGCATGTGTGTTTTGGTCGGCCTGAGACAGCCGGCCGAACACATCGCCACATGTAGGCAGTGCACAAGCACTCCTCCTCTCCCTCCCATGCCCACCCCTACCTGCACAAGTTGGCTCAGAGCTGGCAAATGAAAAATAAAACGATGCTAGTTTCTTTTTCATTTGCTGGCTCTGCACCAGGCAGTGGGGAAACGCTACTACGCCATTGCAGAGGAACAACCGCTGTATATAACTATAAACATAAGAAAAACATTGATCTCATTAATAGTTACACACACACATACACACACACATCAGAAAGAACCTTAGATCTACCTCAACAACGAATTCGACTCATTCTCAATGAATTCTTTAACTCATGGTAAACACTTCTCCACGGCTTTCGATAAAGTTGATCGTCCCTTGCTGTGGAAGAAACTATTTACTTTTGGTATGCCAGCTCGGCTGCTAAATCTAGTTCAGGACCTCCACTCCGATACCTGGTGCAGAGTATTGTTGGGAGGAGAGAGAGGCCTATCCCAAGCAATCCCCTCAGCCAATGGTCTTAAACAGGGCTGTTTATTAGCTCCACTATTGTTTTCCCTTTATGTTTGTGACCTCCCCCAGACCTTATCCTTAAGCGAAGGAATTGCCCCCACTTTAGGGGATAAACCGGTTGCATGCTTAATGTATGCAGATGATATATTACTTTTAGACCTTACTCCGAAAAGGACTTAATAATCGTCTGCATGCATTGCATGTATTTGCCGAGTCCCACCATTTGAAGATCAACATCTCTAAAAGCAAGGTAATGTGTATGATGGGGAAGAAAAAATCGAAATCTGGGAAATTTAGTTGGTCTTTAGGCAGTGAGAAGCTGGAAATTGTAAAATCCTACGTTTTCTTGGAGAAAATAGTATGCGGTAACTTGAGCGATAAGGCTCACATAGATAACAACATTTGGAAGGCCAAGACACAGGGAAATGGACTGAGTGCTCTTTATAAAGCCACCGGCAAAAGACATTTTGTCCATTTACTAGAGGCCTTCCGAGCAAAAATTCCGCTTCTCTGCTCTATGGCATCGAGCTTATTGATTTGGGGCAATGTTTTTTTTTAGATACCTTTGAGGGCAGACTTTTGCGACATTTAACTACGGTCAATAATGCTTGTACAGTGGAATCTCTTAGACTTGAATTCGGCATACGAAGTAGTTGGGTACAGGCCCTGGCGGGAGTAATACGTTGGGTTTCTTGCCTAGCCAAGGGTAAACCGGCCACTTTAAGATTCCTTATTAAAAAAGAATTACTGGGTTCCCTAAAAGAATATTCATTACTTATAAAGAATTTCAGAAGGGCTGTCACATTACTGGAATTGGAGGAATCAACTCTTTTTTTTGCTATCTTCACATCAGCTAAAGTCGACCCTAAGACTGGCTACATGGGAGCTAAGTTTTAGGAGGGACAGAGATGCCATTATTACAAAGAAAGGTGTTACGCAGGTTGTCAATTCTTACTTATTCAAACACATACAACCTTATGCCTCTTGGAACCTCCCTCACGGCCTACGCCGTTTTTGGTTCCTCTTGAGGCAAGATCTCCTCCCTTTAAATAAATTACTAGCTAGATGGTATGGTTCGTCCGATAAATGTAATTTATGTAACAACAATAATTCGATCCAAGATATTGCCCATATCCTTTTCATATGCCCTGCCCTAATGGCTCATCGCCGAAAGTGGGTGAGACCAATTTGTTTACAATCAAGCATTTTATCTGCCAAATCTTTAATCGATGCTATCCTTAACCACCCCTAATGAAATGTTTTGTTATAGAATTTTTAACTTTTTTAAATGTTTCTTAGAATTCTATTAACGGATATGATTTCCATATTTCAGCTTCTGTGTTTATAGAATGTATCTTAAGGATTTTATGTTATGTAATTTTTTTTTTTATGCTTTGCTTATATGTGGATCTCAATCGAGTTCCAAATCATATATTAATAAAATGTAATCATGGTAAACACTCCACATTTGTGTCCCTGTGCTTCCGTCCATGTATAGCGATGTGTTTCTTTCCAGCTAGGTATGCGCTTTGCAGGACCCCACACACCAAATGTGATGTGCGCTAATACATTTTGAGTGTCTGTGTTTGGTAAGTCCCTTAATGAAGGGAAGGTGGAAGGAAAGGTTTACGGAGATGCCTGCAGCAGGTATCTTTAGTGTTGACGAGTCAGCAGTTCACTGTAAATGAAGATAGTTTAGTTTGCAGTTCACAAAACAGAGCAGGACCACTTTTTCTTTTGAAAAAGACCCAGACCTAATAGTTATCATCTGGACAACAGTGAAAGCGAGGCAAAGTGAAGAGCAATAACTGACAAACACCAGCTGCTATTTGAAATATAAATGCGTTGTTATTGTACTGTATATGATAAAAAACAACCTTGGTTGGAGCTCGCTCTCCCACACTTAGAACAGAAGTTACCATCTGGTGTAGACAAAAGTGAACGGCCAAATTACTACTCTTGAAAAACATTCAGTACATTATATCAATGTTGTTTAGAATATGCTTTTATAGTAATCTGGAATGCAAACCACGTTTTATTGACAAATACAAAATATACAATATGCATGCATTACTACAATCTTGAGAGGCGAGGTCAAAAGAGGAAAGCTAAAATATTCATATAGGTTACATAGTATTATAATAACATGACTTCTGGATGAACAGAGAACGTTTTGGAAAGGATTAGCTGGAGAATACAGTGCAAGATGTTATTTACTTCTAAAATCATAACTTGAGGATGGCATTAAAGAGAGAAAACTAAGTAGGTGTATATCTAAAGTACACACATACAATGCAGTGCACATAAATTCAATTTAAATTGAAGGTTGTAGTCCTCAACCAGAAGCTGTTGTAGCAATTAAAGGCCATCTCAAACAGCATTGGCCGTGTCTGAAGGCAAGGGCCAATTAGAAGGTAGTGGGGCTTTAATATGAACTTTTAACTCACTGCAGCAGGCTATACAAGCCACTAATGTCCAACAACTGTGTAATTGGCCTGAGTGTTTGGCTCAGAGCAATATTAGGCTATTAGAACATTCTGCCCAATGAGGGTGTTACAACACAAAAACTGATTATTACAGTGAAACTCTAATGTGCATTTTGCACATTTCTAGAAAAAGAACACTGAAACTGGAAAAGTGCATTTGGGTATGCAGAAATATCAGAAATAATAAAATAATGAATTTAACATGCTTATTAATAGATTTCCTTATATTGTTAACAAAGTCGATATGAAAAACTAATGATGAAACACAGCATCACTATTGCTTTCATTGTAATTCACCATAACAAAATGAAAAGTGGTGCAAAAGATTAAAGAAATTAATGCAATGTGCTATATAACTGAAACTTTCAGTATAAGTGCTTGACATTAAGAAGGTCTTATATTTCTTGAAACAATTTTATGTTAATGATATTTAGGAATAGTTTGCATGCAGGTACTTTAAAAATGTTGGTAGTATTCCATAATTAGAGTTGAACATTTCTGTGTAATAATCACTGAAAACATTACAAATATTTACACATATGATATGCTTGATTTATTTCATTATGCTTGAACCTAATTATGAGTTTATTTTACTAAATAAGAAATGCTAACTTTAAAAATCCATTGCATTGCCTTTTTCCATAGGCTGCATTATTTCATAGCCTGGTGTAATCGACTACTGTTACATTTCCTCAAATGTTTAGTTATCTGTTTTGTTTATGCAACATTCTTTAAACAGTAAGACACTTTTGCTGTACTTCATTGTGTGTAAATTGGTAGGAACTTGACATCTCAACTTAATCCACGAAGAGAAACAAAGTAAATAAGCTCTTTGTCAACTAACCTGTGAGGACAGAATGGACAACTGTTTCTTATGAGCAACATGGCAAAATATGTTAGAGTATCAATTTTGTACCTGGTGAATGGAAGAATGGTCAAAGGATGGTCAGGCCATCCTACGATAACAAATGATGTAACAATTGGACGATTTGGAGTTTTAAAAGTTACTCTCCTAGGAGGAGGTAGGGGGAGCCCCTTCATTTCCTCTTTTCTCCATTGCTGACTGCCTACCAAACTATCTTTACATGCCCCTTGCCTTCTTTTTACTTTTGTGGATAAACTTACCTGCTGGACGATTTTGAGCTGTGTGGTGAGAGACCAGATGTGGATTTCCCTGATTATTGCTCCACTCCCCTTGCCCATGGACTTTTCTCTAGTAGACTCTAAGTTGATCCCTTTGCCCATGCTAAGAGAACTCTTGTGAACTATCCTCCTGCCTTTTTTGGTGGAAAGAATCTCTAACCGTAACCATCCTCTTATGGATTCATTTTGCAATAGATTTACTTTGACTAACTTTGTAGTTTTATACTGCGTGCCATAAGGCTCATAACAGGGTTCCTTATGATGTTAATTATATGCATTGATTTTGGGTCTTTAATACAATAACCACATTATCTAAATGTGTCTATCTATTAATGCGTGGTAATGGACTTTCTGCAGAAACTATGTTTACAACAATCTGACATTGAAATGCATGACAAAGAGAGTCATAGATTATTTTCAGAAAATCAGTTTCCTGTGTTCTTGTTCTCTGTAGCCACAGCGGATCTCCTGGTTTGTATAATTCTTCTGCTGTCCATTCATTGCATTTAGTGTGGGGCAGTGCATGTTAAAGTGTGCAGCTGCACAGGGGCACACATGAAGAGAATTCAAGAGCAGTGCAGGAAGGCATACACATTTCTCCACAAAATCTAGCTCCTCCTTGGCCATCACTTGGTAATGCAAAGGGGCAAACTGAAACTGTGAATAATTTCTTGCTACTGCTGTGGCTCTAGCAGGCAATGCATCTGCCTATCAATGACAGCATGAGAAGAAATGGGAGGATTAGAATCCTGTGCTCCGTCCCTATGTTTGTCTACACTCCTCTGCACACCACCCCATATCTTCAGGAGAGAAGAAGAAACAGAGTATGAATTAAGGCATTGGAATGTGGATTGCAGCAGGACTACACCAGTGCTTACAGTCCTTCTGCCTCTGCTTTGTCTTCAGTAGAGCTCACAACACTATAGTTGTGTAATGTTATGTACTGACTCTGGGTTTCTCAAAGCATTCACATAGACATTCAGTCTTTGTGAATCTATGACCTGAAATTCATGGTTGGTTGATAGTTTAGTTACCTGTAAATTTGGTTCTATCAGCTTGCGTCCTCTTTCTCCCACGGGTAAAATGTAGAGAGAACGAATCCAAAGCAGACCTTTAAAGTGTCTCAGCTCCAGAGGTTTTAAACAGCCTCCAAGGTACTGGTGCGTTTGGAAACCAGAATCAACAGCTTTCATTTTTCCATCACTTAGCGCTTTTAAGTGCAGCAGTCGTTATGTTTATCTTGTAAGGACTAAGAAAATGGAAACAGTGACAAAATGCTTCATTCTGCTGACAGCCCTAGTGTTATTCATTTCCCCATAAGGGGATCACAGTCATCCTCTTTAACAGACAAAGCGCAAGTGACTTTCTTTATCTGGTCATCTAATGATGATCGGCACTATACGAGCTACTGGTTATTTTTTGTGGAGGCATCTCTTATCTACTGGTTTGCATCTTAGAGGCTTGATTGATCAGAGGTGCATTTAATTAGGATACATTGATTTATTAAACTGGGGGTCAAGATAGAATTAAAAACATTTCTATATACATTTCCATGGATTATATCAGGCTTAATTTTTCATCTTTCTCCCATTCCACTATATCATCCTTCAGACAATGTTTACCTCCCAAAAGACATTTTGCACTGCATGGATTTCGGATTTCCCTTCAGTGCTCTCCTGGTTAACTTAATATCAACTTTATGAACGTATTACTTCAATGATTTAAAGATGTGGGTATTTGATTTTGCTGTAATGACAATTGTACCTAAACCACTGCTTTGATGATTAGGCCCAAGTTCTTTCAAAACTCAAACATATCTAAGGTCATTGAGAACAGATAGAAAAAGAGCAGGTTGGTGGCACTGCAGAACTGTTAAATAGCATACATATATTTAAGACCACTGAAAAACAGAATGAGACTTAGGGGTTGATTAGGATGTCCTTCGGAAAGCATTCTGACTGAATCAGTCTCTGAATGCTTTCTTACCGAATTGAATTGGGGAAGTCAGACCGACTGATTGCAATGGTTCTGGATACCATTCGGACGGACTCACATTGACTTCAATGCGAGCCTGTGTTCCTACCGAATACACAGGCTTGCATTGAAGAAAGGGGTGGCTTGGGAAAATTGTGCACCCTGTGGCAGACACCCCTTGGTGCCTTCCACACTGAGCATGTTTGGAAAGGGGGGTCCCTTGGTCATCAATAACACCTAGCAATCTCTGCCCAAGTCAAATGTAAAAGTTGTAGCCATGATAATTACTAGAGCCTTCATTCCTTAATCTGTTGGTATGAGGTAAAGTTTTAAATCCCTGGGCTTGAAATAAACATTTTTATATGAAGCTGTCCTAGTGGTGCAGTAAGGCAATAATGTTACATTAATTTAATGTCACCTTAACACTGCTAGTTTAGTCATCTAAATCGATTTAGTAAAGTTTCCTTGATCTGACACTGTCCTGCAGAGAAGAAGAATTACATCCACCATAAATATTCTACAAATTTGAGAGGATCATTTTGTATTACTTTCTGGGCAGTAAGCAAGTGCTACCCATGTATATTCAGAATTGCACGTAGGGTTGCATAGCCTGAAAACATATGGTTACCCAGGATTAGAGCTTATATTACATGTCCCTAACTCAAGTTTATTGATTAATTGGAACGTCTGAAACCAACAATAATCCTACTAGAATGATACCAGCATGTTCACACCTTGGAAAGTGGTTTGTTGTGGACTTCATCAGAACAGGGTATTATTGGGAGAATTATCCAAGAGAAAGGCTTATCTTGTACAGGGGTGGGTAAATCCGAAGAGTGAAAGAAGTGCAAGGAATTTAGTGACCCACTGTGGGTGGCATTTGGATCAAGGGAGAAATGTTTCTAATGATTCAGTCTTCTAGCCACCAATGGATTCCCACACACTTACGTAAATAAAGCTATGCAGGGCCTGTCAACAAATGTTTCGAAAACCTATGCAGGGCCTGTTAACAAATGTTTTAAAGCTTTTCTGAAATGCTCCAAACATATTTCCCCTAACAGTAAGCTTAAGATACAGTACAGAGGCTTGCTATGAGGACTCTTAAATTCTGATGCATCTTTCTTGACTTTATCACTAGAGTCCTCAGATACTTTATCTATACATTCTGGTGCATCAGTCTTCTATACTGGGTGGTGGTTACAAATACCTAGAAACCCAATGTAGTGCTTCACTAAATCCTTCCTGTTTTCATAGGATGCCTTTTAATACAGCTAAATACTAACAAAAACATATTATTTCGCTTAAAGACAGTGCTTTCTAAACCTACGTAAGCATCTAAAATGATAGTGTACATCATTTTGCATTTGACAACCGAAAGCCCAATTGAGACCATCACTACAAAATACAGTATATTTAATCTAATGTCAAATTTGGAAAAGGTATATCTGATCTTTTTCCAACAGTTACAGAGCCACTTGAGGTCAATGCAACCTGTTTACTACAGGTGCTTTTCAATGTGGTTTCCTCTATGTCTGAATACTTTGACCTCCTGAGGCGGAAGCCAGGAGAGTCGCTCCTCGATATTTTAAAAATTGTAATTACCGTGATTTTAAAACAGCTTTTACCCCATTTGAGTGTAATTTTTGTGATTGTGCAACAAAACCTACCTCTCTCCCCTGGGCATCCCCGCGCAGCTGCTGGAACGCTGCCGCGGGATACTTCCTGGTGCTGACGCCACCCCCCTGGGTCACTCAGGACACGCCCACCACCAGTCAGGCCACGCCCCTTTTTCGTGTACTTAAAAGCGCGCCAAGATAACAGCGCGAGTCTGAATACTTTGACCTCCTGAGGCGGAAGCCGGGAGAGTCGCTCCTCGATATTTTAAAAATTGTAATTACTGTGATTTTAAAACAGCTTTTACCCCATTTGAGTGTAATTTTTGTGATTGTGCAACAAAACCTACCTCTCTCCCCTGGGCATCCCCACACAGCTGCTGGAACGCTGCCACGGGATACTTCCTGGTGCTGACGCCACCCCCCTGGGTCACTCAGGTCACGCCCACCACCAGTCAGGCCACGCCCCTTTTTCGTGTACTTAAAAGCGCTCCAAGAAAACAGCGCAAGTCTGAATACTTTGACCTCCTGAGGCGGAAGCCGGGAGAGTCGCTCCTCGATATTTTAAAAATTGTAATTACTGTGATTGTAAAACAGCTTTTACCCCATTTGAGTGTAATTTTTGTGATTGTGCAACAAAACCTACCTCTCTCCCCTGGGCATCCCCGCGCAGCTGCTGGAACGCTGCCGCGGGATACTTCCTGGTGCTGACGCCACCCCCCTCGGTCACTCAGGACACGCCCACCACCAGTCAGGCCACACCCCTGCCGCCTCCCCTTATTTGATATGGGCCTCCATCGGAAGCGCAGCGTACGAGCGCAGCGGGCGCGCCTAAGGCAAGTCCGTCTGCGCCCGTCCGCGACCAGACCGCGGCCGGGGCAGGCATGCTACCGGTGGGTGGGTGCGCAGAGGAAGGATTACGTGGTCAAGAGAGGACCTATGGGCTCTCAATACGACATCTGAGTGCTGTACTCACGAGATAGATCCGCAGACTTTCGTACCCCCTCAGATCTGTGGGACTTGCGGGGTATCTCTTGGTCTTAGAGACACAGTGAGGCTCTCCAAACCTAAGCCACTAACTAACAAAGGTCTCAGAGCAGGCCTGTTGAACTGCAGATCCCTAGTTAAACATACAGAAGACATCTGGCTACTACTAGAAGAGCAGGAATGGGATATTCTGTTTTGAACAGAAACTTGGATCAAGGAGGACAACATGACCGCCATCACACTAGCAATACCCCTGGGATTTAAAATATGTCTTTCCAATCGCACAGGCACCAAAAGAGGGGGAGGTGTGGCTGTCATTTTTAAAGAACAGCTAGTATTAACCTCCTCGGCCCCTACCTTGATTCAGGGAATCGAGGGCTTACACTTTTGCTTTCAAGTAAGCCCCCAGCTATCTTTAGCAGGTTTAGTAATATACCGCCCGCCTGGCGACGAGGATCCCAATCTACTTACTCTGCTGGATACGATTGTCCAGAGCTCCCCCCTCCACCCTCAATTCATCGTGGTCGGGGATTTTAACATTCATATGGACAAAACGGACTGCGCTCTTGCTGAGCTGCTGAGATCCACACTAAATATGGCCAAGCTGAGGCTGATTAATGACGGCCCCATGCATAGAGCGGGTCACACGCTCGATCTCATCTTCTCTAACATCATAGATGTGAAGCCAGAGCCACCACTACCGTTGACCTGGTCAGACCATTCATTGATCCCATTTAAACTCAATATAGCATATGATAGCCCAGCTTCAAGCAAATGCTCTTTCTTGAAGAGACAATGGAAAAAACTAGTCCCTGATATTATGGGCCCTGTCCTGGCGCAAAATATCCTGTCTCTTACCTCAAACGCTAACACAGACGCACAGCTACTCAACAACTGGGTCGGGAATATGGTTTCTTCCATCGCACCAGCCGCACGAGCATTATCTAAGCGAGACTCTCCCTCCGCTCCCTGGTTCTCTCAGGACCTTAGGACGGAGAAAGCAGCCTGTAAGAAGCTGGAGAGCTGTGGAGGGTAAACTACGGGCTCGCAGAAAAAGCTAAATATAAGGAAGCATCCAAAAAATTAAAGAAAGCTATTAGAAAAACAAAAAAACAGTTCTATGCGGACTCCATCCAGCAGGCAGAGCAGTCGAGCAAGCAGATCTTTAAGGTGGTACAGTCCTTTTTTAAACCCAAATGCATCGAGAGGGAGGTTCCCCCGTCACCCACTCTATGCGAAACCATCTCTGAGTTCTTCTACCAAAATATCAAACAAGTTTATGAATCCTTCGGGCCAGAAACAAAAACGGCGAAATCGGACCTAGCTATAAAAAACGGGTTGGGTGAAACTCTAGCCCAATTCCAAATTATACCTCTGAGTGCGGTGAGGCAAGAACTTATCCGCTGCAAATCCGGTTCGCCAGACGACCCATGTCCTTCCAAATTATGGGGTTCCATAGCTGATTTTGTGGCCCCCACAGTACAACAAATTTGGAACTCGTCCATCGTCTCGGGGGTATTCCCGAACATCTGGAAACATGCAACCCTCCTCCCGCTAAAAAACAAACCCAATGGAGATCCAGAAGACCTCAGCAATCTTCGCCCGATCTCCTTGTTAGCCGCCCCGGGAAAAATGTTCGAGAAAGTAATACAGCGCCAGCTGAGTGAATTCATCGAAGAAAACTAAATACTACATGAGACGCAATCAGGCTTTCGCCCCGGCTTCAGCACGGAGACAGCGCTAATTGAGGTGGCAGAGTCAGTAAGGTGGTCGATGGATGCAGGAAGCTCAGCGATGCTGGTACTCCTGGATCTGTCGGCCGCTTCGACACGGTTGATCACGCTAGACTCTTGATGCGACTGGCTGAGATAGGCATCTGCGACAAAGCTCTGGGGTGGATACACTCGTATCTGTCCCAGAGAACACAGAGGGTGGCTCTGGGGACTGCATCTTCAACACCTAGAGTCCTCAGCTGTGGTGTCCCGCAAGGGTTGGCACTCAGCCCCCTCTTGTTCAACATCTACCTCGCTCCCCTCTTTACGCTGATTGCCAACTGGGGTGTCAAGGCAATCTCTTATGCCGATGACACCCAGTTGGTATTCCCGTATTCAGAGGTGTCGCAGGAATCCTTCTCAAGTTTTAAAGGCTGTCTCCAATATGTGGCCTGTTGGATGAACACAAACAAATTAAAATTAAACGCTAATAAAACGGAAGTGATCTTCTTTGGTAAAAAACCCCCTCCTCCCTCAGAGATATGGTGGCCAGCGGAGATGGGCCAAGCCCCCTCACCTAGCCTCACGGCAAAAAATCTTGGAGTGCGGTGGGACGATAGCCTGTCCTTCACCTCGCATACGCTACAAGTAGTCGGCTGCTGCTTAGGTAAACTGAGGAATCTCCGTAAGATCCTGAAACTTCTCCCTGAAAGTTGTCGGAAAACAGTAATCCACGCCACAGTACCATCCAGGCTGGATTACGCCAACGGACTCTATCTGGCTTACCTAAATACCTGACACAAAAACTCCAGTTGGTTCAAAATGCGGCTGCAAGACTGTTACTGCGGATTCCTTTTAAGCAGTCAGTCTCTCTGTATCTGCGATCACTGCACTGGCTACCAGTTGCCAGCAGAATCAAATTTAAGGCTCTCACATTGGCCTACCAATCTCTGTTTGGCACCTGTCCTAAGTATTTGAAAATCCGGCTCCCGAGATACTCACAGACCCGTGCGCTTCGTTCTAATTGCCGTGTTCAACTTGTTGTCCCACGAGCAAGGGGGGGCAGAACTTTTTCGGCAAATGTTGCAAAGTTATGGAACACCCTACCCCCAGCAATTCAGCAAGCCCCCTCTGAACCTTGCTTCAAGCGGCTGCTAAAGACCTGGCTCTTTACCCAACCACGTTGGCTTCCTTACTTCTAGTCTCCTGGTCAACTGTGTTCTTCCTAGCGCCGGGACACCTCCTCGTGAGGTAGCTGCTCGCGCTTTATAAAATGCTGTATTATTATTATTATTATTATGAACTATATATACATGCAAACCAGATATGCCTAAGTAAGTACACCCCCAATGGATTTTGCTTTAATTAGTCAAGACTGCAACACTGTATGTTTCATGCACTTATTTGTTTTTAACAAATAAAAGTCAGGAATAAAACACATTACTTTGTGAATGAAAAAACCATTAAATGCTTTGATTGTTAGAACTTTTTTGATTTAGCAAATTTATGAATATAACTCTTGCGCATAATTTTGTTTTTACAGTTTACGTGACTTTTTAAAGTTTACACAGTATTAGATTCCCATTGGGTTATAAAGTGTCATTGTGGTGTGGAACTTACATGTTGTGATAATGCTGCCCAAAGTGATTGAAACACACACTAATAACTGGCCATACGGCTAGGGCGCTCGACCTCGGACCTGGGGATCTGGGTTCGAGTCTTGATAACGACGCCAAAAAACCTCCTGTGATTCTAGGCAAATCACTTAATCTCCCCGTGCCTAAAATGAATGTGTGTCCTCATGTAACGTAACTGGTGCTATGTAAAGCACTCTGATATTCGGTTCGGGTCTAGTTAGCGCTATATAAAACTCTAAAAAAAATAAAATAATTAAGGACAGATCACTATGTATTTATTTATGAGCAGCAACAACCCATTTCAATCAGAAACATTGTACATAACTTCTGCGCATGTACGAATGTAATAAATGTTGGGTTATTTACTTAGTTGTGGAAGTAGCAATGTAAGACATGATAATTCACTTCTATGTCTGGATCTAATTGGTGTGGGAAAAACTTAACAGAGGAAGATCCTTTTTCTGTAATAAGGATCATACAAGACATTTATGAGTCTGGCTATTTACAAATGTACATGTTAGTGGGTGGTTAACCCTCTTTTCTTTCCTGTTAAAGCAGATGTCCTTTCCGTCTGATTTTGAGCAACTTACGTGAGTCAGCAGCACAAATGACAAGTGGTAGGGAGTTCCAGTGAAGGGGGCATAGCTGGTAGACATGGCTGCTAGAAGCTGGTTAGTAAATATATGTGGCAGAGGTTGGTTTAGGTTTTGTCAAAGGATCTAAGGTTTAAAGAGGGTGTGTAGCGTGTTAGTGTGTTTGAAGGTAACCTTGGGTGAGATTGTTAATTGATATTAACACTAGTATAAATAATTTGCATAAACACAGTTTTTAGCAATGAGCCAAATAGATGGATGTTAGTAAGTAGAGCTGGGGGTGTGCTTAGAACTGTTGAAGAGAGTCCATAGGCCAAAATTTAGAACTATCAGCCTGATTCATCAATCTCCCGTTTTGCGAGCCCCTAATAGCGATTCATAAGGAATCGCTATTAAGGACTTGCAAAACGGGATTCATGTAGAAATTGCATAAAGAAATGCGATTCCTACACATTCCTTATTTGCGATTAGCAAATTGCTAATCGCAAATAAAGAATAACTCCCCGGGGGAGGAGCTTGGCGGGCATCCGAGATGGCCGCTTGAGCACAGCGCTCTCCGGACCCTCGCCGCTCCCGGCATTTTATCCTGACTGAATCCTGATTTCTTGCAAGAATCCGTGTGGAGGACGTTTGGCTGATCAGCCTGGCACCTTTCAGAAATTGATTTGGATCTCTTATTCCTGAGATATGATGATCTGAACTTTTGGACTCCGCCCTCGAGGTGCGCCCGGGACGGGGTGCGGTTCTGTAGCCGTCCTGGAATTGAACAACAACGGCAGGAGATCTGGCCTTGTGGGTCCCCCTTCCTAAGTTTCGGTTTCGATTCTGTTCCGACTTGGGCCACGGGTGTGACTATCGAGTTGCGGCTGAGACCTGGAGGCGGATCGGCTGTTGGGTTTTCCTGCGGACTATTTGCTGGCTTGGCGACCTCTACCCGAGTTGTGCCCCTCATTTTTGTGTACTTTTGATCCTGTGCTTTGGGTGTCGGGCCCGTCGACCCTGGTGGCTTGTCCTGTGACGCATCTTCAAAATGGCGGGCAGAGGGGACAGAGAGACGCGCAAGACGAAAGCACCTCTGCGCGGAGCTCCGGTTCAATCAAATGTCATGGACCGCTATACTCATTCTAAGGGGTCCCCCGGAGCTGCCCTGCCTGGTTCTAGTACAGCGTCCGAACGAGTTTTGGAAGAGTCGGCGGAGCCCTCCCTACAGGACATCATGGGCGCCATCTCGGGCGTGAGGGAATCCACCGGCCTACAGTACGAGGCCTTGGCCCATAAACTTGACACCGTGGCTATTGAGGTTAATCTTATTCGTGCTGATCTCGGCAAGACGAATGAGAGGGTGCAATCGTTGGACATTAAATCGTCCAGCCTCACGAAGGACGTCTCGGAGCTCCAGACAGAAGTCGGAAATCTCCGTCGGGTGAACGACTTCATGACCCGACGCCTGGAGGATTTTGAAAATAGGGCACGTCGCTGCAATGTTCGCCTGGTTGGTGTACCGGAGAACCCTGAACCCCACTCGGTGGATCTCCTGGTTGAGGATCTGGTCTTGAACCATCTTGCCCCTTCCGGCCTTACGAAGTTCTTCACGGTGGAACGCGCACATCGTGTTCCAGGGGGCAAAGTTCGGCCGGGAGCCCCGCCGAGACCCATTGTAGCGAAGCTTTTTTCACTATAGAGACCGGGACGCTATCCTGCAGGCCTCGCGGGTGAAGGGCCCGGTGGCCTTTGAGAATGCTACGGTGAACTTTTACCCGGACTTTTCCCAACAAGTTCAGAGACAACGGATGGAGTTTCGTGGGGCCAAGAAACGTCTTCGGGATCGGGGCTTACGCTATGCTATGCTCTATCCCACCAGACTTCGGGTCGAGTACAATGAGCGTACCCTTTTCTTTGATCGCCCAGATGCTGTTAATGACTGGCTGGACTCCTTGCCTGACCGTACTCCTGAGACTGAATCCGCTGCTCACCCTGGTGGTGCCGAAGGTGGTGTGGAGATCTGACTGTTTGGCTCACATGTTTTATTTTGAATACATTTTCAGGATTGTTGACCGGCGTTCCTCTGCATTGTGATTATTTTATCTTTCTTTTGTTACTTTTCGTTCTTGATGTTTGTCAGGGGCGGGTGGAACGGAGACCTTTCCTCCTCCGGGGTCTTTGTGTAGACTAGGGGTTATGGGGCGACAGGCACACTGCAGGTTGGGGTGGCTCTTTAGCTTTTTGCAGGGGTGCAGGGTGGGGGGTGTTTCCTTTCAGTTTGGGGGAGGGGGGCTGGGAAGTTCTTTCTTTTTTGTGTGTTGTTTTCAAGGCGAATTGCTCCTGTGTCTGCTGCTGTTTTTGGTGTCTTGCTCGTGGATGAGGGGTCTTGGCTCGGGTGGATGGGATGGGGGGTAGAGGGTTGAAATTTGTTTCCTGGAACGTTAATGGCCTGGGAGATCGTATTAAGCGCAGTGTGGTCTTGAATTGTATACGACGTTTGTCGCCAGACATTGTTTTCATGCAGGAAACCCATTTGATTGGCAATGTTTGTAATGCAATGAATAGATGGGGCTACCGCCTTGTGGCGCACTCGGGGTTTACCTCCGGATCTAGGGGTGTGGGTATCCTTGTTCGAACCTCCCTCCCCCTAGCAATTGACGAGGTGATTCAAGATGACCGTGGGAGATATACTGTCTTGGTGGGTAGATATGAGGGCCGCACCCTATCTCTCTTTAATGTTTATGTTCCCCCGGGTTTACAGACTTCTACTTTCACTGATTTGGGCCGTGTTTTGTTAGATCTCCCTGAAAGTACTCTCTTCCTGGCCGGTGATTTTAATTCGGTGCTTTCCGGCCTTTACGATCGCCATCCCCCTAGGGATACTCCGCAGGCTCAGCAGTGGTTGGGTGGGTTTCTAGATACCTTTGGCCTTGTGGACTGCTGGCGACTTTTGCATCCCACTCAGCTCCAATACACTTTCCATTCTGGGGCTCATGGCAGTCTGTCTCGGCTGGATTATTTCCTGATGCCCGCGGCCCAGTCGTCGGCGGTTCGTGAGATTTTGCATTTGCCGAGGGGTATTTCTGACCACTCGCCGCTCTGGCTTCGTTTCGAGGTTGGGGTGGAGGCAGCGGGCCGAGTGGCTCCAATTAACCCATGGTATCTTTCCTCCCCTGAGACTCGTACCCTCTTGCTCAAGTCCATAGATGCATATTTCCTGGAAAACGAGGGGTCGGTCCCTTCGGCTGTGTCCCTGTGGGAAGCCTTTAAAACTGTTATTCGTGGACAGGCCCTTTCCTTGATTGTTGAAGCCAAAAAAGCCGGGAGGAGGGAGGTGGTGGACCTTGAGGGGGAGATCTCTGCTTTGGAGGACGAGTTGGAATCTGGTGTCACGCCTGAGAAACTCCATGCCCTGGGTCTAAAACAGTTTGCATATAAATCCCTGGTCACTGACGCTGCAAAGGTGATGTTTCGTGAGCAACAAGGCAGATTGTACGATGTGGGTGATAAGGCGGGTAAACTCCTAGCGTGGTTGGACAAGAAAGAAAGAGTTAATCGTGTGGTGCCTGTGATTCAGTCTGCGAGTGGTGAGAATGTGATTGATCCGACTGCCATTGTTGATCGTTTTGCGGAATATTTCCGTGTTGTATATGCTCCCGTGTCTGTGAGGGACGTGGCTGACTCCCGCTTACTCTTGCGCGATATCGCTTTGCCCTGTGTCACCGACCTGGACCGTATTGCTTTGGACTCCCCTTTTACGAATGATGAGATAGCGACTGCTATCCGTTCGCTCCGTTCGGGCAAAGCGTTGGGCCCGAACGGGTTGCCTATTGAGTTGTACAAGCTACGCCCCGATAAGATGGCGCCGTATCTTCGCGCCATGTTTCTAGAATCTCGTGAACGTAACATCCTTCCCTATGATCAGCGCCTGGCGACAATTGTCGTCATCCCTAAAGATGGTAAACCACGTGACCTCTGTTCCTCATATAGACCCATATCCCTGTTAAATGTTGAACCCAAGGTTTTGGCAAAACTTTTGGCGACCCGTCTCCTTTCGGTTCTCGGGGATTTGGTCCATCCGGATCAGTCTGGCTTTATCCCGCATCGCAACACTGCTTTGAATCTGCGACGCCTTCACGGCGTGATGGCGAGGGCGGGGCTTCTGACTGAACCGGCCATTTTGGCGTCCCTGGATGCCTCTATGGCCTTTGATACTGTGGAGTGGCCCTATCTATGGGCGACTCTTGAGAAATTTGGATTCGGGTGCGAGTTTATTAGCTGGATTCAGTTGTTGTACGCGGAACCTCTGGCGCAAGTTGTGGTAAACGGTAGAGTGTCGGCTCCCTTCTCCTTGGGCAGGGGTACCCGTCAGGGTTGCCCCCTGTCCCCGTTGTTGTTTGCGCTCGCTCTTGAACCATTAGCGGCCTGGCTCCGGTGGGAACCGTCCCTTAAAGGGATTCGCTGGGCCCCGGACTTCGAAGATCGCGTCTCGCTTTATGCGGACGACATCCTTTTGTACCTTACTTCCCCTCGCAAGTCTTTAACTGTTTTATTTGACGTTCTTGTGTCCTTTGGCGCTAACTCAGGCCTCGTCATCAATTGGACTAAATCCTGTGTATATGTTTTATCTGGTGTCTTGCCTCCGTTGCCGAGCAGACTTCCTCTTCAGGTGGCCAGGGATGGCTTCAAATACTTGGGGGTTTTTGTTACCTTGGACTCGTCCCTTCGTTTTGATCGTAATCTCCTTCCCCCGTTGCTTAGGCTACGTTTGGACGTTGCCCGTTGGCGCAAACTTCCCCTGTCTCCCCTGGGTCGGGCGGCCCTGTTTAAGATGATGTCATTGCCGCGGTTTCTCTATGCTCTCCAGAATTATTATGATCCTATCCCTAAGTCCTATTTTCGGGAGATTGAGAGCCTTCAGAGGCAGCTTATTTGGGATGGGCGTCCGCGCATTGCTCTCGCGAAACTTTCCATCCCGTGGTATGATGGGGGCATGGCGCTCCCCGACATTAAGAGATATTACTGGGCTTCCCATCTGTCCGCTATCAATCACGCTATGTTTTCGCCAGGTCGTAATCCGGCGTTTGAAATGGATAAACTTCAGCTTCCGGGAGGTGACTTTAACAGAGTGCTTTATTCTCGCTCCGCTGGGCGCCATCTTGTGGGACCTACATTGACTGCTTTGACGGTGTGGCGTGCCGCGAATGTGAGCTTGGGCTGGGAGGATCGCTTGACGTTGGCGACGCCGCTTTATGCTTCAGAACGTCTGGGCGGTCTTTGGTCTTCCAAGGGTTTCGACCGTTGGGACATGATTGGGATTTCTAAGGTGGGGGATGTATACTCTAAGGGTTCTGTGCGTTCGTTTCAGGCCCTCCAGGCTGACTATGGCCTGAGTGGTCGGGAATTCTTTCGTTATTTACAGCTCAGGCACGCCCTGGCTTCGGTGTTTGCTCCTGGTGAGATTCCGCCTGACTCTTCCCCCCTTGAGGACCGTATCCTTGATGAACATCTTCCTGATAGCACTATCTCCCTGATCTATAAAAAGTTGATTAACAATCGGACCGACTTATTGGCCCGACTTCGGGAATTGTGGATGGGAGATGGGTTAGAACTTGATGATGAGGATTGGCAATCAGCCCTCTCCTCCCCGAAGGAGGTGGCTATTCCGGCTCGTCTCCGTCTGGTCCAATTGAAGATCCTTCATCGGGTGTACGTGACGGGACCGCGACTGGTGGTGATGGGCTTTTCCTCCGATGGATTGTGTAAGCGTGGGTGTGGTTTGCGTGCTACTTTCCTGCATATTCTTTGGGAGTGCCCGATGGTGGCTGCTTATTGGGCGGCCGTGCTTGAAGTGATGGCTGTGGTGACAGGTGTGTCCTTGCGTCCGGAACCTCGTCGATGTCTTTTGAATGTTTGGGAGCCCACGGACTACTCGGTGGCACAGACTAGATGGGCCACCCTGGGCTATATGGTTGCGAAGCGAGATATTGCACAACTCTGGGGGGCCTCCAGGCCCCCTGACCTCTCGAAATGGGAGGATAACATGGATTGGTCCATGTTCCGCGAGAAAACTGTCTATGTGGCCAGGGGCAGACCCGGGGCATGGGTGAAGGTGTGGGGTCAATGGAACGACTACCGTGGCGACATTTGTACTCCTCCCCTTGTGGGCACTATTGAGCTTGCCCTGTCTCCTTAGGCAAGCGTTCTTGGAACCTTTCATATAGGGGTTGTGCTGGTGTCTCCGGCCCTCCCCCCCCCCTTTTTGTACTGACTTCTGTGTCCCTCCCCTCCCCCCCCCGAGCTCCTCAGTGCTTAGTGTTTTGCTACTGTACTTCTGTTGCTGTCCCCCCCCTTACGTCCATTGAGCTGACCTTCAGTAATACACTTTCGCCTTTTGTGTGTGTTTGTTCTTTCATATAAATAAAATCTGTTTTTGTCCTGTAAATAGTGATGAGTATTGCATTGTTGATTGACTTTTACCTCTGCGGGCATATATGATATGTGTCTACTCCTCTTTAGCGGCCGGCCCGTGTGGTTGTAGGCCCATCCTTGTACTTTTTTGCTTACTCAAATAAAGGTTTTAAAAAAAAAAAAAAAAAAGAATAACTCCCCATGCATTCCTATGGGCCTACAGGCCCATAGGAATGAATGGGGAGTTGTTCCTTATTTGCGATTAGCAATTAGCTAATCGTGAATAAGGATGCGATTTCAAGGGTGCAGGGGTGTCCAAAGGACACCCTGTAGCACCCCTGAGGTTTGACCTCGTGGTAAATAGCGGGCCTAAATTGCGAATTCGCAATTTTTAAATGTTTCATGAATAGCATTTAAGGAATCTCTAATAGAGATTCCCTAAATGCTAATCCTCGCAATTTAGCGAATTCTTTATTAGCGATTTTTGCATTTGGGATGATGAATCCCAAATGCAAAAAATGCACTCGCAAAGGGCCAGATTCTCAGAATCTGGCCCTTTTGCGAGCGCATTTCGCTTGATGAATCAGGCTGTATTTCTATATATCTTTCAGACTACTTGTGGGTGTGAAACCAGAAGACTAATACAGTAGTCCAGTGTACACAAGCTAGTGAGTTAATGTGGGTATTGCCGTTCTGGCATGAGTGTGCAGGCATTGTATTATGTCAGGTAAATGAAGCCATGCTACTGTCACTGTATTATTGTAGACTACCATCCTCATTGATGTTTTGAAGAGAACATAGAGGTTTCTGCCAGATGAAGCAAATTTCTGTGAGTCAGAGGTGGGATATGACAGGGGTGGGCGCAGTGGAGTTCAGCATAAGTATCTGTAAAGCCATCCGGTGTTGTTTCTCCGCGTAGACTGCCGGCAGCCTGCATGGAGAAAACGGCCTCCCCATAGATGCCTGTGCGGTCAGCGTCCCAGCCAATCACAATGCTGCCATTGCAGCTTTGTGATTGGCTTAGGGAAGAAGAGGGAGACTGCCTGCGGCTGCTTCCTGTGAGGACGGCGCAACTCGGGACAGGACCACCGAAGGTAAGTTTTTATTTAAAATTACCCCCGCGCTACCCCCTCCAGTGTCCCCCCTCTCACACTCGCGAATCATGCCAGCCGCGACTGGTTAAAGCTTATGTATAAATCTCCCGGATACATTTTTTCCACAGGGTTTGGGATTAGAGCACGAGGAAAAAATTTTCAGGAAATTTCACACTCTGATTTGGGGGAGTTTTTGGGGCGTGTCGGATTGTGATGTGCATCTTGGATGCGATAGGAATCCTGGTTCTTTGACACAGGTTATGGGTTTGTGATTAAGTATAATAATAGAAACTCCTTTTACTTACAATGATCAATTGCTTTCGGTGGGGGGATGGGGCTCAACAAGTCACATTATTTTATTTATTAATATACTTAACAATTTCCTACAGAGAAGCTGCATTAAAGTGGTTTATAGGAGACAGGATTGCAAGCCTCATCATAAAAAACTGAACAATAAAGACATTGATAGAACATTTCAGAAACAGTACACATATGTCAGCTTTGCATATCAGAGTATAGCATTTGTTATCATGCTCTGAATTAAACCAGAAGCGCACTAACAGAAGTGTTATCAGCAATGACCTTATATCCAGGTAGTTCAGTTGGGTCCTGTATGAGTAGTGAAGGAGTTCCCCAAGTTAAATCTTGGGGATTCCAGATGTAGATTGTCTTTACACCTGAGGCCTCGTTAACCATCTGAGGTGGGCAACAATTTGGGATAAAAAGGAGAGATCTGTATGTTAGACAATGGATTTTAAATTTGATTATCAGCTAAATTGGAAGCAATGATAACTCTTTCACAACAGAGAAATGTAATCAAACTTTCTTTGAGGAGAGACAAAGCCGGCATAGAAACAGGCTTGATGAGGGTAAGTGAGGACTGGTGAACCTGAGTCACAAAAGCAATGCTGCTATCAAGGCAAGAAATTATCAGCGCATGAGCATCATTTTTCAATTGGTCAGAACTAATTTTCTCATGGCAATGTAGAAAAAATGTATTGGATTGGGTAGTGTTGTTGATGTGCCAATGGATTCAGAAGATGAAAATAAATTCTGCTGTTTGAGGGCTCACATTGAAAAACTCCAGTAAAGAGCCACAAGGTTCCTATTAATACTTTTTGTCATTTACATATTGCTTATAATATATTTATAACATGTACACCTCAAGAAAAACAGTAAAGGTTTGCTTGTTCAAGTTCTGCAGATACAATCAAGAACATTCTAAGCTTTCAAATGTACATGTTCTATGACCAACTTTTCTTTATTCATACTAGCAAGTATGTTTACTAAGTTAAGTTATGTTAAATTGTATCCAGTCCCATAGGATAATATGTATACCTTCTGCCCACCTCCAAAGTTAAAGTCATCCCTATTTGCTTTTTTGAGAAAGCATGAGCGTATTTCTTTTAAGTTATGATTTTCACTGTTTTTTTAGTCAAACCTAGATGTGAACCTTACATTCTTAAATGTACTGTTGAATTGCTATTTTTGCATACCTTTGCATCCTGGAGATTAAGTTGTGCATTTAGAGATTATCAGGTCAGATAATTTACCCCACCTGCATTTCATTTAGAAATGGAGAAACAAATTGTTTTTATCTGCTGAATCTGAGCTGGGTCTACCAATGTGATCCAGAAAAGTCTTCTGCCATTGAAGAAACCTATACAACCAGCGAGTCCTCTGAAGTCATTGAGATCTTCAGCAGGTAGGTGGAGTTGTCACAATAAGGTAGACCGCCCTCTGTCTGGGAAGCAGAGGCCATAGCCTTCACTGACCTGGTCAGATGCATTCCAGGTTCTAAATGACCTGAAAGTCTTGAGCTTTGGCTGACATTCCAAGTGGTAAACAACAGAATACCTTTGGGAGACTTTGGTTTGCCTCACTGAGGTTACCATAACCAGGTTATTATGGGAGCATTGCTACAGAAAATATCAGAGTCTTTGAACTAAACATTTCCCTCTTCCAGTTTATTGCATTTCTTAGAACTGTTAATGATAAACGTACTTTTTAGGATTCTTAGCTAAGTGTCTATTGTATCACATACATCCTGTATTTCTGCCTTTTGTCTATGTCACATCTGGTAGCTATTGGTCTCACCTCAAACTCTTTCTCTACTCTGGGGGTCTTTTCAATCTGATAAAACAATCTGCGAAGAGTCCATATTTTCTGTTCACCAAATCATTTTTTGACATTTGCTGATTGCTACTAGCATGAACGTCTCAAGTAGAATTTTGGGGTTCTGCTTATTCAACTTTCTTCAGGTACAATCAAGATAATTACTTGCAGTCCTTTTCAAATATTCACATTTTCATTTTCTGTGACAATTTTCCCTCATGCATGATGTTCCTTCAATCAGAGACAAATCACAGAGATAACTATAAACTGATTACTTGTTAATATGTCTTCACAACATGGCATTGCTTTGTGTTTGTTGCTGTTTATGAAACTTAAGTATGTGTTTATGGACACAGTTTTACTACTGGGGGTGTACTCTTTTGTTATGTTTTGTTTGTGCTCTTTCATATTAGAAACAGTTTAGAATTTCATTTGACACCCAATGTGACAGCGTACCTTTTTTTATTCAGATCATTTGAGTAATTGAGAAAGCAAGCATCAATTGTCTGAAGGGTAACCAGTACTTTATCATTTTATCACTGGGTGGATCTGAGCAGACGTCTACCCTGAAAGAGCAGGCAAAAAAAATGGTTTAGATATATCCAAAGCAATTACACCAAGAGAGACAATTAGAGAATAATCCACTGATCGATAATATTTCTTGTATAATCTTGCTATTAAGACAAACTACACATAAATCACTTTAATACATGTGTTATGGCCATTGCTTTTCTTTTATATATGCCATTAGTCTGATTGTACATTTTATTTTAAAGTTTCACTATACAAGGATTTGAGTTTCCATATACTTATATGGCGAAAGTTCTAACTGCGAAGTTGTGTTTCTAATTTCACAGTTTGTTCTTTCACTCACAGCTAGTGTGTCACATTATGAATTACTCCTGGACTCCAGCAGTAAATTCTTTAATCTATTTTGTGTGTTCCCACATCTATATCCCAAGATAAATGGATGGTATTTTTGATCCATGAGGTATCTGTGCTCCCCAATGTAACCCCAACTTGGGGTCTGATTCCATTGCGGGTAGGAAGGGCTTAGACCGTCGGTCGTAGCCCTCCTGCCCGCCTTGGAATGTGCTGTTTGGATTCCTTCCTGACCGAGCCAATCTGATGGGCTCGGTTGGAAAGGAATACAACTCAGTTTTCCGGATGGCAACGCGTCCGCCATCCGGAAACCCCTCAGTACTCCCCGGCCGGCTCTTTCTGGCCGAGGGACTACGAATGCAGTTTCCCACAGCCTTTTTGTGCCGGTCTTTCCAGCACAAAAAGGCAGGGGGAAACTGTCTTTGGGGGTTCCCAGCAGGGCCCCCATGGGTGCGTGCCACGGAATGACAGCTTTGGAGGCACCTGTTGATCCCTTCACCCGGTGGCAGGCACCTTGAGGTTCCTGCAACGGGGTAGGGATGAACTGCACCCCTGCTCTTTCCATGAGAGAATGCATTCCATTCAGAATGCATGCTCTCATTGAAAGATATAGGCTTGCGACCGAACAAGGTTTGGTCGCATCCTACTTTCAGTTCTGTCCGAAGTCTGACCGATGTCGGACGGACTCCGGTCTGACATCGGAATCAGGCCCTTGATGTGCTGGTCTAAAAATAAAAACACTTATTGTATTTACATTGACTTTAGTATATCGGCTGAAAATATGAGTCAGTTCTTTGGCTCGGGATGGAGGGAGTGGAAATAGATCTCTTGGTTCATGGGTTATGTGGCTTGCCAATCCCCAGGCTTAAGCCAAGGAGCCAAGCAACTTTGAATTTCCCCCTCTCCAGGATAATTTTCAGTTTTGTGAATCAGTTTTCCTGACATGTAAGTACCATTCATTTTTTGTTACACAAGCTTGTAGTATCAACACAAATATGAATATTGTTTTACAGTGAGGTTTGCAAACTGGAACTGAAGGCTGGCAGTCAAAAAGCATCTCAGCTATCGAGATTTAACTTTTCATTTAAAATATTAGTGCTTGATCTAGTATAGAAATACAATTCTTCAGACTAGGGCTACGTTTTTGCAATTTTGTTTTTTTTCAGTTTCTCCAAAAACACTGCTTGTTTTATTGCCAAATTAGACTTGCAATTGTCGACCAAAAGTTATTTTTCGATCGAAATTTAGTGTACATTTTGGTATTCACTCAGCACAAATTTGTATGTGACTTTGAATAAAACCCCCCAATGAATAGTCATACGTATACCCAATGACCAATCTTCATCAGGCTTTCTAAAATTAGTCTTACAAGATGTTAAACTTTTTTAGAACCTTTCTAATAGTTTTGTGCAACAACTCCCTCTACCTGGTGATACACACGCACACTGCCCTGCCAGTACAAACACATATCACATGTGCTGAAAAGTCCTTCTTGCACCAAACCAGAGAAAAATATTGATAGTAGTGTAATACTCAGCCTTTCACATTTTAACTCAGCATCTACCTTACATACAGCAGTAAACCGCTGAGAGAGCTCAATACAATCAAAAGTAAAAGATCATACAATATAATGGGTTTTCGAAGCTGGTTTAAAAACATATTATCCACAAATGGCGTGCCTTTGAAAAGTATGCATTTAATTAAATTATTTTAATAGAAAAAGTCGGAATTATTATTAAAGGATGAGCTAAAAGAAGTCCGCAATCTGCTTATGCCATTCTTTATTCAACAAGTGAAAAAAATAGAAGCGAAAGCGAAAATTCTAACTCCAAATTCCTGAATTTATAGGTCTTAAATATTTATTACATTATTACTGGACAACAATCAAATATATCTCCCAATCAAGGACACCATAAGTATTTAATAAGTATAGTGAAATGAAAAAATAAGAAAATAAATAAATAGAATAGGATGGATGGATGCAGCAGATATAAAAGTCCACTAAAATAAATATAAAAGGCAAGAAAGAGGGAAAAAAGCAGACACGTTTAACATGAGGTAAATTATATTTAATCTCCTAGGAATCATTTCACAAATGCATACCCTACTTTAATTCAACATGGAGGCACCAAACGCAGTCTGCATACATGAATAGATGAATCTGTGTTATAAAGTCAAGATCTGTGGCCATTTACTCTGAGAGATGGAAGGTACTGCCAGGGAATACTCATCACTAAAGCAGATTGTTGTTATGTTCTAGCTTTAAATAACATAGAGAAAACGTTTGAAGAGTTATGGTAAATTCCTGCCAACATGGTCAACACTGAAAGATTCTTTGATCATTTTGAATTCAAAGACTGAAATTAACGCTTTGCTGGCACTCTAAACTGTGGGATTTTTCTTCCATTTTATTGTGTGTTCTTTTATCATTACTTGCTCTTTATGTGCAGATGGAATCCATTTCAAATAAACTAATAGTCGCGCACAGCAGAGTCCATTCAGAGACATGTCCAGTTCCAAATTGTGTATACTACAAAACATCTTTATTTTCAATTTCATTGGTGATAGAAAAGGACAGCCAACCCATTTCGTTCAACACAAGCGAACCTCCTCAGGGCAATTAAAAATTATGTATCCACCCAATAAAGCATTTTGTTTCTCTTTTTCCCCCTTTGCAAACCTGATACCTTAAGTACATCATTTCTTCATGTCTACTGCTGATCTGGATAGGTCAGTCAGGGTTATTATGCCTACATCATCGACACCTTAAAATGTGTCCTCCAATATCCAGCTCCTGATGCACAAAGATACTAATCTTGCAAATAGTAAATTTGTTGCGCATTGTGCAGAGTTCAAAGTCTTCAGCGTATACAGCATTTTAGAAAACAGATAACTAAAACAAAACTAAAAACTTGTTTTCGTGACACTGATTAATATAAATTAAGCATCGTTTTTTCTGAAGGATGGTCATGATGAAACCCATTGGAAAGACAAGGAACATTTCCAATGTAATAATTTGTTGGCAGTCTTTAATTTTCTGAAGGGGAATCTGAAGACAGTCCGTCTGGGAAAGATTTTTGGATATATTGCCAGCCCATCCTGACTTTTCGACAGACACCTCAGGCCCCTGTACATGATTGTGTTTAAAAGTATAACAAATATATTGATGTATGTTCAGACACATGCCTTGAAGATGTCTTTTAGGATTGCCTAGTTGAGGATCCTCTCTTTGTGGATCAATTCTGTTTATTGATTTTGGTACAAAACACAATCTGACCTGACCCTACTTCTAGAACATATTCACTTGGATTTCATGCGTATCTATAGCTCCCACAATTTTGTGTGCTACTTTAGCGGTTATTTATATACTGTCTCCTACCATGAATCCATGTTCTATTTACTTTTTTAATTTACTGTACACTTCATGTGCCACCCAACCTGTGGTGCAACATAAATTCTAATGAATGAAAGAAAAAATGTGTGAAGGGGTATGAGTGCCTCATGGAAGTAACACCATGGGAGTTCACTGATTGGTACTCACCAGTGAGCTCAGGTTCTCATCATTAGCACAACCATACCAAAACAAAAACAAACAAAGATAATGTGCCAACATGGTGACGAAAAAATAAAACCAGTGGTGAAAGTACTGGTAATGTGAGTACTAGGGCGTAACTCCCTAATACTTATAAGATTTGACCCCAAATTAAGTGGAACCTGAGACTTTAGGTCCACATTATTTACAATAAAAACGAGCTAAACCTGCACTTACTACTCGTCTTTTATTCTGTGCTGTGGGTTGCTCACATTAAAAGACACTCTGTTGCCTTCTACCTCCATAGAGGGCCAACATGTTTCATTGCCATGGATTGTATTTAGGCAATTCCTTCAGGGCGAGGGTCAGTTCACACCACTCTGCATTCATTTGCTCTCTGTTTTGCAGAACAATCAGAAGAACTGGCAATCAAACTGGAACAAAGGGCATATCCTCCCAAGGTGATCAGGCAGGCCAGGAAAAGAGATTTTAACACTCCAAGAGCAGCCCTCATTGAAAGGAATAAATGTGATAACGGTGAATGTAAACCCGTGGTCACCACTTTTGACCCTCTTTCAACTAAAATCCGGGGGATTATAAGGAAACATTGGCATATATTGAACACATCCAACATGAAGATGCCACCCCGAGGATTGCTTTTAAACGCTCCTCTAATACATGGGATAAGTTGGTCTACACCCGCCCCATTACAAATATCAGGGAAACAGGAATACCTTCAGGACATTACCCATGTGGGGGTTGCTCAGTATGCTTGCTTACAGAACCCTCCAAAAATGTGACACTGACTAATGGGAAGATCTGGTATTTAAACAGATTTAGTAACTGCAACACAGTCAACATCATATATAGGTTGACATGTCCTTGTGGACTTCAGTACATTGGTCTCACTACACGTAAGGTGGAAGTAAGAATCCAGAAACACCTCAGTACCCTGAAAGCAGGGAAATTGTCAACCAAATTGGTCCAACACTTCTCTGAACAGAGACACCATTATAAGAGTATCAAATGGGTGGTACTGGAAAGAGTGGTGGGAGACAGACATAACATGGAGTTGAGACTAGCAACCAAAGAGGCACGTTGAATCTACCAAGAGTGGGTGGATCAACAAGGATTGAACGACGTCATTGAGTGGAACCGGATTGGCACATAAATGTATTCATCCACCGTTGAGAATTATCATTAATGTCATAGTCAGAATAATGAATAAATATATCCCCTGGCATTCTGTCATGTGAGTTATGTGTCAGGATCTTTGGTATCTCTGATGGTGGACCATGCTTCTCTATATATATGAAACAGTTTTTATCATAGTATATTTGTTAGCATGGCTAACAAGTCCCTTTTGTCCCCAAAAGTGCAGTAGAAAAGTACATTTAATTGCAGTTTCTGCAGGAGGGCTTTATAGTGTGCCCACAACAAACCAACTCAATTGAAATGGATAAATCCACACCGGCCTGTACACGGCATTATACAATAACTAGCAGTTTCAATCACTATGGCGCTGTGGTATTTAACATTTTAAATCACATCTTAACAGCATTTCCTTGCAGGGGGGCATTAAGTTGTGCCCATAATAAATCAACCACATTGAAATGGACACATTCACACCAGTCCGCATATGACATCCTACCACACACAGCAGGTTTTATTACTCTGGCGTTATCATAATGTCCATAGAAGACTAATTCAGTAGGTGTTGCACATATTGTTTGGAAACAGTTCCAAATAGAATTACATTATTGTGCATTGCCTTTAGTTTCAACATTAATACACTACATGTATTATAAACACATAACCTTGTGTAGAAAAGAAGAATTAATCAGTTCAACACGGGTAAATAGGTGAGTGTGGGGGGCTTTTAAGATGGCACCCACGCTAGGTCGGCAGTGCTCGAGCGTGTACAAACCAAATACCATGTCCGGTACGTCATCGGCAGAGGAAAGGGGCATTGCCAACTAGGCGGGGATGAAGACGCCTTCTTAAACAGCAATTTTCTTTCACTCGCAGAAGCGGAAGAGTTATGACACAGCACTTTCAGTAACCCGGTAAGGAGAACGAGATGGGGATCCAATCAAGGACATCCACAGAACCTAACATGTGTGGGATTTTAAAAGAGACAAGCAATGCTGGTAACAGTTAAGCAAGCGTGTCTCATAGGTCCCGCATGTTTTCTATACATCGGGCATTGGAATCTATGCATACTTCGAATATTGTGAGGGATTAACACTCTAGGAAGATAATATCACCGGATAAGGAATGCTCTCACTTTTTCTGCAGGCTAACAGAGAGTAGCATTGGAAACGGACCGCTACAGTGATTACGAAGGGGGTCACCGATATGCAAAAGTTGGGCACCGAAGCGGTAAATATGCAAGGGCTGTTCGTGTGGACAACTGGGTGGGGAATGGGATTCAATGTCCCAGCAAGTCGTGTTGACGATGTGTTGTCTGTGTTTTTAAATATGTTCCCCAGGTAACTACCTACATATGAAATGAATACAGAGTGGTGAGATCTGACCCTTGCCCTGAAGATATTGCCTAAATACAATCCACAGCAATGAAACATTTTGGCCCTCTACGGAGATAGAAGGCAATAGAGTGTATTTTAATGTGAGTGAACCCACAGCACAGAATAAAAGAGGAGTAGCTAGTGCATGTTTAGCTCGTTTTTATTGTAAATAACATGGACCTAAAGTCTCAGGTTTCACTTTATTTGGGGTCAGATCTTATAAGTATTAGGGAGATACTCCCTAGCACTCACATTACCATTACTTTCACTACTGGTTTTATTATTTGTTTCACCATATTTGCACATTATCTTTGTTTGTTTTGTTTTGATAAGGTTGTGCTAATGATGAGAACCTGAGCTCACTGGTGAGTACCAATCAGTGAACTCCCATGGTGTTACTTCCGTGAGGCACTGCATACCCCTTCACACATGTTTTCTTTAATTCATTCGAATTTATGTTGCACCACATGTTGGGTGGCACATGAAGGGAACAGTATATTAAACAAGTAAATAGAACAGGGATTTATGGTGGGAGAAAGTATATAAATAACTGCTAATGTAGCACACAAAATTGTGGGAGCTATAGATACGCATGAAATCCAAGTGAATATGTTCTTGAAGTAGGGTCAGGTCAGATTGTGTTTTGAATTATTGAGTGGGGGATTGGCCTGATCCATACTGAACCCCTACAGCTCCTTGTTGAATAAAGTATTGATTTTGGTAAACAGAGATCAAATTCTTTTATAGAGTTTTGTCACCTGCAACCAGAAGACCAGCAGCATAATAATGTGGTAAAGGAGGTAAGCAGAATTCCAACTATCCCCCTCCCAAATCTTCACTCCACACTCTTGTGTAAAATGAATTGTTCAGTTAGTCATTGCCAGGTCTCACCCTAAGCACTCACCTGTGTATTTGAGGCACCCTGCATCATGTGTCATTCATTTGGGGGTTAGTTGCTGGCCCCAGTAGATTTCTGACACTCCAGTATGAGGTGCAACAGTTGAGATATTTGGGACAGGTCAGTTCATTGAATTCCATTGAGAGGATTGCTATGTAGGGTGCCCAGAGCTACTTATATGTGTCTATCTTAAGGTTGATTGAGAGTGTCAGCTTTTCCATACCCAAAACAAACCATAGCTAATGTAACCATGTTGGGCAGACCGTGACTCTGTCAGTACCCCATAGGAAGAAAAGAGCTTGTTGGACAGCTCCTAATGCAAGAGCTATTTGCTGACCTTGGATAGACCTCAAGGGATACCTCAGATGGTTATATAGGCCTAGCAGAGAGTATGCAGAAAATCGCGGTACTTGTGTGTCAAAAGCCTGTCTTTATACTACAGTAGTTTTTCCCAGAACCAGACTAAATTTGGGCAGTGCCAGAGCATGTTCAGCAGTGTAACCGTGTTCCCACAGCTCCTCCAGCACTCCCCTTTATGCTCCGAAATCGATTTCTGAACCCGGGCCGGGGCCTTGTACCATTATGACAAATGCAAAAAGAACAGTTGACGGACAGAATGCAGAACAATGTCATACATTCACCCCAGTGCAGAGATCTGGGCCTAAATCCATCTTTTTTTGCTCCCCATGCCATTCCAGTTTGAACCCAGCCATATGCAAATCAGTCTTGACCCTGCGCCCAATGGGAACAGTCCAGCCCAAACTGCCAGGCCAGGTCCTCCCTAGACTGGAAACAAGCTCACTGAGCCACTGGATTCAAGCTATCCTGGCTGCTGAGGGGTGAAACACCGAAACTAGTCCTAGGATGCTTGTTTCCTGCCCAGGGAGGACTTGGCCTGGCAGTGCAGGTTGGACTGTTCCCATAATATTAAATATTCTCCCATTCCATGTGTGTGAGTTTGTGTCCCAGCTCCTGTTCTTATCTCCTCTGCCCTGCATTCTTGTCACTAAGTGGGTGCTGTGCTAAGAGGGTGTCCATCTACGAGATAAGGTGTCTATCATCCCGTTTGAGGAATATCCATATCTCAGAGGGTGTGAGCGGACGGAGTGCGTGTGGTTTTATGGAGGGGTGTCACCCAGTGTCGGATTTGCAGGTATTGCTAGCAATCAGCTTCCAAGAGATCATAATCATTCCTCAGGCTTTCGAAGGGGATAATACCATTGACATCACACAGACTATCAATCCTTTTACTCTCCCGTCTTGCCACCAGAGGAAGCGTTTTGCCTGTAAGCCTGGGGTGAAGTCCGTGTTAGCAATAATGGAGGACATTGAGAAGGGAAAAAAGTTAACCACTGCCACACTGCAATATAATACCAGACCCTCAGGGTCATCCCAGTAATGCGAGAGGAGTATAGGCCCCACACTCAATGTTTTAGGTAATCAAGGAACCTTACAAATGTAGGATCCTCTTTGAATTAATGTAGATGCATGTTCAGGCTTGTTGCCCTCTCACTGAGCGTCACTCAAAATGAAGGCTGCACAATGGTTTGATCTAACATGGAAGGCTCCTTGGGGGATGACCTTCACAAGCAGCAAGTCATCAAGGAAGTAATCACCCAGCCTTTTTTAGCCACTGAACTGTTGTTTCGAAACCGAGAGATTGCTCAACATCCATAGGGCTGTACGGAGGCCCAAATCTTCATGCCAGACTGGTAATTCTGACTCCTCACTGTGAATCAAAAGAACTTATTTTGATCTGAACAGATAGGTAAAAATGAGTATGCTATCTGACAGTGTATAGAGCAAATCAAGCTCTTCCTCTGCTGTCTGCTAAAACCGGGGCCAGTGCCAGGGTCTTAGAATTCAGGGATGGAAGAACTTCATTAAATTACATAATAAAGTATGTGGCAGAATCCAACTTCTTTACCTGGAATTGGGGGGTTGATAGACCAGCCCCCTCCGCTTGTGGGATAATGCTTCTTCTGGTAGAGTAGGGTGTTTATCATGCCTCCCAGAGTTTTGGGGACATCCACTGAGGCACAGCAGGCTCAAATGTGTGCAGCATTAGATAGGAGTTTCCAGAGCATAGCTGTTACCGATTATAATAGGAGTTGATAGTTAGATTTTTTTTTTATTCTCAAATTGCAATAATACCACTTATCAGATGCTAGCACATCATCAGACTGGAACAAGAAAATAACAAAATCTACACAGTAGCAAAAAGCAAAGGAGCGAGTTTAATCTTAAAGAACAACAGGACCCTATGTGTAAGAGTCTTTTGTACACAAAATCATGTCTTTGCCTTAAAAACTGGTCTTTTACCTGGTGGAGGGGGTGCAATTCACCATATATCGAGTGAGAGTGTTTAATGTCTAGCAAGAGTCGAGATGTAATATTTCTCACCAGTTACAAAGATCAGGGAAGACAAATTAGAAGCATTAAGTAAAGGGCATTGATATAATGCAGTCAAGTCAATTATTGATCATGTGATTAGTAACTGCATTGCTTGTCACAACCAAAATGAGTAATAAGTGTCTGAAGAATTTCCACGGCAAAGAAATAAGACCCTTCACGAACATGAAGTTCAGAGATTAAGATAGATGCTGATCTATCAAGTTTAGAACTCAGATTGTAAATCAAAGCAACAGTAGCAAGTGGGCAGACTAAAAACAGTGTCCAGAATTACAATGTCCCAAAACAATGATCTCTTTATTCAGTTGAGCTTTAACTAATTAGCATTCACCCAGGTGAAATGATATGAATACTGAGAAAGATGATCAACGGCAACACCTGTGTCGACATCAAAATGGAACAAAATCCGATTATCATTGGCATAAAATGTACATCAAAAGAAAAAAAATTACCTACTCATGAAAAAGTACCTCAGGAAGGGACAAAGGCTGAAGCCTTTCCCTTGCAGAATACCGTGCTGCAAAAATATATTGCCCAAATATCGCGCTCAGAAATATCATGATGGTAACCATACATAGGCAAGTATAGGTTTACTCCACATGTTAAAAGAGGAGAGGTGCCTAACGGCCAGCGTTGCTGACTGTGTCCCAGCGTCAGCGTAACATCCTGTGATTCTAGGCAAAGTACTTACTCTTCCCCATCCTAAAATAAGACAATTAAAAGTTACTCTGACCTTGCAGTAATGTTCTTCGGTGCATGTTCAAAGTTCTCTAAGGCCCTTTGGAGTTCTCTAAGGCCCTTGGGCCGAGTTTGCGCTATAGAAAACTGCAAAAAGATAAATGTGCCTTGACGCTGCCAGTTGGCGCAAAAGATAGCAATCTGTGGCTATCCGATTCAGTTGCCACTTGCCATTACCCATAGACATATCGCTAAGGCCACTTTCCCCAGTTTACTTGCCCTCAATAAAAAACACTGTCAATCCATTCCTGGAAGACTTCTGTAGCAGAAAATATGGGGTTGGAGGTGCCTCCCTACTGCAAAAAAAAGTGCATAGGTGGGGAATGGCGAGACCCTCGCATCAAGTATTCAGAAACATTGGACACTTCACAGCGCAGAAGAGTCTGAGAAGGACAAGGCCGCTGCCAAGGGGTCCATATAGAGAAAAGTTCATTTAGCTTTCAAGGTCCTGGACTGTTCAGTGCTTGATTTGCTAAGACGACCCGCTTGAAATGTATATTGACCTTCCCGGGAGTTGGTAGACACTGAAGGGAGATGGCCTGATTTGATTTGCTAACATTAGCAAACAAGTAATATGCAGTCCATTCTTTCTCATCACCATTCAATAGAGCTGGATTTCAACAGAGACCATGTATGCAAACTCGCTGCTGTGCTGTTCAGTCCTCTTTTTTGTTATCGCTTAACCAATCTTTTGTTATTGCTTAACCAATCATGTCTCGGTGCTGCTGATATCTGAACGCATTCGCTTGTAGACTTGCCTAAATTAATTACCCGTGATGCGACATGTAGTAAATGTGTGACAAGGAAAGCTGAGCTTCCTAAGTGCCAACAGGCAAGTGAGATGTTCTTCTGTGATGCCCAGATTACCTCTCTTGCCGAAGTGCGGAATGCATGCTGTTCAGACGAGGTCTCCTGGGAGCTGCTTCCTGGCCTCGCGAGACTGTGCCAGACTATGTGACAGTGATGGATGATGCACTAAAGACATCGTACACAGTTTGTCAGAAGAAACAACCGCATTCTACGCGCCTGAGTCGAATTCTTCTCCCCGAGTCCAATTAATGTCAACCATATGAATGTATTTAATGCCACAGAGTAAACATTTAACAAATGTATCACATTTACAAAATATGAAGTAATCGATGAAAAGCTGTTATGCTGTTTTTTTCATTCTGGGACATCACGGGAACAAAAATAAAAAAAGATTTCTCATTTTGTTATTATTGGTAATACCTTGGGAAATATTGTCTTTGCTTAACTGTAATACATCAAATGAGGTTTAGGTGTCGATGGGGACCTGTGACCACAGAGATTACAAGTTCAAATACTGTCAGTCCTCAGTGCTACTATAGCTCTTGGTTTAATGAGAAGAGTGGTTCTCTCGTTTTTTTGTCTTTAATTTTCATTGCAGATAATGGCAATTTAAGCTTTGAGGACACTTGCTCCACAGAAGAGATGCTGAGGACATCTGTAACTGACGGGACTACTATAATGTTTGCGAAATTGCTTCTAGAAACCCATAATTTTCCTTACATTGGAAATATTCAATCCAAAGTGTATTCTGCTTTAGAAAAAATGTCAAGGGAGAAGTCAAGCCCATTAACTTTCCGTCCCTGACATTTTCTGATTCAGACTTACTTGCTGCAAAGAGTGGCAAAAAGTATTGCAGAGGTCGTAGGCACTTGACAAATTAAATCATCAGTGCTGGTAATAGCAAACCAGAAAAATGCGCAGAATGTCACTCTCCAACGATGCCTGGGTAATCACAGCAGCCCAGAGCAGAGAACAGCAAAAGCCGCTCAGTTCTGTTAAACAAACTATTGCAGAGGCTACTCCCAAAGGGGGCTTGAGAGCCAGCACCATAACTAGCGCCGTGCCCCCGGACACAAAACAGTGGGGGCTGGCTTTTGGCGCACAAAGCGACCAGGAACGAAGGAAATGCCCAGGCCACCTCCCGCGGTGGCTGCCGAAGAGGCGCCGGCCCCCCCGGCCAATGGAGGTCGAGGAGGGATACGAACCTCCCAATGAGTATAGGGCATACCTGGTCCGGAAAGCGAATACGGGGGCATATAAGCACTGCTCCCCCAGACAAGCTCCTATCTTATCGGAGCGGGATAGCAGCACCGGCGTCGGAGCCCAAATTTCTGTCCCACCCACCCACACCTAAGGAACAGCAATGCCGCAGGGCTGAGGAACAGGCAAAATGTGGCAAAGAACTACGCTGATATCGGTTGGTACGGAGGCACACCGGAGGGCGGTGTGCCAGAATAGGTCCACTCACCTTCAGATGCCTCACGGCTGGGTGAGTTGGCCTAAGGAAAGGTGTGTGGGACCACTCACACTGGGATGCCTCATGGCTGGGAAGGAAGTTGGCCTACCAAAGGGGGGGAGCAAACGGAGATGGCGCTCACAGCCCAGCCCCCACCAGAAGGCAGGGCACAACAATAGTCGGACAAGGTAGCGAGGTGGCCTAACTCCGGGACAGAAGCTACTCCCTCATCCCGTAAAGTGAGTGCAATACCAACCTACCAAAGAAAACGACCCAGAAGGGCCAAGAGACAATAACAAGGAAGTTTGTCAGGACATAATATGCAAAATATGTGAAGTATACACATATTTCCTTGTATTCCTAATAAAACTGCGGCTAACAAATGACCACCACAAGACTAACGTGAATGTTGGCTTTCTTGTCTCGATAAGGAATACAGTAGTGTGGTATACATGTGGGAGTGGGGCAGAGTCCAGGGGTTATCAACACTCGCAACCCTCCCACGACAACATGGCACAATGCGCAGGGCGGAGGAAGAGGGGAGTGTTAGGACACTGGGAGAAGCTGTAGAAAGGGGTAAGGTCTGACTATTTCGTAAACAAAATGCAGATGGATAGAAAAAGGGAGGGAGGGACCTGTGTGAAATGAGCAATGTTCATCACATCGCAGAATCAAGGATTTTCGGAAGCAATGTATGAAACGAATGCTCACCAGTCGGATGAAGAGTGATTAATGTACTGTTTTGAAGTAACTAGAAAATATGCACTAAATGTATGTCTTATAACAATGTGCTGGATATTGGACACGTGCACATTTCTGCTTCCATGAAGTTTTTGGGGGTTGTAAGCTTTCATGTCCCTTGACATCACGTGCATATAACATTAGTATTTTAAAAGAAACAAAAAAGCCTAACTAAGAGATGTTTGGAATTTGCAGTCTTAATACTGAACCCGCTGGGTACCTATACTGGTAGGTGTGGTATTTTCCAGGTGTGTTGCTACCTTTCCATTTTGAGCGCTTCGACTTGGACCTGTGGAATAACATGCATAACTGCACGTTTAGCCCAATCCAAACGGCAAAACACAGCATCTGTTAGTGGCTGCTCATCCATTGGGTAGGGGAGAGCGTTGGCTAACCACTGAAATCCACCACAACTATTATTTGAAAGTACCAGGTGCTATTTTCCTACATGAACTGTCAAATGACCGATAACTGGTTAAACTTCCACAAACACGTGGGTTTTCATTCAGAGTGTGTGTTCTCCACTAATTTTTGATATTCAATTCCAATATAAGCAGGGCCTACTGAGCATTTTCTCTTTCAGCGGTACTTTGAACAACATGTATCTGTGTGATAGAAACACCTATATACAGGGGTTTAATCAATGTCTTAGTATATTATGATGAGCTGTAGAATATAACAAGTAATGGGTGCCATGAGAGCAAATTAACCACTTTCACATCAAGCCGCACCTCACGTTGTCCTATGTCAGGGGTGTATCGTCATCTTTTCCTATCCCTTCTGGTACATGTAGTCCTGTGCATACAAAAGGAAATGCAACAGCATGCAAGAGGATACGAGTACTGGATAAATATGCGGGTCTCTGCTGCTTCTCACTTGCAGGGGAAATACAAAGCCAAGTACTTACAGGACTATGTGCAGTTGGGTATAAGGAGGTACATTATTAGTGGGCATAGTAGCAGCTATACTTTTTTAATGGTCTTTATTATTTGTACAATTAAAAACAACCAGCACAAAACGGCAGCATATTGTATACAGTACACATAAACATATTAAAGTTCTTGTTAGCAGTCACACAGTATGCCTATTAGTGGATCCACCTTGGTTTGGAAGTAGCAGATATACTTAAGTAGCTGTGTGTGCAACAATGACAACTAGTTAATCTCGACTTCCACTTGACTCAATTGTGTGATTCTAGACAGATCGGAGAATTCACGTGTTTCACTTCTCTCTTCTGCCAGCATTGGAGGAATTGCATATATGAAATACATTGCATTCCATATGATTTTTTTTAAGTTCGCTGTTTATGTCAACACCTTGCACTCCCCATTTAGAGTGGCCAATTCTAATTTCAGCATGATGCATCAAAATTTGCAGTGGTGATCGAGAATCTGCACAAATACCGGTTTTACGGACTCATAACTGAAGCAATGGTCCCCAGCTTCCGAAAATCAAGACCTTTCCGACAAACATGGACCTGTTTTGATTAAAGCCTTTTCTGTCAGAGAGACATGTTTGCACTGCCTTCTTCTGTCAGCCCCCCGAAAAATGAACACTAATTGGTTGTGTGTGATGTGCACAGCTCCACAAATTCATATTTTCTCTTTTTCTCATTACGGTCAGTCTTGACAGTGCAGCGGTCACCTGACAATTATGTGAGAAACACCTCAAGAGGAGCTTTGGCTCCACCCACATGTTGGTAGGCAGGAGTACATGTTTTGATTGAGCAGAAGTTGTGCTCTTCCATAAAAAGTGCCTTCCCTCCACACAGCTGCCAGCATTTTGCTTATTTATCCAGCTGCCTGAGCTTGAACTTTAAGTGGCACACAGGTGCCATTGTAATGCTAATAAAGTAACTTAGACAACTAGATAATTTATAAAGTTTTCCTCTGGGAGTAGCACAGACAGGAGGAAGCAGTTATTAACGCACATGGATTTTTAGTTCTGGCTTGACATTTATAAACCTGAAGCTGTTGGGATTGCCATTGCTTGTTTTAAATTATCTGAGTGACCAGTGCGCCTCACTGCTGCCACCCCGCAAGCTACAACTCACAAGAAAAAAAAGCATAATGAACGAAATATTTTCAATAGAAATAATTGTGTTATTTACACAAGGGCCCTTTCTTTTTTCAAGTTGCTTCTTACACTATTTAGTTTATTACATTGATAACGAGAGCCGTTTTCAAATTCAGATTATCATCTTTCTTTCTCTTTGGTTTTCTTATCTTTCTGATCACCCACTTTTGAATCTGACACTCTTTGGTTCATTAGTTCTGAAAATGGAGCATTAAAAATATGCAGTTATTTCTTGCCTGTACACTCTCTTCCTAGCTAGGCATTTTTCTGCAAGGATTTGACCAGTCATTTAGTAAAGTCGAGGAAAAGGGCGTTGGTTTACAATTTTGAAGACTACACCTTCAGAATCCACTATAAACCTTCTAGCTTTTTCACAAGCTTCTTTAGCAAATTTTGCTTTACAGTGTCCTCTTTGCTCCTCTTTTTTCAAAAAGTTTCCACCTTAGGTCCGTAGGGCTCGCTATGTTAAACTCGCCCCCAACTTGTGCTCTCGCCACTTTGCAAAGTCACCAGTTGCCACTGGACTCTGTGGTGTGTTTAATTCACAAACTCTGACACATTCTACCTGAGGACATATGTAAAGGGAAAAATGTGGCAATGCTGTACTGCTTATAACCTCGATTTAAGTACAAACTCGAATTTGTGGAAGCATTAGGATCATGGGTCTGATTAGAACAAAGTCTCAGGTATTTGAAAGACATGATTTCAGCCATCTAAGATATTTTTAGATTAACATTTTCATGTCAGGTGTGGAGCAGGCGAAAGATGGTCTCCAGAGCCCCCTCTTCATTGTTGCTGATTCCTATTTAGTGAAACCGATTATGTCTCCAGCTAAATGTCTTTGTATGTAGAATGCAAGTCCAGTACAGGTCTCCTGCTATTAAGGGAACAGACCGGTCAGCTTGCTCTGTGGTGTAAAAGGTCCCATTGTCATTAAGTTGCACCAGGCTTCTTTTTGAAAAGACTGAGACCAAACGAGTGTTATAAATGGGTGTGAGCTGCCATACCTACTCGTATGCTTACATTCTGCAGATATAGGACATAAACAGGTGTCAGTTAGATCCTTCCCTACACACTTGAGTCTCTCGCACGTGCCCCCTCATTAAATGTACAGAGACAACTTTTTTAGAACATTCTCAAATCTTGAAAAACTTGCAGTTAATGTAACCAAGACCAACAAAGATGCATTTAACTATAAAACAAAGAAGCCAGGAGTATGTCTTACACCTTTTACAAGTATCACTGCCTTTGTTTGGATGCCCATGGCAGTTTAACTGGCACAAAACATATATTGTAATTTTATTTATATAGTGCATACTAGTCTGATGAGGTGTTGAAAGTGGTGTCCGGTAAGTAGCACACTACTCCAGAACCCAAAGTGGATAAGTGATAGATTAGTATAGGGGAAAAAAAATCATTTGAGTGGTGGACATGTTAGTTAGATTGAATAGGATAAAGGAGGGACAATGAGGGAAAGAGTCTAGGAAGTGTTAAGTGGGAATCATAGTAGTAAACTGAGGTTTGGGATGAATCTAAGGAAGGATTGAGGAGGGAAGTTTCTAGAAAGGGTTTTTAGAAAGATCATAGCAGTAAAACGAGTTTTGGGATGAGTTAAAGCAGGCAAGAGTCTAGGAGATGTTTTTGTAAGACTGTAGTAGTAAAATGAGGTTTGGGATGAGTCAAAAGAGGGAAGAGTGTAGAGAGGGTTGTAAGGGAGATCATAGTAGTACAATGAGGTTTGGGATGAGTCAGAGAGTGGACGTGGAGGATATATTGAAAGAGGTATAGGATGAGACAGAGTAGTGAATTTAAAATAGTGGAAGGCTTTTTCTTTTGGCAGTAGAAGTAAAGTAATAAATATATAGATAAATAACTACATATAAAGGTATACATGTGTATGAAAAATGAGTTGAGAACAGCTTCTCCAGGGATGTTAAAGTCACATATATATATATATATATACGCTAGAAATGTATACTTTATATTTCCTGCTAGTTCTAATCTCTGGCTTCTGTACCTCAGCAAGTTTGTTACTGATTTAAATCTTGAAACATGTTGGGATTCTAGCTTTTAAAAAAAATATTTTATTAGCATTTCAAATCATATAAAAGTATATATTGCCAAATCATATAAACAATAAGTGTACCCGAACGCTAACCTAACCACGTCTAACAGTAAACACGAACTGCGTTCCAACGCGCTGACCCTCCCTTCTCCCACAGCTCAGAGAAGCTGCAAATTCCCAACACTCCAATCGTCAGCCAACCTCCAGAGGACCCCTTTGCCCCAGATCAGAGTCCTCAGACCTCACTGTGCTGTATTTTTAGGTGCCAAGTTCATTGTTATTTTGTCAGAAATTCTCTACCTGTGCACATCTGTTCACTCCACCTTTCCATTCGCTGAGAGTCGGAGAGGCTGTGTTTCACCAGTTCTTCTCTATGTCCTGTTTGGCAATTAGGTATCCAGGTCTGACCAGTAAGTGTGCACTCCGGTCACCTTCCCTGCCATGTCTGATTCCCAGCAGTGCCACTCAGGGTTCCAGTGGAAAATTGTACCCTAGTGCCCTCTGCAGGTGTGAGTAAATGAAATGCCAAAACGAGGCAATAACTGGACATTCATACACAGTATGCAGACAGGTGCCATCAGTGGTATTACAGTGCCAGCATGTGGCCGATGGCGCTCTGCCCATCCGCCACCGCCTATCAGGATAGTAATATCCATGGTGTAAGTATTTAAACTGTATAAGACAGAGTATAGCTGAGATTGCCTGAAGCCTGGGGGCAATTCTGGCCTTAGCCTGATCATTGTTGTCTTCCCCCCATGCTTCTCAGAAGAGAAGCTGAAAAGGATCAGGGGAATTGACCACAAGAGACCCATAAGAAACAAACTTGAAATATCCAGCCTTTAAGGAGCAGGTAAGTGAAAGGTTGAAAAGGAGGTCTTAAGAGAATGAGTATTCAAAACTTCCCAGAAATAATTCTTGTATGCTCTGAATTCAAACTCAGTCAGATTGTCACAGTGCCATAGTTCTTTACTGACTGGATACACACGTATATTCATGGAATTCTATTTCCAATGGCTGTTCAAAGCTGAGTTTGGAATCAGTGACGGATGGTAAATAGAGCAGAGGGGGAGGTGGTGGGTGTGCCACACATACACACTCACTCAGACCCATGCATTTACAAAACACACACACCCTTTAACAGCACACACTCACAAATGCACATGTATTCCTGCATACACACATGAACGCACCAACCATTAAAAAAATTAAACTTTCCTGCTGCAGGATCTCGGAGAGGGATCCTAGATGGTTCAAGAAGGGATGGGACTGGCGCCTCCTCTTAATGACCGGTGACCGCTGACCTCACTCTGTAACAAGTTGTCACTAATATACACTCCACTATGGGCACTTCAGGGCTTAAAACTGCAGCACCCATGTCCGAGGCTATCAGTGATGCTCTTTCTCCTCGTGAAGAGAAGGGCCTTGAGGTGCTTTGCCAGGCTGAGATTGTCACACCCACTGGGCTTTGACATCCTCAGCCTGGTAAAGTACAAGTCAGGCATTCACTTTCCTGCACATTTAGCACATGTATACCGCCTGACTGCCTGACCTGAACATGAAGTGTGTCTGTCAGGATGACCTTTGCTCAGTCTGACAGACACTTCACGTCAGGAAATGGTGTGTTCGAGTGTCAGGGTCCCTCCACCTGCCGCTGTTTGGAATTGGCTAGAAAACTAGCACCATTCTATGACTTGCAGGTTAAGTGGCCAAGGAAATACATCACTGACACACATTATTGGCTCCCACCTGCTTCTATATACAGATCGAAGAAATCTGTAGAGACTTGTTTATCCACACTTGCATTCGTTCTTGTTGACAGGCCATTTTATATCGTTCGGTCAGTTTGTACAAATAGGTCATTAAGCAGCAGATTAATTAAATTCATGGATGAAGCGCTGTTTTTCTTGAGTTCTACCATTCCTGTAAACAGGGTAAGGTATGTATCATAGACATGTCAAACATATTTTTACCACTATGTCTAAGTCACCCAAGGTGAGACTCCTGTGATAAAGTGCGTTTTTTGTTTCTTGTTGTGTGGGCCAAGTTCATAACCATCCAGAGCGAGTATTAGGCTATTTTCTATTTTTTGTTTCGCTATGCCATGTCAAATGAACTATTGATTGGTCTTAATAGCAATCTCAATTTTAATACAATTAAGTGATGGCTTTTCATTAATATACCTGTCTTTGATAATATATTTATGGACATGTTGATACTTTTCTTCTTAGATAAACCTTGACTACACTACTTATTGTAAGCTTTGTAATCATTTATGCAATACATGTTAAACAGAGTACTTTTACTTTGCCTCTCATTCACACCAGAGTTCCACCCTCGTTAAGTCATATTGGGATTGTGACTCAGCGGCGTCACTAGGGTTGGTGTCACCCAGTGCGGGTAACTCATGGTGTCACCCCCTCACGACTTGCTCCATGTCACTTCCTTTCTCTGCACACCCGTCTTCCCATATTACCCGCACCCCATTCCCAGTTCCCATGACCAGACTCTTTCTCAGCAGTCCTTGTGTGCCCCAGTTTGTCCTCTGTTTCTGCCCACGAATCCCCTTTCAGCAGTCCCACTATCGCCTTCTGCCCACCCCCCTCTAAGCATTCTTGTTTCCCCCCTCTATGCTCCCCACCCCTCTCTGCGGTGCAATATGAAGCTCGTCCCACTGTGCCCACCACACCCCGTCTGCACTCTGTGGTCTGTATGTGCGCCCACCTGCTCCACAGAACTCCCCCCCTGAATAAACCTAAATTAAAAGAAATCCCACCTGATTGCAAATTCCCCCTGTAGGACATAGTGTGTGTTTAAAGATATAAATTAACATCTAACAGTAGCAATGAATGTACTTTACATAAAAAACTCTTCATACTTTAATGTGGAATGTGTAATTCATAAAACTAAACAGAGAAGAATATCTTAAATATATCTTCACTAACACTTCTCTTTATCTGTAGAAAAGCGATCTCAAGTTTCGTCACTATGCACACTCTGTGGAAATTGAATTAGAGTTTCTACTTCACTCTTGTACCACTGCAAAGTCTTTAGCAAACATTAATAGTGTCCAATTCCTGCCTTAGCAACTATTATGAACTTTACTAAACAAAGTCCTTACTTAAGAATCCTTTCTGTTCTGCCACAGGTAAACCTCAAATGTAATGCGATAATCCTACAGTTTTTTAAAAAGTTCACATTAAATGTTAAAATAGTTCAAAGTTTGTTTCCACCAGACAACTCGACTTTCCAAAATACTTCTCCGTATTCCCAATATCCTTCAAATATCTCCAGAGTAAGCAAATATTCTGTACAGAGGAAATCCTAAATAATTGCTGGGTCCTGGCTGCATCAAAATTGTATCCTGATTTGGTACCAAAGATGCTGCGGGCCATGTGCAGTTATACCCCAATATTCCAGATGGCTGCCGTGTCTCCATACTACGTTAGAGTTTGTGGCCTAGTATTGGCAAATGTAGTTTGTCATCGCGGAATTGTTGGTGAGGGTAGGAGGGCAGGGGGAGGGGTTGGCAGGGAGTTTCGTGCATATAAAGCCTCACACTAGATGGTGATGACATTCTGAAATGACTGCAGGCTTTTCCTTCCCCCTGAAAGCCTCCCCATAAACAGGTTTGGATTATCGCATCCCCGCGCTCGCTGAGTCTTAAGCTGTAAACCATTCCTTTCTAGCCCTAAAAATTAACATCTGTGGCTCTGGAGAGCTCTATTTCCTAGCTTTGATGAGTGACAAGGGCCCCTTGCTAAGCCATTGCACTCGTGCCCTGATTTCCAGCCTTGCGTGACTGGAGAGTTACACAATGAAGGAGTATGACAGTGGCGCAGTCAGCAGGTTTGGAAAGAGTAGTAATGGAGGTAGTCAACTTCCCCCAGCCATGTGTGGCCTCGTTGCCCTAAGCAGTAGCAGATTACACGCAGCAGCCAATAAAACGGGTAGCTGTCTGCTACAGACACAGAGGAGTCGCGCTCTGCCCTGCCCGCACCCCACTCTGCGGCGCTTCCTTACCTGCTGCTGGTGCTGGTGATGAGATCATACTGGACCGCCTGGAAAAAGAAACAGCAGTGACAGTGCTTGAATTTCAAGCACGTGTAGTGGTGGGCGTGGGCAGTGCGGGCTGATGAAAACTGTGTGTCCGGGAGCGGTCACGTCACGTGAGTGACGTTTCCAACGTCGTCTACGTCGTATTATAGCTAAAATGTAACTGGACAATAATCGTAGCAGAGTCAGAGACATAGAATCGACGGTGTCACCCCAGGTGATGGTGTCACCCGGTGCGGTCCGCACCCCCCGCACCCCCTTAGTGACGCCACTGTTGTGACTTATGGTTACGATACTTCAGCATGAGCGTGCCATATGTTTAAGGTAGTCCCATAACTTGTGAGTTTCATGTCTTTTGAGGTTTTGTGCTGTATACACTATTAATACCTCAGTCAACGTTAACCTTAATTTAAATGTTTTCAGTGAATACGCGAGGATAAATAAAATGACACACTCATGCACACTCCTTAATGAACATATGATCTTTGCCTAATATATTCTAACCACTCTAATTATCATAACACGTTAATATCGTGATCTTGGGAATCCAGACAAGATTTGAATAATTCATTTTCGTATCTGACAATATTTCTGCATCCCTAGTTAAAAGAAAATATATCTTTATGGATACAGCAGAGCTGAGTAATAGTGGATGGTAGTGGTTGGTGTGTGTGGGGAGGATTTCAGTTCTGGAGAAGGCCAGAAGTCAAGGGGTTAGTTTCAGAAGAAGAAAAGATGGTTCTAGGGGATAGGGCAAATCTACAGATATATTCATGCTTTCACTTTTTTTTAAATTTCTAAACCTTGTCAAGGTTTACCAGGCATATAACTAACCCTGGGCAAAGCACTACGCTATGCTTGCGTAGTTTGCGCTACTTCCCACTACGCAAACTGCACGTAGCACAGTGCAAACACGTGTAGCGTAGTGTAGCGTAGTGCAGTGGTCATTTTTTGCTTGCTCGCGGTCCTCAACGTCAAGTTGGCGACCGCGAGCAAGCAAAATGACATCCCGGCGAGACTTTTTCCTCATTCGCAATCAGCAACATCAAGTTGCCGATCGCGAGCGTGGAAAATAAACCTCCTGGTGAGATTCTCAACACGGGGAGGTCAGGTTTCTCATTGCGAGTGGTCGTGTATGCTCGTGACCGCTTGCGATGAGAAACTACCAGTTAGGGTTGAGATAACTGCCGCTCAAGTAAAAATCTACTTGAGCGGCAGAAAACGACAGCTCGCACTGTGCAAGATGCCGTTTTCAATGATTGCACAGTGCCGGATGCTTGTCCGCACTGTGCAATCATTGAAAATGGCATCTTGCACAGTGCGAACAGGGTACTACGCAGTTCACGTAGTGCTACGCGTAGCTCGCATAATGCGAAGTGCACTTCGCGTAGCTTCGTGTAGCGCTACTTCGCAAACTACGCCCAGCTCTACATATAACTGCAAATGATGGGAAATGGCTACAGAGAGGCCGTTTTTCGGGTAGCTGTCTAATTTATTGGAGTGAAATCCTTGTGAATGATGCCTAAAGATTTGAGCTTTATATATTATGAGAGGTACATCCAGAGAAGGCTTTGGAATGTGGAAGTGATGGTTTGTCTTGTCCAGAAATGGGAAATGCCTTCAGCGGGTGATGTTAGTTCCTAGGAGGCCAGTGGACAGGGTATTGCCCCATTGATGTCTCAGATGCTGCGTGGATGTCTGTGGATTTGAAGGGGTATTTTAGGTAGTATGATAAAGGGTTTGAGCAGATGGCTTAGATGATACTATGGTGTCATGTTTCATTTTCACTTGCTCTTTTAGTCCGTGTCAAAAATCACTGTGGGATACCAGCCACTTGGTGCTGGTAAGGAATCAGGGGAGAAGCTTGCATAATGCATAATTAAGCAGGTTCATGATTTGGGTAGGTAACATACTAATATTAAAGATAATGAACTTGGTGTTGGTAGGTTGAGTTTAAAATAATTAATGGACATCAATGAGCCAAGAATATGAGGGTAATCTTAGGTATGCCTGTCGGTGGCTAAGATATAGTCTTGAGCTACAGCAATGCCTTTGTCAGATACATGGAATCCAGTACAAATCGTTAGGGAGGAATGGAACCTTGACGGCATATCATGTTTAAAATAGGTAGTAGGGGAAAACCTTAAAGGAGCCTATCTAGACATATTGCTGTCTGTTAGGATGAATAAAGTGAACCGAATGAGGACAGTTTAAGTGACATCCATACGATGTAGACAACTTGGTGAAGGACTTGAGTAAAGACAGGTTTTAACATGGCTAAGACAGCAAAGAGGCCATAGTCATATGATGTTGCTTTTTTGCAATTTTAGGGTGCTACCAGTTTATTGATATCGACGACCTGGAGGTTTGTCATAGGTGATATGGAATGGGGGATGAGGTTTGAGTCATTGAGGACATTTAAATAAGTCAATGTTGTTGCCATTTGTTAATAAAGAGGTTGAAGACTTTGGTGGACTTTTTGATCACATGATTTGTTAGGTAAGTGCAAGTTTAAACAATATTTGAGTGTGCCATGCTATGTAAAGATATGCGTTGTAATGTCTATCATTTATAGAAAAAGCTTTGTGATCAAAACCGGTCCTAGGATGCTTGTTTCTAGTTCAGGGAGGACCTGGCCTGGCAGTTTGGACTGGACTGTTCCCATTGAACGCAGGGTCAAGACTGATTTGCATACGGCTGGGTACAAATTGGAATGGCATGGTGAGCAAAAAAACGATGGATTAGGCCCAGATCGCTGTACTGGGGTGAATGTATGACATTGTTCTGCATTCTGTCCATCAATTGTTCTTTTTGCAAGATCCCCTTCAGCCTCCCATGCCGCACTCACATCACACCGCACCTGAAGGAGCTTCATTGGCTTCCCAATGACAGATGTGCACAACTGAAACTCCTCACCCATTGTTTCAAGGCACTACATAACACTGGCCCACCATACTCTAACATTTGCATCTAATTTCACAAACCTTCCAGACACCTCTGCTCATCTGGACTCCTATTTAAACAAACACCATTCAGATGGAAAGCCAGATTCAGCAGTCAAACCATCTCTCACATTGCGCTATAACTGTTGAATGACCTGCCTCTATACATAAGAGCCTCATTTTCACTTCTTGATTTCCACAAGAAACTGAAGACCCAGCTTTTTGAGAAGTCACACTAGGCCCTTGGTGTGGCAAGACACACACTTGCGAAGTGCCTGTGTACCCACCCAATTGATAGTGTGCTCCTCAAATCTGCATAATATATGGTTTACGGTTGAGCAGTGGTAAAGGGAGGTAAGGGTATATTTAGGGGTTTGGGGTGGGTAGTGGTAAAGCAACTTAAGGGACATTTCAGGGGATTTCCCTCAAAAGAAAAGAATTAAATGAAACATGAAATTAAAATTAAATGTATATAACTATATAGATATATAGGTTTTAGTTACTTTGCATATACTTACCATGTGTAGTAAAACATCAACATAAGACATAAGACTAGCAAATATTTAGACCAAGGGATTTATAACACAATAGGTACTGTTTTACATCCCCTTCCCTTACTCAAAACTCTGTGGCTGTAACCCTTAGTCTCAATAGAGTCCACTTAGGAGGTCGTCCTAAGGTGGCATCACACTGTGAGAAACATGTGCCTCTAATGATTTCTATGTGTGCCCATAAAATGAATAATGAGATTGCAATTTGGGTGACTTCTCCAAACACGGGATGTCAACATGTTTTCAGCCCTAATGCTTCTGGGGTTCCCTCGGGACTCAAAATAAAATGAAAAAAGATTTAATAATTCAATATCAAATAGGAATAATTAAAATCAACATTTAACCAAAACTGTTATTAAAGATACCCAGGTAAAACTGTCATTCTCAGTGCGTAGCCAACAAAAAAGCAGGGGTGAATTCCCATATGCCTTCTGTGCATCTGCCACAGTGCTCATCTTCCATCTAAAATCCCACAACCAAGTGCATGCTAACCTAAGAACAAGCGTGTTTGGCATGTCTTTAGCCATTTTCCTTAACAAAATACCTGCCGTGCCTGGAATTAATCCCAAATGGCCTTGATTTAATTGTCCATATCATCATTAATGCACCAGTGGATTATGGTTATCTTTACTGTAGGGGTCGGTGCACTATTATCTTCCGATGCAGAACTACCCCCTCCTCACATGATGCCTCGAAAGATAGTGTATCAGCATAAGTTGTGTGGGTTGATCTTACAGAAGACCCCTAAGAGGAGGCTAGAAAACTACTAAATAACATGCAACATATATCTACTAGAACCTTTCTATAGAAGAATGAAAAAAAGGCCATCATCTCCAAATTATGGGGGTCATTAGGACGACCCCAGAGTAGGAGGGAACGTCCGCATGGGCTGCGGCGTTCCCTCCGTGCAGATTAGGATGTGACCGCCAGGGTGGCTCGAGGTTGCTGGACAGAATGTTGACCTGTTTTTAACCCGCTCATGTTAGTTACACTTTGGTCAACATTGTCTGAAAATAATACTTTGGTAACTACTGAATTCTGAACCTTAACCTTAAGCGGTACAAATGAGAGTCCTTTATTGAGCACTGAAATTTCCATGGCTGTATATTGGCAATTGGACAAAATATGTATTTGGATACCTTCCATATGTCTTCTTGGATCTTCTCCTATGTCCTGTATGTTCTCCTCCTGGTCCTGAACACTCCCTAGTCTATAGGTTGAGCTCTCCATCCACCTCCACTCCCCCTGAGACCACCTCTGCCATGAAAACTTGGACTCTTGGGTGTGGAAAGTGTTCGGGAGAGGTTTCTGGAGTATCCTGTCTTTAGTCAGATGATGTATCTGAAAAAGTAATAAAACGCTTTTGTGATCTCCTTTGACATTGTATGATAAGGTTGCTCTGGTTATTGTTTTTTTAGAAAGCTTCCTTTAGAAATAAATTAACGTTTTAAAATTTTAATTTTTGATGTCCCTGTTTTTTTTTTAATTTATTTTGAAAACCTTGAAGTCTGCTACAGTTTTTGCTACTATTTCCAGCAATTGTTTTGCTTCCTTACTCGTGGGGCCATTGCAGATCTCTCTCTCCAATGTTTTTAATTTCTTTCAACACAGCTTCACTTATTCTTATAACTGTTTCTACAGAGAGTGCAATCCAGTCTAGGGGACATATATAGCCAGCCCAAAAAATTAGAGCAAATACATATTTATCGCATCAACAATTTGCTGGCATATTCTTAACCTGTAGGCCTAGTGGTATTGTATTATTCTTCAAGTGTCCCAGCAAGACCTGAGCATGAAGCTGTGTTCCGATATTTTTCTTTTTGAGCCGTTTTAATCTCTCAATTTTATCTAAGTTTGTAGTAGCTGGAGCAAACTGGTCCCCACTTAATACAAATGGGTGTTCCAATAGTTTATTGATATGTTCCTCCATGTAACTGACAATATGTGGCTCTGACATAGCTCTTATGTATAACTGTGTGCAAACAAAAGGGACTACCTGTTCAACCTTCGCTTATTCTTGAATGTATTATACAATAATGTATTTTATATATACATAACACACACACCTCAATAGGTGCAAATCTACATGTAAGACCATTTGGAGGTGTGCCCAAATGACCTCCGTAAATCTGGGCAGAAGGCAGATTCAGTAAATGTAAGAAAATGAAACATACTGGGGAAGAATCATATACACTAGTTCGTCGCAGAGCCGACCTTAGTTAATCACTGCGTAGCCCAATAATTATCACCAAGTTTTAATTTGCATTATTCATATCATGGGTAGTGGCCCCTGTTTGCTCACCATTCCTGAGCTTATTGACAATTAAACATAGCATAAACATCAACATAAGACATGAGACTAACAATTATTTAGAACAGGTGATTATAACACATTAGGTTCTGTTTAAATCCCCGTTCCTTACTCAATATTCTGTGGCTGTAACGCTTGTTCTCAATACAGTCCACTTAAGAGGTCGTCATAAGGTGGCATCATATGTGAGGCACGTGCGCCTCTAATCCTGTCTATGTGTGTCCATAAAATACATTTTTAGATTACACCTTGGCTGACTCCTCGAAACACAGGCTGTAGATGCGTTTCGGTCCCTAATGCTTCTGGTCCTCTTCAGGACTTAAGGAAAGGTGAAAAAAGACATACCAATTCAATATCAAATATGAATAATTAAATTCAACACTTTAACAAACAAAACTGGTATTAGGACACGCAGGTGATACCCTTATTCTCAGTGCGTATTGAACAAAAAAGGAGGGCTGGATTCCCATATGTCTCTGTAATTGTTGCAGGCTGGTTGCAGGGAAATGTCTCTCTAATGTATTATTAACAAGGATTAACTTATTCTGGAAGTGTGTTTTACTATCACCACTGCAAAGGCAAGTGTTCTTAAAGGCCTACTTGTGCAAACAAAACTACAGGGTTTTAGGAAGCAATGATTTAATATCATTCTTGCCTTCTTGCACATATTTGCATAGATATTAAAATTCACTTTAATCTCAAAAGCATCAAAGATCACATTCTAAAACATTAAAAAGAGTATTAATAGCCGTGACTTCATTACTGAAATCTTATTCTTTCTACAGCTCATTTAAAGACGATTTGCCTTAACTTGTTCTCCAATGCTAATCAGATATGGCACGCACAGGCTTTGAATAGAGGCTATGCATTCTTTGTTTGAAAGCAGCAACATTATGCAAATTGTAAACATGCAAATATCTGAAAGAAAGAAAAAGTATTTATAAGCTTGAATGCGTTTCCACGGGAGAATTACCTCTATTAACAGACAAAAAGCTTGCCACACAGTTGGATAATACCACGGTACCTGCAGACGGCACTGTGTGTGCTTGTTTACTGTGATGTATGTAGGTAGCACGTGCACAGGGAAGGGTCCCCGGTTCTTTCAATGCGGCTGACAAGTACCAATCAGCAAACAAGTGATCGGATACAGGGCTTTTGCAACATACATCTTTTTCTTTTGTGAAAGCGGAATGTTCTTTTACTTTAAATAGAAACTGTTAACCTTTCTCAGAAGAATGGATGCAGGGTGCGTGCAATTAGTACGTGCAAACTATGATGCAGAACAAAGACGCGTAGCTCATTGAAATAAATGTGAGCCACCAACACTGTGGGTTTACATGATGAAGTGGCAAATCATTGCAATGTATCCCTGGTTTGGGTCGCCTCAGTGACGGTCCTATGGAAATGTACCCACTGCCTGCAGATACGGGAGAGTGATATTCTCTACACCAATCAATTCCTTTTACAGAGAATAATCAGTGGTTAGATTTTTCTTTGATTCCTGGTTCACTCCGATCTGATAATCCCACTCACGTGCCCCTCCTTGTTATGTCCAGAGTTACATTATGGCAATCTATAATTTATTCATGGTCAACTCTATCGGATAGTGCACTCGTGTTGTTTTGGGCAATTTCCACAGTGGCTGAGTCCATTAGTAATCACCCTATAATATAAGGGATTCTGTAATCCCGGTATAAACTCCAGTCCTGAATTTCCTTATAATCTTGTGAAGCACCCAGTCACTGATTTTAAAGAAAAGACATCGGAACTTATCTTTATTCATTTATTACAGCTGAGTTCTGACATCACAATTCCTGCTGCCAGAGTCAGCAGCCAAGGTGAAAGGCATGTCAGGTCACGGGGCAGTTTTTTTAAAGCAACAAGAACAAACCATTGCTTTTCTTTCTTCTACTCTATTTTTCTAGCTTGCAGTGAAAAGCAGAAAGAAAATTTTCACTGTTAGACCTGGGGGTCGCTAGTTGGGTGAGGTAGGTACCTTAGGCCAAATAGGGACCCTTGCTTCCACATCAGGGAAAGGAAGGACACATTCTCAGATAACCCCCGCTCACCCCCTTGGTAGCTTGGCACGAGCAGCCAGGCTTATCTTCAAGGCAAGTGTGTAAAGTATTTGCAACCACGCTCTCAGTAATCCAATGATGACACCACAAATGGACCCCACACGAGTTTCATAAAGGCAAGTATAAGTTTCTATAAAAAGATATACAATGAAACCACACTATATAAATCCAACATATGAGTATTTGTAATATTCCTCCTGGCCGGTTATTAGGCCAGCCAGCACTTGTAGGTTCTGGTGACATTAATGAGCAATTCTAGATGATCCACTGCAGTCCTAATGCAAAGCTATCTAGTTCGTAATGCAAGAATCAGGCACTTTGTAATGTAAAAATAATGCAGTTTGTCATGCAACAATCAAGCAGTTTGTAATGGCAAAATAATGCAATGTGAAATGCAACAATCAGATAGTTCATTATGCAACCTAACGCAATGCGTAATGCAACAATCAGGTAGTTCGTTATGCAAAAATAGTGCAATGCGTAGTGCAACAATCAGGCAGTTCGTAATGCAGAAATAATGCAATGCGTAATGCAACGATCAGGTAGTTCGTAATGCAGAAATAATGCAATGCGTAATACACTAATCAGGTAGTTCGTAATGCAGAAATAATGCAATGCGTAATACGACAATCAGGTAGCTCGTAATGCAGAAATAATGCAATGCATAATACGCCAATCAGGTAGTTTGTAATGCAGAAATAATGCAATGTGTAGTACGACAATCAGGTAGTTTGTAATGCAGAAATAATGCAATGCGTAATACACTCCAGCACCGATCACGGTGCCTTAGGTGGTCTCTCCGCCACTCATACTAACTCACGGTTAGCTCCCTTCAACAGTCCACCCCACACGGCTATGGTGTAAACCAAAGTGCAGCTCCGCACTCCGGCCCAGGTACTGCCAATCCTTGGCAAGTAGGGGCCGTGATACGAGCCGAAGCAGAGGCTCATGCTGCGGGACTGGGAGAGACCAAGAGCATCTCTCCCCGAGCCTGCATCCCGCCCCAGGTGGTGACATGCGTTACCTGTGGGGTGCGACCACACTCTCCTCTCCTCTTCCCACAACTTGGGCCTCCGATGCAACTTTGTGGATTCCGGGCAGTGGAACTCGGACCCTCCCTCGACGGGGTTGGTTTGAGGTCGGGCTGGCGGCTCTGCTCCTCTGGGGCTGCCGGTCCGGGCCGCTGTTGCTATGAAGATCTAAGGCTGCAACAGGGCACATGCACACAGCGCTGCTGAGACTCACTTGAGCTTTGGTTGTGCATGATCACAGGGCATTTCTCACGGAGGTCTCAGGCTGCACAAAGCAAATGCACACAGTGTCGCTGAGACTCACTTGAACTCCGGGTGCACGATAACAGGGAAATCCTCACGAAGGTCTCAGGCTGCACAAAGCACATACACCCAGCATCACTGAGACTCACTTGGACTCCGGCTGTGCACGATCACAGGGCAATCCTCACGAAGGGCTCAGGCTGTAAAAATCACACGCACAAAGCGACTCTTAGACCTGCTTGGACTCCAGGTGCCTACGATCACAGGGCAATTCTTACGAGGGTTTCAGGCTGCAAAAAGCACACAAAGACCGTCGCTGAGACTCTCCTGGAAACTTTTGTGTACCTGAGTTTCCGCAACAGGGACCCAGCTCACCTCGGGCCCCTGGGGATAAGTTTCTTCCGGACACAGCACTGAGCAAAGTCCTTTCAAGCAGGGGGACACAGCATACAGCAAAATCCCTTTAGCCTCTCCTTGATTAAAGCAGCAAACTGCAGGCCAGCCCCAGAACACACAGCAAGGGGCAGTCCTTTCCTTCAGTCTCTTCAGCTGTTTCTTCCTTGGCAGAGGTTCTTCTTGACCACTAAGTAGGTTCAATCCTTTTCAGTCTTGATCAATCCATTTCTCCCAAGTTCAGAGGCTTCAGCTCTAATAGTTATACCCCTAAATGTCTTTGAAGTCTTTGTGTTCCGGGGGGCACTGACCCCTGTTCAAACCAGTTCTGGGTGCCTCCCTGCCAGTGATACCTTCTTCCTTTGATTATTGGGAGTCTGGATTCTCAATCACTCAGCAGGAGACGAGACCATTGTTTTATGGCAGCAACCCAGACCTCTTCACCTCTATGGGCTACCCCACTCCCCTACCCCCCAGATGCAGGTCAGCCTGTTGCTGTCTCACCTTCTCCTCTGGGTCAAGACATTCCCCAGATCCTATCACTTTCAAACCCAGACAGTCAATCCACAACCAGGCAGAGACACACAGAAATGTTAGAGCACAAAAACCCAGCCACTTCTAAAAGAGTGGTTTTTAAACACACAATGCAAAAACCACCTACATAAAAAGATGTGTTATTACATTGTGAGTTCAAGCTCACTAAACCTCACCTCTCCATCTTAAGCCTTCGGGAAGATAGGCTGGAAAACATATTACACAGCCTCCCCATTCTGTCCTATGGGCAAGATGGCCTTACAACAGTGAAAAATTAAATGGAGATTATTTCACTGTCAGAACATGGTACACACCTCACTCAGTACATGTCCTACCTTTCACATGCACTGCACCCTGCCCTGGGGGTACTTTGGACCTACCATAGTGGTGTCTGATGTGCATAGAACGAGAAGGTTAAGGCCTGGCAAGTGGGTGCACTTGTCAGGACAACATGGCAGTTTAACAAACTGCATGCAGGCACTGCAGTGGCAGGCTTGAGTTCTCCCTTTAAGGCTACTTGTGTGGGTAGCACAATTAGTGCTGCAGGCCCACTAGTAGCATTTGCATTACCAGCCCTGGCACACATAGTTAACTTTACTAGGGACTTTACTAGTAAGGCAAGCAAACCAATCATGGACAACCAATTACCATTACACTTAACACAGGGATGACTTGCACTTTGACACTGATCAGCAGTGGGAAAGTGCTCAAAGCATCCAAGTTGGTAAAACGAAATCCATCACAGAATCAAAAATAGAGGAGGTAGAGGCAAAAGGTCAGGGGTAATCACGCCAAGAAATTCACTTTTTGCACTCCCAATAAAATTAAAGAAAAGTGAAAATATATCTACATGTTTCTGCACATTCCGAGCTACTGCAGCTTTTTTTTTTACTTGTATAGAACTTTTCTAATATCTTTTTGCAACAAATATCTAACAAGTTTTTGATGCGTTTAATTTTGCACTAGAGTTTTTTTTAATTCTTCTTGTTTGTTGCAACCATGCTCTTTCTTTCATATGAAACAGCTATGCATCAAGGTTTTAAGTGGTTTGTGGGAAAGGTGATGGTGTGAACATGTAATATGGGGGATAAAGATAAAGATATTGGCAAGTCACCTCCGAGTTCCATAACCCGATAAAGGAACTCGGCCTTTAGCCTCGTTCCTCTATATGGTTATGGAACTCTCATGGAACTCCTTGGTGACTTACAATAGCCTTATAATGTACTGCAGGGAGTACTTTATCACTTATATTTTAGACTTTTGACCACGCAACCATCATCCTCTCCCTCACACCCTACTACACTGCTATGACTGTTGGGTACCAGGCTGTAGGTAGAAAGAAATGAAAAAAATGATTTCAGAATTTAGTTTTCTATGTGAAGACATTTTCCTCTTCTAAGAGCATATGATGAGGATTTCTATTGAAAGTGTACAGCAGTCACAAGTAACATGAGTTTGTTCACTTGTACTCTCCATTGGCTATTGACTATTGACATCTTTCTTTTATCAGCATCCGTATATCAGGTCTTGAAAGCGACATGGGGACATGTAGGTATCGAACTCATGAAAGGTGTCTTGGAGAAATTTAAACAAGGGTAAAATCAATATTCAGGAAGCAAAGATTGCCCTTAAAGACCATTAAAAGAGAAGAGTTTTTTTATGTTAAAACAAAGTGAAAATGTTACATGGACAAAGTAAGGAGGATGCCGCAATTAATTTCAAAGTGCTACATGTCAACAAGGCCATTTCACAGCGCATACACATTCATAATATAATCAGGGGAAACAGAAAAAAACACACAATATTGCAAGGTAATGTCTAACAAAAAAACAGAATCAACAGAATAAGCCAGGCAAGTGCAACATCACAAAAACAATGTTTTAGAGATAAATAGGCATTTATTGTGATAAGATACGTCCTTATATGCGGCATTATCCTAATGCTGTTTTGTTTAAAAATTGCACTGCTTCATTAGCTATAATAAGCAGGGATCACAGTGCTAATAAGTACTAAATGTGTATCTGTTGGGTAGCTCAACCACATCTGAGGTTTCTTGGGTCAATACCAAGAAACTGACATGATGCCAATAACTTCATCTCTGTTGATGCCTAATGTGTTTTCTGTACAACCATTCACTGCACCTGTGGCTGCTGTCTCTGCCATGGGTATAGCAGTGGTGGATAGAAAACCTACGCAAAGAAATAGTTTTGCACCCCTGACCTGTCTGTTTTCAGAAAGAAAAATATGCTCTGAACAAAGAAGTGTTGTTTACGTGAGTAAAGCTTCTATGTACATCTACCCATGAATCAATAACTGCTTGTAGGTTTTTTTAGGTAATCCAGCCGGGCGGGATAGCAGCTTGATGATGAACTGGTGTGGATTACTGGTTATGTGTGTGTGTCCGGTGGCCACATCCTGCTGTTCTCTAAGTGAGTGAGCGAACCTCTAATGCAAATGTGAAACCTCTGGTCATCTGACAACTAGGGTGGGTGGTAAGTCCATTGTGATGGACTCGTTCGTTGTTAGCTGTAACTCTCATTTAAAGCCTGTGCAACTGTGTAATTTTAGTGCACTGTGTTATGACATCCTCTATGCCTCGTACTTGCAGTGAACCAGGTTCAAGAGCAGTTATTCACGGAGACCCCAAGCTTCTAATTCTCCATTAAACAAACAACTTTGGTCTCCAGGCGCTTCTTGCCTCCAAACCAAGGCTACCAGAGTTATTCAAGTCTGGGGCGATTGCCAAGAAAACCAATTGATCATTGACCAAAGCCTCCCTGCTGAACCTAGCGCGGGGCTGTTTTTCCTACTTTTTATCATGTGCAAGGCAGTTGAACCACACCCGAATAACTCAAAAGACAACAGCAGCACCAAACACACAGGCGGATATGTACAATGTCGTTAGCCTCCTTGCCTTAACGACATGCTCCGCCACTTCGGAAACGCAAGGCTGCACCATATTTACAAGAATGTGGTGCAGCCTTGTGTTTCCCCCTGCGATGGCGCTAAGTTTAACAACTTAGCACCAACGCAGGCACCCTTGCACGCAAGCGTGTCTGTGTGCAAGGGAGGATTGTTTATGTGTAGGAAAGTGTCCCGTCCTGCGCATAAACCATACTAAAATGCCGTTTTGTAAAGTTCATGTGTGCTGCTTCGTGAAGCACACATGACAGTTACAAAATGGCATTTTTTTTAAAGGTTTGTTCATGTACAGGAAGGGACACCTTCCTGTACATAAACAAACCATGGCATTTTGCTTTTTCCAAGTGTGCTGCACCAGGCAGCACACATGGAAAAATCAAAAACGAGGAGAAATAATTAATTTCTTCTCGTAATCGTAATCGTAATCATACGCTCATGTATAGCGCCTTATCACCGTAAGGTCTCAAGGCGCTTGCCTTGGGAACCCGTCCTGGTCTTTCCCTGCGAGATTATCCCTATTGGGCATCCCCAAGGTGAAGACCAGGCATCCCATCACGGTGGGGCCGTAGTGGAGATTAAGCAAGCTATTGCCCAGAGTTTCAGAGTGTGAACCCACGATTCGAGTAGGCACCGAGGCGAGAATTATCAAGTCCGTGGACATTATGAGCTCAAGACCCTGCCGCGTCGGGAATTGAACCCTGGTCCCCGGGTCTGACCTCTGCATCAGGGTCTGCCTCCTCTAACCGGTGAGCCACACTTCTCGTTCCGCCAACTTAAGACCAGGATTTTCCTGGTCTTAATTTTGGCGCTGCCTCCTATGTACGCCATCCTTGTACATAGGGGGCAGCGTCAAATACAATGGTTGTTGGGGTGGAATGCCCACCACAACACCCACTGCACACCCCTTTCACGCTAAGTTAGTGTGAAAGGGTGCATTATGTACAAGGCAGCGTTAAGCCACGTTAAGTAGCTTAACGCTGCCTTGTACATAAGACAAGGCCCCTATCGCTATGGGAAGATCACAAAACATAACGTTCCTGTAGCATAGGGGCTTGCACATATGCCCCACAGTGTCCCACCGACCCATTGTCATGCACAGAATGACACTTGGCTGGTCCGTGTAGGCAGAGGATCAAGTGTCCAAGTGTCCCTGCTATTTGTTCCTCACAAAGGACAAGGAGTGCCTGCTGTAACAGAACTACGCCTGTTTAAGAGGTGACAAGCAGGCAGGGGCTGACTGTAGCACTGCAAATGGGCTTCTAAACACAGTGGCGGCTCCTCCACTAAGGCGGAGGAGCGTCGCCCACTGCTGTGCAGCAGCAAAATAAAGGAAAAATGAAATGATAATAACTCGAGGTTATTATCATTTTATTTTGTCCTGTGCCAGCTTTGTAGGGCGGGGCAGGCTGCTCTGACACAAGAGCAGGGGTAGTGGTTAGCATACTTTGCAAGTGTGCATGAATGTTTGTCTGGCATCCGGGGCCGGCCAATCATTCATGCATACTCAGCATGTTCTCCTCCCAGGCTGCATTACAGCCTGGGTGGAGAACATGCCCATGCTTCCATTCACTGGCTGAGTGCTGAATCGCGGTGCTCAGACCAATCACAACGCTGCATTGCAGCAATGTGATTGGCTTAAGGGGGCCCAGGTGCCTACCAATCACACCACTACATTGCAGGGTTGTGATTGTCTTAGGAAGCCTGGGTGTGCTTCCTGTTCTGTTCCGGTGGTGCTGAGGGATGTGGAGAAGAGATGAGAAGAGGTGAGGAGAGACGCAGTGTGTGGTACGTTTTTTTAAATTGTGTTTTTTATTATTTACATTCTCCTTAACCTCCCCCCACCCTTCCCGCTCCGCCCCCCATCAGTGTCAGCTGCAACTGTCTAAACAGAGATAGAAATTCATTTTTGTCATTAGAGAGTCAAAATATAGTTCGAGGAATTAGTTTAATGAATAGCTTATGTCTATTGGTACAGACTTTTCAATATGACAGGGGGTTTCTCAACAATAAACATTAACGATGAAATATAAGGAGGAATTATAATATCTTCATTGAAAGGCCCTAAATGAGCAAGGGGTGATCAAATGCAGAAGGACATTCTATCATTAGCCATGTAAGAAAATGGCCAGTATGGAGTGTATTAAATTGCAGTGATATTTATAGACCCTTTTCCTACCCCTTTTAAGGACCAACAGAGAAAGATTGACAAGGAGACTAATTTGTCTGTAGGTAAAACATAGAAAATACAACTTGGCGACTTCAGCCATTGTTGGAACCAATTTTCAGATTCTGTGGAAAGTGTTGGAGTTAGGTATTTTAACACATATTTATTGTAACTCAAATATACAACAAAAACAACACATACTGAATATTGTGCCACGTTGCTTCATCAATCAAGGGCAGTGGCAGGCCAAATGGACATTATCTGTTAATTATGCCCATTTAGACAAATATGTTATAATTAAGTAAACATTAAAACCGCCTGGGCCTAAGTCTTAGCATTAATTCCCTGTAATAAGTTTGTTACTAATGTATCACATACTGAGAGATAAAAGAAAAAAGTCAGGAGGGGTAAATGATTTGCGAAAGATGCACCAATTTTGTGAAGCAGAACCAAGTTTGAAATGCAAAACTGCTTGTTTGAAGGCCTGTAACTTTTCAACTGTAGTCTATACCACATTTCAGTGAGCAGATCATGGCCTTGGGGGCAGTCTCCCTCGGAGTAATATTCACTGTGTATTATATTCTAGTCCAGTTTTCTGATCACAGGCTTTTCACCAGTATTTATCCTGCTTCTAGGTATACACATACATGGCAAAAATCAGGAGCAGATGAATACGTTCAAGCAGGATAGCCGAAGAGTATACAATTTGGTGAGTTGTGAGGGGAGATGGGCTTGAAAAACATGTTTGTTGATTCAACATACTGCATCTTGACCACTAGAGAATAGTTTTGGAGTGTGGGAGTGGAAAAGGACCCAGAGGATCGATACAATGCTGAGGCTGAAGGTCGGCTGTCATCCAAAAATGTTTGCTGTGTTGGGAAATGTGACTAGAATTTTAAGTGTTCATTACCAGTATATTCTGGAAATGTGAGGGTGGAACTGGCTGCAAAATCTCTTAGTTACATTTCTAAAACTTTCTCACTGGACCTTAGCTGCTGATGAGGTAGTGATGTAGTCTGTCCTCATCTTATGGTCTATTCCCAACTCAGTGACTTGCCCAGCTTGTGGAAAATGTGTCAAGGTCAATTTCGATGAATGGATTATTGCATGAAATCACAAAAATATGCCCGAGACCCACAGGCATCCGAAATACGCATCTTATGAAGGGTCTGCTCGTACTAAGTGCCTTCCAAACTGATATTGTAAGGATAGCCATGCTACAGGAGTTGCACGAGAGAGCAAAAAGGCACATTCATGGTTTGTGTGAAGCCCGTGGAAGAGCAAAGGGTTTTGAGAAGAAGGCAGTGGAGATGGAGAGAGAAACAGAATGATAAGGGCTGAGAGTCCCAAATCGATGGTGGAGGCCTGAGAAATAAGTGGAAAGGAATGGAATACTGGAGGGGGGATGACAGAGAAAAGAAGAGACAGTAGAAGAGCACAGTGTATGATAATAAGGGCTAAAAAAGACGTTAGGGGAGAGGTGAGGGAAGTATAAAGAAGAACGCATGCTGGTTTAGAAGAAAGAAAGAGGTTAAAGGTTAGTAGTGGAACTGGAAGAAAGGCATGCCTGGTGGAAAACACGGTGTGAGATCTGAGAAGATGATGGGAGAAAGGCTGGGGGAAGGAAACAAGGGAGATACGGAATTAATAGGAAAAGAAAACATTTTTAAGTGCAGAAAAAAAGGAAAAAAGGAGAAGAGAACTACAGACTGGTCGGAAGGACAAATAGGGAAACTATATGGGTGGAAAAAACAGGGAGATGGAATGAGAAGTTGGAAGGAATGTATGAAGAGCAGAAGTGCGGAGGTGGTGCTAACGCGGGATTACTGGTTACTAATTATCTTGCCAAATCCCTTCTTCCTGTCGACTGAATCGTTGGTACCTGTCTTGAGTAAAAGGTAATCTCGAGGTAAACAATCAATTTAAGAACTTACACCACTCTAAATGACCACTGACCAAAATTAAGTTTTAAAGATTTAATATAAAGTCAAAGATAACTGAAGATACAAACTTCTCAAGATGAGATTCAACAGGTAAATCGGTATCACTATGAACATGAACTTCTTGAATAGTCTGAGTCTGAAGAACAAAATAATAAGTACAAGTTCGAATACCATCAGGGTTGCTAAAATGGATACAAGTTGCAACCTCAAAGTCATTACAGAAAAGAAAATTAAGGTTAGTCTGTCCCTACACTATACTAAATGACATCCCTACTTAACAAGATCTTAACCCTCTAGGTGTCAGCCGTGGTGACTTCCTAAGAAGATCACGCACTTCTCTTTGTCTCTTCTCTGATAATGGGTCTCTCCTGATCAGCCTATCTGCCTACCCATCCGCTTCCTTAGGCTCCCAAAATCATCTGCTCTGCTCTCCTCCCGGGTCACTTTCCCTAATACCAAATCACATTTCCAATAGAAACGCCCCTTGGGACGCCCCTCACGTGGTACATCTTTCCGCGGCAAACTCCATGATGGTACTCTTGAAGACCCTCGTTAAAGTTGACCTTGGTTCCCAGGCAGCTTCTTCAGTGCGCTGATACCCCCTGAAATTCCTGGAAACTCCTACAGGCCTGCGCAAGGCGCCACTGAACAAAGTCCCTTTCATTCGAGCTGATTAGGACCCTCGCACCTGCATACAGCTCTTCCTGCAGTGGGCCTCAAATTCCAGACTTCACCATATCTTAGGCCATAAAACACTCTCAGAGCTTCATACTGGACACCTCACGACCTCTCCTCTAACGAGCACATGACGATTGGAACTACATGACATTATCGGCTCTGGCCTACTTGATTTACATGCAGCAGGTTCCTGCACTCTTAAAACGTTAACTTGATTTAAACAGCAAACATTCTTAACTAGCATACGTTTCTAAAATAACACATCTATAAAGCATATACTTTTAACCCTAAGTTCAATAGTACATTTTGAAAGAACCATGTCAACCTTGTCTCACATTATTTTAGCAGCACGTTTAGATTTGCTTGTGAATTGCCATGAGGCCTACACAAAATACTGGGTTCTTAGAGTTACATTCAACTCTTACATTATTCCTTTAACATGAGAACATGAGGTTTTCATATTCATCCCAAACATTTCTACATTAGTCTCACACAGTTATGATTATCGTTACTCTACTTTAAACATTCTATGCATTTCACCACTGAATATAAGACACTCTGTGTATTTCACTTCTAAATATAAACACTCTGGTGCAAAGTACATGTTAACTAACTACGTGCTTGTAAATATGGCGTACTTATACATTTTTTTCCAAACTTGTGCTCTCTCAGTCCCCCCTTTGATGACCTTCAGGGGTCATCATCACCATGACACTAAAAATGTAGAACCTTTAAAGTGAAGTCAGGACAGTACCACTTCTTTTCATACTCTCTAATGCTTTCAGACTCTTATATTGGGTGTCCTGCATCGCTGTCAACTCTTCTTCCTGTTTCTTCATAGCTCTCTGTAACCTATTTGCTCTATACCATTGATACAAACGCACCAATCCCCACAAAGTGATTACACAAATCACTACTATGATGATGGGTTTCAATATGTACCAAACGATACCCTTTCCTAAGTTGGCAAACCAACTTCCAACTTTACCCATTCCATGGCCTACTTTTTCCCACACATTTACCTTTGCCAGGTCCTCAATTTCGTAGTGTATGGCAGTGATGTTTTGTATATACTTCTCTAGAGGCTTTGAATTGTCTGGAATGTAAGTACAACATTCCTGGACCTTCAAGGCCCTACAGACTCCTCCCTCTTTTGCTAACAGAACATCTAAAGCAAGTCGGTTCTGAAGAACCATTGCCCTAATCGATTGCATCTCCCCCTCTATCAGCATCAAGGATCTTGCAGTACTGGCAGACAGTCTATCTACGACTGTAGCTAACCTCCTGATCTTAATGTCATTCATTATCAATCCTAAGAAAGGGAATGCAGCACCTATTACATCTCCGATTACTTCTGCTGCACCCAGCCCTCGCTTCCATCTAGTTGATATTTCTTTCTTAGGCGTGTCTAAATTCTCGACATGATATATTTTAGGGAAGACAACAGCCAGATAGCATGATCCGTACCAATTATCTGGTAACTTCACATAGGCATATCTTCCACATACAAAATATACATTTGGTATTGCTTGCATCCCTTTCATGAAGTTCTTAGAGTAGTACTCCAATTGAAAAGCATGTTCGCAATTGACTTGTCCTACATAAACGTTTTCATAGTAGGAGTAACTCCTGTGAATGCACAGTTTCCCCCGTTTCTCCTTATCCAAAGCAATTGGACCAATACTACCTTTTCGTTGTTGTGCCCTTTCTTCCTTGGTCCAATCTGTTTCTCCTTGTCCTGATGCCTTCAATGCCTTCTGCTTTCTGTATCTAGTATCTACCTGAGCTATAAACTTTTTCTCAACTTCTGATATTTGACAAGTCAGATTGTTGTTTCGAGCATGTGAAGTATCTAACGTTTTCCATGGAATAAACCATTTGTGTAATCTGTCTTCGCTTTTGTAGTAGTCCCATTTGTTCAAATGCTTGAAATTCGGAACCTCTGGCAATGTCGAGTCGAAATTCGAGAAGTAATACTCAAATCCGTCTCGTCCATAAAACATACTTAACAATAAACTGCACGTTATTCCATATGTCAACGGGAGATGATGGTATTTGATACCCTCCTCCACCGAAATTGGTAACTGCATACATACATAGCAGTCCTTTACCTCCATGGCATCAACATATTCATAAAGCAACTTAGCATAAGCATTTGACTTGTAATTCCCCTGTGATTCATCCATGTGTAACCTTTTTACTTCTGCATCTAACAACGCTTTGTCTTTCTCATTGATGTTTCCCTTTTCCTTAACTGTGGTAGTTCTCGGTGTTGACACTCCCCTATCTTCCTTAACTGTGGTTCCATCCCCTTCGTGTCCCGCTAGGAATGAAACAGTTACCACTAAAATTATAAGAGAAACCACTACTCCTAAAAATGTAACAGCTATACATTTTGCCCTGCGGTTCGGGTTGCCAGCCTCCATGTTCTCAAACAGTGTAGTTTTCGACTATCTTCCAGCATTCACTTCCTCTTCTTTTCAAACAAAGTCTTTCTCTCTTGCAATGTCTTTCTTGAAACACTTGGAAGCTTGACAATTTGTTTCCGCAAAACAGTTCAAAGTCCAGTAGAAAATAGACAACCCTAGCCCTTCTCCATCCACTAAAATGAAACCCCTATCACTTTTCTTCTTCCACTCGGCGCTAGGTTATCTTGCAACAAGTTTACAATTTCTTTTCAAAAGTCTTATTTTCGTCTGAAGTTATGTATGACTCAAGGAGTGACACTACTTCTTCATAAATGTCCATCCGAAGTATCATTCCCTCAGGTTCTGGACAGTTCGTACCACACCATGGAAAGTCAACCTTTTCTAGGATTATTCTCCTTATTTCGCTCAAGACAAGTGGACGGACGAAATTGAGAGTTAGCGTTTTTTCAATTTCTAGTCCTGGTACTATCAGTTCTATATCCACAATTACAAAGGGGTCCGTTCTAATCAAGATCACTTTCTTCACTTTTCCAGATCTGCACCCCTTTGAAGACATTCGTAGTATGGTTTTAGTCCACAACAATAAGCACTCCTAGCAATTCTACTACTCGTTCAAGCATTTCCAAACGAAGAAGAGTTCCCTCCAATATTGGATATCGTGAACAGCAAACTGGAAATTCAACTGTCTCTAAAAGCAATTTTCTTATTCCACTCAGGAGAGCAGGATGAACGATGTTGAGTGTCAGCAACCTTTCGGTCTCCGCTCCTGGCAGTAGAAACTTTATTTGCACTGTGATGATCGGGTCAGTTCTGATCAGTTCCACTTCCCTGATCCTCCCTGTTCTGTGTCTCCCAGACATCTGCAACAAGGTAGGTCCAGTCGGGAGTAGAGTATCTTCTGCTAGGCACTCGCACTCTACTTGATCTTCTAAGACCCTCCTCGGCTTGATCCTGGATATCTTCTTCTGGATCTGAGTCTTCGGATATAGGAGTAAGCGTTTCTTCTTGGGCCGACCTCAAACGTAGCCTTCTTCTTCTTGTTGGCCAAGTGGCAGCTCCAAGCCTTATTCTCCTATTCCTTGTCCTCCCACTTGGTTCTTGATCGCTCCGATACGGATCTGAGTCTGAGTCGTATTCACTTCTGCTCTCTCCTTCAGTTGCGTCTTCTGTCTCACTGCCGTCCTGCCTTCGCTCTTCTTCTGAATCCGATGCGTTCCCAACTTCTTCCGACACCTCCTCAGCTGCCTCAATCCCTTCTTGTGACTCTTCTTCCACTTCCGGGCTTTCGTCTGGGATGGGAGCTGTTCCTTCTAGAGGTGCTGGAACTCTTCTAGTATGGGATGCATGGATCCAATTTGGCAGCCCCCCGCACTTCACCGCGGTGTTCGTGATCAGGATTACCTGAAAGGGCCCACGCCAGCGAACATTTAGGCAGTTCTTCCGGACGTGTTTTTTAACCAGGACCCAGTCCCCTGGGTTCAGGTCATGACACAGGTTCCTCGCTGTTGGAACTTCAGCCGCATGCACCTGAAGGGACACAGAATGGATGGCGTCAGACAGTCCTTTACAATAATCCAAGATCAGATCATCTGTAATATTCAATAGAGCAGTAGTTGGAACTGTAGGAAGTCTCATGGCCCTCCCCATCAGGATCTCGTGAGGAGAGAGACCTGTCCTCCTATCAGGTGTGCTGCGCATGCTCATGAGCACCAATGGAAGAGCATCTGGCCAACTCAAAGATGTGGATGCCACTACTTTAGCCAATCTATTCTTCAAAGTGCCATTCACTTGTTCCACAATTCCTGAAGCTTCTGGTCGATAACTACAATGCAGCTTTTGATCGATATTCAGTGTGGAGCACAACATCTTCACTATTTCGCTGTTAAAATGTTTTCCTCTGTCCGATTCCAAAGAGGCAGGCACCCCGAAGCGCGGTATCAACTCCCTGAGCAACAATTTAGCCACTGTGAGTGTATCGCACCTACGTGTAGGGTATGCCTCAACCCATCTGGAAAATACGCATACAATCACCAACACATACCGAAGGCGATTGACTCTTGGCATTTCGATGAAGTCTAGTTGCATTCTATTGAAAGGCCCCCCTGACCTCCCAATGTGACTCAGTGTGACTGGTGTTCGTTTGCCTACGTTCAGTTGTTGGCAGGTAACACATCGCTTACATACTGATTCTGCTGCTATTCTGAACTTCGGGCAATACCAAGTCTGCCTAAAAACTCTCATCATAGCATCCCTTCCTAGATGTACTGGACCATGTATTTCTCTCGCCATGGGATTAGCTAATTCTTCAGGTAACACAGCTCTCCCATCTGCTGAAACCCAAAAATCCATTTCACTTCGCACACAGCCTGCTATTTCCCATGCCTTTTTCTCTTTTTCAGGTGCGTTCTCCTGCATTATTCTTAAATCCTCCCAAGTGTCTACAGTTTCTAACATCATACTTAATTCAGTCTTTTCTTCTGCACCTTCTATTTCCACCTTTGAGAAAGAATAACTTTGTTCCGCACAATAGCGTGCGACTTCATCAGCATATCTATTACCTTGTGACACAAAATCTGTATTCTTAGTATGAGCTACACACTTCACCACTGCAATATCAACAGGACCTTGTAATGCTTCTATCAGCAATCTCACAAATTCTCCATTTCGAATGGGCGAACCAGAGGAGGTCATGTAACCCCTCTGAGACCACAACTGCCCGAAATCATGAACCACACCGAAACCATATTGGCTGTCCGTGTAGATGGTGACTCTCTTTCCATTTCCTGCTATGCAGGCACGAGTTAGGGCAATAATCTCTGCTACCTGTGCGGAATGTACTCCTTCCAGGCAAGCGGCTTCCACAACTCCAGTAATGGTACAAACAGCATAAGCTGCTCTTAACCGACCAGTATCGTCTCTTAAACATGAGCCATCGACAAAGTAAATCTCATCAGGGTCAGACAATGGCTCATCCACTATATCTGGTCTGGGTTTCGTGCATAGTTCAGTCACCTCAAGGCAATCGTGGTCTTCACATCCTTCGCCTTCTATTACAGTAGGTAATGGCATCAAAGTAGCAGGATTCAAGACAGAGCATCTCCTGAGAGTCACGTTTTCTGCGGCAAGTATAACTTGCTCATAACGCGTGAGCCTACTATTGGTCAGATGCTGCGTCTTCGTCCTGGTCATTAACAATTCAACTGAATGTGGTACATACACCACTACTGGATGTCCCATTACAATACTTTCGCTCCTTTCAATGCTGACACCCGTTGCAGCAACGGATTTGAGACATCCGGGCAACGCTGCGGCTACTGGATCTAATGTAGCCGAAAAATATGCAACTGGTCTACGGGCATTACCGTGGGTCTGTGCCACGACTGACAAAGCACATCCCTCTCTCTCACAGCAATAGAGTGAAAACGACTTTTCATAATCTGGCATTCCCAGAGCCGGAGCACGACATAAATCGTCCCTCAGCTGTAAAAACGCCACCAGACATTCTTCATCCCATGGTACCGGATCACTCACCTCCTTGTGCGTCAGTTTCTGTAAGGGCTTTGCTTTCAGTGAAAAGTTAACTATCCACTGTCGGCAGTAACCCACCATTCCTAGGAACATTCTAACCTCTCTCTGAGTTGTAGGCGCATTCATTTTCATTATCGCCTCAATCCTCTCTGGGGACACCTTACGTTTCCCTTTTTCTAACCTGTGCCCTAGATACTGTACTTCTGTCAGACAATACTGTAACTTGCTCGGAGATACCTTATGTCCATTTTCAGCTAAATGATTCAGTAAGGCAATTGAATCTACTTTACAAGCTTCCTCTGTTTCTGACGCAACAAGTAGGTCATCTATGTACTGTACCAGAACCGAGTTCTGTGGCAGTACTAGATTCTCAAGATTCTTTTTCAACAACTGATTAAAGATGGATGGACTGTCTGTGAATCCTTGTGGGATTCGACACCATGTTAGAACGCGATCTTCCATTTTAAACGCAAAAAGGTACCTGCTCTCTTCATCCAATGGGATTGAAAAGAAAGCCTGGCAAAGATCTATCACTGTGAACCATTCTGCTTGACATGGTATTTGAAACAATATCACTGATGGATTCGGTACCACGGGACAACATGAAACGACTATGTTGTTAATCTTTCGTAAATCCTGAACTATCCTAAACTTCCCACTAGGTTTCTGCAAACCCATAATCGGGGAGTTACAAGGACTGCCCACTATTTCCTTCAGTATTCCCTGCTGTATCATTGACTCGATCACAGGCTTTATTCCTGCAATCGTTTCCTGGGACAATTTGTATTGAGGCGTTCTTGGAAACTCAACATTTGGTTTTACCAGAATTTTTACCGGTTCTACCCCTTTAATCAATCCTATATCTTCTCCTGTGAAATCCCACACCTCTGACGCCACTGCATCTCTTAAGTCTTGTGGAAGATCTTCTACAGTCAGAGTAGGATATAGTTCTACACAGAATTTTGAATTGGCCACCTTAAAGGTAGCATCATCGTCGGTAGTCTGTACCTCCACTCCTTGTGGGGTGCAGTATATGGTGCAATTCAATTTGCATAACAAATCCCTACCTAACAGACATACCGGACTCGAGTCACAAACCACAAACTGATGTTCGTTCATGTGGTTTCCAATTTTCACAGACACTGGTTCTGTCAAGGGACTAGTCATTCTTTTATTTGCGACTCCTACCACCTGAATTGTTTCCCCTGACATCGGCAAGTCTGGAACCACCGCTTATCTCAGAGTCGAACGAGTAGCCCCAGTGTCCACTAAGAACGTAGTGGGACACCCTGCCACTTCTGCCTCAACAAATGGCCCTCTCTGATCCACTTCTAGAACTGCCCCGAGGGTACAGTCCTCTTCACTGCTCACCCGTTGTCCTGTCAAAGGATCAATGTAATAACATTTTTCTTCCTCGATAAACAGAGGCATTTGTTTAAAGACCTTTCCTCCAGCTGCTATCTTCGGTGGCTGTGGGAATTGGGCCCGTGGAGCCGAAGTCCCCCCTTTGGCCACCTTACTACTTGGGACTGTCACTTTTTGCACTGGGTCTTCTTGGACCTGCTCTTCTACTTCTTGCTCTCCGTTTTCAGGGTTAAAGGGACACTCGCGTCGCCAATGCCCCACCTGATGACACAGATGACACTTTGTCGTTTTCTTTAAAGTGGCAAAGTCTATCCTAGGTCTCTGCCCTTCTTCATTATCTTTGTTCTGACCATTTGGTTTTCGTCCCATCCCCTGCTTCTGCTGGCCACCCTTCCCAGCGGACTGCATTTGCACCACCATCAATTTCTCCTTTAGATTCTTGGCTTTAGAATCTATCTCGTCACTGCAGTACCTCGCATATCGTAAAATCTCATCTAGTGGTTTGTTCTGCCAACAGATTAAATGTTGCTGTATCATCAAACAAATATCAGGTCTCAACCCCAAGACAAACTTTGACACGAACTGCCCTATGTCTTTGGGATCCATTACATCTAGTCCACTGTATTGCTTGAATGTTTTCAACAATCTTTCATAAAACTCGTGAACTGTCTCCTTGGGTTCCTGCCTTGTTCGGTCTATTTTTACCCAATCTATATCCTGTGGTGGTACCTTATCTTTCAGCCATGCTATTACCCTTTCATACTTTCACATGACAATCTCAGATGGTCCATTTGTTCGAACATCCCTCAATGGTTCAGCATTTGGCCATTCGACACTAGTCTTACAAGGGGTCCACAAATCAGATGGGACCACGATGTCAAACAACGTGTTCAAATCTATCCACAATACTTTCGAAATTTTAACAAACCTCTCTACCTGCTTATACCACTCGACTGGGTTGTCCCGCAACTTCGGAAATGAGTTGGTAAATGCGGCTAAGTCTCCTCTACTCCAGGGCACATGTACATAATTTCCATTTGATGTTTCTCGCAAAGGGAATGCCTCCATCTGCATTACCCTTCCCTCAGGGGTCATCACATTTGTACTTCGCCTAACTGTGCCCTTTTTCGACCACCTTTCTTCCCATTTATCCAGTTCTCTCCACACTCTTATCCCTGTTACCAACTCTCTTATGTGTGTTTTTAATCCAGCAGTTCTCTTCTCATCTAGATCTTGGTCTGCGTACTGTAATCTGTGGTTACTCTGTAATGCCCTTGTCCTAGACAAATCCACGGCATACTTGTCTGCCAAATCAGTCAGTTTTTCATGAACCGCTCTAGCTTTCCTAGTAATATCCTTTGCCATGAACAATAACTCATCCTGTTCATACAATTCTATTCTCTCCAAAGGCAATGTTCCATCTATTATCTCATCTACATCTGATTTTAAACTGGTAACATCAAGCCTTTTTGCCTTTATTTCAGCTTTCAAGACACTCAATTTAGCTCCTCCATCTGTATCTCTCCCATCCCAGCTCCGAGATCTACATTTAGGTATTGGTGAATTATAGGGAGTCCTCCCCTGTTCCCATCTCTCTAAGTCCCATGCCTTTCCGTCTTCTCGGGGTGGGTGGTGAAACACTCCTTCATGCCTCATAGCCCCTCTCTCCCCTTCTGGGCTAGTTTCACGGGATGCAGGGTAAGATGTTCCCTTACTCCCTCTTTCTTCCCTACTTCCCTGTGATTCTTGATTACTTGAAGCATGACGGGACCTGTCACTATTCTCCTTCCTCCAATGTTGGACATCTTCCCCAAGCGTATGATGAAGGCACCTAAACCTATTCTGAAAATTCCGTACCGCCTCATCTCCTCCGTTCCCCCAGAGACGGGACATTTCCTCACATTCTACAATCCTAGTATTTTGTTCCGGCTGTTCTCTCTGATTTGTAGGACCTGCATCCCCCCTATTCTCTTGACTTTGGCCTTCCCGGCCCTGACTACTCTCGCTGGCCCCACAATGAGATACAGTTCCGTTACCCCTGCTTTCCCACTCTGGTTCCGTTCTTGTCCTGTTACTCGGAGATACTATGGACCCGTCCCATTCCCTCAAATCAGCTCTTAACTCTGAAAAAGATCTTGGCCGCGGTCCCCTTAGATCCATTGGTCCTCTCGGACCTCCCTGTTCTGAATTGGGACCGACAGTTGTGTCTAATGGGGTATTCCATGTTACTGATCCTGGCAATTGTTTCCATGCATTTGTCACATTATTCCTCCTTTCCATCTCAATCCTTTCCCTATCCAATTGCCTTTGTTGTTCCCCTCTATCTCTCTCAGAATTATAGATCGAAACTATGGGTCCTATGGTAACAGGCACTTGAAGAGCGTCTGGCAATCCCACAGACTCAACCCTTTCTGTGGTTGGCGTTTTCTGCACCACAAACCTTCCCACTACACTCTGTACAGTGTTGTTTGGAGGTGTTTCTCCGCCTTTGCTAGGTGTCCATTCCGATATAGGGAGTGGTGTATATCCCTCTATCTCATTCCCATCTTCCCTTGCGAGCCCTCTATCTTCTATCAAACCCACTCTCGGAGGTGGTCTATCCATTAACAATCTGTTTATCAGATTGTCCTCCGACTCGCTTTCCTCGTCTTCTTCCATGAGGTTTCCTCCTCCTGACACCTCCCTCATCGGATACATCTTCTCCACCTCAATAGTCTGTACCCTCCAACGCTTTTCCTCCTCATCCCATTTGGAATCTCGCACTGCCCTTACCGATCGCGTCAGCCTTTGTTGACGCCTGTTCAAATTTCGGTCGTGTGCAGCCTTAATCCATGCATTAAGAGCCTCAAACTGTGTTGGTCTAGGTGAGGGTTTCAATGAGGACATGGTTGCTTTTAGCCGATGTAACACCTCTAATTTAAACGTCCCGTACTTCGGGAACTGCATTTCCTCATTTCCTTCCGTAAGCTTATTCCAAGCCCCAATCCACAATATCGTATGCAGCCCAACATTCGTTGCCATATAATGAGCTGGCGTACCCTCTGGGGGAGCCTCTTCCCCGTAATAATGTTCACTTCGTTTACGTTTAAAAATCCCTTTCAAACACTTAAAACACTTCATGATTTCTCTTTTCTCCGCGTTTGTTTACTTCCTGATGATATTCCACCAATCTCGGCGCCGTTCTCACTACCTGGCCTATCCGTACGCGGCTTTCCTCCGACGTCACTCTAGCCGCCCAACCAGAGCGCGGCTCTAGCTAACGTCACACCAACCGCTCAATCACAGCGCGGCTCTAGCCGACGTCACCCGTCCCCCTTCGCAGCAGTTCCCCTCCTTTCTCAGCTCGTCTCCTCGGTCATGCACGCATCCCATTCATACACTGAAAAATGATTACTTCCGTCCAAGCGATCACCTTTCTTTGACTGTACGCCCACAGTCTTTCTGTAGTTGTCACCCTAACTTGGCGAGATGTCTTTCCGTTTACTTCCAGACAATCGCCTTCTCCGATAGGTTACTCACACGCAGTAACTTTCGACCAGCGTCCGTTACTCATACACTCACTCTTACACTCCCCCTATCTTGGATCCACGGCGGTCAATGGTACCTCGTGACCTCCGTACTATGGTCGACAACTACCCTGGATGTTCGATACACCCAAAACCACTTAAGCTCTGGCCTGAACTTAAGATTTCACCAGTACACCCGTTTACCAGGTTACCAGTTTACCAGGTTGCGCGCGCTCACAACCTTCTCTCATTCACACTACAGGCATTCAACTCCGCCAGACATTACAATACAAATACAACACAAAACACCGCAATCTGTTCACGCATGACCCTTTTTATACTCACTCTCCGATACTGCTGCTTTTCTCGCACCGTCTGCACCTTTCGGCACACGATTCTTCCGCTGCTCGTCTCTCGACGTCTCGGGCCTTGGGGTAAACTAACCTCTCTAGATTACCTTCCTCAAGAAGATAACCATCCTCACTCTGCTACCAACTGCTAACGCGGGATTACTGGTTACTAATTATCTTGCCAAATCCCTTCTTCCTGTCGACTGAATCGTTGGTACCTGTCTTGAGTAAAAGGTAATCTCGAGGTAAACAATCAATTTAAGAACTTACACCACTCTAAATGACCACTGACCAAAATTAAGTTTTAAAGATTTAATATAAAGTCAAAGATAACTGAAGATACAAACTTCTCAAGATGAGATTCAACAGGTAAATCGGTATCACTATGAACATGAACTTCTTGAATAGTCTGAGTCTGAAGAACAAAATAATAAGTACAAGTTCGAATACCATCAGGGTTGCTAAAATGGATACAAGTTGCAACCTCAAAGTCATTACAGAAAAGAAAATTAAGGTTAGTCTGTCCCTACACTATACTAAATGACATCCCTACTTAACAAGATCTTAACCCTCTAGGTGTCAGCCGTGGTGACTTCCTAAGAAGATCACGCACTTCTCTTTGTCTCTTCTCTGATAATGGGTCTCTCCTGATCAGCCTATCTGCCTACCCATCCGCTTCCTTAGGCTCCCAAAATCATCTGCTCTGCTCTCCTCCCGGGTCACTTTCCCTAATACCAAATCACATTTCCAATAGAAACGCCCCTTGGGACGCCCCTCACGTGGTACATCTTTCCGCGGCAAACTCCATGATGGTACTCTTGAAGACCCTCGTTAAAGTTGACCTTGGTTCCCAGGCAGCTTCTTCAGTGCGCTGATACCCCCTGAAATTCCTGGAAACTCCTACAGGCCTGCGCAAGGCGCCACTGAACAAAGTCCCTTTCATTCGAGCTGATTAGGACCCTCGCACCTGCATACAGCTCTTCCTGCAGTGGGCCTCAAATTCCAGACTTCACCATATCTTAGGCCATAAAACACTCTCAGAGCTTCATACTGGACACCTCACGACCTCTCCTCTAACGAGCACATGACGATTGGAACTACATGACATTATCGGCTCTGGCCTACTTGATTTACATGCAGCAGGTTCCTGCACTCTTAAAACGTTAACTTGATTTAAACAGCAAACATTCTTAACTAGCATACGTTTCTAAAATAACACATCTATAAAGCATATACTTTTAACCCTAAGTTCAATAGTACATTTTGAAAGAACCATGTCAACCTTGTCTCACATTATTTTAGCAGCACGTTTAGATTTGCTTGTGAATTGCCATGAGGCCTACACAAAATACTGGGTTCTTAGAGTTACATTCAACTCTTACATTATTCCTTTAACATGAGAACATGAGGTTTTCATATTCATCCCAAACATTTCTACATTAGTCTCACACAGTTATGATTATCGTTACTCTACTTTAAACATTCTATGCATTTCACCACTGAATATAAGACACTCTGTGTATTTCACTTCTAAATATAAACACTCTGGTGCAAAGTACATGTTAACTAACTACGTGCTTGTAAATATGGCGTACTTATACATTTTTTTCCAAACTTGTGCTCTCTCAGTGGACAGAAAAGAATCACATATGGTTGGAAGTAAATGACAGCCTTCATCACAAGCCTTTCTTTTTGGTGCAAATAATTTACTTACGATTGCACAAAAATAGTAAGCAGGTATGGAAATTGTTTAGCACAAGATGAGCTACAAAGTAATGGGATGCAGTGCGCTACTGGTGATTTACAGTGGATAATGCAAAGTGAGGTGGACAGCGGAGGTGGGTTCAGGGAGGCTGCATCTAAAGCAGGGCTGGGGAGGGAAATTACTATGCCACTGCATTAACAATGTGTGCAAAAGAAGATTTTTATTGGGAGAAAGTTGGGCTTATCCTGCATCTTCAGCTGAGCTGCACAAGCTATAATGCCCTAAACACCGTCCTAACATTTACCCCTAGCCCTTCCGACCTCTCCAAACAGTTTCCCACCCCAAATCCCTCCCCCAATGTTCTCCCCAAAATTATGACATTAACAGAACATTATGATTTAACTTCCTTATGTGCCCTTACTTACATTCTCTGCAACTTTCACAACTGACTAGCCTGCCCACCCTTGAACCAGGCCCATGATTCTGCATTCTTTCTCTCTCTTCCCTGGCTTCCTCTGTCCCCTTTTCTACTGCTAATCCATATCACCATTCTTTGAGTCCTCACACTGCTCGCTCCTAATCAATAACTTACCAACAATTCACCCCAGGGACCAGACTGACCCAAAATCTCTGTTTTGTGCTGGAGCGGGTGGTGGGAATTTTCAGCTTGACACCACGGGAAAAGTGCTCCCCTGGACACCAGTGGTGTGATGATGATTTACAGCTGCCACGCAGCTGAATGTGCCAGTTCTCGCCTCCTCCAGCCCCTCCCAAAGCTTTCAACTCACCTCCTGGGTCCCATGTTGGGAGGAAAATCACTATGCTACTCCATTAGCAAGGAATGGAAAAGGCCAGTTTTATACTGAGCAAGCTGGGCTAACCCTTACATCCTTCTGCTGAACCTCACATGCTATTATGACCTAAACAATGTCTTAACTTAACCAAACATTATGATTTCTCTTCCTCACGCGCTCTTCTTTACATTATCTGTCATTTTCTCAATAGTCTAGCCTGACAGCTCTTGGACAAGGCCCCCCTCATGATTATCCATTCTTCCTCTCTCTGTCCCCTTTTATAGACATCTCCATTCTTTAAGCCCTAACTCCACCACCAGAAAACCCTCTTTGAGGAGTTCTTTCTGTCCCCCACCACCACCTTCTCCTCTCATGCCATTCTCCTATGCTCTCCATTAGTTAATCCAGGTATAATCTATTACTTAGTAATAACAAATGTTCTCCGTTGTGCCAAAACAATAATAATAATAATAATACTGGATTTTATAGAGCGCAAACAGCTACCTCTCGAGGAGGTGTCCCGGCGCTGGTAGAACACAAATAACCTGAGGCAAGAGAGTAGGAGAGCTAACGTGGCTGGGAGAAAAGCCATGTCTTTAGCAGTTTCCTAAAGCAGGGTTCGGAGGGGGCCTGTTGGATTGCTTGTGGTAGGGAGTTCCACAGAGCGGCAACGTTAGCTGAGAAGGTCCGACCGCCTAGACGTGCCTTTTTTGCCCGTGGGACGATCAGTTGGACACGGTCATTAGACCGCAGTACACGGCTTTGGACGTATCTTGGAAGGCGGTTTTTCAGGTATTGTGGGCAGAAGCCATACAGCGATCTGAACGCCAGCGTCAGAGCTTTGAATTTTATTCTGTTGGCAACTGATAGCCAATGCAGGGTTCGAAGATGCGGAGAGACTGACTGCTTGAAAGGAATGCGCCGTAGCAGTCTCGCAGCCGCATTTTGAACTACCTGAAGCTTGTGAGTCAGGTATTTTGGGAGGCCAAGGTATAAACCATTGGCATAGTCCAGCCGTGAGGTGACAGTCGCGTGGACAACCGCTTTTCTACAGCTCTCCGGTAAGAGTCTAAGGATTTTCCGGAGGTTTCTCAGTTTGCTCAGACAGCATCCGGCCACTTGTTGAATATGGGATGTAAAGGACATGTTATCATCCCACCTCACTCCAAGATTTTTTGCCGAGTGACTGGGTGAAGGGGGCGGGCCCAACTCCGTCGGCCACCAGAGTTCAGGGGCGGGGGGAGGACCCTTACCGAAGAAAATGACTTCGGTTTTATTAGCATTTAGTTTTAATTTATTAGTGTTCATCCAGTGCGCAATGTCCTGGAGACAGCCTTTGAAATCAGAGAAGGAATCCTGCGTCGTCTCCGAGTACGGAAATACCAACTGGGTGTCATCGGCATATGAGATTGCCTTGACACCCCAGTTGGCAATTAGCGTGAAGAGAGGAGCCAGGTAGATGTTGAACAAAAGGGGGCTGAGGGCCGATCCCTGCGGAGCTCCACAACTGAGGGGTTTAGGTGTGGAGGAAATCGTCCCCAGTGCCACCTTCTGCGTTCTAAGTGAGAGGTAGGAGTTTATCCACCCCAGCGCTCTGTCCTGAATACCTATCTCTGTTAGCCGGCTGAGTAGCCTGGCGTGGTCCACCGTATCGAAGGCGGCCGACAGATCCAGGAGTACCAGCATTGCTGAGTTTCCTGCATCCAACGACCACCTCACTGACTCGGCTACCTCTATGAGCGCTGTTTCAGTACTAAATCCGGGACGGAAGCCCGATTGAGTTTCATGTAGAATGTTGTTAGTTTCCACAAATTTGCTCAGTTGGCGCTGTATAATTTTTTCCAGCATTTTTCCCGGGGCCGCTAGTAGGGATATTGGGCGGAGATTCGTAAGGTCATCTGGGTCCCCATTAGGTTTCTTCTTTAGGGGTAGGAGAGTGGCGTGCTTCCAGATGTCCGGGAAAGAGCCTGAAATGATGGACGAGTTCCAAATACATTGAAGTGTGGGGGCTACTGAATCAAAACAAGACACAAGATGCACACACAATTCTACTGTTCTTGATAACTTTTACCCCCTTGACCTAGAAAATGCCCGAACTTTCAGTTAATCTCCTTTCCTACGCTATTTATTGTGGCGGGTCTGCGGGACCCTCTCCATACTCTCCTGGGCAACACATGTACCCAACAGAACTAGTCCCTTTCCTTCTTTCTCTCATACAGCTTGAATCTTTCTTCATCATTTAATCATTTCCAACCCAGTAGATTAAACCAAGTAATTCTTCTCGGATTCAATACCATTAAACCTGAACATGTCCACTTTGCTCTCCAATCCCACACTGTCGCTTTTTAATTTCACTTTGTAATCCTTCCAGTGTGGTTGCATTGTTTTTAGCTGGCTCTTCTCACCTGCGTTACATCTGTAGGCTTCCTGCTTCCCCGGTCAGCTGCAACCAGTTCCTGCTCGATTATTGCGGAGAGAAGCAGGCTCCTGGGGCGCTTCGGGTCACAGAGAGGGGAGGGAGATACCCGTAGTTAGCGGTGTAGTGTTTTCACTAGTACTCTTATTTAAGCCCCATATGTACGCTGACTCACCAGTAGATTGTGCCATCCGGTACCCTTGAACACTCTGCATACTATAACCCTCTTTTATGCCCCTGGAAATGCTGCTCTGCTAATTATATTGCTGCCCGCTTACTTTAAGATGCTGTCATCATACTTTTAAACATTATACTTTTTAATTTCACTTTATAATCCTTCCTGTACCGTTGCATTGTTTCTAACCAGCTCCTCTCACCTGTGTACTATCTGTGGGCTTGCTGCTAACCCAGTCCGCCGCGAGCAGTTGCTGCTTTATTGTTGCGGAGGGTGGCAGGCTTCTGAGGCCCTTCCTGTCTCAGAGAGGGGAGGCAAAGTCTGGTAGTTAGCGGTCTAGTGTTTTCACTAGTACACTTATTTAAGCCCCATGTGTACGCGGACGCGCCGCTGGCGTGCCAAAGGCACGCCAAAAGCAAGCCCGTATGCGCCAGTCCGCGTCCGAATGCACCCGGATCCCGGGACCCTGGCCGTCACTACAGGGAACAGGTTACCAGGTTTATTTATTCGAGGGAAGCCCTATTAAAGAATAGGGAAGGTGAGAACTATCACTCTTGTTTTATCCTCCCCTCTGAGAGTCTCTATGAGCAGTCTCAATGTACATGTATCTCTTGTGGTTATTCTGTACCCCTATGCCAAAATCCTCTGAAGCCACACAGGGTAAGAAAACCTACAAATAACCCTGCTAACCCCAGTATTGTTTAAGATGAGAGATATAGTGGTCTCCTTCTAAATCCTCGCTCCCTTATAAAACATGTTAGCATTTGCGATCTTTTTAGCTGAATTTGAATCTGATTGGGTCCTAATCACGGAAACTTGGGCTAACATTGCCTCAGAACCCAATCTAGTCGACGCTATCCTGATTAACTACTCTATTCTGAGGGTAGACAGGGTGGGGCATATGGATGGGGGCCTGGCTATTGTTTTTAAATCGCATTTTAAATGTTTGATAGAATCAGGTTTCAATTTATAAACCTGTGAAGTCCTCGATTTTAAACTTATTACCTCAGCTACCTTCCCATTTTTGGGCCTGTTGATTTATAGACCCCCAGGTCCTAGACCTCGGTTTCTTAGGGAACTCACACTCATTTTAGAACCTTTCCTTGCAGAGAGCTGGTTGACCATTCTGGATGATTTTAATTTTCACCTAGAAGAGACGGACAACCAAGACTCAAGTACCCTCTTAGAGGCGCTTGCCAACCTTGGATTGTTATAACTATTATCCGCTCACACCGATAAGGCGGGTGATACTTTGGATGGGAATTTTATCAATGATATCAGAGTAGCTTATCAAAAAACTATCTCTATTTGCTGGTCTGATCACAGCGCCGTTGTCTTTGATCTCCTACCCCTCCCAGCAGCTAGAAACAATAGAACTCCTCTCCCTCCGGACCAATCTAGAAATTGGATAGGTGTCTCGGCCAAGACACTAGCCAGAACTTTAAATAGTATCCCCTGTGTAATCCAAGAGGACTCTGATAGTGGGGCAGAGACCTTTGCTGCATGGCTGGAGACTGCTGCAAATAAACTGGCCCTCTTGGAGGCAATCATTCATAAAAACTGCTCTCGATCTGCTCCCTGGTGCAATGATAGGCTTAGGATGCTTAAACAAGCATGCCGCCATTTCGAGCAGGCTTGGAGGTAAACCCTAGATGAGCAAGAAAGAATCTTATATAAAATGAGTATGAAAGAATACAAGCTCGCACTAATGGAAGAAAAGTCTAAATATTGCATCCATAAAATCGAAAATGCCTCCTCCACTAAAGAACTTTTCAAGCTAGGACAAGTGCTTTCGTCCTCACAACACAAAGCAGAGCCGGAGAGTTCACAAGCCTTCTGTAACCAGCTATCAACCTTCTTTCACTCCAAAATCAGGAAAGTTTACACAGGCTTTGACCCTAGCCTTACGGTTCGTACCCAGTCAATTGCCACCAGCTGGCCCCCAATAAAGTCATAGGGGATGCCATCTGGTTCAAGAATAGAGACTAAAGGTCTCTCCGTGTTTCCTATTCTCTCGCCCAAGCTGGCTGAACAATATCTCCAGAAAACGTATGCAGGATCTTTTCTAGAAGCCTGCCCTCTAGCAGTTCTCCATATGGATGCCAATATTATAGCAAATCCACTTTGTAAATTAATGAACAATGTGATCCTATCCGTATCCTTTCCTCGAAGTTGGAAGCAAGCTATCATTAGGCCTCTTCTAAAAAAAAAAAACAAGTCTAGACATCACAGATTGTAAGAACTATCACCCAATCTCCTTTCTTCCTGTTCCAGCAAATATCCTGGAGATGCACCTTAACATCCAATTGATGGAAATTGCAGAACAGCAACTTTGGCTTAATGATTCCCAGTTTGGCTTTAGGAAACACCATGGGAAAGAAACTGCTTTAATATCAACCACAGACTGTATTAGGCGCATGGTGGATGAAGGACTAGGGGTGGCGCTGATACTCTTGGATCTGTAAGCAGCATTTGATACCATTTCCCCTACGATGCTGCTGGATAGACTCCAAAGTCTTGGCATCTCTCATCAAGCATTAGCCCTCTTGTCCTCTTTCCTTAGGGAAAGATCCCACAGGATGACATTACAGCACTTCTACTTAGAGGCCTTTTCCTTACCTTGTGGAGTGCAGCTGGGCTCATCGTTGAGCCCTATGATTTTTAATCCCTATGTGGCACCCTTTGCGGCTTTCATCCATTCCTTTGGAATGGAGGTAGTATTGTATGCAGATGACACTCAGATCGAGGTGTCAGTTCCAAAGAACTCATGCTCGATAGCAGAGAACGTGTCAGGTTGCATGACTAAAGTGGCAGAATGGATATCATGTAACGTTTTGAAACTCAATGGGGGCAAGATGGAAGTTATGATTTTCGGCCCAGGAACATCAAGATGGAACAGTAACTGCTGGCCACACTCCTTAGGAACCACTGCTATTCCGGTAAAGAAGGTTAAGAACCTTGAAGTACTGATGGACACTGAACCAAATTTTAATGTCCAATTGAATCATACAATTACAACCTGCACCTAGATTATAAGGATGCTTAAGAAAATCTTCCCATTCATCCAGCGGCTGGCTCGTAAGTAGGTAGCTCTTGCCCTGGTAAAGTCCAGACTTGACAACTGCAACTTGCTCTACCTGAACTCGAATAAGAATATGCAGCATAAACTCCATGTGGTGCAGAATGCATTGGCAAGGCTTGTTTTGGACATTCCCAGAGGGCAGACCACTGGGAAGGGACTAGAGACCCTGCACTGGCTCACAATTAAGCTTCAAATCTCTCTGCATGATACCTTAGGCTCTTCATCTTCCGCATCCAACAAGACAAATATTGCCTCAACTACAGCTCACAGTACGAAAACCAAAAAAAAGAAATGGGGTGATAGAGCATTTTCTAAATCCGCGAGCAAACTTTGGAACTCCCTTCCACAAAATATTAGGGCTATCCCTCAGCTCCTGCTCTTTTGGAAGGCACTTAAGACCTAGCTATTCTCCTTGTAGGTTCCTTCTGATGCTGTAATACTAGTGAAATTCTTCCGGACGGTGATGTATAGTGCCTTGATGCCTTTGGGTAATTGCTGCACTCTATAAATGTCAAATCCAATCAAAATGGCCCTACTTAATTCCTCCTATGCCCGATCAACATATTGCAATCACATCAAAGTCAATGGCCAACAGTTGTACATTGAACTTCCTTCCCACATGGTTACCAGTTCAACAGGTACTGGCCCAATGTACATCTTGTTTTAGTAAAAACACACATATGGGATGGGAAAGATGCAAAAGTTGCCCAAGGGCGGAGATTTGATTAGGATTAACCCACTGCTTAACCAATTTTGTCAAGATTAGAAGAGCAGGAGGTCATAAAAGAATCATGATGATCCTTAAAGTGTAATGTGAATTTCAAATCAATTAAACAGATAATTTCGATAATGATAATATGGGAACTAAATGTGTGAAGGTTTTTAGGACAAAATGAATGCAAACAATTATACAGAGTTTGAGATTACTATTAATCAAGTACACGAGTACATGGAATGTAAAAACCGGTGCACAGAAAAAAAAGAAATGCACAAAGTATAATTTACAATAATAAATATTGTTTTAAAAGTAGCACAGTGAAGTAGTTTGAAAGTTAATTATAAGAGGAATACTACAATATGTGTGCCAGTCTTCAGTATGAGTGCAACAAGATTTGCTGTGCAAAAGAGCACAAAGCCTAGAAAATATTTGATTGGGTCACGTATCACCAGTGTGATCCCCTTGTGCACCAATGAATGGTAAATAAACTATTGTCAAACAAGTATAGAAAAAAAACCTAAAAAAGCCACAGAGTTCTACCTGTGAAGTTCTTGATTAAAGTGTACCTTTCCATTCGTCCATATACTTTCTTTGGCGTTGAGAAAAAGTGACCTCCCTAAGGTTCCAACACCTCCATGTAAGCGAATTCTTTTGCCTACCTCGTCCTTGTCCTTGCACTCAACCTCCTTTTTCCTTCAGCTGCCATGTCCTGTCCCCCATGGTGTACTTGTCAGTCTAAACCCGTGCACTCATGTTTGTTATCCCTTCTGCAAGCAATACTCCATTCACCCCCAACAATGCCTATTAGCCTTCCCTCCAAAATTCCCTTCAGTCTGCTCCTCTGTGGAAATGGTACCTTGTTTGAGTCAAGAAACCTGTCCCATGACTCCCACCGGGTTTGCTATGTGTCAGCAAATTGCCTCTACGATCATCCCACTTACTGTAAACACTCCGCCTTTAATCCCTCCCTAAACACCTGCTCTCTCCCCAAGAAGCCAACTATTTCCCCACATTTTACCATTGTGGCTTCCCCACTCCACCTCTGGGGTTCTGACCTTCTAGACAGTTTTCGCTCTATACCTTCCTGTCCCCTGTCCATTAGTAGATCAATTCCTTTTCTCCCTTGATCCTTCTCGTCCATCTGCCCCTGTGTTCATTTCCTTGCTGGATCAGCCCCTGCGATCCCCTAGTATTTCCAATGTATGTTGCCCATTGCTGTCAAACCTCCATTCCCTTAACTCCCCTGGCTCCCAACCACTCATATGAACACCATTGTTGGATGTCTCACTGTTTGAAGCTCCTACTTCGTAATTCCCCAACTCTCCTTCATCCATCATGCAACCTTACTAACACTGCTCTCGTCTGCCATGTTGCTGTCTGTGTATCAAGCACACTGAAGGCCTGGGAGTAGCTCTCTGCTCCACCTCCTTTTCAGCTGGTCTCTGGTCACGACTCTCATCCGAAAAGTGCAATAGGTTATTGCCCAACTACCTACTCTGCTCCTCCTCCACCCTCTGCGCACTTCACACCATATCTTCGGATGTCTTCAAATTGGATAGCCTTTGAGCCTACCTCTGGGCTTGTTTACACGTCTTCCCTCACAGGCTGCCCTGTAGGATTGGTATCCTGGACTATGACCACCTTCCTACTGTTGCCTGGGTGTCTGCCTCGACAATCTAACCTTGTTGTGTTTGCAGTTGGCTCTCAGGGGGTCCCTCCTGAATCTGTAGCACTTATTTCACACTGGCTCTTCTACTCAGGTATCAGTACTGCTGGGCCATCCTGGTACCCCCCATTCCACCCACTCCATACCACCTTCTTGGTGGTGGGGTGATGCCCAGGGCCCCTGCCTCCATTGCTGTTTTCATTTGCTAACCTTCTTCTTACAGTTTCAACCTCTCTTCTCTGGTCACCCTCCACCTGTGAAATGCTGATCCTGGGCGCACATTTGTCCCCTTCAAATTCCACCTGGGACCATCCCCAAGGGAAGTGCTCCCCTAGGTAGGCACACTTACGCTTCTGAGCAGTCTCCTCCGAGTCTAGTGCACCTCCAATGACATCACCAGAAGCCTCTTGCTTGCATGTGTCTCCCCACTTTGTTTCAGGTAGGACCCCTATTCCGTCTTTTTCATCCGCAATTTCTGCTGGTGTACTCGCTCTCCTCAGTCCTTTCCTGGTGATCATGGGTATGTTCTCTCCTGTCCCTGCTTCTTGTTGAAGGATACTCCAACTTGTTGTTCCCCCGCTCCTACCCCTCCTTAGGAAGGCAGCCACTACAAAGAGTGACAGCAGTAACTCTTTGTGAGGCCACCCTTCTGGACCTTCCTGCCAACATCTGTCTTGCAGGAAATTGTATTGCAGGAGTCAAGCTTCCTGCCGTCCTTAATATGGCCAATGCACTCTCAACATCCACCTTTGATGGAGTAATACTACTTGAAATCTTTTCCGTTTTTTCACCCCTGAAAAAATGGAAAAGTCCTTGCATGGATACCAGAGATGTAATGACTCATTACAGCAGCCACAGGGCGGTCCACATTTCTCACCTTCTCTGTTCCCACTGAAAGCCCTTGGGTGAGTAGGGTTCTCCTCACCCTTCCTCCAGAGCCTGCATTCTATTTTTTTACTTTTTTTATGCAAAATACATGAGTCCGTTGGGATGAGTCACCCTAGTACATAAAATATAAGATTGCTACATGCAAATCAAACAGTATTGACATACAATGAAAGAACAATTGATAGAGTTAAGACATACATAATATAAACCAAAAAACTGAGAAAATACAATATGAGCAATCGTGAATTCTAACTTAAATTGTGGGATGATAGGAATTAAAACACTTAAATGCATTCTAAGTTGAGAGAAAAATGTAGTGGAAAAGTAAATTTTGCCATGTTCTGTGTCCCTACGTGTCCTCCATCTTATGTTATGTGTGCATGATTAAATATGCATATGTATCCCCATGTTTGATTAAAGACGCAATTACAGTTGTGTCCATCACTAGTATGCCAGTTTCCAGTTCTCGTGAAAGCTACGAGTATCAGGCCTATGTAAAGTTACGTTGCCACGTTTCTCAGTGTGCACGTTATTTCATTGTAAAGTCCCCGTTTCTAGGCCTCAAAAGGGCCCGGACACCAGATTCAGCTCCTGTCTTCTGAGTCCTCGCTGAGGAGCGATACAGCCCCACCTGTATCCTCGACCCTTCACTTACTTCCTGCCTCACAGTGCCCGGCTCAGCCTGGCTTTGCCTCTGAGTCTGCCAAGAGTATGTTATGATTCTAGTTATCAGTCTAGCCCTCCTTCTCTGCATTCCTAAGCTACTGAATCGCATCAATAGTTTCCGTCATTGTCTAGCCTTTACGTCTCCATGTAAGAGAAATACTGCATTTAATGGTCATTTAATATTCTTCATCACGCACTACATGTAGAATAATGCATGCTCCAGTCTTAGAGTCCGTTAGCCTTTACTCCGATAACTTTTGGATTCTATCAACATGTTCTCTAAACATCAGATACTAGATAGGGTTTAGGTACATGTCGCCCTGACTCTCCAGACTTCAGTCTCTGCTCCTAGCACAGAGTTCATAGCCCCCAGCTTCTCCTAGTAACACGTCATTGTCAGTTTACGCGCACCATTAGGTTAGAGGTCCCGGCTCCTTAGGTAGCCCCCTCCATGTTTCCGCCCCATTTATGACATATTCTGTTACGTTTACATCACATGTCTATGTATACGCCCCTGTTACACCCATTTTCACCCTTATCTTTCGCGACTGCTATTGACCACACCCACTGCTCCGCCTACTGTAATTCATTGTAATGTAACTGTTTTAGTATATATATTTGTGCACTGTTATTAAAATGTTACGCCGATTCTGATCCTGCCCCCGGCAGCGCTGCCATCCTGTTCCCGTGCAGGTTGTCCTGTTCCTGTCCTTTATGCTGTATTAAAACCTGCAAACTCCTACTACCTCGAATCTTGACTCTTATTTATTGAGCTATCTGTTATTGCTATGTCCAGTAAAACCTAGATCCGGTATTATTTATTTATATACCACATAATGGCGCCCGAACAGGGACTTGCCCTTTCCCCACGCGCCGGTGAAGCCACGCCGGCCCCCTGACCCTCTGCAGCCGTGACGGAACCATACCGTGCACGTGCAGATATTTCTGCTTCAAGTATCCCTCAGGCCCACGGAGGAGACGGAGGTGGCGGTCCAGCATCCAGACGAGGCGGTGGAGGAACGCGGCGAGTCCCGACCAGAGCCCAAGCCGAGAGTCCAAGGTCCGAGGTATCCGGAGGCCCACCCGTAACAGAAGTCCGAAGTTCGTCCGTCCGGCGTCGTTGCAGTCCAGTCCAGTCCGAGGCCTTCCGTTCTTGCTGCCCGGTGAGTACCATTGCTGGGGTAGTATCTAGACAGGGTCAGTCTAATTGACTCTGGTCCGTGGGTTGGTGGTACACAGACCCAAAACGAAGTGTCCACTTCGGTGGATGCGGGTCCTGACGTGTCTCTTTATGAGACCGGTAAGTTTCGTACTGTTTCAGCAGTGCATCTAGTTTCTGTTCTAGTCAGTTCTGTTCTCGAGAAAATTCATGTATTCTGTTTTCAGTATTCCAGGTAGTATTCTGTTCGAACTGTTATTTTAAATGTTCTGCACGTATTTTAATGTCGTGGTATGAATGTGGAGTAATTATCGTGTTCATTGTGTATTGTAATTGCGTATTGTGTCTAGGTTACAGTTCAGTCATGCCCTTATTTTCTAAATTACGTCAGTTAAAAACCAGAAAAGGTCTGCTAGAAGCAGCAGTTCCTGTCCCGCCTAGGGACAGTCCAGGTCATTTTATGTATCAAAAGCATGGCATAAGTGCCATATTATATCTAGATTTATGGGTAGAGTATACCAAAGAGTTAGAGGAAAAGTATAGATGGCCCGTATCAGGTACGTGGGATGCTGAGTGCATCATGAGAGTAGAAGAAGCATTATGGAAAAAGAAAGCCAGACAGTCACAGAAAGATGCCATCGAGTTATGGCGCAAAGAATCTCATAGAAGAACCGAAAAAGAAATCAGAAAGTCAGAACTAAGTAGAGAATCTTTAGAACGAGCCCAAGAAAGGGAACTAATCGAGATAGGTGAACGAGTTAAAACCGAACAGTCAGACAGACAGAGGGTATGTATCCTCTTCTTGCAGAGGGCTTGCCAAAAGCGACCCCGGAGGCATCCAGTAATTTTCCGCCACCACTAGTTCCGACTAAGCTACGTCACAAACCGACCGCAGCTGATATTTTCATCTCGTCCTATTTGGACGACACAGTCCCGGAATATGCAAATCCTGTTCCGCCAGTCCCTGTAAATCAGGCAATTCCTGCTCCCCCAGACACCGGGGCACCTTTTGCAGTACCTGCTACGGTACCCCCGGTCCAGCCTACATTACAATTTCCCGCCGCGCTAGTACGAAGAGTATCAGTCGACGATTCCAGTTTAGGGGCCGCAGGAGGAGGTCCTCCTGGTACCCCACCACCGCACCAACGTAGAACGTTGGCCGAGTTACATGAATGTGCGTTACAGCTTACGCCAAAATATAAGTCCGTTGCAGACATCCGACGAGCTCTCACTGAATGCCGCTATGATCCAGTTGCAGGTGATGATAGTACAGTAATATATTCCATCCGTGTAAGACGGGTGACCGGGTATTTGGACACCCTACCAGATATGAAAGGAGATCTAGACAGAATATATCGTTTCATCCGTACAGGGGAGGATCCAGAAAGTATTGGCGAAGCCATGTCTCAAAGGAAAGCTGAGATCCAGCTCATGTTATTAAAGTTTCTGATTAATTGTCTAATAAGAGAACAAGATTACCCAACTAAAGATCCGGCCGAAATGAAAATCCTGACAAGGTGGAGTGATAATATAGCCGAGGGTAAACACAAGACTATCAGTAGTATAGAGAGTATGTACAAGAAAATTCGTAAGGAAATACTAAAGTTACACGAACAACGTAAAGCAGCACAAGTAAGCGAGAAAGAAAATGACTCTACCGAAGAGGTAGACGACGAGAATCCCACTAGAATAGCGTATGTAGGAAAATCTAGATTTCCAGATCGCCATTTGCGCCTAGAACACAAGTCAGTTTTACATCATCCAGCACCAGAACAAGGTTCTCTGGAGCAAGTATTTCAAGCTACCGATCACATTCTGAAATCACGAATCGGTTACAGTGAGTTAAGTACTATGCATGAACAAGAACTAGCCCGATCAGCAGTCCGATGGATTACTGATTCTACCACTTTTCCAGACGAAATAGTGGCACAAATGTTTCTGAAACTGCCCCCAGCCGAGCAACGACTGGTGGGTATGTATATGATCCAGCACCTCATTACTCTGTATGAGGGTCAACATTCTGATCCAGGTCCGTTACACGATGTCCTGAACGAGTTACTCCAGTATAGATGGAAAGGTTTAGGTACCGATTTAATTAGTGTCATTCTAGAACAGCGCCACAAATATAGAACGTTTTTGAACCCGCATTTCGTTCATGTCTCACCTCCAGAAAGTAAACCGTTTTACATAGACAGACAGAATCCGTTACGAGAAGTACACCCAGTTAGGACAACAGATGGTGAAATGCAACGAGTGTTTGTTTACACTCCGATTACAAAGATAGAACTCTTAGAGATGAAGAAATTAATTCCTTGTCACGACAAAGATCCAGCAGGGTTCCACCGAGAATTAAAAGACATGCTCCGTATGGGAGAATACACGTATCCAGATATAATTAAAATGTTAAAAGTCCTGTTGCCCGCAGGGGTATACGAGAAACTCAAGGAAAAAGATTGGGAGGTGGGAGAGAAAAAGATCGATTGGGCAGTTCTAGAAGCTGAAGATAAGATACGTGTACCAGGTACCGGTCTAGGAGAGAAATGTAAAGAATTACCAGAACTGTTAATACAAGTTTTGCCAAGATTATTAGCCACTAAAAAGGAAGACTGGGATGCAATCTCAGCCTGTAAACAGAAACAAGACGAAGACACTAGTGATTTTTATTCTAGATTCGAGAAATGCTTTAGTATCAACAGTGGCCTCAAGACAAGTAGCGAGTCATACCCTCATCTTTTTGTTACTAAATTAGTCGAGAATTCAAGTCCACAAGTTAAGAATCGAGTTTTGAAAGTCGAAAGTACCTGGCAAGCTAATACCCCATCCCAGATGTTACAGATGCTTCAATATCACCAGAATAGAATCAGAGAAGAGCAAGATCATGAAAGGAAACGTATGAAAGACACGAAAATGAAAGTACTAGTTGCACAATCTGTTCCACAAGACAGTCAGAAGAGGGGTACGAATCAAGTCAGTCATCCTGCAGTTCCCGTTAAAGGGACATGCAATTATTGTAAACAGCCAGGTCATTTTATAAACGAGTGTGCAGTTCTGAAACACAATATAGCTACCGGTAAGACTAAAGAAAGACAACGTCCGCCTAGACAAGAACAAGTTTCACAGACTTCTCAGCCACAGAATGCACAACAGACAGTTCCAGCACCGCAGCCTATTGCTGCAACACAGCATGTTACACAGCAGATGTACCAGTATGCACAGTCCGAGTATCCAGAGTATCAGCCATATTCATGAAACAGCCTAGAGAGGGAGGTAGGCTTGCCTCTCATCGAGATACCTGTAGATCAAGAGGGTCCCTATGTTCATAGTCAAGTATTAGGGAAAGACAGAAAGTTTCTGATTGATACAGGGGCAAGTAGGACCACCATCAGTCACGCCGAAGTTCCAGGGGCTCCGCTCTCAGGCTCTAGAAATGTTTCCCTTGGATTTTCAGGAAAGCCTATTGTAAACGAGATATCTAAGCCAGTTACTCTAGAAGTAGGTCCATTGTCCCGCACTACTGATCTGTTACTTACGAAGCCATGTCCAGAAAATCTGTTAGGCATTAAGACACTGAAAGAATTAGGTGCAGTTATTTGCTGCTCCCCCGAGGGAATACGATTGTTCCTACGTGACTTCAAGGGTCACTATGTATTACGAGATTTTGATCCGAGATTGTCTAATGTTCCGCAGCATCTATGGGCACAAGGTCCAACTGATGTTGGCTTCATGCAAATCACACCCCATCGTGTGACTCTCAAGCCAGGTGTAGTGTTACCACGAATCAGACAGTACAGATTGCCACCTGAGGCTGTAGCAGCCTTATCCAAAATTATTGACGAGCTCATGGCTCATGGAGTAGTTGTAGAAACTGACTCCAATGTATGTAATTCTCCGATCATTCCAGTCATGAAACGTACTGATCCAAATGCACCCCCAGTATATCGATTAGTGATTGACCTCCGAGAGCTTAACAAATGTATTATTCCCCAGTACCCAGTTGTCCCAGATATCTCTTCCCTATTGACAGCCATTGATTCTGAAGCCTCATTTTTTTCAGTCATAGACCTCAAGAACGCATTTTTTAGTGTCCCCATTCATCCAGACAGCCAGTTCCTTTTCGGATTTTGTTTAAATGGAAGGAGCTATATGTTCACACGAGCTCCTCAAGGTTTCACAGAAAGTCCTAGTATTTACAGTCAAGCACTTAAGAGACAACTAGACAATATTCACATGCCAACTGACACTGCCCTGCTCCAGTATGTCGATGATCTACTGATCACAGCCCGTTCTGAACGTGCTTGCGAGCGAGCATCCCTTACAGTCTTGTATTTCCTTGCCGAGATGGGGCACAAGGTGTCCCCTTCTAAGCTTCAATTCTGTGTGCAGCAAGTGATCTACTTAGGCCACTTACTGTCCAAGAGGGGTAGGCAGTTGACACCTGACCGTATCCAGTTAATAGCGAGTCTTCCTCAGCCCAAGACCCAGAAGGAGGTACGTGCTTTTATCGGCCTCACTTCTTACTGCAGACAATGGATTCCTCAGTATGCATTTCTAGCTAAGCCACTGATACAGTTAACGACACAGGAGGCAGCCGTATAGACTGTCCTCCCTTGGACATCTGAACATACACTTAGTTTCAATGAATTAAAGAAAGCTCTATGCCAAGCTCCAGTTCTAGCAACACCGAACTACAGTAAGCCTTTTACACTTTTTGTCACTGAACGCGAAGGTACAGCATTATCTGTTCTCACACAAGATCAAGCAGGACAATACAAGCCCTGTGCTTATTTTTCGAGCACATTAGATCCTGTAGCCCAGGCTCTGCCTGCGTGCCTCAAGTCAGTTGCAGCCACAGCACTAGCTATCAGACAAAGTGATTCCATAGTATTAGGACATTCCTTGACAGTACAAGTCCCACACTCCGTGGAAGTTCTTTTAAACCGAACACAGACTCAGCACTTGACAATTGCACGTTTAACAGGTTATGAATTGACACTGTTCCAGCCACACATAGAAATCAGACGCTGCAACGTTCTAAATCCTGCAACACTGTTACCGTCAGTTAATTCAAATCCTGCCACACATGACTGTGTGGAAGTAGTTAACACTATGACTAAGCCAAGACAAGATCTGACAGATATTCCGTTACCAGATCCCGACCTGACACTTTATGTGGATGGTTCATGTATGAGAACAAGTACAGGAGAACTAGTAGCCGCGTATGCAGTGACTACTGACACTGAAGTTATTGAAACACACCGTATTGACACCCTGTCTGCTCAAGCAGCAGAGCTAGTTGCTCTGACACAAGCCTGCATACACGCCAAGAACCTGAAAGTTAATGTTTACACAGATTCACGTTACGCATTTGGAGTCGTACACGACTTTGGAGTGCTCTGGCAGGAGAGAGGTTTCATGACTTCTCATGGAACCAAGATTCAGCATGGTCTCCTTATTCAAGCTCTGTTAGATGCCATACACTTACCGACATCTATTGCTATCATGAAATGCAAAGCACATACGAAAGTTACTGACACTATTTCCCAAGGTAATGATCTAGCAGATCGCACAGCCAAGCTTACAGCACAGACGCCAGACATTCCAGTTAATAAGACACCGACATACACTCCAGATCCGACTACCTGTATGACAGTTAAGGACCCCACTCAAGATGTCATAGATATCCAGTTACATGCTACTCCCGAGGAAATCAAGAAATGGTCCGAACAAGGAGGGGTCCAGACAGATCAGGGATGGGTAACGAAGGGTAAAGCCACATGGTTTCTCCCCGACTCTATGGTTCAAGTCATTATCAATACCGCACATAGTCCAGCACATTTAGGAGAAAAAGCTATGTTAGATAGTATCCAGAACATTTGGTTCAACAAGCATTTACGAGCTGCAGCCAAGCAGAAAGTGCGTACCTGTATGATATGTTGTCAGTTTAATCCAGGTAAAAGTGTTCCGGTGGAACAAGGTGGATTCCAGCCTCCTGACCACCCTTTTGAGGTCCTCCAGATGGATTATATTCAGATGGAGCGATGTCGAGGTTTCAAGTATGTCCTAGTAGTTGTATGCGCTTTGTCCAGGTGGACAGAAGCATATCCAGTCCCAGATTACACAGCCACGACCACTGCCAAGCAGTTGGTTCGTGAATTCTTCCCCCGCTATGGACTCCCAAGAGTCGTATATTCTGATAACGGCCAACCATTCTCATCCGAGCTTATGAAACATATTTCCCTGTTGTTAGGATACCAGTGGAAGTTCCATTGTGTACGCCATCCAGAAGCAGCCGGTCTCGTAGAGAGACATAATCAGACCCTGAAAATCCGAATTGCAAAAGTATGTAAAGAGAAAGGTGTAGACTGGCTAGTAGCTCTGCCAGTTGCTCTGTTTTATATGCGCATGGTCGCACATTCCAGATCAGGTCTGTCCCCTTATGAGGTCGTATTCGGCCGCCCCCCTAACATGTGGGGTACACCTAGACCTCGAAGTATTACCGATGTTTCAAGTAATATGCTGACAGATTACCTAGCTTCCTTGATGTCTGCCCTCAACTCTTGTCGTTCAGAGGTTGCTGCCGCATTTCCAGACAATACCGAGGTGGCACCGCATGAAATCGTTCCCGGATCCATGGTTCTTGTCCGGAATTTTGATCGTTCAAGTCCGCTGGAGCCTCGCTGGAAGGAACCCCGACAGGTCCTCCTGGCCACCCGTACTGCCGTCAAGCTGGAAGGCAGGAAGGGCTGGGTCCACCTGTCACATGTGAAAAGATTTTTTGGACTACAGCCTGTTTCAAAGAACGTTTCCGAGGATTCTAAAAACTGCCAAAGTACTATTCTTAAGGACTGTCCCGCAAAAGACATTGCTACGAACCCTTCCCTGTTAGAGAAAACTCCGCAACAGGAGTATAAGCTTAAACTAAGGTCTAGTAAAATAAGTCAGCCAGTTTGATTGTCTAAGTCCTCCCCTAGGTGAAACGGTTAGACCGGTTTCTGACATGTATATAATAGACCCCCAGAGAGAGAGAGTTAGTGAGAACTCTAGAAGTTGCACTATTATTTTATGTTTTCTGCTATATTTTAGCATTATGATTTCCTGCACCAGTTATGCATTTTATTTGTGTTTTTCAGTTTCTCATGTAAATAAGTCTGCTAATGTTACAGTAGAGCACACGTTTAGTGATCTGCCTCCTCATGAACTTTCTTATCGTCTTGCTATGCGTAATAACTCCTTTATCCGCATGTTACATTATTCACACCAGACCAGCAATGCCACTAATTGTTGGGTGTGTGGTCGACTCCCCCCTTTCCAGACACCGAAGGGAGTTCTGCCACTCTTTCCTTATCCATTTTCACATAATGGTTCGTGTGGAGCATGGTCCACGTTAACGTCATCCTCAACAGATATGTCTTTTCTGAACAGTACATGTTTCCCAGACAAGCAAGGTCTTCCCCACAGAACAGGGTTAGATCTAGAAAATGAAGTTTATAATTTGGGTAATTATTCTTCGAATTTTATGGTCCTGAATGTTCAGTCTGATTCTACTCCAGACTTACCTGCTATGTCAGTATTACCAGTCAAAGGTGAATTATGTGTCCGAAATAATGGTTCCGTACATGTAGGCCATAGTGATTGTACTACTATTGTCAAGTATAGTGACAGTGGGAAATCTATTTTCAAAGCTTCACGTCATTCTTATTTTGTTTGTGGTCAGACCGCATATGTTCGTCTGCCCCTCGATTGGGAGGGAACATGTTACATTGCCTTCCTACTGCCACCAGTTTTCCTAGCCCCACCTGACTATCATAGGAATTCCCACCTAGTACATACTAGACACAAGAGAAATCTCCCGATTGTCGATTATACTGAAACTGCTCTAGAACAATACATAGATATCAATAAAGGTGTCTTCCCCTACTTAGGTACTGTCGTGAATAGTAAACTGATACGTAGATTAACCAGAACACTTGAAGCAGTAGTGATTGAGACTACTTCTGCTCTAGGTAACTTAACCGAAGAGCAATCCTTTATGAGAATTGTCGTGCTCCAGAATCGTCTCGTCCTTGACGTCATACTGGCCGATAGGGGCGGGGCATGTAGAGTCATCGGATCTAGTTGCTGCATTTTCATTCCTAATAACGCACCGTCTGTTTATTCAGCTATTACCAGACTCCATAAAATTGCCCATATGTTACACCAAGATCCAGGCACCTGGACATGGTCCGGTTGGTTCTGGAATATAATTTCCGCCTGGGGATGGAAAGTATTGTCATTTCTGGGTATTGCAGTAGCGATCATATTCAGTTGCTGCCTCTGTTTACAATGTGGCCCTGCGATTTGCGGCATTTGTGCTACCTCTTGTATTCCTAGTCCCAAGTCCCGTCCTAAATCCCGTTCCAAGAAAATTCGAGACGAGCAAATGATACTGTATGAAATGATAGATGGTATCATGAATATTGATGTTTCCTGATGGAAACGTAGTGACAAGGAGGGAATGTGGAAAAGTAAATTTTGCCATGTTCTGTGTCCCTACGTGTCCTCCATCTTATGTTATGTGTGCATGATTAAATATGCATATGTATCCCCATGTTTGATTAAAGACGCAATTACAGTTGTGTCCATCACTAGTATGCCAGTTTCCAGTTCTCGTGAAAGCTACGAGTATCAGGCCTATGTAAAGTTACGTTGCCACGTTTCTCAGTGTGCACGTTATTTCATTGTAAAGTCCCCGTTTCTAGGCCTCAAAAGGGCCCGGACACCAGATTCAGCTCCTGTCTTCTGAGTCCTCGCTGAGGAGCGATACAGCCCCACCTGTGTCCTCGACCCTTCACTTACTTCCTGCCTCACAGTGCCCGGCTCAGCCTGGCTTTGCCTCTGAGTCTGCCAAGAGTATGTTATGATTCTAGTTATCAGTCTAGCCCTCCTTCTCTGCATTCCTAAGCTACTGAATCGCATCAATAGTTTCCGTCATTGTCTAGCCTTTACGTCTCCATGTAAGAGAAATACTGCATTTAATGGTCATTTAATATTCTTCATCACGCACTACATGTAGAATAATGCATGCTCCAGTCTTAGAGTCCGTTAGCCTTTACCCCGATAACTTTTGGATTCTATCAACATGTTCTCTAAACATCAGATACTAGATAGGGTTTAGGTACATGTCGCCCTGACTCTCCAGACTTCAGTCTCTGCTCCTAGCACAGAGTTCATAGCCCCCAGCTTCTCCTAGTAACACGTCATTGTCAGTTTACGCGCACCATTAGGTTAGAGGTCCCGGCTCCTTAGGTAGCCCCCTCCATGTTTCCGCCCCATTTATGACATATTCTGTTACGTTTACATCACATGTCTATGTATACGCCCCTGTTACACCCATTTTCACCCTTCTCTTTCGCGACTGCTATTGACCACACCCACTGCTCCGCCTACTGTAATTCATTGTAATGTAACTGTTTTAGTATATATATTTGTGCACTGTTATTAAAATGTTACGCCGATTCTGATTCGGCCCCCGGCAGCGCTGCCATCCTGTTCCCGTGCAGGTTGTCCTGTTCCTGTCCTTTATGCTGTATTAAAACCTGCAAACTCCTACTACCTCAAATCTTGACTCTTATTTATTGAGCTATCTGTTATTGCTATGTCCAGTAAAACCTAGATCCGGTATTATTTATTTATATACCACAGTCCGTTGGGATGAGTCACCCTAGTACATAAAATATAAGATTGCTACATGCAAATCAAACAGTATTGACATACAATGAAAGAACAATTGATAGAGTTAAGACATACATAATATAAACCAAAAAACTGAGAAAATACAATATGAGCAATCGTGAATTCTAACTTAAATTGTGGGATGATAGGAATTAAAACACTTAAATGCATTCTAAGTTGAGAGAAAAATGTAGTTGGTTGAGACTTACAGAGTGGTTTAGTCCAGTGAAGGAAGTGGTGGGAAAGGGGTAGGGGCTGTAAAGGATAAATTTTTTTAAATATATTCTACCAAAAGGTTTTTCTTCTAGCTAGTGACCAATCAATAGATTACACATTTACATATCATTTACCAAAATTAGGGAATTTTGAGAGCATACCTTTACGTTTATCTTTCCTTGCAAAGATTGCTTCCTTGCAAATATATATGGTGTTTGGATTTTTAAGGAAGCATCCTGCCATCGATTTCGTTATGTTTGGATGTAAGCCCTACAATTCCAATAATAAATATAGTGTGATAAATGTTTTTAGTGAATCGGTTATGTCTGTTAATACAGAGTTTTCTAAATCTACAACACAGTGGCTCTTGTGATTTTTAACACTGATCAGTAAAAAAATATACACCATACACACTTTAGCCTCTCATTCTGTACTGGTATCTATCAGCATTCTATATTCAAACAGGAGAAGGAAAAAAAACAACCACAACTAATCATTTTCTTTGTCTGGCTGGTATCACAAATGCACTGGATTATGAGACCCCCATGGACAAGCACAGCATATGAGAGTCTCTTTCATCCCTTGGCAGGAGAAATTTCCAAAAGACAGCCAGCAGTGGTGTTTGTCAAAACATTTATCTTGGCAGGAGCAGTCTGTGCTGAGTTGAAACCTGGAAAAGACTGACTCAATTGAGAGATGTAAATACCTTGTGGATCAGCTAGAGCAGGAGATGAAAAACTTAAATGTCAGAGGATTACAAGTCCAGTGAAAATGGGTTAGGAGTAGAAGCAATACAACTATGAAGAAATAAGAAAATGATCTACTGAAAACAAACATACACTTTGGAAGGTTATACCCAGCATCCCTCAGTTTTAAAAAAAACCCTAGATGGGCTAGGTTTCCAAGGCAGAGAATGTATTTGATGTATTAATGAGATATGACATAAAAGAACTAGGATATGGCCATGTAGGTAAATACCCTTTCATAAAACCTAAGGGTTTATTAAAGTTGTGAAGGAGTTGCTTCTTATATGGTTGAAGACATAGAATAAGTTGAATAAAGGGGTGTATGAAAACACGGTTAATCTCTGGATCATCTTTACACGAGAAAACCAATATGACATTTGTTCCAGTGTAGCTCATAGGCATATTCAACATAATGAGCAACTGGATAACATTTTGATTGAGTTGCTAGACCTGGTATCCTTGGTGTGGTTTCCCCTAAATATTTGCCTTTAGATCTCTTATTTTTGCAGATTTTGTTTTTGCTGGCCTGAGGATTCTGCACACTTTACCACTGCTGACCAATACTAAGGTGCTAGTGACCTTTCTCTAAAACATGGTAATATTGTCTTATCCACAACTGACCTATCCCTACTAAAGTGCATTGCATGTGCACAGGTCCCGTAAATTAGGTGTTACTAGTGGGCCTGCAGCACTGATTGTGCCATCCACTTAAGTAGCCCTTTAAACGTGTCCAAGGCCTGCCATCGCAGAGCCTGTGTGTGCATTTTTACCTGGCAAGTTAAACCTTTGCAGGCCCTAACCCTTCCATTTTCATACATATAAGTCACCCTGGGGTAGGCCCTGTACAGTCCAGAAGGTAGGAGGCAATGCATTTAAAAAGCAGGACATGTACTTTAAAATGTTTAATTTCCTGGTAGAGAAAAACTCTTACATTTGTTTTTCACTACTGCAATGCCTATATCTCCCATAACCTAACATTGGGATTACCTTACTACATTTTATAAGCATAATTACCAAATGGTAAGTCTGTTTTTAAATTCCAATTCTGAAAATACAACTTTTAGAGAGGAAGCATTTTCTTGCAGCCTTTCTCTGATCACATGTCTGGGTGTAGTTGACAATTGGGCTTTGTGTATTCCACCTAGACAGTCACACACAATCGAAGCTTAGGTGTGACTTGATGGGCCATCCTGACCGAATGGAAGAGATTTACCGGGGCACAATCTCACTTATACCTGAATAGGCTGTGTCCTGTCCACACACAAAGGGCTGCATACCCTCCTGTAGTGAGTCTGGAGCCAGGGTAGGAAGGGAGGGCTTTTGAGTGTGAATTCCTTCTTACAGAGACAATCCCTTTTTGAAAGGGTTATGGCCATTTCAAAGGTTTGGTGAGCCATATCCAGGGCAATTCAGGTTTTAGAGTAATGATGACTGGGCTATGAGTATTTACGATGGACGCACATTGAGCAAACAGCTTGCTGAGCACCCAGGCCATGTACAATAGGTTCTGGTAATACCCTGAATGTGAAGTAGAATGTAGCTAACATCATCTCCTGCACTCTGAAATGTCTGTGCATGGTGATGCACACCAGATACAGGGAGCACAAAGGCTGGCACAGGAATTACAATGCTAAAACATTTAACAATTCAGCTAAAAGTGTTAAAGTTCATTTAACATTTCAGTTAAAAGTAAAGTATTTCTGCAGGAGTTCAATCCAATAAAGGCAAAGGTATTTATGGGTGACTTGGGGGACCACAAGACTGCAAAGATATATCAAACTCTGGTGACAAATCTCTCCACGACCTTAGATTCACCCCGGGACAGACCTTAGTCCCCTTGATAGTGACTACTGGACAGAGGCCCTAGAATCCCCGAGGGGCACCACAATAGCTTCTTGCCTCAGACTTATAAAGTTTAAATATTTACACCGTGCTTATTTTACCAGATATAGGCTGTGAAGGGTGGGGTTGATAGATTTCCCTACGTGTTTACAATGTGGCAGTGCAGAAGGCATGTTTATACATACCATCTTGGAATGCATTGCACTCATAGATTTTGGAGGGGGGTTACAAACTGCTTATCAGAGGTGCTTCGTGAGAAATACCTCTGTCCCCTGAGCTTGTCTTATTACATATCACTGAAGAAATAGGGGGAAACATCTTTAAAGACACTTGCTAGTCTTGGGCCTTACCATGGCAAAAAGAGATATAGCTAGGGCATGGAAAGACTCGGCCCTGCCTTAACTGGGAGCGTGGAAGGCAGGCCTTAATTGGTGCATGGGTTAGGAATAGCCTATTTTTAAAGCACAGGCTGACCACAAAAAACACCCATATTCTGGAAATGTTGGGCAGACTTCAGTGGTCTCATATTGGAACCCCCTTCACCACAAACTACGGATGTGGGAACATTCTGAGAACACCTTGCAGGGGAGAGTGATGATACAAAGGACTACGCTATGTGAGAATTGGCTTGATGGGTATGATACATGGACTACTATACAGTATGCGACACAGTCGGTTTTAAAGTTAGGGGCTGATGTTCACAGACCCGAAATGTTAATCTTTTTGTATTATAAATGTCATATGGAAGTCACCTGCTTGAATGTTATTAGATTGAACACTCTGTATTATATTTCTCCTATAAGAAATGTGATTACGTTATGTGACGACTTCATAAAAAAGTGTTTTGAAAAAAAAAAGTATAGTTTTGCTATTGAGTTCCACAAGGTCGATAACTATCAATCTCCATTTATGAGATCAGATCATCAAAGGAGTCGTCACATTCCTTAATGCTGAGATGGTGTTTGCCTCTCTGGAGTGGCACTTCCTTCTGGCATAGCTGCGTTGTGCAGAACTGTATCCGAGCTTTATAAGCATTAATCCTATTGCTTGTGTCAATGACCGCACATCAGAGGCTATCCCTATTGGCAGGGGAATGTGGCTGGGATGCGCCCTGTCACCCCTATTATTTATAATTGCATGGACTCCCCCCCCCCCCATCCATGACAACTCCAAGAAAAACACAAACATAAAAGCCTCACCTTTACGAGAGTACACCTCCTGCTATCCAGCTATGTGGACCACATTTTGATATTTGTCTGCGATACTGAGATACATTAGTCTCCACTGGTTAGAGTGGTGATCCGCCATGGTCATGAGTGTGGCTTGTGAAAAACTAGGAGAATACTGATCTCGTCCCACTTACAAACTCCCCACAGATGTGTGATATGGATTTCCCTATCCACTAGGTGGAAGGCTTGGTTAGATACCTCGATGTGATGCTTCGAGGTTCAATCAGTGATACAAGCGAGTTACTGTACAGCCACTGATAAGCTCACTCAGCAGCTAGAAGTCTGGATGTGACTCCCACTTACGCTACCAGGGAGAATTTGACTCCTGCTGTTTTTAAATTTTTAATTAATATTCCTGTCCCACTCACTCCTCTTTTCTCATTACACTCCGAACTTTACTGATTAAGCTGATGTGGGCATATAAATCAATTTGGTTGAGCAGAAAAACGATGATACTACCATTTGAATGTAGAGGATTTAAAGTTCCAGGCTTGGAATTATATTACTTGGTGGCCCAGTGCCACTTTGCAAGATATTATTTTCACCCAGATGTGTGCCTCCCCTTTCTTGAGCCAGAGAGAGAGTGGGATGGAGAAACCTCTCCCAGAGCAGTCTTGCCCATGTCTTTATCAGATCACAGTGGGAGATGAATACGGGTGTTAAAACTGACTGGGCCTGGAGAAGCCTGAGCGGGTAGGTTGAAGAACTTTTTTGTATTCCCCAGCGATCATGTACAAAAACCCACTACTGTTCACAGCTGAAAACGTGCTGCAGTGATCCCTGTAGAGGGCTGCAGTGATGGAACTGGTGCATTTATACATAGAGGGGCAATTTCTCACACAAGATCAGTTCTGTGAAAGGGGGAATCTTACAGCCCTCAATTCTTTGGTATTTGCACGCCTCTGACAAATGATGAGAAAGCCGGTCCCAGGGTTCAATGTGGATCCACCGAGTGCATTCCCCTTCCTCAGTTTATTCACTCTTTGGATTCTACTAGATGGGTATCAAGATTGTACACCCTAGTGGTACAGAATAGGATCCGGCTACTGGGTTGAATACAAGGGGCCTGATAGTCGGTAATGGGAAGGATCCTAATTGCTAAATAAAAGGACTTACTTCTGCACGCAAACCAAGCTGGTCTTCATGAACTATCATCATAAGCTAATAGATTTCTGATTCCTATACAGGGCATACTTCACCACAGCTAGACAACAAGGGATAGCTTGAGCTAGATCTCACACATGCCCCTGGTATGGGTCGGACTAAGCTATTTTTTTTAAATGGTGTGGGAGCACCCTTCTGTCATTCAATTATGATTAAGCCCCACTTTAGGTAAAGCCACTCCTAACTGGAAGAGTCGGATAATAAAGAATTAGTGATTTCCATGGTATGGGTAATTTCTGGGTCTGGGAATTCTTACTTAGTTATTGGACTAATAGTTATAATGGCCTATATGTTTTATTTTCTTTGAACATTTTCATGAAGATTTCAAAGTCTGAAACGTAGTAAAAGCCATCAAGCGGTTGCAGAGGAAAAAACCTTTTTAACTTTGCACACTCATCTTGGTAAACACAGTGCTCCCAGCTAAATTTGCTTTATTCAAATAACTCATTCATCCTCGCATTGCTATGAGTGATATAACACACCTAATATTAATTAAAAAGGGTTTAAATGTAGCCTCATCTTCAAAACGTTTCTCTTTTTGTGACACTAATTCGCCTTCTGGCATGTTGATTGACAGTAGAATACATGTATCACTTAACATTTTGTGCACTGCATGTCCTAACCTTATTTACTTTTCAGGCACCTTAGATTTGGTTAACATTATTTGTTTATTTTACAGTCAATTTTATAATCTACAGGAATGCTGTGGTGAAAAACCTTAATAAGGTGTTCTTGTTAGACAAAAAGATGATTTGCATGTTTTCCCCTGCCAAACACGAAAATTAAAGATAAAAAATTACAGAATTGATGTCTGTTGTACACCATCTGTTCTCAAAATGCATTGTTGTTACCAGCCTTATCATTCTATTCTTACCCCCTAAAATCTCCATGTTGTATCTCTTTTGTACATGAATTGGTTTTGAAACGTCCATTTAATATAACCGAGTACTAGTATGTCACTGCTTTAAGCCATTCTCTCTCTCTCTTTTCTTTTCTACTTATATTTTTATTTCAGTTAAATATAATTTTCATATTTATAACTGCTCCTTCAAAATGTATCAGTATATCACCTGCCCTGTTTATGCCTTTCTCAAAGTCTTCACCGCCACCATTGCAATACACTCAGTTACCGAAATACTGCCAAACATTCCTCGTTAATTATTTCCATACAGTGTTTATATCTTTCTTTTCAAACTTTCTAGACTCTGTGGCCCTTTCCCCACCGTAGACATTTTTTCAGTAAACTCCCTCCTTGATCGCTTCTAATCTGGATTTCACTGGAAACTGTCCTCCCACATTTTACAAACTTCTTAACTCAAGCTCGTTATAAGCACACGTCTTATCCGCCTTGATCTGTTTCCGGCCCGTGACACAATTTATCACTCTTATCTACTTACACAACTTAATAACTTGAATTATTTATGGGCTTTACTTTCCTGGGGAAATGGATTAAAACAGACTCAATCAGCAAATCAGAATGCACGAATTGTGCAAACTCTTCAATATCACGGAGGTGGTATGTCCGCAAATTAATAGGAAGATGGTACCATGGACAGGGGCCTGACATGGCTCTCAGAGTCAAAGCTGTACCATGTAAAAATATGATGAACACGTTAAAACGTTGTGTTTCTATGAAACTTGGAAATATTTCAATTTGCTAACTTAGATACATGATAGTTTCTAAACATAAAATACATGAACTTAGAAATATGCGTGAGCCACAGCCATGAAACCGCTTGGTGTAAGTGCGCTATAAAAGTACTTTTAACATAACATAACATAACAGTCCCCTGCTCTAATGTTGATGCAGGAGGCAAGTCAATAGTTTTGTGCCCCATAAAAATGGCCTGTATTGTAGATGAATCAACGTGATAATCTCTGCAACGGCATTCAGGTGGTTTTTGTACAGTGCACATTCTGAACGGATGTATTTCAAATGTGATGAACAAGGAGGCGACACAGTGAAATAAACTAATTGCTTAGAAACAAACGATTGGGTCAAGCGAGGAAGCCAGCATTCAACCTAGGTTCCTTGGTTACACAATATTCAACTCAGCCACTGGATGGGTCCTTTCTTTTTCTGTTTTACACCAAAGCTCAATGCACTGTGTTTACATTTTTGAGACGTTAAATCAATAGTAAACTTTATTAAATAAATTCAGATATTGCATGTTAAGGAAAGGTGGCACAAGAAGTCTTTCTTTAAACCAGTAGAAAATTAAGTTAAGGGAAAGTATCAGACAATCAAGAAGGGCCACAAACAAAACTAAAATCATGCACATCTGAAAAGCTGGAAGAAGGAGGTCATGGAGAAATGGCAACTCACTAGACTTAGGAGCGTCAAAGAGAGTACCTGCATGGCATGGACTGGTGCAGTCCTTGCTTTGCAGGTACTGGGGTGCATGTGCCCCCCTCAATACACCCCATGGCCCAGAGGCAACAGGAGGCCCTGTGGATCCCCCTTTCTTTCCTCTCTGCCACAGTTTTCACGCAGGAGGAAGCATGAAAACTGTGGCGGAGAGGAAACTCGTAATATGTTTGGTGTGACCGCGGTGGTCCAGCCAAGCATATTGCAAACTAAAGACCCCTGTACCACTGCCAAGGATCTATGATCCGTGGTGGTTGCAGAAGAGCAATGGTGGTCCGACTGCCCAGTCGTAATAGGGTGGTCGGAAGACCGCCACCACCGCAACCTGTGAGTCTGACAGTCCACAGACCACCAGACTTGTAATCAGGCCGTTAGCAACGAACAAAAAAATTTTAAGTTAAAAAGTCATGAACCCTTCCTGGAGAATGATGGAGATCCAGGGGGGGAAGCCTTTCTAGGTAAGTGGCAGAGGCATTACAAGAGCTGTGAAGCTGAAATTAGTAACACGTGCCAACATTGCTTTTGTTCTGAGCATTCAGTTGGTGCATCTGCTACAACTCCCATCATGCTTGTGGGTCAATAAAGACAACATGAATGCTGATAAAGACAATTAAATGCTATCCCATACTTTAGCCACAATTATATATATGCACTATGTAAAGAAGTGCCTACATCTACTTGCCCCATCAAAATAAGTATGAACACTTCTAGCTGCCCCCAAGAAATGAGTTGAAACTTTGTCAGAACAAAATACTTTGTAATGCCCCAAATGGGGGAGATTCCCAACTGTTCTCTCTCTCTCATCTTATGAACTGAGGGGTGACCACTGCGGACAACACATTAACCCATGGGCTCAACCAGCACCACAAATGCTCTGTTAGCCCATTTTGCTGGGCCAAGACCAGTGTACAGCTTAACTTTTGCAATGAAGCAGCATCTCTTTACTCCCTTTTCTGTCCCACTGAACTTAGCAACACTGCTAAATTCCATGTATTGGCTATTGTGCTGAGCAAACCAAAGGGGATATGTACAAAGAAGTTGCGGAGTGTGTTGTTAGCCTCCTTGGCTTGACGGCAAGCTCCACCACTTCTGAAAAGCAAGACTGCATCATATTTACAAGAATGTGGTGCAGCCTTGCATTTCCCCCTGCAATGGCGCTAAGTGTAGAAACTTAGTGCCAATGCAGACACCCTTGCACCAGAGTGTAAGGGTGTCTGCGTGCAGGGGAGGATTGATTATGTGTAGGAAGGTGTCCCTTCTTGCACATAAACAACCCTAAAATACAAATCTGTCACTTTCATGTGTGCTACTTCATGCAGCACACATGAAAGTGACAAAATGCCATTTTTTTTAAAGGTTTGTTTATCTACAGGAAGGGACACCTTCCTGTACATAAACAACCAAGGCATTTTGCTTTTTCCATGTGCACTGCATAAGGCAGCACACATGGAAAAACCAAAAACGAGGAGAAATAATGACTTTCTCCTCGTTTCGCCAACTTAAGACCAGGGTATTCCTCGTCTTAATTTTGGCGCTGCCTCCTATGTATGCCGCCCCTGTACATAGGGGGCAGCGTCAAATACCATGGGTGTTGCGGTGGAACGTCCACCACAACACCCACTGCACGTTTCTTTCATGCTAACCATAGCGTGAAAGGGTGCCTTATGTACAAGGCAGCGTTAAGCCATGTTAAGAGGCATAACGCTGCCTCGTACATATGGCACAGCCCCTATTGCCACAACAATGTTCGTAAAAGTGACCCTGTGGTGGCAATAGGGGCTTGTACATATGCTCCTGAATTTATAAACACACAATGACAGTAGCGTCTAAACCCATGCGCAACATCGAGCACAGTGCTGCAGCAGCAGCACAAGCAATAACATGTTTTCGCACACACACGAAACGTAGGTTATTTTACTCATTTTATTAATTTATTATAACATTTTTATTCCAAAGTGCCTCCGAAATTATTCAGTTCCAGAACTTACTATGGCTTTTTGGGACCATAAAATCAATGAAACATAACAGTATACGAAGAAAGCAAACACACACAACGATGGTGTATCATTTCTAATAGCAGATAATAGATGTTCCCTTAGGAGTTTCTTGAAACTGATCATTTGCGTCTATCATGTAGAAAATTGAAGTTTATTCCCTGATATAAAAGTTACCTGTACAAAAGAAGGAAATTGAGATAGAATACAAGGAGACAAGGAACAGTAAGGAGATATATTGTAGCAGAGAACAAAGAGCAAGAGGGATATATACAGAAACAAGGCAACTGAAGTATGGCAGGGCTAACTAAAAATTAACATATTTAAAGGCAATATGCAAAGCACATGGGTAGGCAATCAAAGCGGTCACGAAAAGCAGAAATGTGGGAACGAGAGGACAGAGTTAATGGAAGATGTCAACAAGCATTTTGAGTTCACTGGAGAGAGTTAGTGAGGGATTTAGGAATTACCTAATAGAGCGACCAACATTAGCCGAGAGGTAGCAGAACTATGGATTCTAAGAGCAATAATATCAGGATGGAAAAAGAAAATAGAGATTTGATTTTGCTAATATTTTGAAAGTCAAAACCACATGAGTTTGTTGCCAATAAAATATGAGGAATATAATCCATGGTAGACTGTTGAAGTTCCGAGCCGAGCGCAAAAAAAGCAATCTAAATTGGAGGGAATAGAATAGATGAAGGAAATGGAGAATCAGAATAAGTGAGGAACAACAGAATTTCATTTTTCAAATCTAGTGTAAGCCAAAACATTTAAATGTCAGCAATTTTCATGCATTGTTCTGTTATCGAGTCTCTTACAGTTTTCTCCCACCGCCTACACCATTCAGCACGGGCATGAGGTCAGCCTGCTTAAGTCACAGGCTAACTGTATTGGGAGCGACTTTCTCAACGAGAACATACACACACAAAAAAAGTTCACCTTAGTGCCAGGAACTACAATGGCAATGTGTGCTTTTTGAAACCAAACATTAATTCGGCAATTTTTTTGAAGAACAACAAGGGTCACATAGTTCCCTCAACAATAAAACGTTGCAAATAAAATAACAAAAAAAGCATTGGCAAAGTCAACATGATGGCAGCTAAAGCAGAACTATTAGCTTTGCCAGTGCTTATTTGGGATTAAGCTTGAGGCAAGGGCATTCAGAGTTCGATGGCAGAAAGGCACTGGGGGAGACACTGACATAAAGGGAGGAAAAGTAAAAAGACAATATATTTGTGAGTTATCAACATAGAAGTGGCATTCAATACCAAATGTTGAAATATGTTTAAAAAAAAAGGAAAACTGGGTACATTTAAAAAAAGCAGTTACGTAGATCTAAGCCTTAGGATACTCCAAACTGGACAGGAAGAGTACAGAGACTGACCATTATCAAAAATGGGGTGGCCCAACAAGTCAAAGACCTGGGCAGTTATCACTATACAAAAACAAAGGTCTTCAACCCCTACTTTCTTTAGAGTCAATCAATACTTTCTCACAATTCACTCAGTTATGGGATATGTCCCACAGATCAACCCTGTACATTCAATGTAATGTAGCGCATACAAAATCCAAAGGGAGCAACAGCCTCCAATACAAATTCAAGGGCAATTTTTATTCATTGCATTCAACATTATCTCTATACAAATGAGTTTTCAAGTTGCCCAAAGCGAGCATGCATAAGAAAAGAAAGTTAAAGTGCTTGATAGAAATGGAAGAAAAAGAGGGGAGATTTTTACAAGTCTATTTACAATTATTAATAACACAATGCAGTATTAATTGTATAGCCTTGATTTCTATGGTAAAATCAGCACAGGACCCATTTCTGGGCATACATGTTGCACGCAAAAACATCACATTGGGGAAAATAAAAACGAAAGGGTGATGGGTGGTGGAAGAAATTGGGTTAGTGGTTGGGAGGGGCTACTCAAGTAAACCACAATTTATGTCAGTGTGAAGTCACAAGCAAATCCAAAATTAACCTTTTCTCAACTCTTGGGCAGCTTGTACCGAGCAGTCATGCTTAGCTCAGAGGCAATGTGTAAAGTATTTGTGCAACACTTCAAACAGTTACACAATGAAAACACACCACAACAATGATCTCACAGGGGGAGGAGCCAAGCTCGCGTCCGAGATGGCCGCGTTTTAGCTCGGCTCCGCTCACTCTCCTGTCGACAACAACTATCCTGTACTTTATCCTGCCCCGGGAAGTATTCTACGATTTGCAGTGGAACGACGATACCTCACGGACACTTACCGTTTGCTCCGGTGGCTCCTGGGTGTTACGGATCCTGAGTTACGCCCCTGTCTGTTTCTGGGCCTCCGGAGCGACCGGGCCTGGCACTCCTTGGCGGCGCCCGGGCTGGGCGGGGCGCGGTCGCCGGCCCTTGGTGGTGGTGTGGAGTCGGTCGGAGAGGCCGATGTGCTAATAGACCGATTGCGGCCCCCCGGGCCTGGTCCGGCGATCCTGCAGCCTGGTGTTGGGGCGCTGCCTTCTATGGACGGGGTTCACCGTACATCTGGCTCGTTCCCCCTTTGTTCTCCGGCCCGGCCATTTTGAGTTCTTCCGCCCGGGCTCGGAGAACGGTGCCGGCGGCGTGTGGGGTGCCGGCGCATCGCCTTCTTCTGGTGACCCCCCTTTTCTGCCCTGGTGGCACCTCTGCTGGTGGCTGCCGCTATCCTGTTTTGCCCCGCTGGTATCCGGGCCGGGATCTGTGTTTGCAGCGGCCCCGCCGAGCTTTTAAGATGGCGGCCGGCCCCATGACTCTCGGCCTTGCTGGGACTGGCGATGCGGGTCTGCCGCACGGCACGCCTTCTGAATACTGCAAAGGTGAGCCTACACTTGGCGACATCCTTGCCGCCCTGCGCTCCTGGGGGGCACCCATGACCGCACCTGTCGCTATCCTGGAGAGAGGTCCCTTGGTTGGACCGGCCGGACCCCCCAGGTTTGTGCGGCTTCATCTCTGTTGTGTGCTGCTGGAACTTTCCTTGGGGTTGTGGACCTGGAGGCTGCTGTTGGTGTGGATATACGGAAGTCCGCTGCCCTGCTTCATCCTGTGCTTCCTTCTGCTCCGGAGGTTCCCCGGCCGGATCCCATCTGGACCGAACTCGATGGGTCTCCTTTTCCTCCTTTGCCTCACATGGCCAAACGAAGATCCTGTGACTGTGCCGCTGGACCGGCTTTCTCCGAGTTCTCGTCGGAACTGTGCCTGCTTTGCCTGAGGTGGTTACTAATTTATCTGGATCATTCGGATCGCGATCGCTTTGATTTGAGTGGTTTTTTGATTCGACTCCCTGTTCACCTCCGGCTCCATGTGATCTGGTTCCTGGTTCGTTGGACTATTACAGTTTGCGAAAAACGAGGACAGGGTTGAGCTGATCTTGCCTCTGTGGACTGTTATTTTGTGGTATGGTTGGGCGATCCGTTTATAATTGTGTGATTATATTTGATACTTCTTCACGTTCCTGGAGCTTATCCGTATAGTTATTGTCTTCCCGTGGGCTCTGAGTATTTTCGGGCGGGGGGGTGGGAGCTGATGGGGTTTTGATTGTGTGGCTCCTCTCCCGCTGTTTTTCCTTGTTTTCCCTTCCCCTCCCCTTTTTATCTACGTGATTCTTTCTTTCCATATTCTTCTATATTTCGGGTTCTAATTAGGGCGACAGGCACGCTGCTGGGGGGTAGGCCATAGCCTTCTGCAGGGGTGCAGGGTGGGCTGTGCGGGGTGGTGGGGGGGGTCTGTTTTTTGTATCTTCCCTTTTTCCTTTTTTGGTTCTATGGCTCTTATGTATCCCCTTATTTCGTGGCGCGGTGTCGGCACGTCGCCCCCCGGGGTGTTTGTGCTGGCATGGCCCTTTTGGTAAGTTTGCTGTCACGGTTTACTACGCATTCATTTCTCCTGTTGCCACTAGTTCCTAGTGCCGAATTAGTATTGGGTTCTTTGTTAGCCGTGGGGGGCGTGCACTGACGCTGCGCCCTCACTTTTTCTCCCTCCTTTTTCCGATGTCCTTTTCCTCCCCTATTTTCCCTTTTCCCCCCCATTTTTCTTTTCCTTTCCTGGGTTGTTGTAACGGAGGGCTTTTAGTTGTGTAAGCGTACTTTTCGCTGCTTTCCTATTGTGTGCCATGGTGGTGGTGGGAGGGCGTTGAGCAGCGATTGTGATTGTTATTGATGTGGGACTCACGTTCTGCCTTTGCCAAAATGTGACTGTTCTTTTGGTCTTTTCCTGTACTCGAAACTTCTGCTTGCTCACGGCCCACCGCGGCCCTCTGGACTTTACAGATTGTCATTATCCTGCGAACCCCTTTCTTCCATTATAAAATTAACCTATTCTTATCCTGTCCGCGATGGCGGCTCGAAGACTTGTTACCTTTCCTTTCATATGCGTTATTTAGAAATCCTGTTGTCACTCCTGTCTTGCCTCGTATGTCTCTTTATTGTGGTGGCCGGCCCGGTGGGTTGTAGGCCCGTATCTGTGAGCGCCTTCTGTACAATAAAGGTTTAAAAAAAAAACAAAAAAAAACAATGATCTCACACCAGATAGACAAATAAAGTACATTTTAATAAATGGAACAAGGACAAAAAGACACAAATCTAATCAGTAGAACCAGAGGTATGCAGTTTTAGTCCAGAATCCACACTCCTGATTGTGCATATGTGTTCCTGTGGATGGACTGTGATGTGCAGAATAGGAGATATCACATGCATAATAGTGACCAATTCATGACATACTGTGTATCTTTTTTATAACATTGTGGTTATTGTGGTCTATTGACTAATGGTGGTCCTGGGAGATATGTTACTATTCTTGTTTTTATGCTCATCCTTGACCTATTGTGGTCATTTTGGACATAATTACTACAGTCCCTAGCACAATGATAGTGGCAATGCCTGACATATGATGAGTCCCCAGGTATTCGATGAAGTTAATAACTAGGCATGAAAAACAGAATCTATACCTGCATGACTAGCACATGTGATTTTTGATGAAAATCACAAGCTGATCTTGGATGGCCAAAATATTATGCTTTACCATTAAAATGAAGATCCACATCTAATGCATATACAGGACTTGCAAAACGGGATTCATGTAGGAATGGCACAAAATATTGCGATTCCTACATCATCCTTATTTGCGATTAGCAAATTGCTAATCGCAAATAAGGAATAACTTCCCATTCATTCCTATGGGCCTACAGGCCCATAGGAATGAATGGGGAGTTATTCCTTATTTGCGATTAGCAATTTGCTAATCGCAAATAAGGATGCGATTTCAAGGGTGCCAGGGGTGTCCAAAGGACGCCCTGTAGCACCCCTGAAATGCAAATTTACACAGGTCTTGCGCACACACATGTCCAAAGGACATGTGTGTGTGTAACATGCAACTGAGAAAAATGCACTAAAGTGCTTTTTTCTATTTTTTCGCTATTTACCATGAAGTCAGACTTCGTGGTAAATAGCGGCCAAAAATTGCGAATTCGCAATTTAAAAATCGTTCATGAATTGCATTTAAGGAATCTCAAATAGAGATTCCTTAAATGCAATTCCTCGCAAATATGCGATTTCGCAAATAGCGATGTTTGCATTTGGGATGATGCATCCCAAATGCAAAAATTGCGCTCGCAAAGGGCCAGATTCTGAGAATCTGGCCCTTTGCGAGCCGATTTTTCGTTCATGAATCTAGCTGTTAGACCTTAATTCAGTCATTCATGAAGGTATGCTTAAAATTCACTGTTTACAATAATTGTTTCAAAGTTTTCTTGGGAGGGTCGGGCTCAACATCCGTGAGGGGAACAAAACTCATAAGTGTTTGTTGCTTTTACTCGTGTTTTGCCCGAACGTTTGTATTTTTAGAAAATGTATGTGGAACTTGCTCAGTTAAATTCACAATTTGGGCCTGTTTTGTTTGTTTAAACATTATCTTGGGTGGAGGCAACCCCCAAATCACCGTAATAAAAGAAAGGCTCACTCATTCACGGTAATGTGAGGTAGGTGTCTTTGCCCCACCACCTTAATGTTCACTGAATGCAGCCCCTATTTTCTTAAGGTACACGTGTGGCAATAAACACACTTTTCAAATGCATTGATGGATGTCTGAGTCATTTGCATGCTTTCATTCCAGCATTTGCATCCATTTGCAATGATTGACAGGTGATATCCCACTTCATAAATACTAATGAGGCAGGGTTCATGTGAATCTTGTGATGCATTTTGTGTCCCACAGCATAACTTTATAGCCGGTCAGCATTGCTGATATCGTGCAATACAACCCTGTGAGGAGCTCTCTCCAATAATTCACCTGTACCCATATTATGGTAAGGGTGCACTTTCCCTGTTTGCACCACGGCGCACCTTCAAACAGGTGTGCCTTGAAAAACAAGAAAAGGGTGTCCTAATAAACTGAATGTGCTGCCACAGGACAGCAGCAAACTCATGCTGCCCTGGGGTCAGTGCATTCAAATGAAGTACAGAGCGGCAGCTTCCAATCTCTCCATGTTTCATACCACCAGCGGAAACCACCCTGCACTTTTAAAAGGCATTAGAGATCTTCTTGCAGGCAGGTGCAGTCAGTGACTGCACCCGCCTGCAAGGGGATAATTGGGTGTCCATGAGAACCCCTTTCATCCCTTGACAGGGCTGCCCTCAGGGGGCACACTGACAGTGCGCCACCTTTTTGTGGCATACTTTCAGTGCACCTCCTGACAGCTTCTTTGCCTTTATGCCCGAGTCTAAAATATTGAGTGGGTGCAGAGGCAAATGGATTCCCTCAAATGACCTGAGGCCATGCCCCATGCAAATGAGGCAATACCCTCTAGAGATATCGCTGGAGCTACATGTGTGTCATCGCTCTCAGTATTACAGAAGGGGCTGCATAAGTGGCTGTTGCTTCTTCTGTGACACCAAAGTGCCCAGTTGGGGCACAAAAAGAGAGAGCACATGCCTGGTGCACCCCTGGAGTACTTGCTGTAAAACTGCGACTGGGCCATTAAGTCTTAGGGGCATATTCACAAGGAGTTATCTCCGATTTAACCCTTTGGGACTTTCTCAGGCTATAAGCTCAATTTAAATAAGACACAGTCAATTTTAAATTTTGAAACTGAGTCTGCCCCACTCTTGTTAGGTATCACTAGAACTGCTACTTATCTTGGAGTCTGTCTTTGCCACCACACTGATGATGTTATTGCGCTAAACAATGAGCCACTGCTTAAAAAGGTTACTGCAGATATGCGTAGGTGGTACATGTTACCACTTACTATTATTGGGAGGTGTAATGTAGTAAAAATGAATATTTTACCAAAGTTCCTTTATCTGTTTAGTACTATTCCATTGAGGGTTCCCTTGTCATACTTTAAGCGGCTAGATAGTCCTATTGGCAGTTATATATGGGGGTATCAGAGGGCAAGGAGAGCTCTTCGGCATATCAAGCTAACTTACGAACAAGGCGGTTTTAAACTCCCAGACTTCAAAGCTTATTTTTGGACTGCATTTGTCAATCGGATTCAGAGTTTACTTAAGGGACCCGGTGTTGGCAAGATTTGGTTTGCGTATCAGTTAGCCTGTGGTCCAAACACAGGGTTTTTACTGTATAACATGGCCGACCCGAAATATTATAAAAGGGTTCGATTTAAGATAGTCAGACATATTGTTCAGATCTGACAAGATATACGTAAAGCTTATGCACTACCAGATTTACATGAATTTACTTTTCTCTGGGATAAACCGAGACTGTCTGATATATTTTTCGACTCTGTGGGGAGAGGGTGGCAATGCTGCGGCATAACACAGCTTGGGCAGCTATATGATGAGTAAGGTTTTAGATCAATTGCATCACTGAAAGAAGAATATGGGGTAGCACATAATTCGTTCTTTATATATCTACAAGTCAGGGAGTATTTTATTTGAGGGGAAGGTTCATTAGCACTACCCAATTTTTCAGATTTCCGGTCGGGGATGCTTAGTGAAAGTCTACCAGAGAATCTTATCGGCTTCTAATGATGATGGTATACAGATTACAGCCAGACTAAACCGTATGTTCGATACCAATGTTACAAACGAGGAAGTACATGAATCACTGGCTATAATTAATACTGTGGTTACCTCAATTAACCTGAAGTTGCAGCAACATCGTATTGTATTTATGTTGTTCTATACCTCAGAGGTTATCTCTAAGTGGGCTACGACCCACGCCTCTTTTAAGTCTTGCTGCACAAAGTGTAATGAATATGCTGTGGATCTCCGACATATGTTTGTCACATGTCCAAAGTTAAATGCGTTTTGGGTCGAGGTTACCCCTGAATTGAGTAAATTACAAGGTAATTGTTAGACCTGATACCATTGGCGTGGTTTTCCCCCATCTTTTTGCCTCTGTCTACTGTATTTTTGATGCTGTGCTGGATTTCGTTTTTGCTGGTTTAGATGCTTTGGACACTCTGCCACTGCTGATCAGTGCCAGAGTGTAAGTGCTCCCTATGTAAATTGTCATATTGATTGGGAATACCTGATTGGCATATTTGTATCACCATGAAGTCCCTAGTAAAGTTCACTGTGGGTGCCAGGGCTGGTGATGACAGATGCTACTAGTGGGCCTGCAGCGCAGATTGCGCCACCCACATGAGTAGCCCTAAAATGGTGTCTCAGGCCTGCCAGCGCAGGGCCTGTGTGCAGTCAGTGGACTGCCATGTCCGCCTGGCCAGTGTCCCCACTGACTGGGCCTAACCCTTCCCTATCTGTGCACATCAGTCACCCCCATGGAAGGCTCAAGGTACCCCCCTGGGCAGGGTGCAGTGTATGGGTAAGGTAGAGCATGTACTAGTGCAGGTCACATGCTCTGGTAGTGAGCAGCAGCCATTTTGTGTGCTCACTGCTGTAAGGTTATCTTGCTCCATAGAATAACATGGGGGAGGCTGGTCCCATTGGATACCAGCCTATCTTCTCATAGGAACAAGATGGGACATAAGTGATTGATATCCCTGAACTCAGAATTTAATAACACATCTTTTAGGAAAGGTTGTTTTTAAATTCTGTGTTTGAGAATAGTACTTTTAGAAAGTGGCTGTTCTCTTGTCTAATCTTTCTGTGTGCCTGGACCTGTTCGTGGATTGACTGTCTGGCCTGAGTGTGACAGGGGCTGCAGAGCCCCCAGGAGGTTGCCTGAGTCAGCCCGTGGATGAAAGGCAGCATCTGCTGCCAGGGAAGTGGGAGGAGATCACACCTGATAGTGATAGGGCTGTGCCTGCCTGACCACAATGCTGGCTCCACCCCCCTGCTGGGCGACTGTCACCTCTGTCACCTCTGTCCCTGATACTGAGAGGAAGAAGGAAGCCAGGAAACCCCCAGTGCCTCACCAACACCCAGAACTGGTTTAGATCGGGCTCAGGGCCCATTTGCACAAAGACTTCAAAGGACTTCAAAGACTTTTAGGGGTATAAGAGAAGGACCCCTGACAACAGAAAAGTTAGATTCTACAATCAAGAGGAACCTCTGCCAGAAGAAGGACTGCTGAAGGGACTGAAGGAAGATTGCCTTGCTGTGTGCTCTAAGGGCTGACCTACCCTGCTATCCAACTGAAGGAGAGGAGAAGAAGGGCTTTGCTGTGTGCTGTGCCCCCATCTGCTTGAACTTAAAAGACTTTGCTGTGTGCTGTGTCTTCACTGAATCTCCAAGGGCCTGAGAAGAGCTGGCCTCCTGGTCCTGGAACCCAGGGTTAAAAGGTTCCTAAAGAAACCCAAGACGCTGTGCAGATCGTGCTGTTTTGGACCTGGAGCGTGTGGTGCTCAACTGCTGAGCATGAGTAGCGATCAGCGTGCTCATCGGCACATTCCCAGCGAGGGTCGGAGGTCTGTGGTGCCTCCCCTCGTGTATCCTGCTCCAGAGCGACTGTGAGGCCGAGAGGGCGGTCCTACCATGACCAGCGCCCTCAAAAACATCTGCCGCCTGTTCACCGCCGCTGCCCGGGGCCAGAACTACCCTAAGAAGCTGCCGTTCGTAAACGGAGGCTGCCGGGGCGAAGATTGGAGCCACCGCGCTCCCATTGGCTGGAGGAGCCGAGCCCCCTCACCAATGCGGCGACAGTATAGGCCCGTGCGGCGCAGCGTCATTGCCGTTGCTGTGCCGTGATTGGCTGAAGAGCGGAGCGTCACTGAAAGCCTGTCCCGGGAGCTGGACTGCCATTGGCTGACTCCTGGGTGTGTCAGAGGCTTGCCCCAAACGCCGCAACAGGATTGGTCCCCGTCATCGGGACCTCTGGACGTGCTGAGTGATCACCGCCGGGACCGGGGAAGAGTGACCCGACCTTGCCGAGGGAATCCCCGAAGTGCCCCCAGCACCCGGCCTGCCCGTCTCTGCTCGGAGCGCCGAGTTAGCTCCTCGCCGCTCCCCGAAGGACTGAGAGCAGGCGGAGGGGCTGCTGAGACCGGCCGGGGCTGAGAGCAAGTGTGCTCTGATCGGTGCGGTGCGCAAAGGAGTTCCCAGCACATCCGGTGAGGCGCGTTGGAAGCTCTTGGGGCCCATTGCTTTGCGGGCTGACTAATATTGATAAAACCATTGGCATAGGATGCCCTGCTCGTTTTGAGAGCTGAATTGGGATAAGTACAGTATTACTAGTTTTTAATACTGATTCACAAGAGACTTGAGACAATGTTTATGAGAACTTCCTGAAACTAAGTACAACCTTAAAGATTAAGTGCAACCGTTAAGAAGAAGTGCAACATTTTTCCTAAAGAAAGTAATTATAGCATATTGTCAATTTTTATTGCTGCAATTAGATAAAGATATATTGTGTGGTCTCAGTTTGTGGTGGATGGGGGGTCATTGTTTGTGTTAAGTGCAACTATTTTACACATTGCCTCAGAGATAAGCCTGTCTGCTCGTGCCAAGCTACCTAGAGGGTGAGCAGGGGTTATCTACTTTGTGTAATTCTTCACCCTGACTAGAAGCAAGGGCCCCTACTTGGTCTAAGGTACTTACCTCTGCCAATTAGAGACCCCCAGATCTAACATTGTTGGACCGCGGTGCGGATTTTGAACTAATAATTGCACTTGACCTGCAGTGATTTCTTGTACATCACTAGTCTAGTTTAGCAGCACAGGTTGCGCAAGATTTTTTCTTTTTGGTGAAACCTTTTTGTTGAAAAGGTTAGGAAGCATCATGTCTCAGAAAGCAGCAAGCGTGAGGGTAGAATTGGAATTTGAAATTCAGGAGTTGTTCAACTATAAAAAGGAGCAACTGAAGCAATTCTGCAAACAGCTTGGATGCCCAGTGAAGGGCAGCGCAAACAAGGAAGAGCTACAGAAAGCTCTGAGGGCCTGGTGGGAGGCCCAACATGGTGATCCAGAAGTTGGTATTGGAGAGGGAGGCACACAGGAGAATGCTTTTGTATCCAGTGATTTGCCAGTGAGGAGGCCAGCGTCTAGGGCTGGCAGCAACCACTCCAGTAGGATCATTTCTCCAGAGGAGCTGGAGGATAATCAGAGAGCTAGGGCCCATGAGATTGAGCTTTTTAAACTCAAAGCCCAAGCAGAAGAAAGGAGACTGCACCTTGAAACTGAGAAAGAGGCGGAGGAGAGAAGAAATGCTCTCGCTTTGGAGGAGAAGAAACTCCAGTTAGCTCATGAGTTGAGCATGAGGGAGCTGGACATTAAATCCAAACAGGTGGAGTCCAGTTCTAATGGTGGCAGCGCACAACCAGTACAGGCGGGTAAAGTATACATACCAAAAGATCTGGTACAGAATTATCAGAGGGGTGAGGATATTTATGCGTGGTTTAGATTGTATGAACTTGTCTTAAAGATGAATGAAATGCCTGAGAAGAATTGGGGACAGGTTTGTGGAAGCATTTTGAGGCCTCTGGGAGGGATGTCTTAGCACCCTTAGAAGCAGCAGGTACTTTATCCCACCCCGCTATGAAGGAGGCTTTGTGCCTCAGGTATGGGCTCACTCCAGAACAGTACCGCCAGAAGTTTAGGAACTTCAAGAAGCTTGATTCAAGTACTTGGGTGGAGTGTGTGAGTATGTACACGCGTGCACTGGAAGGTTGGATAAAGGGCAGCAAAGTTACTGATTATGTGGGGTTGTGTCACTTGATTAGTTGGGAGCACTTGAGTAGTTTATGTGTTCCAGAGCTGCGCCAGCATCTTTTAGACAGCAAGTTAACTGATCCCAGTGAGCTTGCTAAAGAGGCGGACCGCTGGACTAGAACCAGGGTCCACAAGGGGGTGGTAAGTACCCCAGCCAAAGGTGGACAGGGTCCCAGCAGAAGAGTGGGGGGGACACGGGTAATCAAAAGGAGTCTTCTAAAGGGCCCCAAAATAGTTCCCAGGAGAAGGAGTCTCAACCCCCCAAGTCTAAGAAGTCCGGGCCCCATAAGGGCAAGCAGGACAACAGGTCCCCGCCTACTTGCTATGCATGTAGGGAGGTGGGGCACATTGCCCCCAAATGTCCAAAGAAGAACTCAGCACCCACTGGTGCTCCCACTCCGGCGTTAGCCAGTGTAGTTTTGGGAGGGGATTTGATTTCCAGTGGGGAGAAGGGGTTAGCAGTGATGACCCTTGTCTCTTTAGGAGACCAAGAGATGGCCCAAGAAACCTTGCTGCCCCAAAACACTAAGAAATACGGGCAGAAGGTGACCATCAATGGACAGGAAATAGAGGCTCTGAGAGACACAGGGGCCAGCGTGACATCTGTCAGGTGTCAGTGGGTGTCTGAAGAGCAAATCATTCCCAAGGTACTCCGACCTGTGGTGGCGTCTGACAGTTCAGTGCGCTTCTGCAAAGTGGCAATGTTTCATTTGAATGGGGAGGAGTCTCCGGTATTTTGGAGGTTGTTGTAAGTGATGCCTTGCCTGTAGATTGTCTATTAGGTAATGACCTGGAGAGCTCTCCATGGAAAGAGGTGGAGCACAGGACTCACTTGGAAATGTTGGGTTTGCCTGCGTGGATCTGTGTGTCCACCCGTGCAATGGCAGCCAGAGAGGGCGGATTAGCAGAACTGGAGCCTGGAACAATGGCCCAGGGACCTGCCAATAGAGGAAGGGGTAGAGGGCGCGGGAAACCAGCCCCCACCGTTCCCACGGTCCAGGAGGAAACAGACCCTGAGGGGGATGCCTTGGAACCTACAGGGGAGCAGGTGGCCGAACTGGGGGAATTGCCTGAGCTGTCCCAGTGGCAGCAAGATGGTGGTCCCTCCAGGGAGGAATTCTGCCAGGCTCAGAAGAAGTGCCCTTCTCTCATTGGTGTGCGGCAGCCTGGGGTCCAAGGAACATTTGATCTACTGGGAGGATGACTTACTTTATAGTGAGCCTAAGTTCGCTGAGCCCGGTGCAGCCCGTGTGCTGGTAGTACCCGAGCGCTTCAGGAACTTCCTACTGGGTCTGGCTCATGACGTGCCTCTCGTAGGACATCTGGGGCAAGACAAGACCTATCACAGGCTTGTCACCCATTTCTACTGGCCCCAGATGAAGAAGCACGTCTCTGCCTTTTGTAAGTCTTGCCAAACTTGTCAGGCCAGTGGCAAGAGCGGAGGAAAGTGCGTGGCACCCCTCCAACACTTTCCTGTGGTGAGCACCCCTTTTGAGCGGGTGGGCATTGACATCGTGGGGCCCCTGGACCCCAAGACAGCCTTAGGCAACAGGTTTATCCTGGTCTTGGTGGACCATGCCACTCGGTACCCGGAAGCCATCCCGCTCAGGACAGTCACAGCCCCCGTGGTGGGCCGTACCTTGATGGGAATCTTTTCCCGTGTGGGGTTCCCCAGAGAGGTGCTCTCTGACAGGGGGAAAAACGTCATTTCTAAGTACATGAAGTCCCTCTGGGAGGAATGTGGTGTGACATACAAATTCACCACTCCTTACCACCCTCAAGGATATGGGTTGGTTGAAAGATTCAACCGCACATTGAAGGGCATGATTATGGGCCTGGAAGAGCCCATGAGGCGGAAATGGGACGTCTTGTTACCATGCCTGTTGTTTGCCTACAGGGAGGTGCCTCAGAAATCCTTAGGGTTCAGTCCCTTTGAGTTGCTGTATGGCCACCCTGTCAGAGGGCCTCTCACTCTGGTGAAGGAGGGGTGGGAGAAATCCAGTGGGAAAACCCCTCAGGATGTGTTCAGCTATGTGCTGGCCATTCGCAACCAGACCAAGCGCTTCAGGAAGCTCGCTCAAGAGAACCTGGAGGCTAGCCAGGAGGAAATGAAGATATAAAGAAATGAAGATATGGTATGACCAGAACACTTCCCTGGTTGAGTTCCACCCTGGTCAGAAAATGTGGGTGATGGCGCCGGTGGAGCCTTGTGCGCTCCGTGACAAGTGGACCGGGCCATATGAGGTGGTGGAGCGCAAGAGCGAGGTTACCTACTTGGTTAACCTGAAGACTCCCAGGCAGCCCCTGAGAGTGCTACATGTGAACCGCCTCAAACCCCACTTTGAGAGGTCAGAAGTGACTATGCTCATGGCTACAGATGCTGGAGGGGGGGAGGATAGTGATCCTCTCCCTGACCTCCTGGCAGCCAAGAAGCAAGATGGGTCAGTGGATGGTGTGATACTCTCACCCACCCTGACCCCAGAGCAGCAAAAGGACTGTCGCCAAGTCTTGGGTCAGTTTGCCCACCTGTTCTCCCTGACCCCAGGGGTCACCAAATGGTGCGTCCATGATGTGGACACTGGGAATAGTCTGCCTGTGAAACAGAAGTTTTACAGGGTGGCTGACAAGGTCAGAGCTAGCATCAAGGAAGACGTTTCCAAGATGTTGGCACTAGGGGTTATTGAGCCCTCCAGCAGCCCCTGGGCTAGCCCAGTGGTCTTAGTGCCTAAGAAAGCTGCTACCCCCGGTGGCACCCCAGAACTCCGCTTTTGCGTGGACTACCGTGGGCTCAATGCGGTCACCAAGACTGACGCGCACCCCATCCCCAGAGCTGATGAGCTGGTGGATCGGTTGGGAGCTGCCCAGTACCTGAGCACCTTTGATTTGACTTCAGGGTACTGGCAGATTGCCTTAACTGAGGGGGCCAAGGAGAGATCAGCATTTTCAACGCCAGAGGGGCACTTCCAGTTCCGTGTCATGCCCTTTGGGTTGAAAAATGCCCCTGCCACATTCCAGAGACTGGTCAACCAGGTATTAGCTGGGCTGGAGGATTTCAGCGCAGCATACCTGGATGACATTGCTGTGTTCAGCTCCACTTGGGAGGAACACCTGCAATATCCGAGGCTTGCACCGGTCGCGGCCCTTGGTCGGCGTATTTATTTTTCAAAAGCGAATATCTCAATATCCACCATAGCAGGAGGACATCGGGCTAAGCACAATACTAGAATATCACAAAGGAGAATCTTCGGTATCCTTTATTGCAGACCAAGCGGCAATTCTAAATGTCGCATTTTGCAGACTATATATTGTCTGAATACTTTTGTGATCGTCTTATTAGAAGCATCTTTTCTCGTCCTACTTCCTGGCCCAGTTAACTTGATCGGTACTCACAACATCATGATGAGAGCCGTATGTAGAATGTAACGTCAGGATCCGACTGTTAGTATTCACTAGAAAAATAAGCCTTAGATTTGTGAAGACATGAATAGTATCTGCGCAAGCTAAAAAGAACTACTCCAGCTAATATCAGCGATTTGGAAATCCATCGAAGGAACACGAAAACGCCAATCCCCCTTGGAAAAAGAAAAAAGCTAATTAAACCTTTTTTTATCTTGCTACCGAATTGAATGTGGCTACTCTTGAAGAAGGCGCTGGTCGCCGAAACGCGCGTCGAGACAATACTGTGCCACTTGTTGTATATTAATTTTCGTATTTGGTATAACTGTATAAACTTGTGAATTTTAATGTTTATTGCAACTTATTTTACAAATAGGTTATTATTTTAACAATGTATAATCTTTTTTAATGTCCAAATTTCTGTTTGTCAAATCCACGGAACTAATAAAAAAGCAATTATAATTTTTATGTCTTTACTGCCTCTCTCCTATTATACTTTACAAGCACACTGTTAATGGCCTAGGTTTTTATTTTCACATGTTATATCCCTGACCTAGGAATTACTTGGAATCGGTCAATCAGGGGGTCCTTGTTGTTCTCACTCATTGCTGTGTTCAGCTACACTTGGGAGGAACACCTGCAACACCTCTGCGCAGTGTTGAAGGCTCTGCAGAAGGCAGGCCTTACTATCAAGGCCAGTAAGTGCCAGATAGGGCAGGGATCTGTGGTGTACTTGGGACACCAGGTGGGGAGCGGCCAGGTGGCGCCCCTACAGGCGAAGATTGATACCATTCTGGCTTGGGAGACCCCCAGACTCAGACTGAGGTGAGAGCCTTTCTAGGTCTCACCGGGTATTACAGACGGTTTGTCAAAGGTTATGGCACCATTGTGGCCCCTTTGACAGAGCTGACATCTAGAAATCAGCCCAGGAAAGTGAATTGGACTGAGGCCTGTCAATCTGCTTTTGACACCCTCAAAGCTGCCATGTGCACAGCACCGATGCTTAAGGCACCTGACTTTTCCAGTAAGTTCATTGTGCAAACTGACGCTTCAGAGCAAGGCGTGGGAGCAGTACTCTCACAAATCAATGATGAGGGCGGAGACCAACCAGTGGCTTTCATTAGCAGGAGGCTACTCCCCAGGGAACAGAAATGGAGTGCCATTGAAAGAGAAGCTTTCGCTGCGGTCTGGGCTCTGAAGAAGCTGAGGCCCTACCTGTTTGGGACTCACTTCCGTGTTCAGACCGACCACAGGCCCCTCAGATGGTTAATGCAGATGAGGGGTGAGAATCCAAAACTGTTGAGGTGGTCCATTTCCCTACAGGGGATGGACTTTACGGTGGAGCACCGCCCTGGTACAGAACACGCCAATGCTGATGGTCTGTCCAGATTCTTCCGCCTTAGTGATGAGGACTCCCAAGAGGTTGGGTAGTTCTCCCCACTTTCAGGTGGAGGGGACACGTGTTAGACCTGACACCCTTGGTGTGGTTTTCCCCCATCTTTTTGCCTCTGTCTACTGTATTTTTGATGCTGTGCTGGGTTTTTGCTGGTTTAGATGCTTTGGACACTCTGCCACTGCTGATCAGTGCCAGAGTGTAAGTGCTCCCTATGTAAATTGTCATATTGATTGGGAATACCTGATTGGCATATTTGTATCACCATGAAGTCCCTAGTAAAGTGCACTGTGGGTGCCAGGGCTGGTGATGACAGATGCTACTAGTGGGCCTGCAGCGCAGATTGTGCCACCCACATGAGTAGCCCTAAAATGGTGTCTCAGGCCTGCCAGCGCAGGGCCTGTGTGCAGTCAGTGGACTGCCATGTCCGCCTGGCCAGTGTCCCCACTGGCTGGGCCTAACCCTTCCCTATCTGTGCACATCAGTCACCCCTATGGAAGGCTCAAGGTACCCCCCTGGGCAGGGTGCAGTGTATGGGTAAGGTAGAGCATGTACTAGTGCAGGTCACATGCTCTGGTAGTGAGCAGCAGCCATTTTGTGTGCTCACTGCTGTAAGGTTATCTTGCTCCATAGAATAACATGGGGGAGGCTGGTCCCATTGGATACCAGCCTATCTTCTCATAGGAACAAGATGGGACATAAGTGATTGATATCCCTGAACTCAGAATTTATTAACACATCTTTTAGGAAAGGTTGTTTTTAAATTCTGTGTTTGAGAATAGTACTTTTAGAAAGTGGCTGTTCTCTTGTCTAACCTTTCTGTGTGCCTGGGCCTGTTTGTGGATTGACTGTCTGGCCTTAGTGTGACAGGGGCTGCAGAGCCCCCAGGAGGTTGCCTGAGTCAGCCCGTGGATGAAAGGCAGCATCTGCTGCCAGGGAAGTGGGAGGAGATCACACCTGATAGTGATAGGGCCGTGCCTGCCTGACCACAATGCTGGCTCCACCCCCCTGCTGGGCGACTGTCACCTCTGTCCCTGATACTGAAAGGAAGAAGGAAGCCAGGAAACCCCCAGTGCCTCAGTAAAACCCAGAGCTGGTTTAGACCGGGCTCAGGGCCCACTTGCACAAAGACTTCAAAGGACTTCAAAGACTTTTAGGGGTATAAGAGAAGGACCCCATACAACAGAAAAGTTAGATTCTACAATCAAGAGGAACCTCTGCCAGAAGAAGGACTGCTGAAGGGACTGAAGGAAGATTGCCTTGCTGTGTGCTCTAAGGGCTGACCTACCCTGCTATCCAACTGAAGGAGAGGAGAAGAAGGGCTTTGCTGTGTGCTGTGCCCCCATCTGTTTGAACTTAAAAGACTATGCTGTGTGCTGTGTCTTCACTGAATCTCCAAGGGCCTGAGAAGAGCTGGCCTCCTGTTCCTGGAACCCAGGGTTAAAAGGTTCCTAAAGAAACCCAAGACGCTGTGCAGATCGTGCTGTTTTGGACCTGGAGCGTGTGGTGCTCAACTGCTGAGCGTGAGTAGGGATCAGCGTGCTCATCGGCACATTCCCAGCGTCATTGCCGTTGCCGTGCCGTGATTGGCTGAAGAGCGGAGCGTCACTGAAAGCCTGTCCCGGGAGCCGCACTGCCATTGGCTGACTCCCGGGTGTGTCAGAGGCTCGCCCCAAACGCCGCGACAGTATTGGTCCCCGTCATCGGGACCTCTGGACGTGCTGAGTGATCACCGCCGGGACCGGGGAAGAGTGACCCGACCTCGCCGAGGGAATCCCCAAAGTGCCCCCGGCCTACCCGTCTCTGCTCGGAGCGCCGAGCTAGCTCCTCGCCGCTCCCCGAAGGACTGAGAGCAGGCGGAGGGGCTGCTGAGACTGGCCGGGGCTGAGAGCAAGTGTGCTCTGATCGGCGCGGTGCGCGAAGGAGTTCCCAGCACATCCGGTGAGGCGCGTTGGCAGCGCTTGGGGCCCATTGCTTTGCGGGCTGACTAATATTGATAAAACCATTGGCATAGGATGCCCTGCTCGTTTTGAGAGCTGAATTGGGATAAGTACAGTATAACTAGTTTTTGATACTGATTCACAAGAGACTTGAGACAATTTTTATGAGAACTTCCTGAAACTAAGTACAACCTTAAAGATTAAGTGCAACCGTTAAGAAGAAGTGCAACATTTTTCCTAAAGAAAGTAATTATAGCATATTGTCATTTTTTATTGCTGCAATTAGATAAAGATATATTTTTATAATATACCTACCTGTGTGGTCTCAGTTTGTGGTGGATGGGGGGTCATTGTTTGTGTTAAGTGCAACTATTTTACACATTGCCTCAGAGATAAGCCTGTCTGCTCGTGCCAAGCTACCTAGAGGGTGAGCAGGGGTTATCTACTTTGTGTAATTCTTCACCCTGACTAGAAGCAAGGGTCCCTACTTGGTCTAAGGTACTTACCTCTGCCAATTAGAGACCCCCAGATCTAACAGTAATGATACTCAATTAACTGAGAAAGAAATTTTACTGGGGACAGTAGTTGGCTTGGGCAATCTATAAAAATTTCTGGTTTCGATCATTATAGTTTGTGCTCATTTGTGTATTGCCAGGGCATGGATCAAAACAATTAGTCTGAAAATTACAGAATTTTGGGCATTGCTTAGCGGGTTTATGAAATGGAATTGGCTTTAGCAAAAGTAAGGGGTCCACCCTCAAGGGCAAAATTTGAGAGGGGTTTGTTGAGTCTTCAGTGGGATTAGTAGATGCTTTGTTTATAATATATTATTTTATGTAAAGTTTGCAATTAGAAATTTTCCAATATTGTCATTGCATTCTTTTTTTCTGCTCTTCTGTGGTATTTATGTTTAATGTATTCGATTGGTGGCTAATAAAAAACTTTAAATAAAAAAAAACTCAAACAGGTGTGCCTGGACAAACAAGAAAAGGGTGCCCTATGAAATTTGATGTGCTGCCACAGGACAGCAGCAAACTCATGCTGCCCTGAGGGAAGTGCATTCAAATGAAGTACAGAACAGCAGCTTCCAAATCTCTCCCTGTTTCATACCTCCAGCAGAAACCACCCTGCACTTTTAAAAGGGATTAGAGATCTTCTTGCAGTCAGGTGCAGTGAGTGACTGCACCCGCCTGCAAGGGGATGTCTGGGTGTCCATGAGACCCCTTTTCATCCCTTGAAATGGCTGCCGTCAGGGGGCACACTGACAGTGCCCCACCTTTTTGTGGCATACTTTCAGTGCACCTCCTGACAGCTTCTTTGCCTTTACACCTGAGTACAAAATATTGAGTGGGTGCAGAGGCAAAGAGATTACCTCAATTTATCTGAGGCTATGCCCCCATGCAAATGAGGCAATATCCTCTAGAGATAGCGCTGGAGCTACATGTGTGCCAACGCTCTCAGTATTACAGAAGGGGCCGCATAAGTGGCTGTAGCTCCTTCTGTGACACCAAAGTGCCCATTGGGCGCACAAAGAGAGAGCACATGCCTGGTGCACCCCTGGAGCACTTTCTGTAAAACGGCGACTGGGCCATTAAGTTTTAGGGGCATATTCACGAGGAGTTAACTCCGATTTATCTCCACCTTAAATCAGCAAACGTGGAGATATATTTAACGCCCCACTCACAAGCTGGTGCAAATTGCAGACAACACCAGTATTCCCGCGATAACTGCCCCCAAATTTATCACCAGGGTGGACACCACCAACTAACATTAATGAGATGCAGAGTAGGCGTTCCAGTGCAAAAACACAGGAGAAAACCACAACACCACATTCACAACGAACTGCCAGATTTGCGAAGCGAAGCAAAAACCAGGGATAACCCGCGGTAGCACCAGGGATTTTACACCTGCCTTTTGCTGGTGCTAAGCAGGACAACTACCTGCAACATGGAAGGGAACACAGCCAGGAGCTTTTTAAGATGTAGGTATTTCAGATGGAAGGTGTCTGCCTAAGTTAATCCCAATAAAATGTCAGTATTTTTGGTTAAAACAAACGGTCAGACTTCGGGGAAGCTGATTGCTGCGGTCACCATGCTGCCAGTCTCACAGTGACACCTGGCTTCAGGCAGGGGCAGTGTTGGGCTGGAATCTTAAAGTAGTGATGATGGGACTTTCCAGGTGATTATCGGCCATTCACAACGTACTGCTGGCTAATGCAGGATTTTGATTCGCCATCGCGATGATTAGTACGTGGGTTTTGACACCATTCCCTGTTACTATCGCCATGTACCGCGGGCTTGAAAATAGCCCGCTAACATGGCGATATTAATCAGGGTTAGGCAGCGTTAACTTTCCTGGCGAGGACTGACGAAGGTGATAGTTATCTCCCGTCTTTGTGGATATCCCCCTAAGTGTTCAACATAGGGGTCCTCAATATATGTCCTTGCCTAGGGCCCCATAAATTGGTAAGATGGCGCTGCATGGACAAACACCAGCACAATAGTAAACTTGCTGTTATGTTACTGGCAGAGAATGATGTGTAGTTTTCAAAGCACGCAATTCTGTTGGTAACTGCAGTTTCCAATAACAGGTAATGTTTGTAGAATCAGTAGAATAACAGCCTTTATTAAAATGAAATTAATCTGCTTGCTGACTTCCTCAGGTTGCTATCCGAAGGTCTTAATAATATCACAGCGCTTTCAGAACTTCTGATGGTAGAAGTATCTCGACATTTTCACTGCAGTGCAAAGGACTTCTCGGAACCGTAGGTCTTGACTTTAAGTGACAAAGGCACTGCTAGGATCATGGTAACCATAGCAACTATTCTCAATTTTCGGCACCTTTGATTTGCATGATTCCCACCTCTTGTACTTATTTTTCCCTTTCTATTTTTAGTTTTTTAGTTTTGCTTGTTCTGGTGGCTGACAAATCCTGCCACCGAACTATTTTCTTACTGCATTCCTTTCCTTTGCCATGGATTAAACTTCCAAACTATAAACAAAATAGAAACAGTAAACTCAGATTTCCTTTGGCACTCCTGCGAAAACGGGAAAAGGCACAAAAATGAAAGGCTAATTTTTCCAAGCAAAAATTAAAATAATGACAAGGGGTATGCAGTTTTTTTTCTTTATAATTGATCAAGCATCAGCAACAAAGGAAAAAGACAAAAGAAGAAAATCATATTTCACAACCACCACGAGGCTAAAGGAAACTTCAACCCAGAAGTACAAGGGTACGAGGCGGAAAGACAAGTGCTGAACGATAGAAATTCTTGAAAAATGTTAAATCTTCAACAACGCGGAAGTGACATAGGACTGTTTTGAGAATACTGATAGCCAAGATTATTAACAGTGACATGAAAAAAACAATGGCTCCTACGCTTCTACTTGTCACTCCAGACAGCGGATTGCATGACCTCAAACTGTGTTGTTATTATGCTACAAAATTAAATAATAGGTAGACACAATACATTGTTATGTATTGCGTGAGGACTCGGGCCCTTCCTTATAAAACGACATGGCAAATGGTGAAGGATTCAGACTCATGCTGTTTGATTTATGTTCAGTGTGTGATTCAATGACCATATGATTCCTGCTCACAGACTCCATTCAAAGCTCCCAGTGAAAGAGAGATCACATTTCACACCATGTGCATGGTCCACAAGTCTCTCCATGACAGGGCATCAGCATATCTGAGCAGAGCATTCCAACTATACCTTCCATCAGACTATCTAAAATGAAAAGGGTCTTCTTCCAGAAAGTCAAATTCTTCGTTTCAAACTGCACTAGGATCCATCCATGCGGATTGGTCAGACAGTCAGCGAAAAGAGCATAGTATTCCCCAAAAGAGGTACTCCTTAGTCTCAAGTCTAAGAAGTACCACATACTGTGTACATTCAGTCAAATTAACCATACCGCAAAGGGTAACTGAAGATCTGTGACTTTGCATTTAATCTGTCACAATTTGCACTCAAAGGTAGCTGCAACATCAGTGATAATTTCATACCTGTTTGGAAATTCCGAAATATAAACTCATTTATTAATAGAGGCACAGATCTACTGACTAAATATATCCACTATAAGTTGATTAACTGAGCTGTATGACCCTTTACCTTCAAAACCACAGTGTTGTAATGCAAAAGTTCAAACCATGAGCTCAAGATGTTCTCAGACTAAAACTCAAGTCATGTAATTTTTTGCACGAAATGCCCATGTAACGTAATTTACATCGGCTAGAATTCACAGACAATTAAAGAGTGTATTAACCAACACAGAAGCAGGAATAAATGCAGGGTTACTAATGCACCTCTAATAAACTGTTTTGGTCAAGCTAATCACAATGGGAATTACATTTTCTGGCAAGTTACTGACATCACAAAGCCAACAAGAGGAGAAGACATTGACCAATCCTTTGCCATTAAGAGTGCATATAGATTCACCATGGCAAAATAATCAAAGGATGGGTCACTCTGGAGGAATTGAACTACAGTGTATGAAATTAATCTTTTAAACTCTGGAGCATGAATTTCTACCTGGATATTTAACAGAAATCTCTAGACAATTTTACATTTACTTAAACATACCATGATCTTCTATGTGGCAACTTTTGGTCTATTGTAATCATTTTTCATTAGTTGTTAGTGGCTGGTCTCTCTTCAATTCAAGTCTATCTTTTATCTCTCCTCCCTTGAGTCACTACTGTTTCATCCACTCCAGATTCATTCTGTTCCTCGTGGAAACTAGTCTTTGTTGCCATCTGAATTTTCAACAAGCAACTATACAGTATGGGCTGGGGAAAAATGCATCCTTATGCGATGAAAGAAAATATAATTCATAATATCATCAAATCATAATATCTGGTTCTTAGAAGTCTTGGACTATTTCATTTAATAACTATCACTTGACAGATGCGTGCCTTTTAAACAAATGAGCCCATTGGTGAATAAGAAAAATCACTTTACTGTTCTTTCTGTTTTCTTCCTGATATTGAAATTTGTAAGCAAGTCCAATTGTTGCACTTATCCCCTTTCCACTTACAGTTTCATATACTTATGTTTATAATCATTCCTCTCTGTTTTCCGTTTACTGTTTCTCCTTTTCATGTAAAGTCATTGATTTAACATTATATTGGCCCCCACAACATCCACTTTTGTCTCCTGTCATCCGCCTGTTCATCCTGTTTTAAATAGGATGAGCATACGCACTACTGATGTTTTCCTATAGCCTATTTTCTATTTGCTGTATATCAACTTTGACCAACATTGTTGTGCTTTGCTTTCCCACCAATACACTATGTGCTCTCTTGTCCATTTGCCCTTCCTTCCCGTTATGTTGAACTTCCTTTCTGCAATAGACAAGATTTGGGTTCCACAAAGTCTGAATAAAACTAATATTGTTGATCTCTTGTTAAAGCAAAACAAGCCTGACTTCCTCTTATGCTTTTTGCTTTCAATTTCTTTTCATAGTCCTGTGCATAACTTTTTTTGTAGCAAAATGGATCATTAGTTGGGGAATGTTAGACCTGACATCCTCGTTGAGGTTTTCCCCCAGACTTTTTGCCTTCACCTTTCCTGTTTTCTGAGTTTGTTTCTGTTGGCATAAGGGCTCTGTGCCCTTTACCACTGCTAACTAGTGCTTAAGTTCTCGTGCTCTCTCCTCAAAACATGGTCAATTTGGCCTACAACTGATCGGTATATTCTACTTATTTATAAGTCCCTAGCATCTGTAGCATCTGGTACTACATGGTACCCAGGGCCTGTAAATCAAATGCTACTGTGGGGGCTGAGGCATTCCTTGTGCCATTCACTGAAGTAACACTTTAAAACTTGTTTCAGACTTGTAGTTCAGTTTTAAACTGTCATTTCAACCTGGCAATATCAACCTTTTCCCATGCCTGAATCTTCTTTTTTAATTCATATATGTCACCCCCAATGTAAGACCCGAAGGCCAATAGGGTGGGGTGCATTGTATTTAAAAAAAGGACACGTGGGTTTAAGTTTTACATATTCAGATGCTGCAGTCCACATTTGACAACTTTCTATACTTTTTGTGCATTTTCTTACACTGTACACTGTGGCCGTAATAGAAGTTAGATGTGCCAGTTGGGGTTTAGCCAATTTAAAATGTTTGATTTGATTTATTTTATTTTATTTTTAGAGTTTTCTATAGCGCGGACCAGACCCAGGGTAGGGTATGAGAGCGCTTTACAATGAGTACACAGAACGAATAAAACAAGTATCAAAATAAAGCAATACATAAAATCAGCATGTTTTGTCAAAGATCGGAGGGGCACAGGCATCAAAGTTGTTCTGAGCAACAGGTAATAGGGGCGAGGGAGTCCTTAGTGGGGGAGAAGAGGCAAGTATGAGGGTGTAGAACTGGAATAGCTCCTGGGAGAGTTTACAGGAAGAATTTGCACATCAGGAATGATTTTGCTTCTCTTTTGAACAGTGGAGTAGAGTAGGTTTTTCTGATGTAAAGAGAGAGTGAGTTCCATATTCTTGGTGCTGCTCCGGAGAATGCTCTGCCAGATGTTTTTTTTCTTTCTGAAACATGATGGTTTCAGGAGTAGGTTGTCGACGCTCCTAGAAGGTCTGATTCCTCAAGGTAAGGTAAGTTTTTAGGATAAGTACTGGGGCGTATTGTGGTGAATCGCTTTGTGAGTGATGCATGCCATTTTTAGGTGGATTCGAGCTTCATAAGGTAGCCGGTTGAGTGCTTTCAGGTGTGGTAATATGTGGTTGATTTTCCTAGATCCTGTTAGGAGTCTTGCTGCAGCCTTGAGATTGGCTTTTAGAGGGGTGGTTGAGATTTTGGGAAGCCCCGCAAGGGTGGTGCATCCGTATTCCAGCCTTGAGATGACTAAGGAATGAACTGCAGTTTTGAGGTCCAGGTTTTCGATGAACGGTTTCATTTTTCTAACGTAACTAAAGTGAAAGCGTGCGTTTTTAGCTAACAGGGTGATGTGTGTTTGCATGTTAAGGTTCTTATCTAGTGTAATTCCGAGTGATTTGGTGGAGTCCACCTAAGTTGGTGTACTGTTCAGAGCAGTGATCAACCTGGTCCATTCCTTTGTCTCCAGGGAGTTGTTGGGCAGGGGAGATTAGAAGAAATTCAGTTTTTTTGTGAGTTTAGCTTGAGGAAGTTGGCCGTTAGCCAGTGGACGGTCTTTTCAAGTGCCCGGTTCATCGTCTTTAATGGAGGAGATCTTGATGTAAAGTTGAGTGTCGTCCACGTACATATGGTAGGCAATGTTCGCTTGCTGTAGTAGCTCAGTTAGTGGTTCGACATATAGGTTGTATAGGGTCGGTGATAGGGTGGAGCCGTGTGGTACTCCTAGATGGTTCAGTGAGGAAGTAGAACATTTTTTGTTCACGATGAATGATTGCATTCTGTTTTCCAGAAAGGATTTGAACCATTGAAGGACTGTGCCAGCTAAACCCATCCTGGTTTCCAGCCTTCTTAGAATTTTGTCGTGATTGACCATGTCGAAGGCTGAGGAGAGGTCGAGCAGGACTAGTAGACAGGTTTCGTTGCGGTCAAGAGCACTGAGGGCGTCATCAACTATGTGCATAATGGCTGTTTCTGTGCTATGGCAGGGCCTGAAACCTGATTGGTGGATGTTCAGAAGGTTGAAGTCCATGATGTGTTGGTTCAGTTGTTGCTAAACACATTTTTCCAGGCCCTTGCCTAGCATTGGAATGTTGGTTATGGGTCGGAAATTATTAGGATCGGCGGAGTTTGCTGTTGGTTTCTTTAATATAGGGGTGACTTCGCCCGTTGTTAGCCAGTCCCGTATGTGCCCTTGTGCTAGCGATGCGTTGATGATTTTGGTCCAGAGAGGGGGGTTGACTTGGTAGATGTGGGTAAGGCAATTTGAGGGGACTGGGTCGTTGAAGTGGTTGTTGAGTTTAGTAGTTGCTAAGGTTTTGGTGATGTCATTAAGATCGTAAAGTTTGAAAGTGGACCAGTGAGAGTTATTTTTTGGCAGAGGTAGCGCTGGTTATTCAGTGTTTTCAGTTTGAATGCTTTTTGGGGTGACTGAGTTAGTTGCTTCCCTGTTAAGCTCAAGTTGGAGGGAGTTTGTTTTTTCTGTGAAGAAAGAAAAGAATTCTTCACTGCTAAACTGTAATTTCGAAGTTGAGAGTGAGGATTTAGCCAATTTGTCAGATTGTTTTTTAAGAATCTCAAAAAGTTTCTTAGGTCTATTTTTGGCATTGTCTTGTTCTGATCTAAAGAAGTCTTTTTTAGATTGTAGAATATGTTTGTTAAAGCAGTTTCTTGCTTTCCGAAGTAGTTTAAGATGGAGGGGGGGAGGGATGTTGTTTCCATTTCCGTTCTAATGATATAAGTTGACGCCTTTCTTCATTCAGGGCTCCATTGAACCATGGGTTTTTGTCTTTGTCTGGAATTTGTTTGAGTTTTGGTGGAGCAGCTTGGTCTAAGACCTTGGTCATCGTGGAGTTGTAATGATTGGTGAGGTCATTGACGTCTGACATGTTGTTTGGGGGGATGAGAGCTTTCTCTCAGTGGGAGGCTAGGTTGTTCCCGTCGAGGTTTTTCATGTTTCTTATCCATTGTTTGATAAGTCAGAGCACATACATTGGGGTCTGGACAGAAGTACCTTAATCTGACGAGTTTAAAAACCAATAACATCAGTTTGCAAATGATGGGGGTGACCATACTAAAAAGAGGCACTGTCTCACGTTTCATCTTGATTGACAAAGTACATAGCACTGATTTGTTTGCCTCAAGATGGTTTGTAACTCTGTGCCTATTCAGAAAGAATAGACTATTCAGTTCTTCTTTTCTACACACCATAAATCAGACACTCTGAACTTACATTCTGTAGACCTTTTATGTCATGTAACAGAGTGAAACACTCCTGATGCCTACACTGTCTTATATGTAAAAATGGCCTTATATTTATCCTTGTCTTGTAACAGTGTTCTTTAATCTCTTATGACTAGCTACCACTGAGTATGATTATTCATGCTATTGGGTTTGCCCACCATTTAACATTCATGCTGTCTTCCTATCACGTGCAGAAAATCCTTACACGTTTAATGTTTTCACATCTCCATCAACACAGTCTCAAATTTCTCATGCAAACCAGTGACAGACGGTAATTTGAGTAATGATGGGGGAGGGCAGATGGGCCACACATTCACACTCACTGACTAACACCTATGCATTCACAGGCACTCACAAACATCAACAGCACACACTCACAAAAAACATATATTTATACATACACACATGCAAACACTTAACACAAAAAAATAACACTTTCCGGTCCGCAACGGTGATCTCAACAGGATAGGAAATTTTGAGGATTTTGACAACTGGGACTGCCAACTCCTATCTTTGGCTGACCTTGTTATGGGTCAGCCAGTAAAAGGAAGCAGCAGTCTCCTACTCATCACAGAGTGGGATGGGGTCAGTGAGACTGCTGACACTACCCCACTCTATGATGAGTGTCACTAAATGAACACTTAGCCCTGGCCCTGGGCACTCCACACCTTAAAACTGAAGCACCCAGGTCTGAGGATGTCAGCACTTGCGTACATGACCTGAACAAGAGGAGTGTCTGCCAGGCTGACCTTTGCTCGGTCTGACAGACACTATTCATGGTGGGAAAAACGTGGCGGGTGGTGCCCCTCCACCCTAAGGACAGGCCTCCGCTGCTCAAACACCAACATTATTTTAAAGATCTGCTGCACATAAAACACAGTGTGTCTTCTTTTTACCTCTGTCCTGCTCTGTCACACACAGTGCCTGTCACTTTCACCACTCATTGATGTAATATAAACCATTACAGAAAAAAACTGTGCCCCTTTTTATCCGAACCCTCTACTAAAGCACCTTGGTTATCATCTTAGTGTTCGTTACTCTTAGCGCATTGGAGTAATCAGTTACACTCCAGTCTAACTTATCCCAAGCTTGCTTGGCTTTTGTAGCCATCTGATAATCACCTATGCCTCTCTTTCCCTTCGTCCCTAGTTTGTCAGTTCTGATTCTTTCCCTTTCTTCTACCTTCACAATATTTTTTCTCCATCTGCCCTGTCCAGACTCACTAATTATCATACTTATTTCTAGTGCTACCTTCCTGACTTTTTTGTAGCTGCTAAGTGATGCTACATTTGCAAACAAGTTACACTCATTGCTTCTTATGGGCGGTAGATCCTGAATCTCTTCAATCTGGCCCATTCTATCCCACTTTCCACCCGTTCTTGAAAAACCTACATTTTACACTTTGCTTCAGACCTTACTGCAACATTGCCCATTCAATATACTTGAGCTTAACGTTCTGCAAAGTGTTTTCATGATAACTAAATGCTGACGTACTGTTGAGTAAAAATAAAATGTTTTGCCTTGGAGGTCAGCTTTTGTACTTTCTCCTTTTCAGATCTGAATATACTTAACCTATTAAGGTATCAATTGTTGATTTAACAATCAGCAAAATCATCTATGAAATACTGAGATGTCCAGAGCTACTGAATGTTATGTTATGTTAGAGACATTTGTAAAGCGCAAATGTTACCCTCGGGTGTCCTGGCGCTAGCTATAATCCTCCGTGTGAAGCATAATTTAAGACCAGGTTATCAATCACACAGCCAAGTTTTTAAGGCCTTCCTGAATTCAAGTAAATCAGTAATACTCCTCAGATGGAAAGGGAGGCCATTCCAAGCCTTTGCTGCACAAGCAATAAAACGTCCACCTCCCCACTTGGCTTTTTTTGTGTACTGTCACCAATTTTGCTCCAAACGAGGGGAGTGGTCTTTTGGGCACATACCACTGAAATTCCTGCTTCAAGTGGTCAGGTCCTGTGCCTTGTAGGGTTTTGTATGCCATACAGAGGGGTTTAAACTGCACTTGTTTCTTAACGGGTAACCGGTGAAGTCTTCGGATTTCACTGGGGACAGATGCACATTTAGATGTGCCGGTAAGCAGTCTAGAGGCCGCGTTCCGCAAAAGTTGAAGTTTATGCAGAAAACGTTCCTGAATGTTCAGGTGTAGGCTATTACAATAGTCTAGCTTTGACATAGTTAGTGAAGTAATCACCGTTCGCTGAGTGTCACTTGGCAAAAAAGGCAGTTTTTTTGTTACATATTCTAAGGACATACGACGTGGCCAAGGCGGATGTATGACGTTACAACGCATGCTTTTACCACGCCTGCTGTTACAACGCGGTTTTTACAACGCAAACCTTTACAACACATAGCGCTTTGGGGTGCTGGATAGTGAATAGTTTAATTTACTATTCCAACTCCAGTCCCCGTGGACACTAGGGAAGGTGTTGGATAGTAAATTAAATCTATTCCCTATCCTAGAGCGCCCCCCAGCGCAATGCATTGTAATGGTTTTCGTTGTAAAACCTGCGTTGTAAAAGCACTGCATTGTAAAAGTTTCGTTGTAAAGGATGTTTCCCGGCCAAGGCGACTGCATTGACTTGGTCACCAAAATTGAGTCTGTTGTCTATTAAAACTCCCAAATTTTTTACCTTCCTGGTGGTTGTCGGGAGAGAACCCTTAGAATCTAGCCAACACCATGGTGTCCAAAAACTGGGGTCATTCCCAAACAAGATAACCTTTGTTTTATTTGAATTGAGTTTTAGACAATTTTGAGACATCCACCTCCCCACCGCTTCCATGCAATCATGGAACTGTTTTCCTATTCCATTTTCCTGCCCAGGTAGCAGTGACACCAATATTTGTGTGTCATCAGCGTAAGAGGTGAGGCAAATGCGAAAGGAGTCAATAAGGGGGGCCAAGGAGGACACATATAAAATAAAGAGTGTGGGGCTCATGGGTGACACCTATGGGACTCCCCAAGGCAGAAAGAATGGTTTGGAGCAAAATTCACCTAATGAGACAATTTGCAATCTGTCCGAGAGGCAGGACTTTAAGAGCTTCCATGCTTTACTAGGACTCCACAATCCCGCAACCGGTCCATCAACAGATCGTGATAGACCGTATCGAAGGCCGTGGAAAGGTCTAGCATAATCCTAGCGGCCTTGCCTCCCTGATCTAAGGCTACCCTGATCTCTTCCGTAGATTTTAGGAGAGCGGACTCCATGCTGTGCCCCTCTCTCAAACCATATTGAGTAGGATCCAGAGCTTGAGCTTCTCGCAGATAAGTACTCAATTGTGCATTCATTCTTTTCTCGACCACTTTTGCTGGTAATAGGAGACGTGAGATGAGTCGGAAACTGTTCGAATCCTTAGGGTCCAGACTGGGCTTCTTAAGAAGTGGTATTATTGAAGCAATTTTCCAGGATTTCTGAAAATACCAATCTAAAAACATTGTATTAAATAGAGAGGTAAGTGGAAGGCCAATAGATTCAGGGGCCAGTTTTAGCACCGAGACAGGACACGGATCGTAAGGGGGACCTGATTTAGTTGACATAAGAACATTATGAGTGTCAATAATGGATAGTGGTGCGAACTTGTCAAAAATAGGCTGGGGGCTGGAAACTGGCTTTTGACCCTCTGTTGAGTCCACTGTTCCATCAGTTTTTGGTGCTTTGAAATAATGGCCTCAACTTTTTCCAAGAAAATCCTGGCAATTTCGTCACATAATCCCTGGGTCATTAAAATATTTGCTGAGCAAGGGTGTGCCAGGCCAGGTACTGTTTTAAAAAACTCTTTGGCCGAGTTTTTAGCTAAATTAATTTGATTAGCAAAGAACTCTTGCTTTGTCTTGAAAAGAAGCTGTTTATAAATCATGAGGCTTTGTTTATAAATATTTTTCTCTGTTACTTCATACTCTTTCCTCCAGTTCCCTCCATACGTTTACAACTCAATTTTTGGGCTTTGAGCTCCTGCGTATACCATGGAGCGGAGGGTTGTAACCTATTTGGAAATAGGATTTTCTTTGGAGCTAGCTTTTTATAGGCTGCCTCCAGCCAATTAGCATATAGCGTGGGGGCTTCCTCCACTTCTAGGGGCATTTGGTGCTCTGTAGAGGTGAGTATTGCTGCTAACTCAGTACCTTCCACTTTATTCTATGCTCTGGATTGCCTCTGTCTCTTAGGGAGCCTTCCAGCAGCATGATGGTTTGAAATGGTCCACTCAAATAGTACTGCCACATGGTCTGACCAATCTAGGGGCAACAGTCCCGTAAATGAGAGGTATGGATGGTTAGAAAAAATACCGTCCATCGTATGCCCTGTCATGTGAGTGGGCCCGATTACTTGCTGCCTAAGAGCAGCACTGTTCATCAGGTCTATAAGGGTCACAGTATCTGCATCCATATGTGCCTCCAGATAGAAGTTGAAATACCCCAGTATAGTATAGGAGTTAGCATACATCCCCTCTTCCAGCAGGTTTCCCAGTGATGTTGCAAAGGTGATCCTAGGACCGGGAGGTCTATACAATAGTGTTAGAATTGGGGGTCTCTATTTGGCACAGGTAGGTACCTGTGACAAACAGGGTCCCTCTCCTCTAGTCAGAGTAAGGGGGATTACACTCCTAAAATAACCCCTGCTCACCCCCTTGGTAGCTTGGCACGAGCAGCAAGGCTTTATTTCAGAGGCGTTGTAAGTTAAGCATTTGTGACCACATATAGTAACCCAGTGACAACACTACAAATGGACACCACACAAGGTTTTATATCAAAACTAGGTATATTTTATATAGAGTTACCACACGACCAATAAACAACAAAAAGAATCTACAGTACTACTAGATTTCAAGAGTTCTTGTAAAAAGACTTAAATCAAGGTTCTGTGCGAGTCGGGCGCCCGGACGGGCTACCACCTTGTTGAAAATAACACAGAGTCTAAGAAATCCAGCAGACCGCGTCGGTACGGGCCCACTCAAATGTCGACAGACTCAGTCACAGTACCTTTAACTTTTGTAGGCCGGCACAGATGTGCGAGCCGGTTACAGTGTTCGTCGCGGTGCAGAAAGGAAGTGTTGCAGGATGCGGTGTCCCTTGATGCGGTGCAGGCAGCAGCCTGTTGACAGAGTCGTTGGATCCAAGGTTTGCGTTGCAGGGCGAGACGGTGCTTCGATGCGGTGCTTGCAGCTTGCGGTGCTGCGACAGAGCCGGAGTTCAGGAGCTGGCGTCGATCAGTCCGGACAGTGGTACAAGTTGGGCGGTGCGTCGCGAAGCGTGCGAGGCGGTGCCCAACTCCAGTGCGGTCACAGGACTCGGAGTCAGCAGCAGGTACCTCTTCGGTCAGACCAATACGAGTCGGTGTAGCGAGGCGTTGCACGTCGCGGAGTCCACCAGTCGCGGTGCAGGCTACGGCTCGGTGACGGCGTCAGGACGGAGTCGGTGAGTGCAGAGCTTGCGTTGTTCAAGGCGGATGTTGCTTGATGCGGTGCCTACAGGACACTGGGCCGGTCGTGAAAGTCGGTCACAGCTCCCTGCCTCCGTAGGCACTGAAACAGCGTTTCCAGCAGCAATTCACAAAGGCTGGTGAAGTCCACTGATCCTGGGACTTCGGTCAGGGGGTAAGCTCTCTTCCAAGCCCTTGGAGATCTTTGCACAAGTTGAAAGAAAAGTCCACAGAGTTCTTTCTCCTCTCTTTGGCAGTCAGGCAACCACTGTAGGCCAATCCCCCAAGCAGCACTTCAGCTTGGGAATAGTCTCTCCTCAGTTTCTTTAGGTTCCTTCTACTCAGCAGAGGTTTTGTCTTGTAAGTCCATAAGTGATCTAATTTCTTAGGATCAGGGCCCCAATATTTATACCCCAAAATCCTTTGTTCTCTGAGGGGAGAGGGGCCGGTGCCCAGTCCAAACCAGTTCTGAAGCACTCTGTTTACCAGACTTCTCCTTTCCTTTCACAGTGCAGGGCAGGAACATCAGACGCCCCACAGGGGTGGAGCCAGCATTGTGGAAGGCAAGTACAGCCCTGGAGCACTTTGTTGACAGTCTTCCTTCTCTTCTTTAAGTGTGCAGGGTAGAGACATCAGACGCACCACAGGGGGTGGAGCCAGCACTGTGGGGGGCGAGCACAGTCCTATTCAGGTCTCAGGTGCAACTACTCCCTCCCATCTAGATGCAGATCTCTCTATTCACCACTGGGCTGACTCATTCTGTCTCCTGGAATCCCCCAGCCCTGTCACTCAAACTCCAGACAAGGAATAAACAACTTAGCAGAGGCAGGCTTGAAAGGTTAGTCAAGCAAATACCTACTTTCTAAAAGTGGTATTTGCAAACACAGAATATTAAAATAAACTTCAATAAAAGATGTATTTTATTATTCTGAGTCCAGGCATACTAAACTCGAGTTTCTACCATGTTCTCTAAGTCTGCTAGGATTATAAACTGTAATAATTCTAACAGCCCATTCTGGCCTATGGAGAACAGGTAGCCCTGCAATAGTGAAAAACAAAAATGGCTGTAATTCACTATTATGACATGCCACACACATCAGGGCTTGTCCTAACTTATACTTACAATGCACCCTGCCCTTGGGGCTACCATAGGGGAGACTAATATGAAGAGAAGGGAAGGTTTAGGCACTGGCAAGTAGGGGCACTTGCCCAGTCAGCATGTCAGTACCAGACTGCACGCAGGCTCTGCAATGGCAGACCTTAGACACATTTTACCAGGCCGCTTCTGTGGGTGGCACATCCAGTGCTGCAAGCCCACCAGCAGCATTTGGATTTACACGCCCTGGGCACACTCAGTGCACTGTACTAGGGTCTGACAAGTAAACCAAACATCCAATCATGGAACCACTAATCAATACATCAATTTACAGTAGGGAGCACTCGCACTGTGGCACTGGACAGTAGTGGCACAGTGCCCAAAGCATCTAACACCAGCAAAAACACCTGAGGCAACAGCAAGAATGGAAGGGAGACCCACGCCAATGGTGCCAGGTCTAACAAATAGGATGCCCTTAAAGGTGTGATGATGAGCATAGGTGGTGCTAAAATCCAATGCCTCACAAGCTGCATTTGAGGCTGTAAAAGGCTGCATTTATTGAGTTATCATAGATTACAGCTAGTCCCCCCTTTCCTGTTCGGCCTATTTACGGTATGACAGAGATATTTGGGGGTGTAGCTTTCACTAAATCTGGACCTGAAGCATCTTCTGTCCATGTTTCAGTAATAAAGGTCACCTTTATTTCCCCAACCTCAATTAGTGCTGCACACTCAACACTGTGTTTCACCAGGGATCTTGCATTCAACAGTATACACTTCAACACAGGTTTTACCTGATCAACGTTTACTGTCTATTCCTGTTTTCGAGGCTCAATGGACCCATATAATAGTTCCGGTAAAGTAATTTTACAAATGGGGCAAGTCCCTGGGCCAGAAGGGGGCCTTATATTAAAGATGAGACATAAGCACCCAGTGGCTTTACCCATGAAATTTAAACTCAGCAGCATATTACTGGAGTATTGTAAAATGCTCGGCTTACCTGCACTCAAACGGGCAGGGGTGCTGGCGCTGAGCGCGGGCCAAGCACGGGCGGGCACAGACGGGCTTGCCTTAGGCGCGCCCGCTGCACACACGTGCCAGCCACTCCAGTTACAGTGTCAGGGGTGGGACACACTAGCCCGCTGACCCCCGGTATTGGCAAGAATTAAAAAGCAAATTAGTGCAAAGGGGAGTAAAAAACGATTCAACACAATATTAAAACAAAGCTCAGTTAAAAGTGACTTAATACATAAAACCAGTTGATTACCATCACGTACAAAATCAGCAAATTCAGTGATGTCAGGGGCGGGAAACACTAGACCGCTGACCGTACTTCCCCCAGAATGACTGCTCCGCTGTGCTTAGTGCAGACCCCGGTATTGGCAAGGATTAAAAATCAAATTAGTGCAAAGGGCAGTAAAAAACGATTCAACACAATATTAAAACTAAGCTCAGTTAAAAGTGACTTAACACATAAAAACAGTTAATCAGTATCACGTGCAAAATCAGCAAATTCAGCAATGTCACTTTCGGCTCAAGCCTCAGGGCTATGTCGCAATGCGTGCTCGCCCCAGCCTCTCCAGTTATACTGTCTGGGGCAGGAAAAACTAGCCTGCTGATCGTACTTCCCCCAAAATGGCATCCCTGCTGTGCCTAGCGGGACTCCCGGTATTGGCGAGGATTAAAAAACAAATTAGTGCAAAGGGCGGTAAAAAAATACTGTAGATTTGGCACGTGTAACATGATATATTTAAATGCGAGGTCTGTTTATAAATTAGGGGCATAATGAAGCACTGTGCAAACACGGTTCTATACAATAGTCAGTTATCAAAAATTCATATCTGCAATTGGCAGCGGAATTACATTCGGAAATAAATATCAAGAGCTATGGCAATTTTTATGAGATGGGCTAAAAAAATATTCCTTTCTGTTTTCCTTTTTTAAATTTTCTGTGCTTTTAGAGAAATGAACGGAAAAGGGAAGTATGCTTTAAACATGGCTATCTTACATTGTGCGTGACTGGTTTCCAATCCATCATGCAAAAGGTCAGAAGAGAAAAGGCAATGAGAGTTTATGCAGATCTCATGATGATTGTGCATGCTGATTACATTTCCCAAATACTTTCACATGTTCGCATCATACTTAGCCACTAAATGAAATAATAAAACACATAAGTATTGGATAGTACGGTTCTGCACGAATTTCTCTTTGTGCAGCTTTCTGTATGCTTCCATTCATTAAGTTCAATAAAAGAGATGAGTGTACCCCCAATTGTCCAATAAGAGGACTAATGAAAGGTGCAAATTATCCTGCAACAAGAATAAATAGCGGCTCGTTGGAGCAACTTTAGAAAGCGTCCTATAAATATGGATGTGCAGTGGTATTCTTTATAATTCATGAGATCATTTTAATGAAAATTGAGGGCACAACATCATTACCAATTGGAATTTCGATCTGTGCACAAACTCCTGTATACACGCAAATGTGGTTTACCGCTCTCTTTGCAATGAGACTCTTAAAGAGGAGAAGCTGCTCCTAGGCCAGTTTTAGGTCTCCGCTACAGAAAGCGTTACCTTTCTGTTGGCCAGCTCTAGAGTTTCCAATGTACAAAGAGTGGGTTTTTAGTCAGATCCTTGCTCATGATTGGATGGCTTTGCTGTCTGTCTCACTTTCATGCTCATGATTCAATTGTGTTTTTCCCCTTTTCATATGTTTCTCGCACCAAGTTGCATTTCAGTCTTGTGATTAGTTGACTAATATCCTTCTGCTCTTGATATTGCTTGCATTCAGGAAACTACTTTTTTCTTTTACTTGCAGCACTCCGTGAGAGTGCACGTTTTTGCTCTCGTGCCCATGTGATACTTGCCCCTTCACTTCACCCGCACCCTCATTCTTGCATTGCTTCCAATTCTCCCTTCAGCACTTCCATTGCCATCTCTCCATATCAGCGTATTTATTGTTCTTTTGACCACGGCTCTGCGTTGCTCATACTACACTTCCCGTGCCTCCTTCATCAACCCCTCTTCTTCTGTATAGTTTTGCTTTTTGCCCAAACGTCACACTAAAGGGGGACAGCATTTTTAGAATGTGAAGATGCCCCAGAGGTGGTTCATTTACCTGCCTTCTGTGTACTGTGAAACTACCTCGTAGCAGAAGGGACCAGCAGTTGCATCTGTTGTGTGTACGCCTTGCCTGGTGTATTTAAAACTGCCCCAGGCAAGGTTAAGACGGACTCTCAAGCAACTCCCTAGTCTGTGGTTACTCAGTGCTTTGGTGCAGGTGACTCCAGGGCCTTTACAAATGTGGCCTCTGGAAGGCATTTCTGCCATGTGTATGTTGCAACGCACATTAACTATGATTGGAGCAGTACACTTTCACTTTCAGAAAAAGAGTTGCTCTCTCAAGTAAGTTAGGCCCAGACCTTGTGTTATTACACAGTTGAGTTTATTACAAATCAGTGTTTCGGCAGCCATGCGGTATGAGGCAATGCTTAACAGTGCCATGACCTGGTACAGACCCGTCATCAGGCCAAGGTGGCACACGTGTATGCCTTCTTCACCATATCAGCTGTTTGTTGCTGCTGCAGCCCCAGGATCTTTCATCTGGTCCTGTGCACACACCGCTTAGCTCGTCCCGCACTTGGAGGGACCAGTCGAGCCCTTCTCTTTACACCAGGAGTCGCTACCTGAGGCCATATTAGGTGGTGCTGAGTCACAGTGAACCAATGTGACTGATGGAGTGCCCCATATCTCCTATGCACCCTCTGCATCTCTGACCAGCCTCTAGCGACTCTACTCGCCCACTGCCCCATGCCCTGATGCACTGACTGGACCTATACATGACTATGAGCTGGAAGAATTTAGTAAGGTATGGGGAGGGTATGATGCAGTAGTCCAATGGGGATCAAGTGATGGCACCAGTCTGAGACTGTGCTTGAGCAGCTGCTTGTTCTGCCTCCAAACTGAATCTGTACATATATAGCAGCTTTACGCTATGAGCTAGTGAGGGTGACTTAGGGATTCAAGTAATCCCATTGAGCAGATTCTTGACATAGAAGCACCAAATACCTGCCTGCAGGCAGGGACCACAATAGGCCCTGGTTCAACTCCTCAAGCACAGGTAGACACTTTATTGTAGGATATTAGTTGATGCTGAAAATCCTCTGACTACAGTGCTTATCCTTGATAGGAGGACATTCGCGCTGCTATGGCCCCTAAAGCAGGTTGTATGGCGCATTACTCCTTGGAATTCTCATTTCTCACATACAGAGTATTGCTTGCAAGTACTCCACTCCCTCGAATTAGGAGGAAATCAAATGACACCACAGTTATTTGACCTGTGATTGGATTTTTTAAGTTGAGATCACACGATACTCTGCGATGCATAATGCTTTCCGGCTTAAATCGGGATTGCACAGTTGTTAACTATGGTGCCTGGATGATAAGCACCATTATGATAGAGGGTCAAAAATAGCAATTCTATCGGGAGACTGAATGAATAGGGAAAGGAACCGGGAAGCAGAGTATGTGAAGACGTGGATCCTCTTAAGCACCACTTGTTGCCTTGTAGCTCCTTCTTCTCAGGCTAGTAAAATGGCTTATTGAGTTTTTGCACCCTCTTTAGAGATCTGGGTTGGTCTAGGGTTAAAGAAAATCACCACAACTACAGGTCTGTTTAGTTTCACTGGGTTCAATATATTAAGAACACTAAGAGGGCAACGTCTAAAAGGTGGTATCCCTGAGCTTGGACGAATGAGGCCTTTAGGTGCTAATATAAAGCACACATTGTTGATAGTTTCATTGCTAGAATTGCATTTTAATTTGTTGTCCCCTTTCAGCTTCAGTTTGAAATATTTGGTGATCTTCCAATGCCCAAAATGGAAATGAAGTTACCAATGCTACAAAGCTGTTATTTTTTTACATTTTAACCACTCTTGGAAGTGGAAGTAGGCCATCTCACCACAGATGTTGATATTTTTGGGGTAGGTTTTCTGAGAGATGAGATCAGCACAACTCAAAAGCACCATCCAACAGAACACAATTCAATATTCATTCATAAATTCCTCTTAAACCTGTGCACACCAACAAGTTCATAACGATATTCGACAGACGATACAGGAAAATTAAATAAATAATTAATTTTCCCTCATCGTCATCTGCCGAAATCCCCCCAAACGCCTCACCCCCACCGCTCTTACCTGCATGGGACGCGGCTGTTCATCACTAAAGTTTCACTCTAGAAAAAAGGGAACCAGGAGCTCTAAGGTCCAGCACACGTGCTCCCTGTATGAATGAGGTACAAGAAAAGGGGTGTGCAGTTCCTTAACACCATCGATGCTGGTGACGGAACCACTCCGTCACCAGCCACGGACGCGCTGTGCGGGTGGTTCCGTCACGGCCCGGCCGCCGCGCCTACGCGGCGCTGATTTCTCGCCTGTGCGGCGTGTTCTATTGCGCGGGCGGGCCCATGACGGAACCACTCCGTCACAAGCACAGCGCGTCCGAGGCTCGTGACGGAGTGGTTCTGTCACGAGCATGGCGGCGCCGCGCGGCCACCCTCCCCCCTAGCGCTGCAGCGGAATTACCGCCACAGTCAAGGGGTTAAAGACATAGGTTAAAGTCTACAGTTTCCAGGAGGGGTAATGTGCTCCAATAGGAGCACAGACCCTTTCACAGCCAAAAGGATGTCATGCTTCATCATTGGGCAAGCTCATTGTCGGGCCAGCGCTGCAAGGCATGAGGGGCACCCACTAGAGGGCTCTTTTCCGAAGATCTTTTCTTAGCTGTCAGGTGAAATAAGGGTGCGTGGGCTGAGGAGGTTTTTGTAGGGTGGTGATAAAAAATGGGCTAAAAAAGGTGTTGTGATGCTCAGGATCACTGTATTTAATGAAGGAGCTCACTACCCTAATTAAAAGATCTGTGCTGACCTAGGATATAATGGTCCAAATTAGCTAAGTGAATAGAATGGCAAAAATGGATGACATATTTCTCACCCAAATATGTCAGGAGGATCATGTGGCAATTCTTCAGGACCGTAAGCAAAAATCTACACTACACTGCAATTGTATTCAGTAAATCAAAGTGCTGTGATAAAGGTAAACAGTCACAATAAATCAAAGGATAGTACTATATACCTTCAATAAAACCTAGGTCAACCCGATTCAGGTAATAACTACAGCCCCACGAGGTAATGTCAGAGGGAACTCCTGTTAGCATCTTGGACGCTGATTGGCATCTGCCATGAGACCTACCCCAGCTCTGCTTCTTCAGACAGAAGCTTAAGGCTTGCTTAAAACCAGTGGCATAGGGCGTCTGGGCATACCGGCTGCACTTAGGGTGAGAAAGCAAAAGACACACAGATGATGGACAGAAGGCAGAAAAATTCAAACATTCACCCCCAGTCAAGAGATCTGGGTTTAAATCCATCATTCTTTTGTTCACCATGCCACCACAGTTTAGACCCAGCCATATGCAAACCAGTCTTGCCCCTGTGCCTCATGGGAACAGTCCATCCCGAACTGCCAAGCCAGGTCCTCACTGGAAAGGAAATAAGCATCCTGGGACCGGTTTCCGGGCATCACCCCATATCAGTCGGGCTAGCTTGAATCCGGTGGCACATAGAGCAAGGTACCCATGTCTGGGCATACCCATCCTACTTAGGGCGAAAAGTGCTATGCAAACAAATGTCGGAGGGAATGCTGCATAAATCATACATTCAACCCAGTCAAGAGATCTGGGTTAAATATATTGTTCTTTTGGTCACCATGCCACCCCAGTTTAGACCCAGCAATATGCAAATCATTCTTGCACCTGTGCCTCATGGGAACAGTCTAGCCCCAACTGCCAAGCCAGGTCATCCCTGGAACGGAAACAAGCATCCTGGGACTGGTATCTGGCATCACCTCTCATCAGCTAGGCTAGCTTAAAACCAGTGGAACAGTGAGCCCGGGGCCCACGTCTGGGCATACCCAGCGCACTTAGGGCAAGAAAGCAAAAGACACACAGTTGATGGACGGAATGCAGAGCAAATAAAATATTCACCCCCAAGTCAAGAGATCTGGGTTAAATCCATCGTTCTTTTGCGCCCCATGACACCATCATGTGTTTGCGGAGCACTTTTTACCATAAGGGGGATTGAAGAACTGAAATCTTCATTCTCAGGGAATACTTACTAATAAAAAGAACTTGGCACAGAAGCTGAAAATATGAAAAGACATCTTTATTAAATGTAATAAGTGAGGCCACGTCACACAGAAGCTGTAGCAACTGAATGAGGTAGTCTGAGGAATACAGAGAACAGAGGCCTTTTATATGCTCTCATGGTTACAAACTTCAGCACACAAGTAAGGGGCAGTCCTAGCTTTTGCAAGCATGCAAAATACCTAACTAACATTCCTTCTTACACAAGCCAGACAAACCCATAATAAAAGGACCACAACCCATATCATAAACAGACCATAAAAGAAGGAACAGAAAACAGATAAGGGGTGTGTGTGTGCATACCAAACTCTACAATGTCCTGTGCTTTGATCCTCAATCTTGATCAGCTAAAGGGCAGGAACTGGTTTAACAAGGTCAGCTTCAGGCAACAGGGTCAGTTCACTCAGGTCAAACAGGAGTCAGCACAAACTCAAGCGAAGGTCTACATGTCCTTAAAAGACTTGTTTCAGCCACAATCATGGCCTATGTGAGGGCAACCACAAAATGGCTACCATGCACAAAATGGAACCCAAGGGTTCAGAATTCACAGAACCTCAGGATGGTATGCAAAGGCGTGGGTCCCTTGCTCACTGTGCCTTTCAAGCTAGCCTGAAAGATGAGGGGTAATACCCCGAAACCGGTCCCAGGTGATTGTGCGCTCTACAAATCTGCATAACATAACAAGGCTCAATCTGCAGGTAGGGCATAACAAGGCACCTTGTTGAAAGGAGTGGAGTGATTTGCAGGCCATGAGCAAACAGGTGTTTGTGCAGGTACTGAAATTGCAAGTTGAGCATTATGACTTGATGGCTGCACTTTTTGCAAAGTTTAGAAGAGCACAATGTAGAGAAAAAAAGGAAATGTGGTAATCAGTACAGCAAACACCTATCCCTCATGTTATGACTCTTTCTGTCATTTCTCTTACTCAGTACATTACCAACCCAGAGCGATCGTTATTTAACAGTGCAGTAAATAGCACCCTTGATTATCACTACTTGAAATTATGCCATAAGGGTAAATCAGCACTTTCTAAATGTTACATATGCTCGATTTTTATGCAATGCATTAATATTTTATAATGATTTTCATGAAAAGTATAATGCTATATCTACACGTAGCATAAAGTACAATATGACGTGTAAACATCACCTATGTCTCTTGCACCCTCTTTACATTGATCTCTCATAAAGCCAAAGATTATGATTGATGAATGTTGTTTCTCCAACCAAGACTTACCCATATTTACCGATAGCATTGTTAACCCAATACATTATCTGGCTTAGTCGATGGCATTCACATGCACAGCCCCACTACCAGAGCAAGCTGCATGATGGTAGTGGTTCAGTCTCTACCTTTGCATGGGCCCATAGTTCACGCACAAAGGGGCTTTTTTGCTGCCCAAACAAAGGCTTGGAACTAGATTACGTTGTGTATGTGTAAGTGTGTGTGTGTGTGTGTGTGTGTGTGTGAGAGAGAGAGAGAGAGGGATCTTAGTGTGTGTCTGTATGATTTGTAGAGTCCATGGCACCCACCCGACCACTCGCAAAATATCCTTTATTGAAACAGTCCCTGCAGTGACTAAATAGCTTCCATATTCTATGACTCTGCATCATTGCTATATACTCTCCTGCTGCCCTATTTTGCCATAGGCAATTGTATAGGAATTTTTTACATTTGTTTTTTTCTATCGCTGCTTCCCCGGATAGCTCATTTATTCTGTCTTGCACCCTTGCAAGTTTTTTTGCTTCATGTTGCACCCTTTCCCATGACATAATCGAACTGCGTGTATATTTTGTTTCACTCTTTCTCCTCCAGTACGATTGTAATCCTCTCATTTTCATTCTACTGTAAAGCGCTTTGGTCGAAAGGTCACATCTGGAACCACTTGCAGAAGGCCATTTGGGAAACATATGTTGCTTATCACCAGCTGTGTGGTCTGTAAAATGTTTACTTTATGTACAACGTCTCCAGATAAGTACACACGGCAGTTAACAATACACAAAATATTTCTACATAAAGTGGACGTAGAGGTTTCCAACAAAAAGGAGAAACTATTTGCTGTAAATGTACTTTTCTGCAGGGTCCCCTCCAGACTTTTCACCCTCCTCCTTCTCTTTTTGCTGAATTCGGTTTTGTTGGCCTTATGACTTTGGGCACTTTACCACTGGTATCCAGTGCTAAAGTGCATGTGCTCTCTGCTTAAAATATGGCATCATTGGTTTAACCACAATTGGCATATTTAATTTACCTAACTCCCTAGTAAAGTGCACTACATGTGCCTACGGCACATCGTTTGCTCTGCTCCTCGCATCTGGACCTCAACGCAAAGAAGGTACTTTGCAGAGGGTCAAGGCTGGTCCCTGTATCTGACCTACGCTCTATCACAGTTGGCCTGAACTTTTGGATTTGATCTGGTCTAGCGCAACCAGATAGTCCCGGTTGGTGCTTTATACTTTTAAGCACTACATTTCAGTTTCTTCTTTGAAAATTAATAACTCCTGTTTTACTTATTTGATTTTTGTCGGCTTGGTCTTGTTTTGCTCATTGCATTATGCTCTATTTCTTTAACCAGGTGTGGTATCTTTTTGTGTGGTGTTTTCCCTGTTTTACTGTTTGAATTGTTGCACAAATACACATTGGCTTTTAAGTTAAGCCTGACTGCTCTGTGCCAAGCTAACAGGGGGATGACCACAGGTTAATTTAGGGTGTGTTTGTGACTTACCCGGACTAAGTTTGTGGTTCCTGCTTGGACAGAATACATACCTCTGCCAACCAGAAACCCAATTTCTAGCACTATTCAAGATCTGCCCAAAGATGACAGAAATGGCAACCACATATTGCCTCATCCACAAACACAGTGAAGTCCCATAATCCTTGTACCAGCAACGTTACAGTGAACTAAAAGTCAACCCCCGAGCTAGTTTAAAGTGTTCCATGCTATTTGCAGTTTAAAAGTATCCTACTTCTTAGCGTCCATCTGCCCTTCCACTAACATCTAGGCCCATATTGTAGCTCTACTTCTGGACATCAAAGGCACAAATAATGTGTCCCTTAGCAGACTGCATTCCCTGTGGAAATCAAATCTGCAACTATATAATCCTGTTAAAAACATAATAAGAATAAGAGACTAGGGTGTGACATTTAGAATTGTGGGCGGTGTAATTGATTTCACAAGAAAGCTATGTGCCATGCTTCAGAAATGGAGTTTGTCTCTATTGCCATACATCTGGTATTTTTACTATGGGGCTGTCTGAATGGAATATAGCCCGGGGGTGACAGGATTCAATGAGTCTATGATCTTTCATTAATCCCTTTACAGTGATATATTGTATGTGGCTACACTTAAATGTAAACACTTATTACACATACGTTTGTGACGATTAAGTAATTTGAAATGACGTGAAACTGATACTTAATATTACTTAAAAACACTCTAAAACAGCATGTCAAAAACAAGTCCAATGGTCAACATAAACAGGAATCCTACGTTTTTCTTTATTTTCCATACATCCACCCATGTGCACAGTTGCCAAATGGTCCATGTTATGGGTGATACCTTCAGCTAGTTAACACTAGAGGAACCACTTTCAAAGTCACCTTCAGATTACTAAAAACCAGTAAAATGCCTCTTAAGTGGAAATTTGCGCACTATAAAATGCTAAATTTCAATAAGTATAGACCTAAAAATCAGAGCAATCAAATTGCTGCTGGCCAAATACGCAGAAACTCTAAAGGTGTCACAGCGACATTGGGTCACTTGCACTTATTCATATGCGCATGGTGCTTGCTCGTAAGTGGTGTGTGCCTGCATGTAAGACCTTTGTGTTATATTACAATACATGCTTGAAACAGCAATGAAATATACTTGTAGCAAAGGCTGAAATACTTTCCTTTATCTTTCATATTATCAGGTTTGTAGTCTGTCCGTCCTAGTGCAAATTCTCTTTATATGCTGTATCATGGCAGATGTAGCCCTGTATTTATAACAGCAAGAATACAATATGGCAAATAATGTAAAGACAGAACGAGATAAGACATGGGTCAACTTGAGACCTCTCAGACCAAACAGTGACACAAACTACACATTACCGGATGCCCCCATTATACATCATCACTGCGTGCCATGATGAGATGCTCCTAGAACCACATCACCCTATGCACTATAGTGCACACAGCTGAGCCTGATGCATCTCAACTATACATCTAGTGCTCCCCTGATGCATAGTCACCAGTAGTACCATGATGCATTGCACGCAGTGCTGTCAGAACTCCCTGAGCCGCACCACTAGTACTGCACCTCACACAGTATGACCCCTGCTGTACACCATCTTGTGCAATACCACTGTGGTGCTGCACATCCCTCTGTGCCCCTTACTGCACCAGATCAAGAAGGGCCATTGCCTTGTGTGCACTGATGCCTGCATGTACACTGGACTTTATGAAGATAAGTGCCAGTGAGAATGCGGTCTGTGTCTTTACCTCTTGTGTGCATATTCTGTACAAAAGCAAAACGTGTTGGTGTTAGAAATGTGTTTTTATAATGCTGTGTACACCTAGAAATGAAAAGGATGACAACCAGTGATTTTGAAAACACTAACCCTGTCCCACAGGCAGAAGTAGAAACAAACGGATGTTAAAATTACAGGGTTTTAATAAAGTGTCACATTTAAAGTAAGCTGGCAACAAGTCCTGTGATCAAATTTCTTGTGCCATTGTTCCCAAAAGACAACCACTTAAGGAACACAAGCGAACGCTGTCAGCCAGTTCTTCTATGATCAGTAAACTGATAAGTGAGGCGAAATTACACACAGAGCTTTTGAAAAGAAAGGGTGGGAGAGATTGATATTCTCAAACCTACTGCCTGGAAGTGCCTTTCCCTCTAGCCTCAAATTGTGGTCCTTAAAAGCGGCCAAGTGATCAGGAAATAAGCCTCTGAAGCGACAACTCTTCTCTGGGTGTTAATGTCCCGCTTTTGAATACTATTTTTATCCAGCCTCTAATCAATATTCACACCTCCTAGAAGAGGCTTTTGTTGCACGAGTGTTAATGCGTTTTAAAATCACTGTCATTACATCTCATCCTACCTAAGCTCGCTCCGAAAATCCTAATAATAAAATCCTAATAACACTGCTTCCGAGGTGCTCAATCTATTTCTGCTTCGGAGTTGCTAAACTCATTCAGAACACACATTTCTCCTAACTTTTTCTCATAATTAAATTTAGTGCACCTTACAGTGCGATTTCAGGAAAGTGCCATGGTGTGAGCGGTTAGCACTCTAGGTGCGGGTTCTTGGTAAAATAAAATCCCTTGTGACAATCATGTTATTAAATTTTTAGGTCTCATTGACTAGACAGTTCATGCTCTGCCTGTTTTGAGACTTATTCTTAGGGTATTGTGGATCTGGAGTTCCCCCTTTCCTTACCACTAGTTGGCTTCCTTGTCACTCTCATCTGCTCATTTCTTATTAGTTAGCGTGTTTGGACTGCCCTTCTTCTTTTTGTGTTTGCCCCCCCCCCTGTTAGACTTAGCAACTTTTGTGAGGTTTCTCCTGACTTTTTGCCGCCTCTACTGCCTATATTTATGAAGCTGTGCTGGATTTCGTTTTTGATGATCAGTGTCAAAGTGCAAGTGCTCCCTGTGTAAATTGTTGTTACAATTGGTTCTCCCTGATTGGCATATTTGATTTGCTGGTAAGTCCGTAGTCAAGGGCACTGAGTGTGCCAGGGTCTGCAAATCAAATGCTACTCATGGGCCTGTAGCACTGATTGTGCCACCACATGAGTAGCCTTGAAAGGTAACTCAAGCCGGCAAAAATCTTAGAAAAGGTAGTTCAGAAACAACTGGCGGAACATCTTGAAGCTAGTCAACTTCTGCATGATTCACAGTCCGGTTTTAGAACAGGTTTTAGCACAGAGACAGCACTTTTAGAGGTATCAGAGTCGATTCGAGAGTGTGTGGATAGGGGCGAGGATGCCATGTTGGTACTCCTCGACCTATCCGCAGCCTTCGATACGGTGTCTCACGACATACTGTTGGATCGACTGATTCATATTGGCATTGGAGGCACTGTGCTAGCTTGGATTAGATCCTTTCTTACAGGACGTACACAGAAGGTCCTTCTCCGACCTTTTGAATCAGAGGATAAACCTTTGCTCTGTGGTGTGCCGCAGGGCTCTGCACTGAGCCCTTTGTTTTTTAATGTATACCTTGCACCTTTGGCTGAAGTAGTGGAATCTTGGGGAGTCAGAGTGATCTCTTATGCTGACGATACTCAGCTTGTGTTTTCGTTTAGAGATCACTCTGACATCAATTTTACTAATTTTCGTCATTGTCTTAGCAACATTTCACCTTGGATGACCTCCAATCATCTGAAACTTAATACTGACAAGACGGAAGTCTTATTTTTTAATCATAAATCTCCACTACCAGCCATACAATGGTGGCCGATAGAGCTAAACCCCCCCCACCCCCGGTCCCAGTCCAAGCTGTTCGAAATTTGGGTGTTCAATTTGATAATTCCGTATCTTGCAAAACCCAGATTAACAAGGTGACGGCTGCTTGCTTTGGCAAGCTACGTATGATTAGGAAAATGTTCCCTTACCTTCCGGTGGACTCGCGCAGAACTGTTATACATGCCTTGATCACCTCACACCTAGATTACGCCAACAGTCTATATGTTGGCGCCCCTTTGTATCAAATCGTGCGGCTGCTGATTATACAAAATGCGGCGGCCAGACTGATTGGCAATATTCCCTACCGCCACTCGATATCAGCTTATTTGAGGAAGCTACATTGGCTACCAGTTTCCCGGCGTATCCAATTTAAGGCACTAATTTTTGCTTTTAGAGCTCTTAATGGACTTGGCTCCTTATTACCTGATAAAAAGGCTCAAACTGGTTCATTCGACCAGATCATTGAGGTCGAACAATCTTCGCCTCTTGGTCACCCCACGCTTTCGCCGGTCCAGAATGGGGGGCAGAGCATTTGGAGTGGTGACCGTGAAACTTTTGAACAGCCTTCCTTTAGATCTTAGGTTCATTACTTCGGAATCAGAGTTCCGGAGAAGATTGAAAACCTGGTTGTTCATTAGCCCCTAGTTGACACCACCCACTATTTTAGCATGTTGTCCGTAGCACCGGGACACCCCCGTCGGGGGTAGCCGTGCGCTTTAAAGCTTAAAAAAAAAGCCTGCTACTGCAGTGTCTGTGCGCAGTTTTAAACTACCATTTCGACCTGGCAAGTGCACCCACTTGCCAGGCCCTAACCTTCCCTTTTCTTACATGTAAGACACCCCTAAGGTTGGCCCAAGGTACCCCTCTGGGGAGTGTGCAGTGTATGCAGCAGGTCGGACATGTTCTGGTGTGTGTGACATGTTCTGATAGTGAAATACTGCCAATTTAGTTTTTCACTATTGAAAGGCTTTCTGTCTCCTAGGATAGAAGAGAAGATACTTTGTAACATCTTACGAGTATAACTTCCCATTGGGACAAGGTAGAGAAATAAAGTTTTGGCTCTCTGAACTCAGAATTTAATAACACAACTTTTAGTAAAGATGTTTTTAAATTGTGTGTTTGAAAATGCCACTTTCAAGCATTTTCTTGTTTAACCATTCTGTGTTCCTCTGCCTGTTTGTGGATTGATTGTCTGGTTTTGGAGTGACAGGGGCTGGGGATGTACATTAACTGTAGACAGCCACTGGGGTGGCGGGGGTTGAGGTGTGCCTGGCCCTTCCTGAATGACTCAGAGCTGAGCTGAATAGACCTTAGCTTTATATTAGTGGGAGTCGTTTTCCTTTCACCTGAATAGGGCCTGTCTCCTTTGCACAATGCTGTCTCCCCCTCTGGTCATACTGCACCAGTGAGGACAGCACTGATTTGGACTGGGCTCAGAGACCCTTGCACAAAGAGAACAAAGACAATCTGGGGTATAAGTAGTAGACCTTAAACCCCAGAACTTTAGATCACTTCTGGACTCAAGAGGAACCTTTGTCAAGGAGAAGAGCTTGAGAGCAGTGAGGAGTACTACTTCCCCTTTGCTGTATTCTGTATGGGGTTGGCCTGCAGTTGCTGTTTTTGCCAGGAAAAAGGCTGCCATTTGGCTGTGAACCTGCTTGAAGAAGAATCTCCAAGGGCCTGAGTGTGCTGGCCTCCTGTACTGAAGTCTCAGGGACACAAAGAACTTACCCCCCCGCTCCCATGAACTCTATTGCTGAGAGGTCTGGCCTGCCAGAAGGTGACGGTTCCAGTTTTGGGCCACTGGAGGTTGTTCCTGCTGTTGGGAGCTGGTAGAAACCCATGAAAATAAAGAATACCTGTCTTCAATGCCATCAGCGATACAGCTATGACACTGCCACCTTCACTGAGGCCAGGGGTCCCACTCGTGAAGTGCACAACGAACCACCCGACGCCCTTCGATACCTGCAGTTATCGGCATTCCTGACGCAAGCGCTCACACTGACTCCGTCACCGCTCACTCCTACATCCTGTCAGGGGGTGACTCCACAACTCACAACTTCGCATCAGCACCAGAACCGATGCCTCACCGCCAATGCAACTGACTTCCCCTGTCCTAGACTCATCACATCACCCCCTTGTGGACACAACGTCTCGCCTCCACCATGACAGCCAGGGAGCTGGCCTCGACCTCGGTACAACGCCTCAACTCAACGGCACCGTGCATCGTCATAGACTTCGTTTCCAAGGTACTGTTTGTTTGGGGGTCCATGTGCCTCCATGCCCGATGCCACGCTCCTTGTGGTTGGCGCCGTACTTTGGATTGTTTGCTGTCATGATGTTTCAAAAGCACCAGGTGGAGATATTTGTTTTCTACAGGCTTTATTTTTGCAACAACTATTCTAAAGTCATATTTTATTACCTGTATGTTGGGTTTTTGTCATTTTGGTCTTGTTGAGTTTAGATAAAGATACCATTTGTGGTGTTATCACTGTATTACTATGTGTTTTGAGTACAAATACTTTACACATTGCCTTTGGGATAAGCCTGTCTGCTCATGCCAAGCTACCCAGAAGGTAAGCAGGGGTTATCAAGAGTATGTATCCCCATTACCCTGGCTAGAAGCAAGGGTCCCTACTTTGACAAAGGTACCTATCTCTGCCAATTAGAGACCCCCATTTATAACACCTCCTTCGCCCAGGAGCATGGTGGCATTACTTGTGCCCATCCACTGCTCATTTTCCAGGCACTCCTTTTTTCTTTTTGCATTTGCTCTCTCTTCTCGTTAGTTGGCTTCCCTTACCACGTGTTTGGTGTTGCTGCCCACCACCAGAGCACCAAAGTTGCTTTCACCCCACCCTCTGTGTTACTTACCCCCACCCTCCTGCCATTTCCCTCCACTCCATACACAGGGATTCCACACCCCGCCCTCTGTATTGCTTTGGCTCTCCCACCCAACCACCACACCTCACATTGCTGTCTCTTGCCTGTGTTGCTATCTTCATTCTTGACTGCTAGAGAAGCTGAGTATATTTGGATCTGCATTGTGAGACAGAAAATGACCTGCACAATTTTTGGATCTACTTCTTCAGGGAGCAATTACTGCAGCTCCACTTTGAAAAGGATGCAGTGGCACCAAGAGCCCTGGGACCTACAATCACAACATGGGTGTCACAGTGGAGAAGGTCAGGAGCTTGGCTTTCTTTGACTGATGTGCATTACTCCCCACTCTGATACGTAACACCAGCTGCCCTCCCAGATATGTTGCAGAGTGAGGGTTGTAGAGGAACAAATTGGGCACTTCTTTATTCTGGTCCACAAGTTTTACCTTTGACTAGAGTACTCCACAATTTCACATCATTGCAATTTTTAGGTCTCACCTACAAGACAGCTTTGAGCAGTCTGTAGGCAAAAGCCTATTGAAGACCACAGTGCTTTCAGAGAGATGAAAAGGGTGTAGGGGCTCTAAAAAGGGGGTTGAATCAGGGTGGGGTTTAAAACATGTGAATTACCATCCTGTGCTTTACTCAGCATGTTGCCTCACCAGAATGTAGGTGCCTCTTTGCAGATTTTCTACTATGTCATCCAGATATAGTACACAACAACAGACGTATGCCTATAATAAGCCAGACCTACTGGCGTTGTGAGGGCTTGTTAGCAGTTTGATATAAAAGAGTAATAACAATGACTGGGGGGGGTCGGGCAAACCGCCGAGTGCAGAGGCAGAGGGATAGAAGAAGAGGGGAGGGAGAAATAAAAATGACAAATAATCGCTTTCCTGGCTTACACGTCCTCGTTCTACCCGATCTTCTTCTCCACTCCAACTGGGGCCCAGCTAACTCCCTTAACAAATCCTGATGCTGCTTTCATGTTGAGAGAGCAGTGCTAGGATTGGATGGCACGGCCTGGCTGGACGCTCCTTCAGGCCCTGTAGGTTTATGCTTGGTCTCCTCCCAGCTATCTAAGACAGCTAGGAGGAGAGCTTCCAAGTGTGCATGTCACTTTGGCCAGCGCAAGAAAGACTGGCAAAGTGACACTTGCACTTTGGAGCATCCAGCTAGCCACATCTCCTGTCCTCTGCTACCGATCAGCAGCAGAGAACTCACGCCCATGTCTCTGGGCTCAGGCTGCTGCAGTGTGGTAAGTGCGTACTCCCGAAATATAAAATAGCAATGACATATTCTCATTGCCATTTTATTGTTCCTGGGAGGCTCACAGCGGGAGGGGGTGGGTGGTGGGGAGGGGTTTGCACTGCTCCCCCACATCCAAGTGAAGAAACCACAGCTGAAATCATTTAAATTGGTCATTATAAATGGTACATAGGTGACCATTACTAGGTGCACTGGAGAGAGGCCAATGATTGTATGAGCAGGTCATCTGAACATTGTGGTAAACCACTAACTTGCACTGCTTTCAGCTTCAAAGCTCACAATTGTGTCCCATTATGAACATCATCACACCACCAGAACTCACCCGGACACCTAAATGCAACTTTGCTCAATTATGCCCTTGAAAACCATATGGCTCAGCCTTTTAAAACAGACCGCTTGGGATCACCGATACTAAGGAAATTCCAAATAAAACACTAAGTCGCACTAAAGCACAGAGTTCACAAATGTTAATAAATTCAAAGTAGTTAGGTACATAAATTATGCAACGTATATACAGTAACATAGTGCTAAAAACATTGGCAAAGCCAATAGGTCCCCAGGCCTGGCAAATGTTTCTTTTTCAAGAGCGCCTCCAATCTTGTTACATCAGCACCTGGGGCCTCATTTATGAAAAGTGACGCATCGCTTCGTGAAAACAGCGATACGTCACTTTTCACTGCGCTCTCCCTGTGACATGATTGATGCGTCATATTTATAATATGACGCATCATGTCGCATGGCGTTACAGATACGTCGGTATTTCTGACGTATCTGTAGGCGCAAAAGTGACGCATTGCTGGAGTGTGTCACAAAAGTGACGCAACTCCAGCAATGCGTCCTTTCACATGGGGCCCCATGTGAAATGTGCCTGTGTCAGTCTTACGCCTGCTGTGAGGCAGGCGCAAGATTTTGACGCAACAGCGTTCTAAAAGTGGCGCAGTGAAATCGCATAGATTTCACTGCGTCACTTCTACGAGGCTTTTTGCGGGTGAACGCCCCCTCTGCATACATTATACCGGACGCAGGTATAATGTAGCGCAGGGGTTTACAAAGTGACGCATCTGCTTAGATGCGTCACTTTGTAAATAGTGCGCATCAGGAGGCATGTTTTACGCCGCCGATGCATCACAAAAAGTGACGCATCGGAAGCGCAAAACTCACGCAAGGCCTCATAAATGAGGCCCCTGGAGTCGAAGTCCTAGTGAGGCAGGGTTGAACAGGTGGCTATCTGACGCAGTCTCCACACTTGACGTTTACTGTGAATCAGTGCATTGATATGCTTCACAATGCAACGTCCTCGTCTCCTGTCTACCATTTAGAGGACTGATACGCGCATTTTTCACGGCAATGAGTGGCCTGCTTAGAGTCTGAGAAGAGGGAGTGTTTATTTTAGCCGCAGTTAAGTAAACCAGATTAAACACACTATACACTACAGCGCGTTCGTCTGGCTAGTGGTGCCGGTTGCATCACTGGAAAATTTAACAACTGTGTATAGCATTTCTTGGTATACTATTAAAATATGACTCTGCTGAAAAAAGATGGAGAAGATGGAAGAGGAAATCAGTCAGCGAACACTAGACCTTTCATTCAGAATATGTGTGAGTGCGGTGGGGTGGGGGAGGATAAACTATCTATGTACGTCTGCAAACCCCGTTCAGGATGCCTGATTTTTCCAGCAAGATTAAAAAAACAAAAAGATAAATCATACGTCTACAGTTCTAAGCCTGCTGAATTCTCATGAAAGTGTTCCTGTTTTTGAGTACTACATTCTGAACTGTCAGGCCGATTAAAGGATTAGATTTCTATTTGTCCATGATACCTGCCTTTCAGCAGACAGTCCAAGCATTATGCGTGGCATTGTCTGAAATACATGACATGATAAAACTAGCAGTTTAACAAATACAAAATAAAGCTAATATTTGGCGCATATCTATAAATAAAACGAATAAAGAATATTTAAGAAATGTACTTTTTTAATATTAAAAATAGCCTTTCTACATGCATTAGACGTGGCCTCAGCTTTTGTGTACAGAGTGGTGTTTCGCAGTCATAGAAGTAAGCAGCATCACAAACAATGTGTAAAAATAGCATCCAGCTCAGTGGTAATTACTCAACCTCAGAGGATTAAAAAGCCGTGTCTACTAGAACCAGGTCTGGAAGTACAACCTTCACATTTCCACAGTTCTCTGTAGCAGGAACAGCAGTCCACTGAGCCTTCTCAATGGCCACAGATGTTGGCTGAGTGATCAAACTAACAAATTAGCCCAGAAAATCGAGACTGTAAAGACGTGAATACATCCACTGGCCTCAGCATCTCAGTACCAGCCAAAAACTACCAGACACAGCTAATATGTACACTGCAGTATATTGTGTATATTCCAAATTACATAAGCAAATTTATATATTTTCCTCTCACTGCACAAAGAGAAAAAATAACTGATCTACCCTAACCTCATGAAATCACCACTATATGACTCATCCGATTTTTCTTTCAAAATAACCCCTACCTCTACTCTCTGCCTCATCCCAAACCTTTTACTGCCATGAACTCCTAAACAACTCTTTCCAAACTCTTCCCTCTTCTATGCATCCTTTATCTTATTCATCCAACAAACAGTTTATCTGACTCATCCCAAACCTTTTTTACTACTATAAACTCACACATAATCCTTTCTAAACTCTTCCCTCCCCATACATCCTTTATCCAATTCATTCAACTATGAGACTCAGATGTCTGCCACTCTCACCACTCCCAATAACAATTTATATTTCTCCCTGCGAATGCACCACTGATCCACCTTTGGGTTCGGAAATAGCGTGCTACTCACCGAAAAGCACGTCAACGCCTTGCAGAGGAAGAAAGTGTATATTAATACAATTAAAACTCCAATTAAAATTCCAGGAGAGAAAAAAAGGTGGGTTGATGCATTTGTTGAACCAATCGAGATACCACTTCAGGACACTGTCCTGGTAAGATAGGTCGGTAGACTGTACATCTCCTTTAAAGACATGCATGTGGTGTGCATGCAGGGCACAAACACAGATCACTACAGTGCCTATTAAAATCTCCATTCCTCTGATGTTGACAATATGAGTACTTGGAGTTGAGCAGTAATCAACCCCTAGTGCCACGAAGCAAACAAGCCTGTAAAGAATGCACATAGCCATAAGCAGTACAAATATTTACCCGCTCCTACAATACACCACCCAGGAAGCAAGTTAACCTAAATAAAGTCCTAAAGACGGGATGCAGCAGGTTTTACGCCTTCATCATAGCTATTTACCCACCTCGTTCAGATAAATTAGGACCGGCCCTGCCTCCTCAGAGTCACAGAAAGCCCCTCTTGTTGGTCTGGATGACTCTCACCGAGCCTGAAAATTGAGGCAAAGCGTACCGCAGGTGTGACTGCATCAAGTCGAAATTCCAAGACCTCCAAATTGCTACTTCGTAGGTCCTATGACTAGGCAAAGTGGCAGACATCAGGTGTGGCAGCACAGTCATCATCATGAGAGGCAGCCTGGTAGCAGTGGTGGTCAGCCCGGGTGTACAGGCCAAATCACTACATCACAGAATAAGGAGGTACTCAGAGTGGGATGGAGATTGGGAATTAGGGAGCAGCAGATGTTGCAAGCAGTAGAGACTACGGGAGTGGATGCCACTCTCGTGATGTGGTTGCAGCATGGTGGTTCTTGGGACACATCAAAGCAACTGCAGCTTTGCACATCTGAGTCCAGTCAAACAGAGTTCAGATTAGTGACCAGTCAATTCCATGTGTATGTGTCACGAACCTTGTCACCCGAGAGAATGCTCACTCAGGCTGTAGGGTCCATGCTGCAGGTTTTCTAATGGAACAGTCACTCAGTAAACTGCAACTCCTCATTTTCTGCACTAGAGCTGGCCCGGCCTATTGCTACTACCTTCCACTGTTCACTGAGCATAGGTTATGTTCACCTCCCATCCTGATTATAGCTCCACCTCAGGTGCCTGCAGAAAAACACTTCTAAACCACATCATGCCCTACGCGAAGGCTGATCAGTTTTCTGCCTGTCCCTTATACACTTCCAATATGTTTAAACTGAATGGCACTCTATTTCATTGAGTCCAAGCCTAAAAAGGATCAGGGTGACAAATGGAGAATTGACCGAGTGTTCCCAAACGTGGAAAATCTATGCCACAATCTAGTTAACGACAGCTGATATTTACGCCTCTTTAGACCATTGGCTGTTTTTTTATTCAACAGTGGAGCAATGGTCCCTTCTAATGCTGTGTGCCTCTATGAGACTCCCCAAACAGGAGTTGCATCTAAAGATCACTGTTGTTTAACCCCTTCCCTGCTCATGACAGAACCGCGCTGTCATGAGCCACGGGTGGCGTGTGCTCCTGATGGCGTGGCTCCGTCATGCTGCGGCCCCTCTGCCCACGAGGCACTGATTCCCTGCCTGTGTGGGCGAATTAGTGAGTGGGCGGAGTCGTGACGGAACCCCGCCGTCATGAGCACAGCTCGCCTGTGGCTCATGGCGGCGTGGTTCTGTCACGAGCATGGCATCGCCACGCTCCCTCTTCCCCCCCACAGCGATGCAGCGGAATTACCGCAGCGGCCAAGGGGTTAAGCAGACAAGCCAGTTGCTAAGCAATGCAAGCGTGGTCTAGCAATAATGGTTGGGATGGTCATTGGGTGGGGTCAACGTGCATATCCATACGGGTAGTGTCCTTTTATAATAATATAGCTAGAGCATTGGTCAGTAACGCTGAGTAGGGGAATTCCTAGTGGTTATGAAGCACTTTCTCAACCCTTTCCATTCATCAATTTTTGCAGTGGTAAGGACCGAACAACCCTATTTCATTTCTAGCTTAGCACTCCTGTGAACTGTTCGTTTATGTAGTGTATACATGCATTATCAGGGACTTGCATAGCATACACCAAATTATGATGCTGCATAGTAAAGTAGACAATCAGGGATAGAAAGTGATGCAAGACTATACAGAAAGTGAGTATGAGGAATGTGTGCACCCCTTAGGCCATAGCAAATAATTCATGGTTATCCCGTTAAAGGACCTTAGAGGGTTTCTGAGTCTCTTCTATTAGTCTAATTTGAGCACACTGCCTACTTTATATTCGTATATGCTTCATATTTTCCTTTTAAAGGCTTATAGTCTCAATGTAAACCACAATGCATTACCTTGTCAATTGGCAGATAACCCATTGTTTCACTGAATATAAAGTTGCTGATGGTTTTATTGATTTCTCTTTAAATTCAAAATAAATTGCTTGATTGGGCAGTGGGAAATAGGGACCTGGCTATACTTTTAGGTGTGTGACACAGGGGTCAGAGGAAATAAGCAATATCCTTACTAGTTGAATATGACATGCCTCTTGAGGAGAGCAGAGTTCTGCTCCATTTTTAAAGGTCTTACTTTAGAGTCTTTCAGTCAATCCTCTTCATCGATTGATCTGTTGTTGTGTCACTCATTATTCACATTTTATCCTGCCTGCTACACTACAGCCTATAGCATCAGGTGATGGTAGTGTGAGTGATCTGATTCTGGTCTTTCACAAGGAGGAAATACAAAATCAAAGCAATTCCCTTAGATGATAAGCGTACTTTGCCATAGTAGTTCCTTTAGGACCAAAGAATATTTCTGCTTTCAGGCAAGGTTTTTTTTTAATTTGAGGGCTTGGCAGCTGCCCAACAAAAACACTTTTGCAGACACTATAACAAAACAACACAAGTATTGACAAAGCTAAATGACAAATCCATTTGTTTTGCCCACACTTGTTTTTAGTGTTAGATAAACAAGTCATTCTAATATGTGGTGGATGTATTCCCGATTGTAGGACCATGGCTTGAGATGAGTTGTCTCTTATTATTTTGTGATACATGCTTCTTGATTTTGATGATGTAATTACTTTGTGAGTGTTCACTGGCCTCTAGAAATATTGAAATTGTTTGCATGGCAAGATGTGTGTAGGATGTTACTTCCTGGTATGTTGATACCTGATAAGGGCATGCGGAAGTAACGATTAGAAAGCTTTTCAATGGCTTCTATGGTTATGTTTTAGATGAAAGGTAGGTACAGAATGGCCAGTAGTTTGCATGGAAATCGAGGTTGAAGTTTGCTTTATTGAACTGAGAGAGCACGAGTTTGGGAAAAAAATGTATAAGTATGTCATATTTACAAGCACGTAGTTAGTTAACATGTACTTTGCACCAGAGTGTTTATATTTAGAAGTGAAATACACAGAGTGTCTTATATTTAGAAGTGAAATACACAGAGTGTCTTATATTCAGTGGTGAAATGCATAGAATGTTTAAGTAGAGTAACAATAATCATAACTGTGTGAGATTAATGTAGAAATGTTTGGGATGAATATGAAAACCTCATGTTCTCATGTTAAAGGAATAATGTAAGAGTTGAATGTAACTCTAAAAACCCAGTATTTTGTGTAGGCCTCATGGCAATTCACAAGCAAATCTAAACGTGCTGCTAAAATAATGTGAGACAAGGTTGACATGGTTCTTTCAAAATGTACTATTGAACTTAGGGTTAAAAGTATATGCTTTATAGATGTGTTATTTTAGAAACGTATGCTAGTTAAGAATGTTTGCTGTTTAAATCAAGTTAACGTTTTAAGAGTGCAGGAACCTGCTGCATGTAAATCAAGTAGGCCAGAGCCGATAATGTCATGTAGTTCAAATCGTCATGTGCTCGTTAGAGGAGAGGTCGTGAGGTGTCCAGTATGAAGCTCAGAGAGTGTTTTATGGCCTAAGATATGGTGAAGTCTGGAATTTGAGGCCCACTGCAGGAAGAGCTGTATGCAGGTGCGAGGGTCCTAATCAGCTCGAATGAAAGGGACTTTGTTCAGTGGCGCCTTGCGCAGGCCTGTAGGAGTTTCCAGGAATTTCAGGGGGTATCAGCGCACTGAAGAAGCTGCCTGGGAACCAAGGTCAACTTTAACGAGGGTCTTCAAGAGTACCATCATGGAGTTTGCCGCGGAAAGATGTACCACGTGAGGGGCGTCCCAAGGGGCGTTTCTGTTGGAAATGTGATTTGGTATTAGGGAAAGTGACCCGGGAGGAGAGCAGAGCAGATGATTTTGGGAGCCTAAGGAAGCGGATGGGTAGGCAGATAGGCTGATCAGGAGAGACCCATTATCAGAGAAGAGACAAAGAGAAGTGCGTGATCTTCTTAGGAAAGTCACCACGGCTGACACCTAGAGGGTTAAGATCTTGCTAAGTAGGGATGTCATTTAGTATAGTGTAGGGACAGACTAACCTTAATTTTCTTTTCTGTAATGACTTTGAGGTTGCAACTTGTATCCATTTTAGCAACCCTGATGGTATTCGAACTTGTACTTATTATTTTGTTCTTCAGACTTAGACTATTCAAGAAGTTCATGTTCATAGTGATTCCGATATACCTTTTGAATCTCATCTTGAGAAGTTTGTATCTTCAGTTATCTTTGACTTTATATTAAATCTTTAAAACTTAATTTTGGTCAGTGGTCATTTAGAGTGGTGTAAGTTCTTAAATTGATTGTTTACTTCGAGATTACCTTTTACTCAAGACAGGTACCAACGATTCAGTCGACAGGAAATGGGATTTGGTAAGATAATTAGTAACCAGTAATCCCGCGTTAGCAGTTGGTAGCAGAGGATGGTTATCTTCTTGAGGAAGGTAATCTAGAGAGGTTAGTTTACCCCAAGGCCCGAGACGTCGAGAGACGAGCAGCGGAAGAATCGTGTGCCGAAAGGTGCAGACGGTGCGAGAAAAGCAGCAGTATCGGGAGAGTGAGTATAAAAAGGGTCATGCGTGAACAGATTGCGGTGTTTTGTGTTGTATTTGTATTGTAATGTCTTGCGGAGTTGAATGCCTGTAGTGTGAATGAGAGAAGGTTGTGAGCGCGCGCAACCTGGTAAACTGGTAACCTGGTAAACGGGTGAACTGGTGAAATCTTAAGTTCAGGCCAGAGCTTAAGTGGTTTTGGGTGTATCGAACATCCAGGGTAGTTGTCGACCATAGTACGGAGGTCACGAGGTACCATTGACCGCCGTGGATCCAAGATAGGGGGAGTGTAAGAGTGAGTGTATGAGTAACGGACGCTGGTCGAAAGTTACTGCGTGTGAGTAACCTATCGGAGAAGGCGAGTGTCTGGAAGTAAACGGAAAGACATTTCGCCAAGTTAGGGTGACAACTACAGAAAGACTGTGGGCGTACAGTCAAAGAAAGGTGATCGCTTGGACGGAAGTAATCATTTTTCAGTGTATGAATGGGATGCGTGCATGACCGAGGAGACGAGCTGAGAAAGGAGGGGAACTGCTGCGAAGGGGGACGGGTGACGTCGGCTAGAGCCGCGCTCTGATTGAGCGGTTGGTGTGACGTTAGCTAGAGCCGCGCTCTGGTTGGGCGGCTAGAGTGACGTCGGAGGAAAGCCGCGTACGGATAGGCCAGTTAGTGAGAACGGTGCCGAGATTGGTGGAATATCATCAGGAAGTAAACAAACGCGGAGAAAAGAGAAATCATGAAGTGTTTTAAGTGTTTGAAAGGGATTTTTAAACGTAAACGAAGTGAACATTATTACGGGGAAGAGGCTCCCCCAGAGGGTACGCCAGCTCATTATATGGCAACGAATGTTGGGCTGCATACGATATTGTGGATTGGGGCTTGGAATAAGCTTACGGAAGGAAATGAGGAAATGCAGTTCCCGAAGTATGGGACGTTTAAATTAGAGGTGTTACATCGGCTAAAAGCAACCATGTCCTCATTGAAACCTTCACCTAGACCAACACAGTTTGAGGCTCTTAATGCATGGATTAAGGCTGCACACGACCGAAATTTGAACAGGCGTCAACAAAGGCTGACGCGATCGGTAAGGGCAGTGCGAGATTCCAAATGGGATGAGGAGGAAAAGCGTTGGAGGGTACAGACTATTGAGGTGGAGAAAATGTATCCGATGAGGGAGGTGTCAGGAGGAGGAAACCTCATGGAAGAAGACGAGGAAAGCGAGTCGGAGGACAATTTGATAAACAGATTGTTAATGGATAGACCACCTCCGAGAGTGGGATTGATAGAAGATAGAGGGCTCGCAAGGGAAGATGGGAATGAGATAGAGGGGTATACACCACTCCCTATATCGGAATGGACACCTAGCAAAGGCGGAGAAACACCTCCAAACAACACTGTACAGAGTGTAGTGGGAAGGTTTGTGGTGCAGAAAACGCCAACCACAGAAAGGGTTGAGTCTGTGGGATTGCCAGACGCTCTTCAAGTGCCTGTTACCATAGGACCCATAGTTTCGATCTATAATTCTGAGAGAGATAGAGGGGAACAACAAAGGCAATTGGATAGGGAAAGGATTGAGATGGAAAGGAGGAATAATGTGACGAATGCATGGAAACAATTACCAGGTTCGGTAACGTGGAACACCCCATTAGAGACAACTGTCGGTCCCAATTCAGAACAGGGAGGTCCGAGAGGACCAATGGATCTAAGGGGACCGCGGCCAAGATCTTTTTCAGAGTTAAGAGCTGATTTGAGGGAATGGGACGGGTCCATAGTATCTCCGAGTAATAGGACAAGAACGGAACCAGAGTGGGAAAGCAGGGGTAACGGGACTGTATCTCATTGTGGGGCCAGCGAGAGTAGTCAGGGCCGGGAAGGCCAAAGTCAAGAGAATAGAGGGGATGCAGGTCCTACAAATCAGAGAGAACAGTCGGAACAAAATACTAGGATTGTAGAATGTGAGGAAATGTCCCGTCTCTGGGGGAACGGAGGAGATGAGGCGGTACGGAATTTTCAGAATAGATTTAGGTGCCTTCATCATACACTTGGGGAAGATGTCCAACATTGGAGGAAGGAGAATAATGACAGGTCCCGTCATGCTTCAAGTAATCAAGAATCACAGGGAAGTAGGGAAGAAAGAGGGAGTAAGGGAACATCTTACCCTCTATCCCGTGAAACTAGCCAGGATGGAGAGAGAGAGGCTGGGAGGCATGAAGGAGTGTTTCACCACCCACCCCGAGAAGACGGAAAGGCATGGGATCTAGAGAGATGGGAACAGGGGAGGACTCCCTATAATTCACCAATACCTAAACGTAGATCTCGGAGCTGGGATGGGAGAGATGCGGATGGAGGAGCTAAATTGAGTGTCTTGAAAGCTGAAATAAAGGCAAAAAGGCTTGATGTTACCAGTTTAAAATCAGATGTAGATGAGATAATAGATGGAACATTGCCTTTGGAGAGGATAGAATTGTATGAACAGGATGAGTTATTGTTCATGGCAAAGGATATTACTAGGAAAGCTAGAGCGGTTCATGAAAAACTGACTGATTTGGCAGACAAGTATGCCGTGGATTTGTCTAGGACAAGGGCATTACAGAGTAACCACAGATTACAGTACGCAGACCAAGATCTAGATGAGAAGAGAACTGCTGGATTAAAAACACACATAAGAGAGCTGGTAACAGGGATAAGAGTGTGGAGAGAACTGGATAAATGGGAAGAAAGGTGGTCGAAAAAGGGCACAGTTAGGCGAAGTACAAATGTGATGACCCCTGAGGGAAGGGTAATGCAGATGGAGGCATTCCCTTTGCGAGAAATATCAAATGGAAATTATGTACATGTGCCCTGGAGTAGAGGAGACTTAGCCGCATTTACCAACTCATTCCCGAAGTTGCGGGACAACCCAGTCGAGTGGTATAAGCAGGTAGAGAGGTTTGTTAAAATTTCGAAAGTATTGTGGATAGATTTGAACACGTTGTTTGACATCGTGGTCCCATCTGATTTGTGGACCCCTTGTAAGACTAGTGTCGAATGGCCAAATGCTGAACCATTGAGAGATGTTCGAACTAATGGACCAGCTGAGATAGTCATGCGAAAGTATGAAAGGGTAATAGCATGGCTGAAAGATAAGGTACCACCACAGGATATAGATTGGGTAAAAATAGATCAAACAAGGCAGGAACCCAAGGAGACAGTTCACGAGTTTTATGAAAGATTGTTGAAAACATTCAAGCAATACAGTGGACTAGATGTAATGGATCCCAAAGACATAGGGCAGTTCGTGTCAAAGTTTGTATTGGGGTTGAGACCTGATATTTGTTTGATGATACAGCAACATTTAATCTGTTGGCAGAACAAACCACTAGATGAGATTTTACGATATGCGAGGTACTGCAGTGACGAGATAGATTCTAAAGCCAAGAATCTAAAGGAGAAATTGATGGTGGTGCAAATGCAGTCCGCTGGGAAGGGTGGCCAGCAGAAGCAGGGGATGGGACGAAAACCAAATGGTCAGAACAAAGATAATGAAGAAGGGCAGAGACCTAGGATAGACTTTGCCACTTTAAAGAAAACGACAAAGTGTCATCTGTGTCATCAGGTGGGGCATTGGCGACGCGAGTGTCCCTTTAACCCTGAAAACGGAGAGCAAGAAGTAGAAGATCAGGTCCAAGAAGACCCGGTGCAAAAAGTGACAGTCCCAAGCAGTAAGGTGGCCAAAGGGGGGACTTCGGCTCCACGGGCCCAATTCCCACAGCCACCGAAGATAGCAGCTGGAGGAAAGGTCTTTAAACAAATGCCTCTGTTTATCGAGGAAGAAAAATGTTATTACATTGATCCATTGACAGGACAACGGGTGAGCAGTGAAGAAGACTGTACCCTCGGGGCAGTTCTAGAAGTGGATCAGAGAGGGCCATTTGTTGAGGCAGAAGTGGCAGGGTGTCCCACTACGTTCTTAGTGGACACTGGGGCTACTCGTTCGACTCTGAGATCAGCGGTGGTCCCAGACTTGCCGATGTCAGGGGAAACAATTCAGGTGGTAGGAGTCGCAAATAAAAGAATGACTAGTCCCTTGACAGAACCAGTGTCTGTGAAAATTGGAAACCACATGAACGAACATCAGTTTGTGGTTTGTGACTCGAGTCCGGTATGTCTGTTAGGTAGGGATTTGTTATGCAAATTGAATTGCACCATATACTGCACCCCGCAAGGAGTGGAGGTACAGACTACCGACGATGATGCTACCTTTAAGGTGGCCAATTCAAAATTTTGTGTAGAACTATATCCTACTCTGACTGTAGAAGATCTTCCACAAGATTTAAGAGATGCAGTGGCGTCAGAGGTGTGGGATTTCACAGGAGAAGATATAGGATTGATTAAAGGGGTAGAACCGGTAAAAATTCTGGTAAAACCAAATGTTGAGTTTCCAAGAACGCCTCAATACAAATTGTCCCAGGAAACGATTGCGGGAATAAAGCCTGTGATCGAGTCAATGATACAGCAGGGAATACTGAAGGAAATTGTGGGCAGTCCTTGTAACTCCCCGATTATGGGTTTGCAGAAACCTAGTGGGAAGTTTAGGATAGTTCAGGATTTACGAAAGATTAACAACATAGTCGTTTCATGTTGTCCCGTGGTACCGAATCCATCAGTGATATTGTTTCAAATACCATGTCAAGCAGAATGGTTCACGGTGATAGATCTTTGTCAGGCTTTCTTTTCAATCCCATTGGATGAAGAGAGCAGGTACCTTTTTGCGTTTAAAATGGAAGATCGCGTTTTAACATGGTGTCGAATTCCACAAGGATTCACAGACAGTCCATCCATCTTTAATCAGTTGTTGAAAAAGAATCTAGAGAATCTAGTACTGCCACAGAACTCGGTTCTGGTACAGTACATAGATGACCTACTTGTTGCGTCAGAAACAGAGGAAGCTTGTAAAGTAGATTCAATTGCCTTACTGAATCATTTAGCTGAAAATGGACATAAGGTATCTCCGAGCAAGTTACAGTATTGTCTGACAGAAGTACAGTATCTAGGGCACAGGTTAGAAAAAGGGAAACGTAAGGTCTCCCCAGAGAGGATTGAGGCGATAATGAAAATGAATGCGCCTACAACTCAGAGAGAGGTTAGAATGTTCCTAGGAATGGTGGGTTACTGCCGACAGTGGATAGTTAACTTTTCACTGAAAGCAAAGCCCTTACAGAAACTGACGCACAAGGAGGTGAGTGATCCGGTACCATGGGACGAAGAATGTCTGGTGGCGTTTCTACAGCTGAGAGACGATTTATGTCGTGCTCCGGCTCTGGGAATGCCAGATTATGAAAAGTCGTTTTCACTCTATTGCTGTGAGAGAGAGGGATGTGCTTTGTCAGTCTTGGCACAGACCCACGGTAATGCCCGTAGACCAGTTGCATATTTTTCGGCTACATTAGATCCAGTAGCCGCAGCGTTGCCCGGATGTCTCAAATCCGTTGCTGCAACGGGTGTCAGCATTGAAAGGAGCGAAAGTATTGTAATGGGACATCCAGTAGTGGTGTATGTACCACATTCAGTTGAATTGTTAATGACCAGGACGAAGACGCAGCATCTGACCAATAGCAGGCTCACGCGTTATGAGCAAGTTATACTTGCCGCAGAAAACGTGACTCTCAGGAGATGCTCTGTCTTGAATCCTGCTACTTTGATGCCATTACCTACTGTAATAGAAGGCGAAGGATGTGAAGACCACGATTGCCTTGATGTGACTGAACTATGCACGAAACCCAGACCAGATATAGTGGATGAGCCATTGTCTGACCCTGATGAGATTTACTTTGTCGATGGCTCATGTTTAAGAGACGATACTGGTCGGTTAAGAGCAGCTTATGCTGTTTGTACCATTACTGGAGTTGTGGAAGCCGCTTGCCTGGAAGGAGTACATTCCGCACAGGTAGCAGAGATTATTGCCCTAACTCGTGCCTGCATAGCAGGAAATGGAAAGAGAGTCACCATCTACACGGACAGCCAATATGGTTTCGGTGTGGTTCATGATTTCGGGCAGTTGTGGTCTCAGAGGGGTTACATGACCTCCTCTGGTTCGCCCATTCGAAATGGAGAATTTGTGAGATTGCTGATAGAAGCATTACAAGGTCCTGTTGATATTGCAGTGGTGAAGTGTGTAGCTCATACTAAGAATACAGATTTTGTGTCACAAGGTAATAGATATGCTGATGAAGTCGCACGCTATTGTGCGGAACAAAGTTATTCTTTCTCAAAGGTGGAAATAGAAGGTGCAGAAGAAAAGACTGAATTAAGTATGATGTTAGAAACTGTAGACACTTGGGAGGATTTAAGAATAATGCAGGAGAACGCACCTGAAAAAGAGAAAAAGGCATGGGAAATAGCAGGCTGTGTGCGAAGTGAAATGGATTTTTGGGTTTCAGCAGATGGGAGAGCTGTGTTACCGGAAGAATTAGCTAATCCCATGGCGAGAGAAATACATGGTCCAGTACATCTAGGAAGGGATGCTATGATGAGAGTTTTTAGGCAGACTTGGTATTGCCCGAAATTCAGAATAGCAGCAGAATCAGTATGTAAACGATGTGTTACCTGCCAACAACTGAACGTAGGCAAACGAACACCAGTCACACTGAGTCACATTGGGAGGTCAGGGGGGCCTTTCAATAGAATGCAACTAGATTTCATCGAAATGCCAAGAGTCAATCGCCTTCGGTATGTGTTGGTGATTGTATGCGTATTTTCCAGATGGGTTGAGGCATACCCTACACGTAGGTGCGATACACTCACAGTGGCAAAATTGTTGCTCAGGGAGTTGATACCGCGCTTCGGGGTGCCTGCCTCTTTGGAATCGGACAGAGGAAAACATTTTAACAGCGAAATAGTGAAGATGTTGTGCTCCACACTGAATATCGATCAAAAGCTGCATTGTAGTTATCGACCAGAAGCTTCAGGAATTGTGGAACAAGTGAATGGCACTTTGAAGAATAGATTGGCTAAAGTAGTGGCATCCACATCTTTGAGTTGGCCAGATGCTCTTCCATTGGTGCTCATGAGCATGCGCAGCACGCCTGATAGGAGGACAGGTCTCTCTCCCCACGAGATCCTGATGGGGAGGGCCATGAGACTTCCTACAGTTCCAACTACTGCTCTATTGAATATTACAGATGATCTGATCTTGGATTATTGTAAAGGACTGTCTGACGCCATCCATTCTGTGTCCCTTCAGGTGCATGCGGCTGAAGTTCCAGCAGCGAGGAACCTGTGTCATGACCTGAACCCAGGGGACTGGGTCCTGGTTAAAAAACACGTCCGGAAGAACTGCCTAGATGTTCGCTGGCGTGGGCCCTTTCAGGTAATCCTGATCACGAACACCGCGGTGAAGTGCGGGGGGCTGCCAAATTGGATCCATGCATCCCATACTAGAAGAGTTCCAGCACCTCTAGAAGGAACAGCTCCCATCCCAGACGAAAGCCCGGAAGTGGAAGAAGAGTCGCAAGAAGGGATTGAGGCAGCTGAGGAGGTGTCGGAAGAAGTTGGGAACGCATCGGATTCAGAAGAAGAGCGAAGGCAGGACGGCAGTGAGACAGAAGACGCAACTGAAGGAGAGAGCAGAAGTGAATACGACTCAGACTCAGATCCGTATCGGAGCGATCAAGAACCAAGTGGGAGGACAAGGAATAGGAGAATAAGGCTTGGAGCTGCCACTTGGCCAACAAGAAGAAGAAGGCTAAGTTTGAGGTCGGCCCAGGAAGAAACGCTTACTCCTATATACGAAGACTCAGATCCAGAAGAAGATATCCAGGGTCAAGCCGAGGAGGGTCTTAGAAGATCAAGTAGGGTGCGAGTGCCTAGCAGAAGATACTCTACTCCCGACTGGACCTACCTTGTTGCAGATGTCTGGGAGACACAGAACAGGGAGGATCAGGGAAGTGGAACTGATCAGAACTGACCCGATCATCACAGTGCAAATAAAGTTTCTACTGCCAGGAGCGGAGACCGAAAGGTTGCTGACACTCAACATCGTTCATCCTGCTCTCCTGAGTGGAATAAGAAAATTGCTTTTAGAGACAGTTGAGTTTCCAGTTTGCTGTTCACGGTATCCAATATTGGAGGGAACTCTTCTTCGTTTGGAAATGCTTGAACGAGTAGTAGAATTGCTAGGAGTGCTTATTGTTGTGGACTAAAACCATACTGCGAATGTCTTCAAAGGGGTGCAGATCTGGAAAAGTGAAGAAAGTGATCTTGATTAGAACGGACCCCTTTGTAATTGTGGATATAGAACTGATAGTACCAGGATTGGAAATTGAAAAAACGCTAACTCTCAATTTCGTCCGTCCACTTGTCTTGAGCGAAATAAGGAGAATAATCCTAGAAAAGGTTGACTTTCCATGGTGTGGTACGAACTGTCCAGAACCTGAGGGAATGATACTTCGGATGGACATTTATGAAGAAGTAGTGTCACTCCTTGAGTCATACATAACTTCAGACGAAAATAAGACTTTTGAAAAGAAATTGTAAACTTGTTGCAAGATAACCTAGCGCCGAGTGGAAGAAGAAAAGTGATAGGGGTTTCATTTTAGTGGATGGAGAAGGGCTAGGGTTGTCTATTTTTACTGGACTTTGAACTGTTTTGCGGAAACAAATTGTCAAGCTTCCAAGTGTTTCAAGAAAGACATTGCAAGAGAGAAAGACTTTGTTTGAAAAGAAGAGGAAGTGAATGCTGGAAGATAGTCGAAAACTACACTGTTTGAGAACATGGAGGCTGGCAACCCGAACCGCAGGGCAAAATGTATAGCTGTTACATTTTTAGGAGTAGTGGTTTCTCTTATAATTTTAGTGGTAACTGTTTCATTCCTAGCGGGACACGAAGGGGATGGAACCACAGTTAAGGAGGATAGGGGAGTGTCAACACTGAGAACTACCACAGTTAAGGAGAAGGGAAACATCAATGAGAAAGACAAAGCGTTGTTAGATGCAGAAGTAAAAAGGTTACACATGGATGAATCACAGGGGAATTACAAGTCAAATGCTTATGCTAAGTTGCTTTATGAATATGTTGATGCCATGGAGGTAAAGGACTGCTATGTATGTATGCAGTTACCAATTTCGGTGGAGGAGGGTATCAAATACCATCATCTCCCGTTGACATATGGAATAACGTGCAGTTTATTGTTAAGTATGTTTTATGGACGAGACGGATTTGAGTATTACTTCTCGAATTTCGACTCGACATTGCCAGAGGTTCCGAATTTCAAGCATTTGAACAAATGGGACTACTACAAAAGCGAAGACAGGTTACACAAATGGTTTATTCCATGGAGAACGTTAGATACTTCACATGCTCGAAACAACAATCTGACTTGTCAAATATCAGAAGTTGAGAAAAAGTTTATAGCACAGGTAGATACTAGATACAGAAAGCAGAAGGCATTGAAGGCATCAGGACAAGGGGAAACAGATTGGACCAAGGAGGAAAGGGCACAACAACGAAAAGGAAGTATTGGTCCAATTGCTTTGGATAAGGAGAAACGGGGGAAACTGTGCATTCACAGGAGTTACTCCTACTATGAAAACGTTTTTGTAGGACAAGTCAATTGCGAACATGCTTTTCAATTGGAGTACTACTCTAAGAACTTCATGAAAGGGATGCAAGCAATACCAAATGTATATTTTGTATGTGGAAGATATGCCTATGTGAAGTTACCAGATAATTGGTACGGATCATGCTATCTGGCTGTTGTCTTCCCTAAAATATATCATGTTGAGAATTTAGACACGCCTAAGAAAGAAATATCAACCAGATGGAAGCGAGGGCTAGGTGCAGCAGAAGTAATCGGAGATGTAATAGGTGCTGCATTCCCTTTCTTAGGATTGATAATGAATGACATTAAGATCAGGAGGTTAGCTACAGTCGTAGATAGACTGTCTGCCAGTACTGCAAGGTCCTTGATGCTGATAGAAGGGGAGATGCAATCGATTAGGGCAATGGTTCTTCAGAACCGACTTGCTTTAGATGTTCTGTTAGCAAAAGAGGGAGGAGTCTGTAGGGCCTTGAAGGTCCAGGAATGCTGTACTTACATTCCAGACAATTCAAAGCCTCTAGAGAAGTATATACAAAACATTACTGCCATACACTACGAAATTGAGGACCTGGCAAAGGTAAATGTGTGGGAAAAAGTAGGCCATGGAATGGGTAAAGTTGGAAGTTGGTTTGCCAACTTAGGAAAGGGTATCGTTTGGTACATATTGAAGCCCATCATCATAGAAGTGATTTGTGTAATCACTTTGTGGGGATTGGTGCGTTTGTATCAATGGTATAGAGCAAATAGGTTACAGAGAGCTATGAAGAAACAGGAAGAAGAGTTGACGGCGATGCAGGACACCCAATACAAAAGTCTGAAAGCATTAGAGAGTATGAAAAGAAGTGGTACTGTCCTGACTTCACTTTAAAGGTTCTACATTTTTGTGTCATGGTGATGATGACCCCTGAAGGTCATCAAAGGGGGGACTGAGAGAGCACGAGTTTGGGAAAAAAATGTATAAGTATGTCATATTTACAAGCACGTAGTTAGTTAACATGTACTTTGCACCAGAGTGTTTATATTTAGAAGTGAAATACACAGAGTGTCTTATATTTAGAAGTGAAATACACAGAGTGTCTTATATTCAGTGGTGAAATGCATAGAATGTTTAAGTAGAGTAACAATAATCATAACTGTGTGAGATTAATGTAGAAATGTTTGGGATGAATATGAAAACCTCATGTTCTCATGTTAAAGGAATAATGTAAGAGTTGAATGTAACTCTAAAAACCCAGTATTTTGTGTAGGCCTCATGGCAATTCACAAGCAAATCTAAACGTGCTGCTAAAATAATGTGAGACAAGGTTGACATGGTTCTTTCAAAATGTACTATTGAACTTAGGGTTAAAAGTATATGCTTTATAGATGTGTTATTTTAGAAACGTATGCTAGTTAAGAATGTTTGCTGTTTAAATCAAGTTAACGTTTTAAGAGTGCAGGAACCTGCTGCATGTAAATCAAGTAGGCCAGAGCCGATAATGTCATGTAGTTCAAATCGTCATGTGCTCGTTAGAGGAGAGGTCGTGAGGTGTCCAGTATGAAGCTCAGAGAGTGTTTTATGGCCTAAGATATGGTGAAGTCTGGAATTTGAGGCCCACTGCAGGAAGAGCTGTATGCAGGTGCGAGGGTCCTAATCAGCTCGAATGAAAGGGACTTTGTTCAGTGGCGCCTTGCGCAGGCCTGTAGGAGTTTCCAGGAATTTCAGGGGGTATCAGCGCACTGAAGAAGCTGCCTGGGAACCAAGGTCAACTTTAACGAGGGTCTTCAAGAGTACCATCATGGAGTTTGCCGCGGAAAGATGTACCACGTGAGGGGCGTCCCAAGGGGCGTTTCTGTTGGAAATGTGATTTGGTATTAGGGAAAGTGACCCGGGAGGAGAGCAGAGCAGATGATTTTGGGAGCCTAAGGAAGCGGATGGGTAGGCAGATAGGCTGATCAGGAGAGACCCATTATCAGAGAAGAGACAAAGAGAAGTGCGTGATCTTCTTAGGAAAGTCACCACGGCTGACACCTAGAGGGTTAAGATCTTGCTAAGTAGGGATGTCATTTAGTATAGTGTAGGGACAGACTAACCTTAATTTTCTTTTCTGTAATGACTTTGAGGTTGCAACTTGTATCCATTTTAGCAACCCTGATGGTATTCGAACTTGTACTTATTATTTTGTTCTTCAGACTTAGACTATTCAAGAAGTTCATGTTCATAGTGATTCCGATATACCTTTTGAATCTCATCTTGAGAAGTTTGTATCTTCAGTTATCTTTGACTTTATATTAAATCTTTAAAACTTAATTTTGGTCAGTGGTCATTTAGAGTGGTGTAAGTTCTTAAATTGATTGTTTACTTCGAGATTACCTTTTACTCAAGACAGGTACCAACGATTCAGTCGACAGGAAATGGGATTTGGTAAGATAATTAGTAACCAGTAATCCCGCGTTAGCAGAACAGTAAAAGGATCTGACCAGTTTCAAGAGCATTAGGGAACATGCATTGTGCAATGGATGGTGTGTTTATGTTGAGCAGATGGATTTCACAATGTGGTTGTAAAAGATGTCTTGCTCGGTTGCAAGCTCTTATTCTGGAGGTTGCATTAGCGCCTTCCTAGCTTCATTTATATACTAAAATGTATTCTTCACTTTGTTGGGTCGGAAATCAGTGAAACATTTGTGCTTGCTCCTCCTTGTTTTCCACAGTTATGAGAAGGCTGAATGTCTTTAGCCTTCTAATATGCCAGGAGCCAGCATGCAGGGCTCCTGCGATCAGTGGTAGGAAAGAGCATGAGATGCCATGAAATAGGAAAATACTCCCTTTCATGATTTACAGACCCAGGGCTTTAACAGTGATACTGAAATGTAAGTCATCTGTGTGTACCATTTGTCTCTAAACAAATAACAAATATAGAAGGCTGCCTGAATTTCCTTTGATGTTGGTCTTGAGGGAAAGTTTACAAACGTATTAAGCGTGCTTGCATAGAATTGTTTTGTGATGCTGACAAGTTTTAAAATTGCATAGGTAGCCATTGGTCTAGGATTATCTGGTTCCTATGGGAGTAAGAAGGAATTTAGGCTTTGCTGTGTTCAGGTTGAGATCCTTGGATGACGATGAGGTGGTCTTTGACCCAATTCCATGTTTTGTGAAGACTTTCAAGTAGTGATGTACTCTACAAACAGATGAACCTTAATAATGTGGCAGAACATTCAAAGAGGATCCGTGTAAATGCAGAACACGAGCAAAGGATATGTCTTTGGGGAAATTGACATGTGAATACTACCTACTTGACCTTGGAGAGGTCAGGTTGAGTTTGTTTCAGCTGCAGAGTCAGAAGGAGAACAGCAATAGTATATGCTTTCATATACTAATAATGATTACAAGATGTTTATCAGGGATGGATGGAATCAAAGACCGCCATGAAGTCCAGCAGGCTCTCAAGCAGGGCATGCTATTATTAGTGATTAGGAAGGTGTCAAGTGGGGCCTAGATAATTTAGTCCTACATCATGTTCTGATACCAGACTGGTAACAGGAAGGTGTCAACTTAGAATTAAAAGTATAGTCCTCCCAGAACAGTCTGGATTTATCCCTGAGACATCAACTGCCCACACTCGCCTCACAATATTTGCACTGTTCCACCACCTCATTCCAGAGATGGAGGCAACTGGTATCCAATATCTACAGAATGTCACTGAAAATGAAGCCCAGAGTCAGACTCACTCTGCCTCATTCACAAAGGGCCTCAGCACTCATGGTGGAGACCCTGCAGCCGCAGCCCACTTTTAGGACAAGATGGGAGCTAGATTCAATAAGGAAGCTGACAGATGTACAATGGCAGTATTGTTGTCACCAAACCAGAGATGTTTCCATGAATGGCTGACACAGCTATCCATTATACATTTTTATACAGAGTATATTACACTCCTGCTGGTCTACAACACTGAATGCTTCACCCTGATTGTGGGGAAAGCAGATGCACTGAGGCTGTTGCTTTACACTTAGCATGGGAATGCCTTTTAGTGGTGGCTTTTGGGATGCAAGTCTTATCGGACTTGTCAGCCATGAATGGGACCAAGGTTGTGCCACTATTGGGCACATTTATGGCATACCAAAGGCAGCTCGAGTCCCAGCTCTAGTCCCAGTTTCTGCACTGGGATACTCCACGGAGAATCTGTGTGCACTACAAGTGTCTTAATAATAATAACTTGCTACGTGGCCTATGGCTATTACTTGGGGAAGGGATTGGGTGCGCAATGGCATAGAGATTTGGTATATTGCAACAAGCAAAGCAAGGGTGACGTCCACCTTTAACCACCCACATCATACCCCAAGGACTTCTGGCAGTCCCTGCATACGTTTCTGGTCTAATATGAATACTTGGTTGCCTAGTTCAATAGAGACAACAATCGCAAATTCAGAAACTCACGACAACACAAAGTAGGTGTATAGAGTGCCTGGTATACTACCAGTGGGCTCACAGATTGTACTAGCTTGTAAGTAGATGTGAAGTATTTTAAATCACCACGCAGTTCGTTTGTTTTGAACTCTATTAGTGACAGTATTGCGAATTTGCTAATCTTCAATATAGTCTAACTACTAGAGGATGTCCGTTGTGTCTTTGTTAACCAAGATCTATGGACTGCTTTAATTTTTGTATGCTGAGAAAAAGTTAAATAAAGGTTAGAAAAAATGGAAGGTGATTTGTTTTCGATTATCTGCCAACCGAAATGGCCCAACGCTGACAAGGTCATTAAGGTTAAGATTTGGTTTTTTTTCGCAGTAGAAGGAATAGTCCAGCTTTGAGTGCTTCATTGGAGATTTGCTGTGTGAGGGGTGCAGAGCTTATGTTGAGCTTTATTAATGCTTCTCATGAATGCTTCTCATGAGACGGGTTTCACAATATTTGATGCAGTATGTAATGCGCTCATGTGAATCACGCTGCATATTATACACAATCCTGAAATAGAAACTGGAATTACACTTACGTTTATTTTTATGTTTTGTAAAACGCATGGCAGTCCAAGGGCTTCCCCATACTGGTGAGTGCTAGACTGAGAACTGTGCCCACTAGTGAATTAAAGAGGAAACAGCCAGGTCTTGAGTTTTTTCCTAAAGGAGAGTTCATTTTGAAGTGATCCGAGGCCAAGTGGGAGCTCATTCCACAGTTTTGGTACCAAGTGTGCAAATGATCTTTTTCCTCATCTTGTCATTTTGACCTGGTCGTCCTAAGGAGATGTAGTTGAAGGGATCTTAAAAATCTGTTTGGAGCATAAGCAGAAACCAGATTTCTGAGCTTTGCTGGACCTTTCTATTGATGGCCCTGTGTGCTATGCAGAGGGATTTGAACTTGATGAGTTTTGCCTCAGTCTGCAGCCAATGGAGCTGTTTAAAGGATACTCTTACGGAGACGTAGCTTGGAACCTTTAACAGGAGCCTTACTGCCACATTTTGCACAACCAGAAGTCTGTTTATTACATATTTAGGTGAGCCCACATAAAGAGAGTAACCATAGTCCAAGTGCGATACTATGAGGGACTGAACAACGGTTTTTCTTAAATGATCTGGGATCAGTGCTCGTATCTTCCTGATCATTCTTAGTATTCGAGCAGATTAAAGACAATGTATTTGATACTGGAACGAGTTTTTTTAATATGAGGAAATATCGAGGACCTATGTTTTTTCTCCTGGTGCTTCATTAAAGGGCAATATTATGAGACAGCTTACAAGCAACATCCAATAAACATGCTAAGATAATCCACAACAGACATACTAAAATGATGGAGGTGAATACAGTTTTACAGTATCTGAACACTTCCTTTCACATACCCTGCAGTAACTTCAATTAAAGACAAATTAATTTTGCTTTCAAAGGGTATGCCATTTAAAAAATTAACATGTTTATAATAGAAAAAGGGGTCCCTTACTTGCTGCTCATTAGATTCACATATATATCTCAGCACTAATTTAGCCTCAGCTAATTTAGCCTTATTCACAAACAAATTTTAGGTATTCAAAATAGTTTTCATAGCTGAACTGGCAAGCATTAATGTATGAGGAACGATCTGTGAATCATGACATAAAACTCCAATCTTACTCATGATGTAAATATGGGCAATATTTTAAGTAATATAATTTGATTATGACATATTTCTATTAAAGTAGCAATGTGATAGAAGTATATTTCCACCCAGACCATTCCTCCCCTTGAATGCGTAACAGATTTCTGGGTTATAATGCTTTGTAGTTTTCAGTTCTCTTTAAATGATTTATGCTGGTGTAGAGTGATTCATTTTACAGCTATCCTGGTCAGAATAATTGGGCCATTCAATTTTCTACCTTTGTTAATACGTTTTATGAATTCATATTATGTACGCTTTAGAAAAGATGATATATGTAATAATAAAAGTGTCTTATCATTTGTTACTTGGCAACCTGATGGCCCTCTTCAATGACTTTGGATGGGTGGAGTAAAGACTCTCATTGATTGGCTAGCGAATGTTCACAAGTGTAGCTTCAATGTTCATACAGATACATCCCTCTGATTCAGGTCACTGAGTACCAGGCTTTGCTGGCAGAGGCATTCAGACTGACATGGTACTAATTATCTAACCTGAATTTGGAAAGCAGATTTCATATTGAACTGTTTCGGAAAAGTACAGGATCGCTAGTGGGAAGATTTGTTGTTTTTGGAGAAACCCTTATCTGTTTCTTAACCTCAAATTCTATGTCATTACTGGAGGCGAGGATTATGCCTTCTCTCTTTGCTTTATTTGAATAGCAGCATATTAAAAGATTAACAAGGACTACGTTTTCCATGAAGCAGAAGGAAAGGTAGTAAAGCAAAACATGTGGTAACAGCCAATCATATCAGGGCAACCATGTCCAAACAGGGGCTTCCTAGCCCAACATAGTCCTCTGTTAGAGTCCCTTTGCCCTCTTTCTTCACTGCTACGCAGCCAGTTAAGTACCCTTCAGTCTTCCTTAACTGTTTGGTGCTGTTTCTTGAACAATGTATTGGTGTTTATGCTTGACATTTCATGATGATGTGATACTTTATGCTAATAGCCGTACGCTTCCATTGCGGTCGCATTTGCTTAGTAGACACTTCGCGCCCGTTCTGTGTGTTTTCTTATCAGCATCAGATTCTCTGTAAGCGTGCGTGCTTGGTCCCTGCATCGGCGAGTTCATTTCGCTTGTTTTTTTTATCACAGCGGGAACGGGTTTCGCGTCCCTACGCGGTGTTTTGCTGTATTTGGGCTCTGTGGACCTCCCACCGCTAGGAGGCGTGGGAGGCAGTGACGAGTGCGAATCACTGTTTGAGCCCTCCTCAGACGTTCAAACAGTGCTTGTGCATTCTGGAGCCTCTGGCCTGAGGGAGATGCCCGTCCCGGGTCCGTAAGCAGTGACCGGCCCCCATTTATCAGCGCCGCCCGCCCGTGCAAACTTGAACGCCCTGTTTTTCCTGCCTGATTTCAAACAGGAAACAGAGTCTATATTTACTTAAGTGAACGCCCTCAATTGGGTTCCATATTTGTCCATAAGGCCTTTTGGGGGACATTACCCAGGCCAGTTATAGGGTTTATAAACCCTCTTCCTTATATTTGACTAGCCAGCACTTCAAGTCCCCTGGGGCTAGAGCCCCTCTGAATTGCAGTGCATCCGCCCATATTGCAGACTTCCACCAAGGCCTCACAGAATTTAGGCCTTGAGTTACTGCCAGGTGTTACAGAGTGATGTAATTTTCTTTGGACTTCTTTGATTTTCTAGCACTATGGAGTACTAGGATGACTATCAGGAGGAGGAAGACCCGCTAGCTGATATGCCTTGGGGTGATGCATTCTTTAAGGCTGTTGACACCTCAATTTACTGAGCGGTTGATGAGGTCATCACTCCTTTCGAGGAGGGGCTCTCTCGCCAGATTGCTCAAGCATTTGAAATGCTTGCACCCAAATCTCTTGCACACCCTCTGGCCCCGGACCCCGTTGGCCCAGGAAACCTTGGCTCCCCGACTTCTAAACGATCCCGAGACTCTGGGGTAGACCTCAATGCATTCACAAGACTTAAACAAGCTTTTTTGGATAGCCAACCTGCCCTACTTGCAGGGTCCCCCCTGCTACTCTGCTGGTTACCCTTACTACTGACCCGGCTGCGGCAGGAGATGCGGATTCAGATCCGGGTCCTTCTAGACCCTGGCTCCCGTCCTTCCCAAACCTCTGAAAGCACCTCTGATATGCTCGACCCCAATGTCATCATCCACCAGCGCTCTTCAGAGTGGGCCCCGGCCAATAAGGTCACTACTGATGTAGCTGGACACATCCATAGGCCTTTGAAAAAGAGGCACACAACTGCTTATGGGCGGAGTGTCCCGCCCATCTCTTGAGGGGACGGTGGCCCTTACCTCAGAAATTGACCCCCGCATGGCCACTTTCCTTCAGAAGTTTATTAGGGATCCTAAAAAAGGGATCAACAGAGGTCATGTCCGGATAAACTCCTTGATGCTCTCTGGCCCATTACAAAGATCCTTGACATGGCTGAGGAGGCCAAGGAGTCAGGTTCCATCATTTCACCAGAGGCTGGGCCCAGAGGGCTGTGATATTTTTGGGCAACCAGAACTGCGCCCTTTTAACTGAGTGCCATCCGTCCCTTCTTTTCAAGATACACCCAAAATTGGGGAATCTGGTGGACTCGGAGACGGGTGCTATTGGCCAAGGAGCCCTTTTTGTCAAGCCTTTCGTGAAAGAGCTCAGAAAGTTTGTCAACACTTTCACATCGCTGGTCAAGACCCAGTCCACGATTAAAAAGGTTTTCCCTCGAGTTTTTCACAGGGCCGGCGAAGTCAGGGGACACTCAGACGGTCGTCAACCCCATCTGAACAACCAGAGAGGCTCCTGACAGTACCAAGATCATCCAGCTTTGGGAACTTTTATCTCATTAGAGGACGCCGCGGCTAGGGGAAAGGTTTCAGAGGAGGAGCGGCCACCTCAAGCCCCGGTGAGTGTTCTCCATTCTTTCCAACTAAAAATAGGGGGGCGGCTGTCGAATTTTTCCCAGGCTTGGCTGTCCATCACGCATGACACGTGGGTGCTGCAAACAGTGCGGGGGTTTCATATAGAATGCATGGGGAAACCGGTTCAGCGGTCCAAACCCCGTCCCATTGAGTTTTCCGCCCAAGAGGGCGCCTTTGTGGACGAGGAAGTGACATCCCTCCTCAACAAGGGTGCCATCTCTCTGACTTCCCCTCACCCCAGGGGATTCCTAAGCAATCTCTTTTTGGTCCACAAGACCGATGGCGGTCGAAGACCAGTCATAAACGAGCGAATTCAACGAATGGCTGGTTTATCACCATTTCAAAATGGAGGGGATCCATCTCCTTCGGGATGACTTACGACCTCAAGATTTGATAGTTCGTTTAGACGTCCAGTACACCTCTCTGGTGATCTCGATTTTTCTTCCCCACAGATACTCCCTACAGTTTGTCTGGTGCAACCAAACATACAGGTTCACAGCTCTTATTTTCGGACTCTCCTCGGCTCCCTGGTGCTTCACCAAGGTGCTCAAACCAATGGTGGAGATCCTGAGAGCCCGAGGTATCCGAATGATTTTTATATGGACGATCTCCTTCTCATGAGTTCTTGCCCCCGGCAACTGACCACCCATCTTCAAATGGCAGTGGACCTGCTTCAAATTCTCAGCTTTGTGGTCAGCGAGCAGACATCTCTGTTACAACCTGCTCAGTCCGTTACCTTTTTGGGGTTCGTAATAGACTCCACAGCATCTACTCTCAGTCTGCCCTCCAGGAAAGTGTCCAAGATCCATCAGAAACTGCAACAGGTTATTTCCAGGCAACAGATATCCCTCCGTCAGCTGGCCCGGGTGGTGGGCCTCCTGTCTGTATCCATCCAGGCCATCTTCCCGGGACCGCTCCACTACAGAGCTCTTCAACGCCTCAAGGCGTATTTCCCCCGCAAAGGGTTCCCATACTCCCACAAGAATTCCCTGTCCAACGAGGCAAGGGAAGAGATTCAGTGGTGGCTGGATCATATGAAGGCCTGGAATGGCCGCACGATTTTCGGGTCCGCATGGACCTTGTTATAGAATCAGACACCAGCAGGCTCGGCTGGGGTGCCAGGTGTGGAGACCTCTCTACAGGAGGGTTGTGGTCACCCGAAGAACAGAAGTTGCAAATAAATTGCCTGGAACTTCTGGCGGGGACCTGAACTTCCACCTCAAGAACAACAACTATGACAACTTCACCAAACTCGGCCTCAGACAACTCGTCACCACATCCACCCACGCCGCCGGCCACACGCTTGACCCCATCTTCTCCACAAGCCCCCATGTCTCCTTCGACCACACCACCGAACTCCACTGGACCCACCACCGCTGCATCCACTTCACCTACAAGAAGCCCACCATGCACCACCGTACCCAACAGCTGCCCCGCCGCAACTGGAGCAAAATCATAGCAGACCAGCTGGTCACCACCCTGGCTCAGAACCCACCCACCGACCCAGACACCACCGCCCGCAACTTCAGACAATGGATCAACGACTGCACCAACGCCCTCGCCCGCTCAAGAAACCATCCAACAACCACACCAGCAAGAAAGCCACCTGGTTCACCAAAGCTCCAAACCTCCAAGAGAGCATGACGGAAACTAGAGAAGAACTGGCTACACGAACGAACACCGGACAGCCACACAGCCCACAAGGACGCCACTCGCAGACATCACCACCTCATCAGATTAGCCAAGAGATCATCCTTCAAAAACCACCTGGACAACAACGTACACGACAGCAAAGAGCTCTTCAGCATCGTGAAGGAACTCTCCAACCCCAGCGCCAACACCAACAACATACCCCCCTCACAGGAACTGTGCGACTCGCTGGCCACCTTCTTCCACTGCAAGATCGCTGACATCCATGACAGCTTCAACACCATGACGGCCGCTACAACGCCAGACTCCTCCAGCCCTGCGAACACCTCCCGCACCAACTGCCTGACCTCCTGGGCCAACGTCAACGACGACGAAACACGCAAGATCATGAACTCCATCCACTCAGGATCTCCATAAGACCCCTGCCCACACCACATACTCAACAAAGCAGATGCAGCCATCGCACCCCAACTACGGAAAGTAATCAACATCTCCCTCGCGACAGCCACATTCCCGGAAAGCTGGAAGCACGCTGAGATCAACACCCTTCTCAAGAAACCCAAAGCGGACCCCATGGACCTCAAGAATGACCGGCCCATCTCCTGTTCCCAGCGAAGGTCATAGAGAAAGTCGTCAACACGCAACTGACCCGCTACCTCAAGGACAACAACATCCTTGACTCATCCCAGTCCGGATTCCGAAGAAACACACAGCACCGAGACAGCCCTCATCGCCGCCACGGATGACATCAGAATCCAACTAGACAACGGTGAAACATCAGCCCTCATCCTCCAGGACCTGTCAGCCGCCTTCGACACGGTCTGCCACCGCACACTAAAGACACGCCTCCGAGAAGCCGGAATCCAAGAGAAGGCCCTGGACTGGACCACCTCCTTCCTCTCCGGCAGAACCCAGAGCGTCCGCCTCCTCCCCTTCCGCTCCAATGCCACGGAGATCATCTGCGCTGTTCCCCAGGGCACTTCCCTCAGCCCAACACTGTTCAACGTCTACATGGCCCCTCTTGCCCACGTCACCCGCCAGCACAATCTCAAAATCATATCATATGCAGACGACACCCAGCTGATCCTCTCCCTCACCAAAGTCCCACACACTGCCAAAACAAACCTCCACAATGAATGAAGGCTGTCGCCGAATGGATGAAGAACAGTCGATTGAAGCTGAACTCATACAAAATGGAGGTCCTCATCCTCGGATCCACCCACTCAGCCTGGGACAACTCGTGGTGGCCAACCTCGCTGGGAACAGCACCGACACCCACCGACCTCGCACGCAACCTCGAAATCACCCTCAACTCCTCCCTCTCCATGTCAAAGCAGGTCAACGCCATCTTCTCCTCCTGCTACAACACCCTCCGCATGCTCCACAGAATCTACAAGTGGATCCCCACCGAAACAAGAAAAACGGTAACCCAGGCCCTCATCAGCAGCAGGATGGACTACGACAACGCACTCTATGCAGGTATCTTACGACGATTGCAACGCATTCAAAACGCATCTGCCCGACTGATCCTCAACATCCCTCGCCACAGCCACATCACCCCCACCTGAAAAACCCACACTGGCTCCCCATCGAAAAGAGGATCACCTTCAAGCTACTCACCCACGCACACAAAGCCCTCCACAACACCGGACCAGCCTACCTCAATGGCCGCCTCAGCTTTTACACCCCACCTGACAGCTCCGCTCCACCAGCCTCCCCCTCGCATCTGTCTCCCTCATCCAACATACATCCTCCAGCGGCAGATCCTTCTCCTTCCTCGCCACCAAGACCTGGCAGTAGCAGCACCCCCCCCACCACTCCTTGAGACCCTCACGGGTAAGTAGTGCGCTCTATAAGTACCATGATTGATTGATTGATTGAATGCTGTATATTGCTGGACAAGAGACTCGGTGCAGTTATGTGCCCTTCTCAAGATGGACAACATTTCAGCGGTCCGTTATGTGAACCATCTGGGGGGCACCAGATCCAAGGCCCTCTCAGACCTAGCTCCAAGTTTTTGGCAGTATTGCTTAGAAAGCCAGATCTCAGTCACGGCGGAGTATCTGCCAGGGAGAGACAAACAGGTGGTGGATTTCCAACCCCACCACTTCCAAGATTCCAGCCTTTCGATGCTCGACTGGAGATTTTTTGCGATGTTGAACGACCACTGGGGACCCTTCACCGTGGATCTGTTCGCGTCCAGATTGGATCATCAGACTCCTTAGTTTTTCAGCTAGAGACCGGACTCCTTAGCTGTGGCCACAGATGCATTTCTCAAGGCCTGGAGTTTGGAGAAGGGGTACGCGTTTCCCCCCTTAGCGATGATCACGAGGCTAACGGCACAGGTCCGCAGGCAGTTAGCAGACCTAGTCATAGTCACTCCCCTCTGGAGGTCGCAAGTCTGGTTTCCAGTTCTTCTGGAACTTTCTTAAGATTTTCCATTCTTACTCCCCCACTTTACGACTCTCTTCCTGAGTTCCGACCGAACTCTGCATCCTCTGGTACTGACAAATTCGCTGAGGCTCATGGAGTGGCGAATTTCAGGGGCCAACGGGAAGCCCCAGGCCTTTTGAGGGAGGCTGAAACATTCATCTCCAAGACGTGTGCTGACAGTACTGTCAAGAGGTACATATCCATGTGGGGCAGATGGTGCAGTTGGTGTTTGCGACGGGTTGTGAACCCTTGTTCGCAGACGTGGTGCACGTCGTGAATTTTTTTAGCGCAATTGGCTTCTAGCGGATTGGCAAACAGGTCCATCAACACTTTCCGCTCTACCTTCTTGTCTGGCCATGTCCCAGTTAATGAAACACTGATGGGTGAACACTGAATGGTCTGCAGGTTATTGCGTGACATTCGGCTCTCATTACCCCCGGAGCCATGTTACTCTGCTCCTTGGGATGTCATCCAGGTTATTAACCTTTTCCTGTCTTGGCAACCTAATCGGTTTCTCTCCAGGAAGGAGGTTTCCGCCGAACTGGCCATGCTCCTGTGTCTGATATCTTGCAGACGGGTTTCTGATGTTAGAGCTCTGGGCATACCAAGCTGGATTCTTTCCCCCGAGGGGGTAACTTTCACTCTGCTCAGACATACGAAATACCATACAAGAGTCATTTTCTACCCAGAGTTTCCAGACTTCCCAAAACTATGTGTGGCTAGATGCCTCAAGGTGTACAAAGAGATGATGGAAGAATACCGGCCCCTGGAGAACGTCAACTCCTTATTGCTCTTTGGAAGCCCTTTAAAGCAGTTTCCTCTCTGACCATAGCCAGATGGGTTAGATTGCAATACAAGAGGCAGGCATCAGTCTTCATCACTCTGGAGCTCATTCTGCATGAGGAGCAATGGCTTCTAAAGCATTCGGCTTGGGTGCTCACTTAGAGGATATCCACACTGCAGCTGATTGGTCTTTGGACTCCACTTTCAAGAGATTCTACTCAAGCCGGTGCTGAATATGGCTCATCTCGTTGTGAGCAAGGTTTGAACTAGCATAATCCTCACCTCCAGTACTGACATAGAATGAAAAATATCCTAGCTAACATAATGGAAAGTTTCAATTCTATTAAGAACTCGGAGGCGAGGATTATCCCGCCCTAGATTCCAAGAGAAGACACCCCTCCCCGTATTGCAGTAAGTAATTTGCTTAAGTTTATAATTGGATGGGATAGTCTTGCTCTGCTGTAATACCTGCTTGATGCTTCAGTTGCAGGTTTTAGCAGTTACGGTTCAGTTGGTAATGTGTCCCTGTTGTTTGCAGGTTCTGATGAGAACAAGCAGGGTGCCTGAAGCGAATGGGATAGCTGACTTCATGCGACGAAAGAGGGCGAAGGGACACTAACAGAGGACTATGTTGGGCTAGGAAGCCCCTAATTGGACATTGTTGACCTGATATGATTGGCTGTTACCACGTGATTTGCTTTGCTACCTTTCCCTATTCTTCATGGGAAACGTAGTCCTTGTTAATCTATTTTTTTATGCTGCTATTTGAATAAAGCGGAGACATAAGGCATAAACCTCACCTCCGAATAGAATTGAAACTTTCTGTTACATTAGCTAGGAAACTTTTCATTCTTCCTTAGCACACTCTATTCAAAATCACTCCTCTACCAAAAAGTGCAAGGTTCAGGATCCTAAAGCACACAAATCAGTGCCTAGAAAGAGAAGTCAAATTATTACTGCTGAATTGTACGCACCCCTCATTTCACTTCCTCTGGTTGGGGGAGATACTAAGCTCTGGGAAAGGTTAGATAATTTCTGGGTGAATGTCTTGGTATGCCTGGTGTCTGTAGGACATATAATTAGGAAACTTGCTTCCTTGCGATATTCCTTAGTATGGTTGACCTAGATAGATGACACTGGAGATTAATCATTAGGGCTGGCTTCCAATGAACCAACATTACTTGCACCTCAAAATAAGAATAATTTAGGCACAGGGAGCTTTTGGCTTGCTTGCCTAGGGTATGATTCTGGGTGAAAGGGCTGTTCTTTTCTACTCAGATCTGGTGACGGTTAGCCTTTTTGTAGCTTACGTCTCGGGGCCATAGCAAAAGCACGTTTGTGGCAGTATGTTGTTGTAGAACCTGCTGATGCATTGCAGAATGAACATGTTTATTTCAATAAGATTTAGGCAGGCCTGTTGGCTGACAACAAGAGGAAATCTCTTAGTCACTTAGCACTGAATGTTTGTGGAAGAAAGGGGGAGTAAGGCCTTGAATTACAGAGCTAAACATGAGGAAGGTGTTTTGTTACTCTCTTGGAACAAAGCACCACTGGTATGAGTAGACAGAACATTAGGGGACTTAAAATTATGGCTCTCATTATAAGTAGTGGGGTAAATTTCGAACCCTGCGCAAATGTGGTAATTACTACATGACACATTTACTCTAGGTATGGTATGTATCAAATGCAGTAATTAATGAAACCCTATAATTTTCGCATGGCAGATTCTATGAAGGGAAACCAGATAAAATCTATCAAAACTGCTACTTGGGAGCGGTTTGAGACAGAAGACTGTTCCATAAATTTAACATGTAAGTGTTAGAAATAGGGGTCTCTAGTTGGCAGTGGCTTACACCCTGTCCAAGAAGGGACCCTTATTCTAGTCAGTGTAACGGAGTCACACACCAAGATAACCTCTGCTGACCCTCTTGTTAGCTTGGCACGAGCAGTCAGGATTATCTAAGAGGCAATGTGTAAAGCATGTGTACATGATCACACAGTAACACAGTGAAAACACTACAAACGGACACCATACCAGTTTAGAAAAATAACCAATATTTATCTGAATTAAACAAGACCAAAACAACAAAAATCCAACATACGTAAGCCAAGATATTACTTTTAAAAAGTTCAAAATAGTTCAGGCTATAAGAAACTACGAATGCATCACTTTTATCCCAAAGTGGCTGGGATGCGTCAAAATCAAAGACGAAAACAGGTGCAGGTGAGGTGCCCGAAAAGCAAAGTGATGAGTCTGTCCCTTACCCCCAGGGGAGGTAATGCATTGGTTCCTTATTGCCAGGGCAGGTTATGCATCAGCTCCTTACTGTGAATGGAAGTGATGCATTGGTTTCAGGACACGCAGCCTTGGTTTCTTATGGCTGGACAACGTCGATGAAGAACATGGCATTTAGGTGGGGTGCATCGAAAAGCCAGACGTGCTGGTACGATGCAGCAGCAACAAAACAGGCGCTGCATCAATTTTCCAGCCACAAGCAGTGATCTGTTGATTTCTTCAACCACACAGCAGGGCCTTGGTCGGAGGAGGTGCACAGACGTCCGTGACACAGTGCTCGGGACTTGATCTGTGACGATCTTCTGGCTTCAAGACAGGCACTACATTGATTGGGTTTTCAATTGCACGGAGTTGGAAAAACAGGCACTGTAGGTCAATGCATGGATCAGATTTTCTTCAATTCTTTTCAGTAAAGCCACCTCCAATGTCCCAGAACTGGAATTGGCTCAACATGGCTGGTCACAACACCCAGCAGAGGAGTTTAGAGGCTACAGATGAAGTCTTGGATGGCCCTGAGACTACTTAACAAGAGGCAAGCACACACAAGCCCTTTCTAGAACCTTGGTAAGCAGGATACAGAAAGTAAAGTCAAGTCCTTTCCCTGCCCAAGACAAAAGCAGCTAGCAGTAGGCCGGAACAACACAGCAACAAGCAGAGTGGTAGGTCCCCTCCTAAATCAATTCCAGCTCTTCTTCTTGGAAGAATCTCCTCTTAGTCCAGAAGTGTTCTCAAATTATGGCATCACAGCTCCCTTTGTGTGACTGTCTAAAGCATGGGTACTCACAAACTTTCTCTCGGGGGCCGAATTTACAGTGTGGTTTGTGGCCGAGGGCCGCATCGGTGGGGGCGGGGTCATTTGGGGGCGGGGTCATTTGGGGGCAGGGCTAGAGGGGGTAAAAAAAGACCACTGCCATTTCAAAACATTGCTAGACAGTGCTGTATTTCCAAAGCAGATTTAACTACATGCAACACATGTTTATAGTATTTTTTTATTAGCAGACAGAGAAATCTTAAGTGGGATTGAATGGCAATTGTTAGTAATTGTTTGGCATTTCATTGCCCAGTTACAGCTTATTACGGTATATAATTCAACAATGCAGCTTCTTAAATATCTCCAGCTAGCTGAAAGTACAAACAAGGAAGCAAGCATTAGCAAAGCTAAAAGGTCTAGCCTTGACAAGATTGCAATGAATTGAGAGCTTGATGCCGTCTTTGGCCCAGTCACTGAAAGTGCACAGGTGCACTCACCTAAATTCTCAATGTATTTACATTTTATAATCATGGCTAGTAACTGTTTTCAATATTGTAACACAGCAGTAGCACACTAATATTACTGCAAGTAATGTCTGTGACTCCACTCCCATTTCTCATATGTGAGTTCCTGTTTTGATCTGGTTTAGCACTTAACTTGACAATAAAACAATCCCCTTTTACAGTTCCTTATTGTGATCCACTCTGTATTATTCCTCCCCTAGAATGAAGCAAATGCTACTGCATCTCTATTTTTTTAATTAAACACAATTTGACAAAAGAAAAACTTCCCATCAGAAACCCTGAAACAAGTTTTCAGTTTTTGGCTAGTATTATTTGAAATGCAAATCTTAAAAAAGGAAACATATTGTTCTTTTACATAGGGCATTTAAATTAAAATAATTTTGGGTAGGGCAGGTGGCAGAGGAGCACATCATGGCAGTATGTCTGGGACATCGTGGGCTGTGGGAATGCGGAAAGGACGTAAGGCGGTCTTAATGACAGTGTTTTTCAGTACAGAACCTTGCAATTGTCAAACACCTTCAACCTAAGTCCCTGCTGCAAAAGCCAGTCCTTCCCCAAGAACAAATCAATACATACTGCAAAACAGGTGTTCATCCCTTTTCAATCCATGCCATTTAAGTGAGGTCATTGTCAGTTATGTCACCCATTCTACCCTGCCACTTTGGTGAATCCACCTTCATGGAAACGTGTTCAGGTGGTTCGGCGGGAGTTGGAGGTATCAGGGCACCCAAGGTGGATTGCAGTTTAAGGTTGCCTTCCCCATCTTCATTTCCCTGCCCCATCTTCCCTGCCTCATCTTCATTTCCCTGCCTCATCTTCACGTCCCTGCCCCATCTTCATTTCACTGCCCCATCTTCACTTCCATTCCGTTCCCTCACCTCTCTTTCCATCCCTCCCCAGTCACCTCCCCTCCCTTTCCATCGCCTCTCCCCTTATCTCTTTCTCTCCCCCACTTGTCTCCCACTCACTTTCTATTTGCTTCTCGGACCCCTGTTCAGCGTGCTTCATTGCTGTGTCGGCACAAATTAAGCACGTTTGCTTTCAGTCCCCCGAGCTCAGGTGTAGCCACGCCCACCCCCAGTAGGTAACCTGCAGGCACCAGGACAAAGGATGCTTCCAAAACGCACGTCTCCCCCCAGAGCCCCTCTAACATGCACACACCACTTTTCTCTTGTAACACACTGTTTGCTACCTCTCACATTTTGTTTGCTTTCCATACTTGCAAAAGTGCCACCATTGCCTCATGTAACGTTTGTTCTTTGTTCTTGTGTTTGAAAGTCCTCCATTTATTGCAGTATTATACCGTGACGTGTACTTTGTACGCTTTTGTAACCTTCACACATGTCACTTTTTCCTCCTGTATTGCACCGTTTCCTACCTCTTGTATTTTGTTGGCTCACTATTGTCACTTTTGCCTCATGTAATGTAATGTTTGCTTTTGTAATTTGTTCACACGTAAGTGTTCTCATGTATCAGCTCTGTTCATATTGTGAGGCCTCTGACACCTTCGGGTAAAGTCCGCGGAAGAGAACAATGCATAAATAAATACCTAAGTAACTAAATAAAGCTGAGGGGTGCCCCCTCCCCACACCCTCGACAACACACTCCTTCATGCACGGGTCTCACACCTTGAGTTGCCCCATACCCTAGCCCCACCCCTCACACAATATGACTATGGTTCACTCACCTATCAAAGCAGAAGACTTTACGGCGGTAGTCAAAATCTCCGTGGCTGGGGGCAGCGAGGACTTCCGTGAAGATTCTTCCCGGCTGCTCCAATGCGATGGGGCTGCTGCAGAGAGGGCCGTCAACATCACCACGGACACAGGAAGCTCCTTTAAAAGTCAGCTGTAACTGCGCTAGTTACAGCTGACTTTTAAAGGACCTGTGGTTCGCGCCGGTGCCGGGGCTGACGTCACAGGGGCGCAGTCCAATGAAAGGCAATAAAAAGTAAAGAAGATGGCCGCACGAGCAAACATTGTGAATACGTATTCAATACGTATTCACAACGAATGCGCCTGCGGCCATCTTCTCTGTTTAACGTTCAAGTTTATCCATGCACAGGGTCTGCGGGCTGCCAATTAAGGCCAGGCGGGTCGCCACCGGCCCACGGGCCGTACTATGAGTACCCCTGGTCTAAAGTGAATGCACAAACAGCTCAACTGTCAGTCTAAACTAAATGTTAATTCCACAGTCAGGCAGAGTCACAGGATGATAAAGTGAGAAAATGCCCACTTTCTAAAAGTTCCATTTTCAAGATTGCAACTTAAAAACCAACTTCATTAAAATATGTATTTTTTAAATTGTGAGTTCAGGGACCCCAAACTCCAAATCTCTATGTCTTCCTAATTGGAAATTACACTTGTAAGAGGTTCCAGGACAGCTCCAATGATAAATTATGGAAGAGATATTCCACACATCTATATATATATAAACGTATGTATGTCTGTGTTGTCTGTCTGTTTGTCCTTTATGCATTACTACACCATTCATCCGATCGCCATGAAACTTTGGGAAGTTGTTGAGTACACTCCCGCGAAGGTTTCTGGCATAATTTTCTTTTTAAATCGCCCCCCAGGGCCCTCATAATCTTTAGAATACTGATGTACGCACCAGACGGAAAAACAACAAATCGTGTATCAACAAGCACTCGAATAAATAAATAGAATTAAAACACCATTCATCCGATCGCCATGAAACTTTGGGAAGTTGTTGAGTACACTCCCACGAAGGTTTCTGGCATAGCATTTTTATAAATATCGGCCTCCCAGGGCCCTCATAATCTTTTGAATACTGATGTACGCTCAAGACGGAAAAACAAAAAATCGTGTATCCACAAGCACTCAAATAAATAAATAGACTTAGAACTGCATTCATCCGATTGCCAGGAAACTTTGGGAAGTTGTTGAGTACACTCCCGCAAAGGTTTCTGGCATACATGTTTTTTAAATATTGGCCAGGGCCCTCATAATATTTCTAATACTGATATACGCACCAGACGGAAAAACAAAAAATTGTGTATCCACAAAGCACTCGAATAAATATATGGAATTAGACAACACTTTGAAATGTTTTTCCATATTAAAATGAATAAGTTTCAATAAAAATGACACAATGTAAATTGAATGTTATCATAACGAGTTTCCTTTAATTTCCTTTCTTTGGAGATCGCAGCAACGCGCGACGGGTAAGCTAGTTAGTAAAAACGGAATTAGTAGTATTTCACTATCAGGACAAGTAAAACACACCAGCACTTCTCCCACCTTCTCAATACACTGCACCTTGCCCATGCGGCTATCTAGGGCCTACCTTAGAGGTGCTGTAATGTAGAGAAAGGGATGATTTTGGCCTAGAAAGTGCGTGCACTTGCCAGGTCGACTTGGCAGTTTAAAACTGCACTCACAGACAATGCAGTGAGACATGATTGCAGGGCTACTTATGTGGATGGCACAATCAATTTACACTGGGAGCACTTGCACTTTAGCACTGATCATCAGTGGTAAAGAGCCCAGAGGTCTAAAACTATCAAAAACAAAATGCAGCGCACAGTCAAAAACAGGAGGCCAGAAGCAAAAAAGGGAGGGAAAAACACGCCAAAGATGCCAGGCCTAACACCAAGAAATAAAGTTTATCCCGCTACCCTTTAAGGCCAACAAACAGGAAGAAAATGCAGATGAGGCATGAGTCCAGAGCTTACCACAGGTTAAATGAGATAATGTGAGCACTACAAATCTCAAAAGCACAAGCCAATGTTGGCAAAAACATGTTTAGATATAATTAATTGGTAGACAAGAGCTTCTACTGGTAATTTAGCAGCGATTAGGTTAAGCATTAGCAGAAGACATCTTGTATTCAGAGACTATCTTGTCCGTTGTGTGGAATCCATTTTGTATTTCTGGCAGCCATTTTGTTTGCCATGTGCTCGCCATATGCTCTGTCCTACCTTCCTGTCAACTGCTCTTGAAATCCGCATAGGGACGGGATATATTTAGCCTCTTTTGCTTCGCACATGCTCAGTTGAGCTTACAGCTGTCCCCAAATTGTAACTGTCAGGATGTGTCCACCAGAATTAGCTAACTGTCAGCCCCTCCCACTTGTTGCCAGCACACTCTCTGTATGACCTTATATGTATTTAAAACCAGCATTCTGTACTTGTACTGCCTTCATTTGAGCCCCTGTGTGGGTATAAAAGGACCAAGCTCCTTCCAGTCAGTGTGCTACTTCATACATTGCCGAAGGGTGTTGTGTGAATGTAGTTCCACCTCATGATGTTTAATAAACTCTGTCTTTTCTATTCCAGCTTCTGTGCCAACTTCTTTCTATTGGTCTGATGACTCTGTGCAGACAAGGGAGAACCCCTAGCACTGGTAGGCCTTGCTGAGGCTCACCACTACAAATTGGCGCTTCCAACGCGGGGCTCATCGGCGACTCGGATGCCCGAAGGACTGGTCGCGACGAAGTATTGGAATCTCGCTTTGGACGCGATCGCTGCCTGAGGAGACCCGAGTCTTGGCACCCACGGCGTTTTTCCTTTCTTTCTGATCTGACCATCCAGGTGGCGCCGGTCCTCAACTGAGATCTCTTCTGTTGATTCGCTGTGCAGTGACCATTTGGTCGATTTGTGAACTTGGCATTTGGAACCTGGACACCATTTGATTGGTAAGAGCCGTTCTGCGGCACTTGCTGTTGGTTTGACGCCTTTGATTGTTAAGGTAGTTTAGTAACACTTACTGCGGCTTTGTTTGTATGATTGGCCAATATTGAAATTTGTTTGACAATTATATATGTATTGCAATTCATATAGGCATGTAATGAGGAGATTTTTCTCTATTTAACTTTGTTTGAATGGCGCAACGTACAAAGAGTACCTTAAGTGCTACTTTGATTATAATACTGCATATTTTGCACTATTTTTGGCATGCCTGTTTCCAGCACACTTCGTAGGATGTGTTGCTTTTGTAGTGGTTCCGATTTGAGACTTGACGAAGCACAACCGCCCCCACCGGAGTGGACGCCTAATAGGGACATGTATGTTAAGTATGGTATTTCTTCCATAATGTACAGCACGTTATGGAATAAATACACTTGTAAAGATCCTGAGTTGCATTGGCCTATGCATGGGTCATTTGATTTGTGAAAGATTCAGTATGTGGAGCAACGAATGTTTAAGCGAAAGGCTAGGCAAGATATGTTTGACTGTGCGTGAATGTGGGAGGAAGAAGTGTGTGAGCGAATGAAGCGTGAGCAGGCCTTGATTGAAAAAGAATAACATAAGAGCATACATGGGAAACCATTAGAAATGAAAAATAAAGAAATTAAAGAGAGGGAAGATAGGGACCATCAGTTACAGGTAAATGGCCAATATGCTGTTCGTAGACCTCTTTATCCTATTCTTAATAAACCCCAAGATGATTCTCTCTTATTAGATCGTTGCCCACCTCAGTATACTCTTCCTATTGCTCCTTATGAGTCAGATGAGGACTCTCCTACAGACCAGGACAAAGCTCGAGAAACTCGTTAAATGTTATCTGCTGGGCGTGCATCTGACATTAGATCTGCTGCGCGTAAAGCCGTTCGTAGTACTGCCACTGCCTCTGAATTTTTAGATAGTATAAAAAGTTGGCAGGAAAGGGAGCAAATATATTTTACCAATACATTTGCCGCAGAGGTTATTGAACGATTTAGGAAACATTTGGTAGAAATGGAGCCTGATGAAGTAGCAGCTGATTGTAAACAGTTACGTGACGGTCTTTTTGTCTTTTCCCAGGTGCCTGACACGATCAGACGCTTGGTTAAAGTGTGTATTGACGCAGCCCGTTTGCGAGAGGAGAAAAAGGCAGCAGATGCAGCTGCACAAACATCCCACGTCAGCATGGCACGAACTTCTACTCTTAAAACAGATAAGAATGTTGTAATTAATGTAAAACCCATGCGGGAAGCTGGCCTTTATATGTTCCTCCTAAGGGAACAGGTACAAATGATGATAAGACTTCTGTAGATGCTAAAGGATATTTTATTGATAATTGGGTGTACAAATGCATTGCTTGATCCGCGAAAGAATCCAGCAGCCTTTTATGAGGAAGTTGAGGATGCAATTAGTTCTTGTACTATGACTTTGCCTGATATTGATTTTTTTGGGATTAATATTACCGCCTGATATGTGGAGAACTGTGCGTAAAGTTGATGACCGTGCGACATTTGGATCATTATGGAAAGATTTAGAGAGTTAGATGAGGATAGAGACCCTGCACAGAAACCGTGTCAGTTAATTTTAAATCTTCCAGCAGCTATATTAGTTAAGCTAAAGGCGATTATTCTCCCTAAGAAGATAGATTGGACTGTATTAGCGTCGTGTAAGCAAAATGCAGCTGAATCGGTTTCAGATTTCTTTACACGCTTTGAAGAGGGATTCCACAATTTTAGTGGCCAGTCATTAACAGATGACACGGGTAGGCATCTGTTTGTCGATAAATATGTCGCAAACCTTGTGCCAGGAATAGCTAGTCGCCTAAAGGCCAGTGAGAGTTCATGGACTACCTCTTCTCCGGTTTCTCTCCTAACCATGGCTCAGTATTATGAGCGACAAGAATTAGAAGCTAAAGGTAATGAGGATAAAAAGTCTAAAGAGTTGAAAACAAAGGTTATGTTAGCTCAAGCATATGGACCGCCTTCTAGAGGTATTGATAGAGACGGACGTGGATCTTATGGTTCATCTTTTCCTTCTTATACTCGTTCGAATTTATCTGTTTACCAGTGTGCGTACTGCAGGAAATTTGGACATTGGCTTTCTGATTGTCCAGTACTGCGTGCTCAGCAGTGTCCACGTGGTTGGGGACAAATGAGAAATCGCTCAGGATATTCAGGGCCTAGAGGAAGCACGAATGATCGTGCTAGGTTTGATGCTAATACACGGTTGGCAGGATGGGTTTAACACTTTGATAAAAGGAACCAATATCAAATGTCCGACTATGTGCCGTCTGATTTTCAAGATTCTGCTTATGCATAGGATTGTCTAGGATTGGGTAAGGAATCAGTTGAAGTTCCAGTAGATCAGAGGGGTCCCTATGTTACAGCACATGTTTTGGGTTCTACTGATCAGTTTCTGGTTGATACAGGAGCTACTCGTAGCGCCTTGTCTAAACAATTGGTTCCAAGGGCCCCCCTCTCTGGCTTAACCATTACATCGATAGGTTTCGATGGAACACCTTCCCTTAGCCCATTGTCACAACCACTTGCATCCATGTTGATAAGTTTACTGCTCCATGTCCGATTTTGCTTTCTCCAAACACACAAGACAATATTGTGGGTCTTGATATGCTTAAATATTTCAGGGCTATGATACGATGTTCTCCGGAAGGAGTACGGGTTATTTTGAATAACAACTACCCTGTGATTGAGAGATCTTGTATTGTTAAAGAGGACATTGCACTAGCCTCACTCCCTAGTACTTTGTGGGCTACTTCAGACACCGATGTAGGGCAAATGGTTATGCATATTAGTGTCAAGGAGGGTGCTTCTTTGCCAAGCCTGCCTCAGTATAAAATTTCTAGAAGAAGTTCCTTACAATATTTGCAATAGTCTGATTCTCCCCATTTTGAAAAAAGATACTGACACCAGGATTTATAGATTCATCATTGATTTAAGAGAAGTCAACAAGATTGTAGTACCGCAGTACCCTGTGGTTTGTGACATAACAACATTACTTACCCTGGTCCTTCCGACAGCAACTATATTTTCTGTAATTGATTTGAAGAATGCTTTCTTCTCGATTCCTATTCATCCTAATAGTCGATATTTGTTCGGTTTCACTCTGAATAATCGATCATACAGATTTTGTAGAGTTCCTCAAGGGTACACTGAGAGTCGGAGCATTTATAGTCAAGCCTTAAAACGACACCTCGATTCCTTTACTTTGTCTGAAGGAGTGGCTCTCATACAATATGTCGATGACATCTTGTTGGCAGCTGATACGCCTGAGCAGTGTAAAAAATATACTTTGCCTTTGCTTTCTTTTCTTGCTACACACCATCATAAAGTATCACGAAAGAAATCGCAATATTGTTGACCGAAGGTAACCTACTTAGGTCACCTTCTGTCTAAGGAGGGCCGTGCATTGACACCAGATCGCATTCAAGCAATTTTAGACACCCCAGTACCTTCCACACAGAAAGATATCTGTGCGTTCATTGGTTTGACTTCGTTTTGTAGGCAATGGATATTGGGCTTTTCACACATTGTTAAACCCCTGCTAGCGCTTTTGACTAAAAACACTCCGATCCCCCTTCCATGGACAGATGAATGTCAAAATGCTTTTCGTCAGTTAAGACAAGCTCTCTGCTCCACACCAGATTACATGAAGGCTTTTACACTTTATGTACACGAGAAAGATGGATGTGCATTGTCAGTTTTAGTACAGACACATGGTGATAAGCAGCGTCCCTGTGCATATTTTTCTGCAGTTCTTGATCCTGTTGCTCGTGCGTTGCCTGGATGCTTCCGTTCAGTTGCAGCAACAGCTGTGTCCATACGTCAGAGTGAAGGGATAGTTTTGTCACACAAACTGTTGGTGCTAGTACCCCATGCAGTAGATGCCCTTTTGAATCAAAACAAGACACAACACTTAACTAGTGCTCTCCTCACAGGATACGAATTGACACTGTTAGCACCTCATATTACCTTGAAGAGGTGGGCAACACTGAACCCAGCCACTTTGTTGCCATATCCTGCGACTCAGTCCCAGTCAAAGGAACCTCACAATTGTATATTCCTTACTGAGGAACAGACAAAGGGTCGCATCGATTTGCAAGATACGCCCCTTCCAGATGTAGATGGGGAACTGTGGGTTGATGGGTCCTGTCTGAAGTTACCAGATGGCACGTCTCCAGTTTCTTATGCAATCACCACGCTTGAGATAGTAGTGGAAACGGCTCGCATACCTTAGAAGTCGTCTCAAGCAGCTGAACTAATAGCTTTGACACAAGCGTGTGAACTTAGCACTGACTTGTGTGTGAACATTTACACGGATAGCCGCTATGCTTTTGGAGTGGTTCATGATTTTGGCCTACTCTGGAAGGAAAGAGGCTTTCTTACATCCCACGGGATGCAGATAATGCACAGAGAATTAGTACATAATCTCTTGACTGCACTTACATACCCAAAGAAAGTTGCTATTATAAAGTGTAGCGCACGCAAGAAAATCATTGACAAAATAGGACAGGGCAATGCCTTTGCAGATCGCATAGCTCGTGAAAGTGCGATGCAGCGAAACACTACTTTCATGTACATAGTGAAGTCTCAAGCTGAGCGTTGGCATGACGCTAAAGAGGAAGTATTGTATATACAGAGATCTGCCTCTGTGGAAGAGCTTGAGCAATGGTCTAAAGAAGGAATGTTAGATGATGAGGGTTGTTGGCGCAACAAAGAAATGAATAAGTGGAAATTGCCTGCAGCCTATTTACAACTTATGATTCAAATGGCACATGGGCTGGCACATGTTGGAACTCTAGCAATAACTAAATTGCTTACACAAGTTTGCGAGCATTCTGAAATTGCCAGCACAGCTAAAAGAGTAGTACAGTCCTGTTTGATCTGTTGGCAGTATAATCCTGGAAAAGGGACACAGACTCCTACAGGAGGGTTTCCTACACCAACTGCACCTTTTGAAGTCTTGCAGATGGATTACATCCAACTTGAACGCTGCAATAATCTGAAATATGTCCTAGTGGTGGTATGTGCCTTTAGCGAATGGATAGAGGCATACCCTACAAAGGATAATACTGCTCTCACCACAGCAAAGGTGCTTCTAAAGGAGTTTTTCCCTAGATATGGTGTTTGTAAGCTTTTGTGGAGTGACAACGGACCTCATTTTATTGGGCAAGTTGTTGAGCATGTCCTGAAAGGGTTAGGGATCAAACAGAAATTCCATACAGTCTTCTACCCGCAATCAGCAGGATTAGTGGAAAGATACAATGCTACTTTAAAATTGAAGTTGGCGAAAATACTGGCTTCCACGTCTTTAAAGTGTCAAGATGCATTACCCTTGGCATTGTTGTCCATAAGATCAGTGCCACACAAGAGGGAAACTAAGATCTTCCTAATGAGTAAATTCCTTCCATAGTCATAACATGGGAAGACAGAAGGCATGTTCATTGACAGGAAATTGAAACAGACTCAGAAAATAAACATTCAGGATTGTTGGATTCAGTTACACTTTATATTGTGCTATGTACTAAGACGTGGTTTTTACTTTGTTGATATACTTTATATTCTTGTAGAAATGTGTTCTGATATTTTCATTTTATGTGCCATATATGTACCTACCTCTTAATGTTGTGAAAGTTGCTACAACTATACAGACTATAACTACCTCATGTAATGTGAAGCGCTCTGATACCCAAGGGTCTTGTTCGCGCTATACAAAACTCTAAATAAAGAAATAAATAAATACATTAACGATCTGGTCTCACCCCGTATGAAGTGGTCTTTGGGAGACCGATGAATATTTGGGGAGTTCCTAAGCCACGCCCCATACATGATGTTCCTTGTGTTCTGATGAATGATTATTTAGCACAGTTAACCGACAGTTTGATCTCTATTCATCAACCGGTTCGAGAAGCGCTTTCTGACAGATCTACCGGTGAGGCTCACGGACTCCGTCCTGCCGACTATGTGATGGTCAAGGTCTTCAACAGATCGAACAGCCTGGAACCGAGGTGGGGAGGTCCGGAGCAGGTGCTCCTGACTACAAGGACAGCAGTTCGAGTGCCGAACAAGAAGAACTGGGTCCACAGCACGTACTGTAAGCGTGTGTCGCCTGCCTTGGTGGAACCTGCTGTGCTGACCGACCATCGAGAGATTCTGGAGACGGAGAAAGGTCAAGCTATCTCACCTGACGAATCTGCGGAAGTCTTCCCGGACCACATGATTCCTGGAGCATCGTGATACCACTTGAGACCAAGGAAAGAATCTGCAGTGTTGAAAAAGACTGGTTGAGCTACCGCCCTGGGTTAGTGAAACGGAGAGCTGATGTGGCAAGGGGGATATAAGCCCTGCGTTAGTGTAGTGACACCCGTCTTGGCCCGTGGTGAAGAAATCAGTGGCTGCCCAAGGGATAAGATCTCCAACGATTGTTTTCAACGAGTTTTTAGGAAGATCAATTATCGCTGTTGCTGAAATGAATAACAAAAGAATCATTTGTGCTGTAGGGTTTGTTGTTGCACTGGTGGTTATGGCGATATTCACCTGGTTTGTTGAGAAAGTGGTTCCTGCTCGACAACTTCTTGTTGCCACTACTACAGCTTCAGTGGAACATCACTATTTTACACTTCCCTATCACAAGCAGAAGCATCGACAATCCTACCTAAATAACACATTCATCCAGATTTTGCATCATACACACAATGTGTGGGATGATACCTGCACACCAAAAGAAAGGAGAAACACCTTTTATTCCTCTACTGTTTTTCCACAATGGTTCATGTCAAGCTTGGTATGCCCTTTTGTTTGCTTTCGGAAAGCCCTCAGTAGGTGGAATCATCTTTCGATTAAATAAAGTATGCTACCGAGATGAAGATGGTTATCCTCAAGCTAAAGGGACTAAATGGGAATGGAAAGAGTATCAACCGGACAATTAGTCCTCACAAATATGAGAACAATCAAAAACACTGGACCCTTTATTATTTCTGTGACCAGAGCTAAAGCAGATTTGTGTATTGGCAGTGCTGGGAGAATTCCCGTAGGACGGAGTGAATGTATTTTGACATTGATTATTGAAGGAGCTCATAATAGTAGTTTTAAATAATCACACAATACATACTTCGTTTGTGGTAATAGAGGATACTATCAATTGTCTGTTGGGTGATCAGGGTATGTTACATATCATTTTTATTACCACCTGTGTTTTTACCACCTGCGTCATATCACCTCGACCTAAAGTTGTATAATGATATTTCCAAGAATAGATACAAACGAACAATAAGTACAGATGAGGTTGACCAGACAGATACCACTTTGCAACAATATGTCGATTTCAATTTGGGTTTGTTCTTCTTTGTGGGTGCTGCATTGAATAGCAGAAAGATAAGGCGATTAACTTGTGTTGTGGAAGCTGTCACCAGTCAAACAGCTATGGCACTTGGGAACATTACAGAGGAACTACAAATTGCGAGGATTGTAGCACTCCAAAATAGGATGGTGCTAGACGTGATTTTGGCTGATCGAGGTGGTGCATGTCGCATCATCGGTAGCAGTTGTTGTGTATTTATACCAGATCACTTACCTTCAGTATATGATGCAATCTCAAAACTGCATAAGATTGCTGCAGAAATTCACACAGAGACTGGTACATGGACATTTTCAAACTGGATATGGACACTCTTTGCTACTTGGGGCTGGAAGCTACTGACTATTCTATGTATACTACTGGTGATACTATTTACATGCTGTACTTGTATACAATGTGGCTCTATGCTTTGCTGCATGTGCATCGCTGCTTGTACACCTGCCAAAGGAAATACTGCAAACATTAAAGCACAACAAATGTTAAATAATGAAATTACTGAGATGATGAACATCAATGTACAGGATGCATATCTAGATTACCCCAGATAAACAAATGTCTTCAGCTAATGCTGAAAAGGGTTGTCTGTTGTAATTTAGCAGCGATTAGGTTAAGCATTAGCAGAAGACATCTTGTATTTAGAGACTATCTTGTCCGTTGTGTGGAATCCATTTTGTATTTCTGGCAGCCATTTTGTTTGCCATGTGTTCGTCATGTGCTCTGTCCTACCTTCCTGTCAACTGCTTTTGAAATCTGCCTAGAGACGAGATATATTTAGCCTCTTCTGCTTCGCACATGCTCAGTTGAGCTTACAGCTGTCCTCAACTTGTAACTGTCAGGATTATGTCTACCAGAATTAGCTAACTGTCAGCCCCTCCCACTTGTTGCCCGCACACTCTCTGTATGACCTTATATGTATTTAAAACCAACATTCTCTACTTGTACCGCCTTCATTTGAGCCCCTGTGTGGGTATAAAAGGACCAAGCTCCTTCCAGTCAGTGTGCTACTTCATACATTGCCGAAGGGTGTTGTGTGAATGTAGTTCCACCTCATGAGGTTTAATAAACTCTGTCTTTTCTATTCTAGCTTCTGTGCCAACTTCTTTCTATTGGTCTGAGGACTCTGTGCAGAGAAGGGAGAACCCCTAGTACTGGTAGGCCTTGCTGAGGCTCACCACCACAGTGAGAGCTAATAGAGGAGTAGCTAGAAAGATAAAATACTTCCCACATTGCACCATATGTAATGCGATACTTACTGATTCTAGGAAAGTCAGTTGGAATGAATCCAAACAAAGTTTAATTCATTCCTCGTTCCTTTCTTTCCTTCCCTTTTTCACTTTGTTAAATTTTTTACATATTATTCCTCCCTTATTTCTCACTCTCCTTATATTTGGCCCACAGTTATGTTTTTTTCTGTGCAATGTTTAGCAATTTTCGGTCTCTAAACATGTTTGTCTCCTTTGCCAACCCATTCAGTCCCCACCCTAAAGCAGTATTTTAATTTATGCTTTTTTATTTATTAGCTTCTGTTCTTTCTTGTGACTGGCCAGTCACAGATCAAAGCTAAGTAGGCTTGTAACAACAAGAGAGGAAGGGAAACAAAACGCTCCTATTCCCCTCGGGCGAAATCCAATAGAACAACAAAGGAGCGTCACAACACTAATGATTACAATAAGAGTAAGCAAGTAGCCTAGCTCACAGTCTAGGTTAACTGTTAAGGAAACCTTATTAGGTTGATTTGAAAGCCCTCACTCACCAACCTGGTTGGTGACATGCTTCATCATCGGACCCCACCAGGAGTGGCCGAATGCCACTCTAGTGTGCTGCAACGCCAGGTTACTTCGGAGCTGGGTTTTTTGTGTGTGAAGTGAAAATAAAGTGAGTTTTAAAATGTCACAATTGTGTCAAAAAATAATTTATTTTATCTAGACCTAAGGCATAGCTTAGAGTTCTTTACACTTGGCATACAGACATAGCAGCAATTGTGATTTCTGAGGCACCATGCTATACAGACGTATTTCCACAATGTACCAGCTGATATGGGAGGGAATTTAATGTAACACAAGTTATTTTTTTTCCTTTAACTTATTTAATAAATAGAGCTTTACAATATGTTGCTGCTCATGCCCTTTTTTCAAGAGCATTGGTGTAAGTAATTATGTTAGTAAGAACCTGTTGGAGAATATCGGAGGAATGTTCATAATCTCAGGGAGGAACAATTCAGGACTGGGGCAAGATGTGTCATATTGGTGGTCCCAGGTCTAGAGAATGTAGGAAGGACAAGAATAGTCAACCACGCAGAACCTTTCTAAACAATGGGAAGCTTGTGAAGAAGAGCTATGAAACTTCACTACGAGACCTCTTGTATAAGATTACTCAAATTGTGGTGCCTTTGGAAAGTTGTAAGGCTCTCTTCACACCTAGGCTTATTTCTATGAGTGCCAGAGTGTATATTCATGGCTTCACCCAACTACTGCAGTTGAAACTAAGCAATCTGTGAAGTGAACAATCCACATAATGCTTCGTGTCTCCTTCTGTGACATTCATTGCAAAGTCCAAGGTAAGTCAGAAAATAATCTGTGAAGTCTCATCAGATTGATCCTGGTGCATCACAATTGGTACAGATGGAAAGGTTAAAAAATCTCACTATGAAATTTCATATATAACACACTTAAAACTAGGAAACATAACTGTATTTCAGTTTTTCTGACTAAATTATACATGCATAGGTTTCAAAGTTTTTCAGGCACAAATTGGACTTATGCCAAAAAGCAGCAATGGGAATTGGACCCTTTTTGTTGAAGTAACTAATAACTGCCTTCCTAATGCACAGACAGAACGAAGAGAAATTTGCCCGGTCAAGTGTTAGCTGCCTGAAAGACCTTTTGTCATCATTTCCTCTAACAAGTACAATGAAAAGTACAGAGAAAGAGCAAGCTTTAGGTCAGCGCTTTCAGTCAATGGCTTTCATTAGTTTTTCATTGCCTGCCATTAATTGGATGGGCTGTCCATCAAGGCCATGACATTTCGTAGATTGTTACATTGTACCGTTTGTGTTCCATTAGGTTTTGGTGATGGGCATCAAGTCGCTTTTTTGTTAGAAAGCAGATGCAACATGACATATACCCTTGTAATTCAGAGTCTGTGTCAGTTCTTGGTGCATTTACGTAGCTGATATGGCAATATTTGAATTGCGGGTTTATTACTTTTTGTTTTAGGAAGTGTTGTTAGACTTCATACAGACAAAGTGTTACTAAATAAAATCACCTTTTGTATTAATTTGTTTTACTTTCTTGTAATGATAAAATGCTAATGGTCTTTTCTTAATGATGAAACAAAAATGATGGCCAATAGTCAAAAAATCTACTATGCAACATTCTGCTGATGTGTCTTAAATTCCCCATTCACGGCGCAAATCTAATCTTCTGACTCCTTTTCATAGCACTCTTTGAGGGTGTAACTTAACGCTGGTAATGCAGTCTGTTCTGTAAATGGGTCCTGATCCCGACTTCTAAATTGTTGTAGCCCGAGATATTGTTTAATTAATAATGAGATGTTCTTCTAACTTGGCTGAGGGGCAATACCATGAATGTTCAAATCATTTGCTCCTTACATCCAACCAGGTCTAAAAGAAATGCTGAGTGCACCACCACTAGTGCTGCAGAGACAAACAATACATTCAGGGTGTTTGATTATATAAACTGCCTAGATGTTTCTACTTTACATGAGGCTATAAGGAGCACTGCATTAAGCATTGCAATGATGTGTTATGTCGCTCCATTTATTTTTGCGGTGCTTAGTTATATTTTGTGGTTAAAAAATATTATCAGTAATATTTTGTGCATCTGCATAAAATATAAACATAATTGTTTGCTGCTGAAGAAGAGCACTGCATGCAGCAAGAAAGAGTAAAGCAGGAAAGCCGATATTCACATTGGTATCCGGATGCTAAATAGCACTTCAGTAAGTGCCGTTTTGAACCATCAAAAATCAATGTTCGTGTTTTGTTATAATGCTATTTGTATTATGTTAGCTTACCAAAATCTTTGATGTGGTGACAGCAACAAATTAATAGCTTAATTAGACAAAATATGAACGATGTTTTTTCCGCAGCAGAACACCAACCATTGTTATAAAAGTAAATGATGCAAAAAGACACCTATATAGATGTAATACTGTGCCAAAAGTTCCTTAGTAAATGTTAGAATCACTTGGGCAGTTCATGAAGTCCGGCTGAGGGTGGATGCAGCTCACTTTCGAGATATCGGTGAAATATAAAGGGTACTGGTCAAAATCTTGGCATACAGTCTCATGCTTGTTTATTATTTGATAGGTTAACAACTACGCCTGTCATTAGCAGCAACAGACAGTCCAATTATTCGTGTACTCTTTGGAAATGGTTGCTATTGCTATACAAACCTTGGCAACCATTTGTTCCTTCCCCCATTACACAGGACCTCATTCGGGTGCTTGGTACACGCTACAAACCAGAGTTTTACAATCATGGGCTTTGCACAAGTTGTGCTCTATCTCTGCATGCTATTCCCCATTGCAAGGGGCACAGAAGCTGCTATAATTCAGGCACTGACGTCGATTCACCAAAATGTTAGCGGTAGCGGAAGTGACATCATTCACCCTTTGACCCCAATCACATCACAGAAAATGATTCCCAATCTTTCAAGGGAGTGATGTCAACATGACCTTTGATCCTAATAGTATCAGACAAATTTACATCATCTTTGACAACATCATAATAAGTGCACAATGAGTACAATAACTCAAAAGTTATTTATGCACATAGCTGGTACTATAGATGCAACCACATTTTAACAAAGGTACTGCTAAGATATTATTGTGACTAAGTCAACACCTGCTTTAGTACACCCATTTGAGCCTAACATGGTCATATATAAATTGCAGCTTAAAATATCTAGGCACCTGCTAGACCTGACATCCTTGGCATGGTTCCCTCTAATGTTTTGTCTTCAGACTTCCTGTTCTTGCTGGCCTCATGACTCTGCGCACTTTACCACTGATAACCAGTGCTAAAGCGCTTGTGACTCCTTCAAACATAGTAGAATTGGCTTATACTCAATTGGCCTATACTCACTTTACTTACAAGTCCCTAGTAGAGCAGCCCGACGTGTGTCCAGGGTCTGTAAATCAAATGTTACTAGTGGGTCTGCAGATTGTGCCACCCAGCTAAGTAGCTCTTTAAACATGTTTTAGAGCTGCCATTGCAGCCTGTGTGTGTAGTTTTAAACTGCCATGTCTACCTGGAAAAACAAACCTCTTGCCAGGCCCAAACCTTTGTTTTCAATACAGATAAGTTCACCCCAGGGTGGGCCCTGGACAGTCCAAAGGAGAGGGTGAAATGTATTTAAAAAGTGGTACATGTACCTTTAAGTGTTATATGTCCTGGTAGAGAAAAACTCCTAAATTTGTTTTTCGCTACTGCAAGGCCTATCCCTCCAATATGATAACATTGGCGTTCCCTAATACATTTGATAAGTGTAATTTTCAAATGGGAAGAGATGGGCAGTTCATGTTTGGTGTCTCTAGAATCCTATTTTTAAATCCTAACTAATAACGAAGTCAGATTTTAAATCACAATTCAGAAAATGCCACTTTTAGAATACTTTACTCTTACATGAGAAAGAACAGAGCATCTAGCAATCATATTATCATGTTGTTTTCTACTTTAAAAAACTAAGACCAATCACTGTTGCATTGGTCTTCATAGTTTATTTACTTATCTTTTTATACTTTTTTCGGAAGACCATTTCATTTTATCTTTTAAACCAGATGCAGGAAAAACACTGTTCATTTTGACAATAACCATGCAAACAAACTACAACAATATCACAAATATTATAAATACACAAACATTGATTGATTGCTAATGAATTACAGTATTCAACCAGTCATTATTTTCACAGCAACAATAAACTCGATTTATAGTTCTGTTAGTAATCCCTCTGTACGTTGTTGACCAATGGGAACAAATGTTCAAGCTCATAAGGCCGCCACCGCCTCAATGGTCAGTCATTTTATGGAAACAAATCACAGTAAGAGGGACCTTAAATGGACTGTAGTATGTGCAATCAGATCAAACCCAAGAGAAGGAGACATAGAGGCAGCATTGCTACAAAAGGAGGCATATTTAATATTGAAGTTTAATAGTGCCATGACAGGCCTCAACAAAATGTCAGAAATAGGTTGAGTATAAAATCAAAGGAATTGAGTTTTGCCATGCTGTGAGTCCCACGATTGATACAAGGATCCCGATTCGAAGTCTGAATTCGCATTACATGTGATCCAGTAATGTATTAACTGAATTTCCGTTTATTCACTAGAAAGCCCAGAATGCATCAGTGTAGAATATTTAGAATGTGGCATAAATAATTTGAAACCGGAAGTCACTGAGACCAATTCAGTTGGAGGAAACGCAAAAACAACGTCGAAGAAAGAACTGCCGAATAAGTAAGTATGCATGCTTGTTTCGAGTCGCACCGTGACTGTATGAACCTCATCCTTTGTGTAAACATTGTGCGGAAGTGCAGACAATCATTGCAGCCCATTTTTGCTCATTCCAGAATTTAATTATAACAGCCATTTATGTGGATCGGAGTTGACGAAAAACTTGCATCAATTGGTGAAGCCGAGGAGTTACCCTGTTCAAATTCCTTTCGAACGCACTGGGAAGTAAGTTGTCGAAATTCGTTTCATTGTCAGAAAATTTCAGACTTTACCCAAAGGTCCCAAACTATAGCTAAATCAGCTCTTTATGTTTATGTTACAGACTGGATGGTCGACGACATGAGCGTTGCACTTTCATTGATTAAGAGAAAGACATACAGATGAAAGATGTAGCAGGTACCATGATTAACACAATAGAAAGGAGACGTAAAAAAACATGAAATATGTGTCAAAAGAATTCAAGAAGGGGTAGACATTAATTAGAAACCTTATTTTATTTTATTTTATTTTATCCATAGATTACAACCAGTTATAGCCCTGAGGAAAATCCCAAGAATAATAATGGGGTTTGAAACGTGTCAGCACTTTCACCACTTGGGAAACATTAGTAAGGAAAAAGGATCCGCTCTAAGAAATCTGTTTGAAAGTCCACACAACTTATGAGCTTGAACATTTGTTCCCAGTGGTCAGCAATGTACAGAGAAATTGCTAACTGAACTAGAAATCGAGTTTATTGTTGCTGTGAAAATAAAGACAAGTTGAATACTGTAATTCATTTGCAAGCAATCAATTTTTGTGTATTTGTAATGTTTGTGATATTGTTGTAGTTTGTTTGCATGTTTATTGGCAAAACAATCAGTTTTTTTCCTGTATCTGGTTTAAAAGATAAAATGAAATGGTCTTCCGAAAACTGTATAAAAAGATAAGTAAATCAATTATGAAGACCAGTGCAATCAGTGATTGGTCTCAGTCTGTTAAAGTAGAAAACTGCATGATAATATGATTGCTAGATACTCTGTACTTTTAGAATGCTGGCATGTTCTTGCATTAGACAATTGATCCCTGCATCCTTTCTCTGGGTCAAATGACTGGGTGTGGGTATCAATTTGGCTTTGTGCATTCCTCCAATATAGCCATACACCATGGGAGCTTCAGTGTGACTGAATGGGCAATCATTGGGAGGAGGGGAGGGAGGAGCTGGGAACAGCCCTACGTACACTTGAATTGGCGGTGTACTGAATCCACACAGAGGGCGGCATGCTCCCTGTAGTTAGTCTGAAGCCAGGGGAGGCAGGGCATCTGTGTACCAAAAAGGCATTCCTGTAGAAGCTTCTCCCCACTTCAAAATAACAATTGTGTATAAAAGAAGGACCTCAGATAGAAACTCTTCGGTACACTTCCGGACCTGTGGATACTCTGCCAGGAAGAACTGCTGTGCTGCTACAAGGACTGCCACTCTGCTGGACTGCTGCTCTAAAGGAACTGCTGCACTGCTGTGCTGGCATGCTACCCTCTTGCCTGGGGAAGAACTGGACTTGCAACTTGAGCCTAGTACCCCAGAGTGACTCAGCAGGCAGGTCTGCTGGACACCTGATCTGAGCATCAGGAACATAAAAGGCTCCCCAACAGCTCCTAGACCCGTTTTTATCGAGTTCCTGACCTCCAAGAGGTGCCTCCCAGGTCTTGAACCTGTGTTGTGGCTCTCCAGCTTTTGAAAAAAGCTTTGGGCTCCTGGGTACCACGAATAGGCCCATTCACACCTGAACCATGCCACTCGCATCGAAATTCACCGCAAGCCACCGCCACCTCATCTCTTTGCACAGCAGCATTGACAGCCTGCCGGAGACTACCAATGCGAAGCTCCAGCCCACCCATCAATGACACCAGTCCTGCTCTTCGCACCATGCCAACTACCACCCATTACACACTCCTTGCTCCTTGTGACCCTCTCAAATGAAAACGTGACTCTTGCCACAAACCTTGAGAAGGTAAAATGTCAGCGGGACCAACCTGGCACAGTATCTGACCTGCACTCCATTGTGGTCAGCCTGAACTTTTTTTTTTTTTTTTTTTTTGGTTAAAAACTTTTATTGAGCAATCACAGAAAATTACATAGATGGGCCCACAACCACACGGGCTGGCCGCTAAGTCGCATAGTACGACACATGAAATAAGCAATCATTTCCTAGGTCAGGCCAAATCGTAGAACGAAATTGCTCAAGACATAGAACAGGATACAACAATTTTCTATATAAAACATGAAAATAACCAACACAAACATAAGGCGAGTGCAATAATCAAGTCAGCCCAGAGAGCAGAGGGGGAGGGCACGAAACAGGAGAACAAAAATACATCAATGAGAGTCGGGAAGGCCGTGAGGGGGGGGGAGCAGGGAGGACAGGAAAATCCTAGAACAGAGCGAAAAATTTCGGGAACGTCAGCCTAAGGAGACAGGGTAACATCGGAGGTGGCAACCAAGGGAGGGGTACAAATTTCTCCGCGATATGCATTCCATTGACCCCAAATTTTCGTCCACACCCCCGGCCTGCCCCTAGCCACGTAGACTGTTTTCTCACGGAACATGGACCAGTCCATGTTGTCCTCCCACACTGAAACATCAGGAGGTCGGGATGCGCCCCAGATTTGCGCAATGTCACGCTTCGCGACCATGTAACCCAGGGTCGCCCATCTAGTCTGGGCCACAGAGTAATCGGAAGGTTCCCACACATTCAGTAGACATCGACGGGCCTCAGGCCGCAGGTCAACACCAGTCACCACAGTCATCAACGCAAGCACATCCACCCAATAAGCTGCCACCACCGGACACTCCCAAAGTATGTGCATAAAGGTAGCGCTCATCCCACAGCCACGCTTACACAAGCCATCCGGGGAAAAACCCATCACGACCAGACGCGGACCAGTCACATACACCCGGTGGAGGATCTTAAGTTGCACCAAACGAAGACGGGCGGGAATGGCGACCTCCTTCGGGGAGGAGAGTGCCGACTGCCAGTCCTCATCATCTAGTTCCAATCCATCACCTACCCACATCTCTCGGAGTCGGACCAACAAATCAGCGCGATTATGAATCAGCTTCTTGTAGATGAGAGAGATGGTGCTGTCGGGCAAGTGTCCATCTAGTATACGATCTTCAAGGGGGGAAGACTCAGGCAGGGCCACATCAGGAGTCAGAACCGAGGCCAAGGCATGTCGGACCTGCAGATACCGGAAAAACTCTCTATCACTCAAGTCGTATTCTGCTTTAAGGGCCTGGAATGATTTCACGCGACCATTCACACAAACGTCACCCACTTTACAAATCCCAATCACATCCCAGCGGTCAAAGCCCTTAGAAGACCAAAGACATCCCAAACGTTCAGAAGCATAAAGCGGAGTCGCCAGCGTCAGCCGATTCTCCCATCCCAAACTCACATTCGCTGCGCGCCACACGTTGACCGCTGCCCTGGTCGGGCCCACAAGATGGCGCCCGGCCGATCTGGAATATAGCGCTCTATTAAAGTCCCCTCCCGGCAACTGGAGCTTATCCATCTCAAACGCCGGATCGCGACCCGGCGAGTACATCGCATGGTTAATGGCCGATAGCTGGGCTGCCCAGTAGTACCTCTTGATATCGGGGAGTGCCATGCCCCCGTCGTACCAAGGGATAGTAAGTTTCGCAAGGGCTATACGTGGACACCCATCCCAAATCAATTGTCTTTGCAGACTCTCGATTTCTCTGAAATAAGTAGCAGGAACATCGTCGAAAGAGTTCTGAAGGGCGTAGAGGAACCGCGGCAAAGACATCATTTTAAAGAGAGCAGCCCTACCCAGAGGAGACAGGGGCAGCTTACGCCAACGGGCCACATCCAGTCGCAATCTAAGAAGCGGGGGGAGGAGATTACGCTCAAACCGGAGGGAGGAATCCCGGGTAATAAAAATCCCTAAATACTTGAAGCCAGACTGGACCACCTGGATAGGGAATCTGGCCGGCAAAGAGGGCAAAACACCAGAGAGAACATACACACAGGACTTAGCCCAATTAATAACAAGGCCCGAGTTAGCACCGAACGAAGTAAGAACATCAAATAAGACATTCAAAGATTTACGCGGGGATGTCAGATAAAGAAGAATGTCATCCGCGTAGAGAGAAGCGCGGTCTTCAAAGTCCGGTGACCAGCGGATCCCTTTGAGGGAGGGTTCCCATCGAAGCCACGCAGCTAACGGTTCCAAGGCCAGCGCGAAAAGCAATGGAGACAGGGGGCAACCCTGACGGGTCCCTCTACCAAGGCTAAAGGGGACAGAAACTCTACCGTTCACCACCACTTGCGCTAAGGGTTCCACATACAACAACTTCACCCATCCAATAAATTCAGGTCCAAAACCAAATTTTTCGAGAGCCGCCCAAAGATAGGGCCATTCAACCGTGTCAAAAGCCATAGAGGCGTCTAACGAGGCCAAAATGGCCGGCTCCGTCAGAAGCCCCGCCCTCGCCACAGCGCCGTGAAGTCGACGTAGGTTAAGAGCCGTGTTGCGATGTGGGATAAATCCGGACTGATCCGGATGAACCAAGTCGCTAATGACCGTCAGCAGGCGGGTTGCCAGGAGCTTAGCCAGGACCTTAGGCTCAACATTTAACAGGGAAATGGGCCTATAAGACGAACAAAGGTCCCGCGGTTTTCCGTCCTTGGGAATTACGACTATCGTAGCAAGACGCTGGTCATACGGGAGAATACCCCGTTCCCGGGACTCCAAAAACATGGCACGGAGATACGGCGCTACCTTGTCAGGGCATAGCTTGTACAGCTCAATTGGCAACCCATTCGGGCCCAAGGCCTTGCCCGAACGGAGCGAACGAATGGCAGTCGCTATTTCATCCGTAGTAAAAGGGGACTCCAACGAGACACGGTCCAGATCGGAAACACTGGGCAAAGCTATATCTCTCAACAAAAGGCGAGAGTCAGCCACATCTCGTTCAGACACAGGGGTATACACCACACGAAAATACTCAGCAAAACATTCAACTATTCCAACCGGGTCTGTCACTCCGACACCATTCGACGACTGAATCACAGGCACAACACGATTCGCTCTCTCTTTCTTATCCAACCATGCCAACAATTTACCCGCTTTGTCCCCCACATCATACAAACGACCCTGCTGTTCCCGGAACATCAGTCTAGCCGCATCTGTGACCAAGGATTTATAAGCAAATTGTTTCAGACCCAGGGCGTGGAGTTTATCAGAGGTGATCTCAGACTCTAAGTCGGCCTCCCTCTCAGCAATCTCCATCTCAAGGTCCACCACCTCCCGATTCCTAGCCTTCTTGGATTCAGCAATTAGAGAAAGGGCCTGCCCACGAATCACTGTTTTAAAGGCCTCCCACAGGGATACCGCCGAGGAAACCGACCCCTCGTTGTCCAAAAAGTAAGCATCTAAAGACTTAGTCAAAAGGTTTCGGGTCTCAGGGGAGGCGATATACCAGGGGTTAATTGGAGCCACTCGGCCCACCGCCTCCACCCCGAACTCAAAACAAAGCCAGAGCGGAGAATGATCGGAGATGCCCCGGGGGAGGTGTCTGATCTCACGTACCGCCGGCGTCTGCGCCGCGGGCATCAGGAAATAATCCAGTCTAGACAGACTCCCGTGGGCCCCCGAATGGAAAGTGTATTGAAGCTGGGTAGGATGCAGGAGCCTCCAGCAATCCACCAAACCAAACGTATCCAAAAACCCACCTAACCACTGTTGGGCTAAAGGAGTATCTCTAGGGGGGTAGCGATCTTGTAGACCGGAGATCACAGAATTAAAATCTCCTGCAAGAAAAAGAGTACTATCAGGAAGGTCCAACAACACACGGCCCAAATCGGCAAAGGTAGAAGTCTGGAGGCCGGGGGGCACATAAACAGTAAACAAGGAGAGGGTACGACCTTCATAGCGACCCACGAGGACAGCATAACGCCCCCGATCATCAAGGATCACATCATCAATAGCTAGGGGGAGGGAAGCCCGAACAAGGATACCCACCCCCCTGGAACCCGTGGTAAACCCCGAATGTGCAGCAAGGCGATACCCCCACCTATTCATAGCACGACAAGTATTGCCCACCAAATGAGTTTCCTGCAAGAAAACAATATCGGGAGATAAACGGCGTAGACATTTTAACACCACACTCCGCTTAATGCGATCTCCCAGACCATTAACATTCCACGAAACAAGCCTCAACCCGCTACCCCCATCCCACACAGCAACCCCGAAACCCCCCGCAATGAGCATGACATAAAAAGGAGCAGAAGCCAGATTGATTCGCCTTGAAAACATAACACAAAAACATCGAACATCCCAACCACCCACCCCCCAACAATCAAGAAAACACCCCCCACCCTGCACCCCTGCAAAATGCTAAATAGCCACCCCAACATGCAGTGTGCCTGTCGCCCAAGAACCCCCAGTCTACAAAAAGAACCCCAGAGGAGGAAAGGCTCCGGCCCACCCGCCACCCCGAGGAAGACAGATAAAGAGGAGAATACACAAACAGCAGAGGCACTGAGGCATTAAATGCCTGAAGAGTTTACTGTATTCGAGGGCCCAGGCGTAGGCGAATTGTTCAGCTCTCCACACCACCCTCAGCACCACCCGGGTGGGCGGCGGACTCAGTCCCAGGAGATCGATCAGGCAGAGAGTCCATCCAGTCATTTACAGAATCAGGCCGATCAAAGAAGAAGGTTCGGTCGTTGTACTCAACGCGCAGCCTGGTCGGAAAAAGCATGGCGTAGCGAAGCCCCATGTCTCGGAGACGTTTCTTGACATCACGGAAGCCCATATGCTGTCTCTGGACCTGTTGAGAAAAGTCCGGATAGAAGTTCACCATGGCGTTCTCAAAGGCCACCGGGCCCTTCACACGCGATGCTTGCAGGATAGCGTCCCGATCCCTATAATGGAAGAGTTTCGCAACAATCGGCCTCGGCGGGGCGCCTGGTTTACCCTTGCCCCCCGGAACACGATGGGCACGTTCCACAGCGAAAAACTTCGTCAGACCAGACGGAGAGAGGTGGTTCTGGATCAAGTCCTCAACAAGGAGATCAACAGAGTGAGGTTCTGGATTCTCCGGAACCCCGACCACGCGTACATTACAGCGACGTGCCCTGTTCTCAAAGTCCTCCAAGCGCCGGGTCATGAAGTCGTTCACCCTGCGAAGGTTGCCGACCTCCGTTTGTATCTCCGAAACGTCCTCCGTGAGACTGGATGACTTAAGATCCAGTGACTTCACCTTCTCATTGGTTTTCGACAGGTCAGCACGAATCAAGTTTACATCAATGGCCACGGTGTCGATTTTGTGGGCCAAAGCTTCATATTGTTGGCCTATCGTCTCCTTCATAGCAGAAATGGCGCCCATGATGTCCTGCAAAGAAGGCTCCGTTGACGCATCCACAGGGAGATCAGCATTACTGGCTCCGGGCAGGGCGGTTCCGGGGGACCCCTTGGAATGGGTGTAGCGGTCCATCACGTTAGACTGGACCGGGCCCCCACGCAGGGGCGTCTTGGTCTTCCGAGTCTCTCGGTCCCCTCTGCCCGCCATATCAGAACTGCATCACCAGGTGATTAACCAGGCCGGATGGAATGGCCACAGGAAAGTAGGGCCTCGGGACCAAAGAACCGCAGCTAGGGCACCACTAGTAGAAGGGCCAACAGATAGGAGAATAAGGTAGCCAAAGGCCCGACAGCCGTCCCGTGCCCAGACTGCAGCCCAGGCCAGGCTCCTCTGCCAGATGGCTCCGTCTGAGGCAGAAACGAAACCGAAACCTAAGAGGGGGACCCACAGGTCAAATCCCCCTGCCGTTGTTGTTCAACTTCAAGACGGCCACTGAGCCTCACCCAGTCCCGGGCGTACCTCGAGAGTGGAGCCCAAAAGTTCGAACAGACGTAACTCCGGAACCCCGGGTCCAAATCGAATTCCAAAAAGTCCAGGGCAATCAGCCCAGTGTCCTCTACACAAATCCTCGTAAAAAGTCAGGATAAGTTCAGGATATCATGCCGGGAGTGGCGGGGGTCCGGGGAGCGCTGTGCTCACGCGGCCATTTCGGATGCCCGCCAAGCTCCTCCTCCCTCAGCCTGAACTTTTAACTTTGATTTGGACAAGCATGACCAAATAACTGCGGTTGGCGCTTTATGCTTTCAAGCACTATCTATGTTGCAGTTTATTCTTTACAAATTCATAACTCTGGTCCTACTGATTGGATTTTTGTCACTTTGGTCTTGTTTTGTTTAGTAAATTCAGATATATTTTTCTAACCCGGTGTTGGAACTTTTGTGTGGTGCTTTCACTGTTTGGAGTGTTGCACATATACTTTACATGTTGCCTCTAAGTTTCCACTAGGAATGTGGTTGCTACACGGAAGAGGAGAGTGCTTGTCGGGCAATAGCGAGAGGACGAGGGTACGATGGTGCTAAAAATTGCATTCTAGAGCTCGGATTAGGACCGGCCCTCCATTAAAGTGTGGAACATAGTCCCTGTGACCGAGGCGGCACAGATGGCGACGATCACGCTAAGAATATAAAAGTGAACAACAGTTGCCACTTTACCCTATAGAAGGACAGTGGAAAGGCCACTACCCGTAAAAATATATCTATTTAGTCGCGACTCCCCAGTTTCAATTGGAAACGTTTACAAACATATCGGTGCAGCATATTTTTATGTGTATGCCAAAGCCCTAGTCCTGATGAGGCCCAGGTTCTAAAGGGGCTGAAACGCGTCGACAACCTTGGAAACGGACACCCTTTGAATTATAATTTGGTGGCAACTAAGAAATAGCAGTTCAGAATACAAGGGATAAAATAATCAATCTCCTTGATACTGCATGAGTAAGGTGTACCAGTAAGACTGAGGAATGCTCTTTAGATAATAAGATACAGAGCATCCATTTAAAGAATAGGGGCTATTTTGAAACAATATGTGAATGTTGTAGTCACGTTTTCATTTTCCTAAAAAATGTTTTTTGTAGAGGTTTATGTAAACTGTGTGAGAGATGTGTAAATATTGTAATTTTAGATTTGTAGAACACAAAAGAAGAGTATCTATAAAAAAGAAGTGTGTAAAGTAAAAGAATAAATACACAAAATATTTGAGTGAATAAAACACACTGTAAAAAGAATACTACATATCCGGTGGATGTTATTGATTTGTTAAGGTTTCAGGATTCAAATGATATATATGGAAAACCGAGTTGATTTACTCTTGAAGAACTTTGTCAGGTCAGATAGGTAATTGATAAACCTATTTTGAGTAAGGATTTGTATAAATTAGTTCCATAGCGTCATTTTTTGTTATTGATGTATAGCGTTCCCAGATGCTTTTTTGGGTTACAGAGGGAAAAACCCTTATTGTACTGAGGCAAATAACTGCGGTTGGCGCTTTATGCTTTCAAGCACTATCTATGTTGCAGTTTATTCTTTACAAATTCATAACTCTGGTCCTACTGATTGGATTTTTGTCACTTTGGTCTTGTTTTGTTTAGTAAATTCAGATATATTTTTCTAACCCGGTGTTGGAACTTTTGTGTGGTGCTTTCACTGTTTGGAGTGTTGCACATATACTTTACATGTTGCCTCTAAGTTTCCACTAGGAATGTGGTTGCTTCTTGACCAGGGCTCACACCCTAGTCAACCAGTAACCCAATTTCTAACAGCCGCAATATTGTATGTCCAGTTAATTTAAATACTTGCCTGTAAATCATGAAATTCATATTATAAATAACATGAAATTTGTAATCCATGTAATTTATACCTAGAACGCATCATCTCTTGAAACCCAACAGCCATGTTGATCAGATTATTTAAGAAATAATACAATCATCTAATTTACCCTCTTATAAGCACCACATGCAACAGCGCCCAATAAACATTCACAGGAGCAGTCTTTGCATTGAGTGTTCTGTGCATCCTCATCGGGTGCATCTCCAACCCCCAAGCTCCAGTCCCAGCTACCACTGCCCAGATTCATCCTTCAATAGTCAGCTACAGTCTCCAGACCTTGGTGGAACCTCTCAGGTGCCACACCAGTATCCAACCCTGGTTTAACATCTCTAGGCTCTAGCTTCCAATGACTGGTGACATTTTCCCAGCTAAAGGACTTTTGTAAAATTCAAGTATGGGTAATGGATAGATATCTAAGGTGTTGTCTTAGCTATCCAGGTTCAGACAGTGCCTTGGATAGCCAATGCTGCAACATCCTTGAAAGTGTGATGGTTAAACACGCTGGCTGCTGCTAAGTTTAAAATAATTTAGCCCTCAATACCGTCAGCATACAACTTTCCTCTTAGGTCACCCAGGATCTACAGCAGTACCAATCTCTTGCTACTACCTGGCTGAATGTCTGCCTGTATGTGATGGAGGGTACACAGTCAAAATATCGAGTTGTAAATATCGACCTACCAAAATATCGTGTTTGAATTTTCGAAGGTCATGAATATCGATGTCAAGAATATCGTTGGACAGAATATCGATCCTAAGGTAAGTAATATCGAATTTATTTATATCGATGTAAGTAATATCGAAGTTAGTAATATCGATAGCATATATATCGATGTAACTAATTTCGATGTCACTAATATCGATATTAGTATTATTTTTATGTTTTTTATTATGTATGTGTTATATGTATTTGTTAAGTATTTAAATTAATTTATATTATATGTGCATTTTTTTATATATTAAAAAACATAATTTTTAAGTAAATTATATGTTTTAGTACCGGAGCGGGTTGTGGTTTACAGGGGAATAGGGTGGGAAGTAATTTAATTGTAAATAATTAATGATATTTTTATGTGTAATTAATTTTAATTTTAATTATTATTTGGCAATTAATTATTTTAATTGATAAATTAATTGTTTAATTGGTATTTAATGTGAATTTATATTAAATGTTATGTTTTAGTACCGGAGCGGGTTGTGGGTTTATAGGGGAATAGGGTGGGAAGTAATTTAATTGTAAATAATTAATGATTTATTTATGTGTAAATAATTTTTAATTTAATTATTAATTGGCAATTCATTATATTAATTGATAAATTAATTATTTAATTGCTAATTAATGTTAATTTTTATTAAATGTAATTTTTTAGTATCAGAGCGGGTTGTGGGTTTATAGGGGAATGGGGTGGGAAGTGATTTTATTGTAATTAATTAATTAATTTTATGTAAAAATAAATTAGTAATTATTCATTAATTGGCAATTAATTATTGTAATTGATAAATTAATTTATTAATTGGTAATTAATGTTCATTTTTATTAAATGTTATGTTTTAGTACTAGAGTGGGTTGTGGGTTTATAGGGGAATAGGGTGGGAAGTAATTTAATTGTAAATAAATAATTTATTTGATGTATAATGTATTTTGTAATTATTTATTAATTGGAAATTAATTATTTAAATTGATAAATTAAATATTTAATTGGCAATTATTGTTAATTTATTTGTTTTATAGGGTTATTAGGTGGGAATTAATTTAATTGTAAATATTTAATTATTTAAACAATGTTTTTACAGATAATTAATGTATTAATTAATTATTAAATGGCAAATAATTATTTTTAAACATAATAAATTTATTTAATTGGGAATTAATATTTTTAAATCGTAATCATTTTTTAATAACTAGAAAAAATCATTAATTAATTGGTAAACTTTTTTACAATTTTTTTATATATTGTATATTGTTTCTTACATTTTAATTGTAAATTAAATTTAATTTATTTTTTATTTTTATGATAAATAGTTATTTTTATTATTTTCATTATTTGGTGAGTAATATTTAATTACTATTATTTAATGGTGTTTGTTGTTAATTTATTGTCAATTAATTTTTTTAAATTTCATTGGTTTTATTAATTAGTAATTGTATTTTATTGATGTTGATGTATTTAAAAAATGATTTATACATTATTTCAAATATAAGAATAATTTATAAGTACGTTAAAATAAAATTCTACGCTATTAAACGCTTTCCCTGGTGTTGCCCCTCTGGAGTGGGAATAGTAATTTTTACCCACCCGCTACCCAACGTTTTCCCTACTGTTGCACTCTCTGGAGTGTAAATTGTAATTTTTCCCCCTACCCTATCCAAATGTTTCCCTACTGTTGCACTCTTTGGAGTTGGAATAGTAATTTTACCCCTATGCTATCCAACGCTTTCCCTACTGTTGCACTCACTGGTGTGGAAATAGTAATTTGTACCCACCCGCTATCCAACGCTTTCCCTACTGTTGCACTCTCTGGAGTGGGAATAGTAATTTTTAACCACCCGCTATCCAACGCTTTCCCTACTGTTGCACTCTATGGAGTGGGAATAGTAATTTTTCCCCCTACGCTATCCAACTCTTTCCCTACTGTTGCATTCATTGGAGTTGGAATAGTAATTTTTACCCACCCGCTATCCAACGCTTTCCCTACTGTTGCACTCACTGGAGTGGGAATAGTAATTTTTACCCACCCACTATCCAACGCTTTTCCTACAGTTGCACCCACTGGAGTGGGAATAGTAATTTTTACCCACTTGCTATCCAACGTTTTCCCTACTTTTGCACTCACTGGAGTGGGAATAGTAATTTTTACCCACCCGCTATCCAACGCTTTCCCTACTGTTGCACTCTTTGGAGTGGGAATAGTAATTTTTACCCACCCGCTATCCAACGCTTTCATACTGTTGCACTCTCTGGAGTGGGAATAGTAATTTTTCCCCCTACGCTATCCAACTCTTTCCTTACTGTTGAACTCTGTGGAGTTGGAATAGTAATTTTACCCCTATGCTATCCAACGCTTTCCCTACTGTTGCACTCTTTGGAGTGGGAATAGTAATTTTTCCCCCTACGCTATCCAACTCTTTCCCTACTGTTCCACTCTTTGGAGTTGGAATAGTAATTTTTACCCACCCGCTATCCAACGCTTTCCCTACTGTTGCACTCTCTGGAGTGGGAATAGTAATTTTTCCCCCTACGCTATCCAACTCTTTCCCTACTGTTACACTCTTTGGAGTTGGAATAGTAATTTTACCCCTACACTATCCAACTCTTTCCCTACTGTTGCACCCTCTGGAGTTGGAATAGTAATTTTTACCCGTACGCTATCCAACGCTTTCCCTACTATTGCACTCTCTGGAGTGGGAATAGTAATTTTTACCCACCCGCTATCCAACGCTTTCCCTACTGTTGCACTCACTGGAATGGGAATAGTAATTTTTATCCACCCGCTATCCAACGCTTTCCCTATTGTTGCACTCTCTGGAGTGGGAATAGTAATTTTTCACCCTACGCTATCCAACTGTTTCCCTACTGTTGCACTCTTTGGAGTTGAAATAGTAATTTTACCCCTATGCTATCCAAAGATTTCCCTACTGTTGCACCCTCTGGAGTTGGAATAGTAATTTTTCCTTTCTTTTTCTATGCCTTTCATTTTTTATACACCACTGCTCTTGTGAATAGTGTTGTACTTTCTTCTTTACTACATTATCACTTATTTCTCTCTCTCATTTTCACTATGTGCCCTTCTCTTTCAACCTGTTCTCTGCTCCAATTCAGCCATGGTCCCTCAGCCCTGTCAGCTCAAATTCTTATCCTGATTATTTATGGCACTGCGCTTGAGTTTTTTCACACAAAACAGTAGAGATACAGCACACAGAGTAACTGTGCAAGCTTATTTCTAAGACACACTCAAAATGGGCATATGCATTGCAAAGCGTCTTCACATACAGAGGGAAGGCACATTATACACAGCAACTTTGAAAACCACCCTCACAATAAGCAGCTAAACCATTTAAAACATTCTTTCCACCATACAAGTGCATCAAAGTAAACAGCTGTGCATCCCTCCCTCGCATAGTTACAGGAAGCAGCAGTGGACACCACACAAACCATACCTACAGGATATGTAAGAGCTGTGCAGTCCTCCTTTGAAAATGTGAAAACCATGATCAGCAGTTGTTGCGGCGGCACTCTTGAAACACATACCGGACTGGGAACATGCAGCAGTGCAAATCTTCCTCAGAAAACAGATGTAGTAGAGGCAACCACTGTAGACACCCCTCACATGACACAGGTGCAATATCTAAAGCAGATCAAGTCAACCTCATAAACAGGTGCAGAACAGGGAGACGTCATTACTTTAACTGCTCCTGATGATACATGTACACCTCAAGGGCAACAGCCAATGAGTAGGTGTTTAAATGTCTTGATTTTTACATGCATACCTATTATGATCAATACTTTAAGCCACTGAAAGTAAGGTGCAGTTAAATAAAATGTCAAGACAGGTTGACTATGTTCATATGACATGGGCCCACTGGCAGTTTTATTTGTGCATGCAAACATTATTCAGTGCGCAGCCCTCGATCTTGATATTCGATTAATAAATTGGAACACCGGGCACAGTCACCTTGACATGAACTGCAGCTCGAGTACTATTCTTAAAATTCAGATTTTTAGCCCAGCAGTAGGCTTGAGAGCCTTAACATACAAGAACCTCATGGGCTGGCCTACAGAACTAAAAAACATTATTTCAAACATCATTTAATTTTTATGTATATTGTTCAATGTGCAACGCACTGAGGAATGTTTTATTGGTAGCCTTCTTGCCCGGTTTACTGAAGGGAATGGAAAACTTTGGGGCAGATTTACAAGCTCCTTGCGCCACTTTTGCATCACTTTTCCCGTGTTAAAAGTGACGCAAAAGTGGCGCAAGGGGCTTGTAAATCTGCCCCTTAGTGTTTACATGAGCTACTGTGGTCGGATGAGAGTTAACTTCCTTGACGCTCCTTATCAGCCCTGTTCCACTGGTCAGAGGCATACAGGCCAGAGACATATACAGAAACTCTTTTTCTCTCTAATTCCTAGATTAGTTGCCTTCCACAGGCTTATGCAAAACTCGGGAAAGAACCATAACACATTCAGCTGTTAAGGCAGGGGCCTCCAACTTTTTCTATAATAACAGCTACTTATGTTCAATGAAACTCATCAAGAGGTACTAAAAGTACCTATGTCACAGTGACATGATTACATCAGTGGTCACTAGATGCAATATCATTAGCAGTGATCACTTCAGTGCATCGGGTATTGTTGCCAGCAGTAATGCTAAAAGGGCTTTGTCAATATAGAATGCCTCTACATGGTGATACATAACAACCATAGCTGCAATGCCTCTGGCACCAAGGTAATACAATTTGTAGAAATATCTCCAATGCCACATGATGTATCATTCAAATATCAGCTTTAAATATATTTAGAAAATTCAGCCATTTTTCTCCAAATATTGGCTTATGAGTTCTGAAAATAAACACATTTGTGTCTCAAATATACACTCTCAATTTTGGTATACGTAGATTAATTCACTCTAGCAAAACCTTCTAATTTAGTACGCTGGACCGCACACAAAATATCTACTTACAGGTAGCTGCAGAGCTACCAGTAGCTCACAAGCCACTCGTTAGAGAAGCCTGTGTGAAGGGCTCATCCCTAAAACCTCGCTCTTCCTGTATGTGGGCCTTCGTACCCCCCCCCCCCCACTCGTCATAGATTATGCTCAGATCACGAGCAGGGTCTGCTGTGTGCAGCATCCTGTTATTTTAAAATGTGCAAAGTAAATTTTTTACCTGCTTTCAATTTGAAAAACAGAAAGATCGGTGAGCTGGGTGACTAAGAGTAACAGAGCGTAAGCAAAGTTCCTCAGGACCCTATTTACCTTAGGCAAGGGCAGGACTGGCTACCGGGCGTTTTGGAATGCTGCTGAGCTGGGGGCTGATTTCGTTGATGGGGACCTGCGTGTGCTGAACGAAATTCGTTTTGCTTTATTTATTTCAAAGCACACGCAGGTCTCCATCAACTAAATCAGCCCCCACCGCAGTGAAATCAGCCCCCAGCTCGGCAGCATTCCAAATCCCCCGGTAGTCAGTCCGGCCCTGCCTTAGGTCATGGCTCTACATTTCCAACCTCCGACGAGAGGGGTTGAAAGGAATAAGCCAAGGGTGGCAGCTGCAACTCCTGGCGACCCCTAAATTATGTCCATGAATACAGGCCAAAAGGACATTTCGCAGAAGTGTTTTTTACTCCTAATTTCCCCATGACTATCGAAATTAGACCAAAAAGCGTGGGATGCAGGGTCTCCTTCTAACCTTATCAGTGGTCTATGAATAGGGTGACCAGATGTCTTGGATTTCCCCGGACATTGCCGGTTTTCAGAGGACTGTCCCAATTTTCTGAGGACTATTCCAGTGTCCCAACACTTTCCCTAATTTTAAATAAATGCCCCGGTTTTTGGGACAAAGGTCAAGTCATCCAAAAAGGAGAATTGAAAGACATGCTCTTGTTAAGTAAATTGTTTGTTTCTTTCAGGCAGGAGATGAGGAGTTCAGTTGTATGCATGCTGCAGCAGATTGGATGAAAGAGTGGGGATGGAGGGCAGGGGGGCTCAAGGTAGAGGTTGTGGCATAGCTAATGTTATGCATGCGTAGATTGTAAATGTGTGGCATATATTTATACACACATATGTTTACTATATGTGTGTGTGTATGTGTGTGTGCATGTATGTGTACAAATTTAGAAGGCTACGCAAAATCGGCACAGGCCAGACATAAAAGTAAGGCTGAAGGCTTTAGTCCTACTTTTATGTCTGGTCTTGCCCGGTTTTTCTTCTCAAAATCTGGTCACTCCACAGAGGGATAAATACAGAGGCATTACCAGGTGGAGTTAGCCGTGCAGGGCATTTAACTTCGAAGAGGATATAATAGTTCACATCTATTTTGAATATAAAATAGGTGCCGTAACCCTGTTGATGCTTTTTCTGACCCAAGCAGATAAAGACAGCTTGGCTCCGGCACCCTTTATAGATACGCACGTTCTGAGATATTTGTTTCGCTACTTTTGCCTTGCACCGCATTACGGGGTATATTATCAAGGGCTTTATCTCCGCTTTTTTGGCTTTAAAAGCCAAAGAAGCGAAGATTAAAATATCGCCCTACCAACAACAGGGTGCTAACATGCAAAATCGCATGTTAGCACCCTTTTCCACCATGCTTCCCTTTGAATCTCTAATGAGATGCAAAGTGGGCGTTCCAGAGCAAAATAATAGGAGAAATGTTGTTAAGCGTCATTTCTCCTATTATCAAGCTTCACGCTAACCCTGTTAGAGACAAAAAAAAGCAGCGCTAACCACGGTTAACGCTGCTTTTTTACGTCTGCTAATTTTCAGACTTAGCCATGTAATCCAATGGGAGGTTGATTACATGACTAAGATCACCCTGCCCTATCAGCAAGGTTTCGCTGGTTGCAGTGTGATTTTCGCTAGATTTCCAGTGATAATCACACTGTTTACCAGCTAACGCATGGATTCCTATCGCTTGGTAGATAAGAGTTGCTGATAGCACGTTATCTCTGCGATATTATCCAGCGTTAGCCTGCGATAATTATCCTCACGCTAAAAGCGCTGAGCGAAAATTATCGCAGGACCTTGCTAATTGTAGCATCCTGCTACAAGTAAACACAAACACTGGTGGCATTCCAACTGGAGCTTTATTACATATAACCAGTGCCTTCCCTGTCCCTACTCTAACTGCCCTCATCCTGTCCCTACTCCGCCTCTTCCTGTCCCTGACCACCTAGCTCCTCCCACCCAGCTACTAGACTGCTAACACACAACATCTCCCCCTTTCTTAACAAACTGCTAACATGTTCAATTATATCTCTTCAATGAGTCTCTTTGGTCGCTGAACATTGCGGCGCGGCCTTACATTCATTTCGTCAGTGTCCTCTTCAGTCGGGGGTGCATCCAATCTATTCAGAGCGTCTGGATCATGTTGACCAGGGGTTCCAGGATCTGATACCACAGTGGGGTCAAGCAATGATCTGGTTGAGTCCTGGGAGCACTTCTTGAAGTGAGACACATTTCTCGTGACTCGACGGTGGTCAGACTCCGCCGTCAGCATGGTGCCTTTCTGCCGAGTGACCAGTAGTGGTTCATCACGAAAACGACAGTCTGTTTTCTTCTGTTGATCTTGTTTCACCAATACATGATCTCCTTCGTGCACAGAAGGTGATCTGGCTCTTCGCTTTGCGTCGGCATACGACTTCATCTTGTCCTTGTTTCTCTTGTCCATTTCTGCCATCTCTAGATGGTTGCGGGTGGGCGATAGAGCTCGCAGCGCTCCATCCCAGGTCGGGATCCGGTTTCTCATGGGGCGACCTAACATCAGTGTGGCCGGACACTTGCCAGTGGTCGAGTGGGGAGTTGTCCTATAGGCCCTGAGGACCTCGTTGAGAGCGATCTGTAAGTCCTTCCTTTCGGCACAGGCCTGCTGAAATGCTTTTTTGATTGTGGCCATGAATCGTTCAACTGTGCCGTTTGCTTGTGGCCAGAGGGGAGTGACTTTCCTATGATGGAAGTCCAGGTGTCGGGCATATGCTTTAAAGTCATGTCCATTGAAGGGAGGACCATTGTCTGTCTTCACTTCTCTAGGGACACCCCAGGTGGCAAATAGTTCGTCTAGTACCTTGAGAGTACTGGAGGCACCAGTGGAGGGTACGAACTGTGCGAATGGGAAGCGAGAGTACTCATCGACTATGACTATCACGTACTTGCCAGAAGACAATGGTCCGTAGAAGTCCACAGCAATTTCTTGCCATACTCCCGCTGGTAGGGAAGTCATCTGCAGTGGGGCTGGGGGATCGCCTTTGCTTGTCAGTTGGCAGGGGTGACAGTCTTTCAAGGTGGATTCCACCATTTGGTCTAACAGGGGAAACCACACACGCTCCCTGAGCGCTCGCTTCGTAGATACGACTCCTCTGTGACCTTCATGGGCAAGATCAATGACGCCTTGTTGCAGAGTTCTGGGAATCACGATTCGCTGTCCCCGCAGTATGATTCCGTCTGAGGTCACCGACAGTTCTTCATGTACATGCCGGAATGCTTGCAGCTCGTGTTTGGTGTCCAGCTCATTGTCTGTATCCTGAGGGTCATGCCTCCACCTGTTGGTTCGAATCTTGCTGAGAACCTTTTGCAGAATGATGTCCTGTGCGGTGGCATCTCGAATCACATCCATTGGAATGGCAGGAGGTAGCGCATGGTCAGCTACGAAATGGATGTATTCCTCAGCAATCGAAGGGTGAGCGGTGGTTGACGCAGGCGGATGTCGAGACATGTAGTCTGCTGGGTTTTCAGACTTCCCCGGCTTGTGTACAATCGTGAAGGTGTACTCCTGAAGCCTCAGGCCCCACCTCTCGATTCTGGGGGGCATTTTAGCACGGGGGTTGCCGTAGATGGTGACTAGCGCTTGGTGATCCGTGATCAGGGTAAAGTGCTTGCCGTAGAGGAAGACATGAAAATGTTCACATGCCCAGACCACCGCAAGGCTCTCCTTCTCAGGCTGTGAGTACGCCTTCTCGGGGTCGGACAGACTGCGGCTGGCATAAGCAACAATACGCCTCTGGTCGGAGTCATGATCATACTGCGCTAAGATGGCCCCCAACGCTACGGGGCTGGCATCTACGGTGACTTCAGTCATGCGTCTGGGGTTGAAGTAGGAAAGGTTATCGGCCGACTCCACGGCCCTTTTGATCTCTGTGAATGCCTGCTCACACTGAGGAGTCCATTCGAAGGGCTGCCCTTGCTTGGTTAAAGTGCGGAGCGGGTGGCTGATGGTCGCATAGTCCCGGATATACCGGGCGCAATAGCTAGCCATCCCCAGGAAGGATCTCAGATCACTGACGTCCTGAGGACACTTGGTGTTGTTCAGGGATGCCACTTTGTCCGGGTCTGGTTTCATTCCCTCTCCTGAGAAGATGTGACCGAAGAATTTCAGTGTAGATTGGTGAAATTCGCACTTGTCTCTGTTCAGGGTTAGGTTCGCGTCAAGCAGGGCATGACAGACGCGGTTAAGTGCAATATCGTGTTCACGGGTGTCTGAGCCATAGACTAAGATGTCATCGCTGTAATTGAGCGTGTTAGGGATGTTTTGGATGATTTGCCTGATAGCTTCTTGGAAAATCTCGGCAGCTGAAGACACACCAAAGCTCAGTCTCTTATATCGAAAGAGTCCCAAATGTGTAGCAAAAGTTGTGATGGGGCGTGACTGGGCGTCCAGTTCCAGCTGGTGATAGCCCTTGTTTAGGTCCAGTTTTGAGAATACTTTGGCGCCGTTTAACGCCGAGATCATGTCACATAGAAGTGGCCCTGGATGGCGTTCACGTTCTATCGCAGTTTTGGGGATGTGCATGTCGACGCACAGTCTCACTTTGCTGGTGTTGCCCTTTTTTGGTACGACAACCACCGGCGAAACCCACGGGGTCGGACCGTCCGTGCGTTCAATGATGTCGGCAGACAGGAGGTCATTGATCTCTTCTTCGACAGCCCTTTGAAGGTGGAAAGGAACGCGCCGGGGGTGCTGAGCAACGGGCCTAATTTGTTTGTTGACATGTAGGTGTATCTGACGGTTTTTCAGCTTCCCTAACCCAATGAAAAGGCGAGGAAAACGATTGACGATGTTCTGGTCATCACAAACTTTGAAGAGGATCTCCACGAGACGAAGGCGCTCCGCAGTCGGCAGGCTGAGCAAGCAGTCAGCCTCGGGTCCTTTGATAACATGAATGACTGCATCGATGGTGACGTTGTCATGTGCAAGTGTAGTCGGGAATTTGCCAAGACATTGCAGGGGTTTCTTGGACATCCAGGTGTAGACGCGGACAGGTGCACGAGCAAGTGATGGTTTGGGGCGCATCCTCTCGTACTCGGTGACAGGGATGTAGTTCAGAGAAGCTCCGCTGTCCATCACGAATTTGGTGTCGTGATTTCCTACTTTGATGTGCAACCGAGGGTACTTTTTCAATTGATCTGGGTGTGCGATCATGTTGGCATAGTGCTTCGTGTATTCGGAGCCTCGAGATGAAGATCTGGAACTCCGGGACGGGGATCTGCGGTCCCATCGTGATCTGTGCGACTCCCTGCTGGAATGGGGTGAGCTGGAGGACTCAGCGTCGGTGTCATTTACGGCTCTAACATGGTGCTTTCTCGTGTCCGATCGGGACGACCTCCCGGTTCCACTTCGCCTTTCTTTGTTGTATTCGCCACACATTGCTTCGAAGTGGTTTGTGCGACCACACTTTCTGCACCGCTGGCCCATGGCAGGGCAGACATCCACGTGAGGGTAGTCATATCCGCACCTGAAACACCTCCGTGCCCTTTCAGGTTTCTTTTCTCTCCGGCCGGTTTCCCGCCTCCTATGATCTGAGCGTCTCGAGCGAGACGACGGTCGCGATGTCCATTGCTAGTCTCTCGAGCGTCTTCGCCCACCACCTCGGTCTTGAACTCGATGTGCCTGTTCATTACTCACTTTGCGTCCCGATTCAATGGTGGCAGCATGCTCTTCAGCCTGATCGTAGACGCGAGTCAGTTCCTCAATGTCGTCCAGTTCTTGCGGCTTTCTCAGTAGTCGTCTCCTGAGGGATTCTGAGTGACACCCCTCTATGATCTGCGATTTTATGGCGGCGTCCGTTGAAAAATTGTCGAAGTCGCAGTGCCTCGATAGTCGCCGCAGTCGAGTGATGAAGGTGCTCATTGCCTCGTCTTTTCCTTGGCGCGCCTGATGGAAGGCATGGCGCTCGTAGTCCACGTTCCTTTTATGGAGGAATCTTTTGTTCAGTGCGTCGCGCACTTTGTCATACGTTCCGGTGTCTGCGGCAGGTAGATCTTTGATTAGTTTGCTGATTTCACGCCCAGCTAGATTTCGGAGAGCTATCAGCTTGTCTTTGTCGACAGTCACTTTGGATCCTTCGAGATAGTCCTCGAAGTCTTCGAGCCATTCCTGCCACTTGGGGCCCATGCTTCCACCCGTTGTTATGGTGACTGGTTCTGGGGCCCTCAAATGCGATCCTCCCGCAAAGAGGGGCTTGACGTCATCTCGCCGCGGTGATTGCGACATTGTGGGACACACAAGATGGTGTTGGAGACTTGTCGATGCTTGTTTGTACCTTTCTTGTCAGTCCTTGTTATTTGTTCACGGCAGTGCTTGTTTGTCTCTTAGTGCCAATGCTTGTTTTGTTAAGTTCGCCAATGCTTGTTGCTGAACTTGCTCGCCTGACCTTAAAATGACCGCCTCCACTTTGCACAGGGAGGCTGTCCCAAGAGTTGCCTGACTCCAAGATGGCCGACGTAGCTATCTGCAGGCACTACTCTCACTCGACCCTGTTTCTGCCCACAGGACTCACCGGCAGTCGCTTCAAGGGTCCACGCACTCCAGATTCGGCTCCCTGTGGTCTTCGCCACCGTCAGGTGAGGTTGGGGTGGGCTCCCGCCTTGCTTTGCAGGGTCCCGCGTTTTTCCGGCGACAGCTTGCCGATGCTCACGCATTGGGCGTGAGATTTCCCGACGTCGGGCCGCACTCCCGGCTTAGATTTCACCGCGTCTGGCAGCACTTGCCAGGGGTCCTTCGTGGGGGCAGCAGGCCTTCCTGGGGCAACGTCCACCACCCCAAGGCACTCCTCTTTCACTCTTGGGGCTTGGCAGAGTCGGGGTGGGCTCTCGACTTCTGCATGCACAGGGCTCACCCGTTTTGCACGCGTGAGTCGCGCTTCGGCGCGAACAGCGTCTCCTCCTCGAGCGATGCAGCGCTCGGTATTTCGGCTCCCTCTTGGGTCCCCCTCACCTGCGGGGGGGATAGGGTCACCTGCTGCTGCTTTCTCCCTCAGGCAGCAACTCTGCACGGACGCGTTTTCTCTCCTTCGGCACAGCACGGGACAGGGCACTCTCGTGGGGTCTTGTGGACTGCTTTCATGCAGATCCCACCCTCGTCGCCAGTTGTAGCATCCTGCTACAAGTAAACACAAACACTGGTGGCATTCCAACTGGAGCTTTATTACATATAACCAGTGCCTTCCCTGTCCCTACTCTAATTGCCCTCATCCTGTCCCTACTCCGCCTCTTCCTGTCCCTGACCACCTAGCTCCTCCCACCCAGCTACTAGACTGCTAACACACAACATGCCCCTTCATTACATATATTCATGAGGTGAAGCAAAAATGGTGAAGAGGTAAAAGAAGAGGAGCTATAGACGAAACTGCTGAAAGGATGCTTTGGAAGATGTTTTCAGTTTTAAACATATTGCATCATGTGATGGAAAGTGGTTTTATTTTTTATAATGTTTAACATTCCAAATCAGCCTTTGGGCTAAATCTTGAAAGGAAGATTCTCGAAAAAATGATAGACAATTTCAATAGTTTTAGATCCGTGCATAGTATACGTGCTCTTCAAACCATGATCGAATATTTCGTAGCTACAAAGCGAAACCATTCAGAAAGATCTTCATTTTGACATTGTTCCAACATCCTAAACACTGCAGTCACCTCCTTGCGTTTTATAATGTGAGATTCTCGCAGGGTGCGTGAGTGGACCAGTGCGGTTTATGTCTGATGTGAGTACACGAGACTCCTAACCTTCTCATAAGAAAGCATTCAGAAAGGAGTGCGTTCTGTAGAAAATAAACAAAACATAAACAGAAGAATGGCTATTAAAGCATGTTAATTTTATATTGTGTGGCACAGATTAACACAAAAAAGGCAATGATGGGGCTGCTATTTTCCCAAGACACAGCCCAGATTTGCTAAGGCCTTCAACTGGTGCAAAGCGACACAAAGTCTTGCTTGGTATTTACTATCCAGCACAAAAGGTGTGTTGTGCTGGAAAGCTGACCTTTTCGTATAGCAAAACACACTTTGCATCGCTTGCTGTCAAGCGGGCATTACTGGGGCAGATAAGCATAATACCCATGGGTTTTAATACAAAGCCCGATCTACTAAGATATTCAAACTGTGTTGCGTCAAGAAATGATGCCCTCTGGAAGCAGATATAAACATAGGTAAATGTCTTCATTTCTCGAAAAAAGCATTGCATATGTGCTGCAGTGCACAACACACATGCGATGTGTGCCATCAGTCTGATATTGTTTATGCATAGGCTTTTGAACTGGAAAAGTATGCTTCCAGAACAAATACTATACTATACTAAACCGGCGCGCACTCCTACCTGTGCACCATGTTACGAGTCTGGGTGTTACTCAGGGTAGCTAGCCTGCTTGTGTGCCATCGCAGAGGAGGACAGCAGCGGTAGGTCAATCTTGCAAAACCGGGCTCTGTGCTGTTTTCCTCCTCGCACAATACAGCATATTTGGCTCTTGGGCCAATTGGATGCCAAACAAAAGTGATGAAAAAGACACCAAATGTAGGCGTCAGGCGATGTGTAGTTCAAGTGACCTTCCTGACCGAAATTGAAAGCACAGAGAACAGTGAGTCTTGTGGGAAATAATTGCCTCATTTTCAAAACCTGTCACTACAAGTTCCACATGTCATTTGACCCCTAGCATTGTGTGATGTGATGAGTGAGTTAGCGAATGAGGGAGAGTATCTGTGCGCACGGGAGTTAATGCATGGGCGGATGATTGTCTTCCCCAGTTAAGATTTCATTCTGGGTGAATTAATCAAGTGAGAAGGATTTGGGCGAATGGTCCAAATAAGAGAAAAGTAGCTTGTGCATCCAAAACATCTATTACCCCGATTCCAGTGCCTCTTTTTGGACGCTGTTTCATAAACCACTAGTCGGACAAATGACAATCAATGAAAGCAAAATGAGACCGAGAGAAGATATTTAAAGGCCCGGCCTCAAAGGGCTGATGCACCAGTATTATGATGCATTTGCTTTCGTCGAACATCCTTGTGAGGTACCCTTGGTCCTTTCAGAGAGCCTAGCCAAGGCTTTTGGTTGAATGAAGACGAATTGGCTGACATTGTATCTGTTCAACATTCAGGGGGATGCAGTGGATTAAAAGTTGCTTTAAGTTGTGCCACAATGTGCCCTCCGATATGGGCGAACACACCGAAATATCGCGGAATGTTATTAGCCCTAACTGTACCTATTAGCAGTGAGCATCTCCATAGACTGGGTCCATATTTCTCGACTACGAACCTAAATCAAACAGAGTCAACAAACACTATGTGAAAATAATCCTCAGTTTAGCTACGAAACGTATGTGAGCCTAACACATGAGTGCAAGTTTATCTGAAACTATTATCAGAGCATATAACCACCTTCAACAAAGATGCTTGTGACAGCCTCGTTGGAATCATTCGATCATAGCCTATGTTGCTTTCAAGCTGAAGTTATGAGCAGAAACACTTCATTGGGCAGTATTTGCAAAAGTGTTATATGACCCGCGCTTAGCACAGATTCTGATATTTTTATTTGGAGAATGCTCTTTATTGTGTAAGGCCATGTGACTGGGAACTTCCTGGAAATCACTATCCATCGTGACCACACTATCTGCTGAATGCTTAGAAACACTTTCCCCTACTTGTGGGGTCATGTTCGTTTATTGTATTGACCACATTGATCACAACAGATAGAGCACACTTAAAATAATTGATCTTAAGAATTAAAAAAATAATTAAAAGAGAAAACACAATTATCTTTTTACAGTGTTACAAAATAGTAAAACTAACTGGACCCTTATTTTCCAGAGTAGTATAGGCGAGATCTAAAAATGCCATTAGTTTACAGATAAAAGTGTGAGATTGAGTGGTAAAACAATATTTTGCCTCTTTGATTGCTCTAAAATTCTCTTCTTTAAGGAAGGCCCTTAAATAAAATTTCCTTAAAGTTAACAATTTTGGGCAGAGGCGGATATTATGCCTGGGAGAGTCTAATTCATAGCCACACAAACGTCATCCGACATCCGCTTATGCCTCTGAACCTCGGATCCCATGCTCCCTCAAACTCGAATAGTAGTTTATAATAAAATAGGCTGATTCTCTGCTAATTCCTTTTAAGTAAACCTTGTAGGTTTGATTCAATATATTCTTGTTTTGTTAATGAGTAGGAATTTGCAGACAAGATTCACATGTTCGTATTCCAACAAAGATAAGCGATCTTTCCCTCAAATTATTCTAGCCAAGGTTTTCCTTAATAACTGCTTCCATGTTACATGTGACGTTGTGGACATTGTATCTATCGGCGACAAACTATATTGATTGATGGTCTTATTAATAAGCATTAACTTTAATTTCAGGTTTTTTTGAGAATTAATTTTTTTATAGATTAGATATTTTAATATTGTCAAATTTGCCATAGCACAGTCGCAGATATAGCTTATTGTTGCGGCAGTATGATATGTAAAAAATTATTTGATGTTCAATTCCAATCTTAATTTATATAGAGGAATAGATGTCCTGAGGTTTAACACCGATTTAACATTTTGCATATACATTTTGTCCATTTGGGCTATGGCTTTATTTTAGTAAATACCGGGAAGGGTAAAGTATTAGTGGTGGTCAGTTCATGCTTATGCTTCCAATGATGAACTGATTTCTCTTTCTCGGTGGAGCCTGGCGAATCTCTTGACTGAATTTGTTATTATAATAGGTTTTCTTTTTCTAGCATGGGTGTGTTTTGTCCAAGGCAACTGACATTTCCTGGTAGTCATACTGATGAGCAAGTTCAATTACTTCATTGCCAAGTTTCAACTATGTTGATTTACTTTTCCCCCTGAAGGTCATTATCTTCGATTTTTAATAATAGGCTTAATAATCAATTTGCCAAATTAAAATCACTAGACATGGCATATCAGTGAGCATAACACATGGGAGATGGTAGGTCTAGAGCTACTGTCAGAGCAAACAAACATCATCTACACAGATGCTTGTGAAAATCCTCGGTAGAATCAATTGATTAAAAAGCGATGTAGGTTTCACTATGAAGAAGTGAACCGCTCCAATTAATTGTGCAGTATTTGAGAAAGTGTTATATGACCCACACTTTGCCTAGTTTCTGTTTTTTTTTAACATATGCAAAATACTTTTTATTGTGTATGACCCTGTGAGTAGGAACGTCCTAGAAATCACTATCCATCATGACCGCACTATCTACTGAATTTTTAGAGTAAATAAAAATTTGCTCCTGGACCTTTTTGGTGTTCTACCTGTAATTATGTTTTTAACCTGGACCAAATCCCTGTGCTAGGATGTAATATTCCTCAGAATCCTCCTTCAATAACCCTAGAGTCGTGGTGGTCAACTCACTCACTTGCAAGTGCACTTGTGAAGGCACAATCTCTGATCAAGAACAAATATGAATTCTCTGACTACGATGACTATCATACCTTTGATCTTTGTAACCGAGAACTGGGCTGACACTTCATTGGACCCCGAACCTAACCTAAGAGTTGCCATTCCAGACGGCTAAGGTATTCCCAGAGTATATCGACAACTCAAACACAACACTGGAATTTCGATTGTTAATGGTATCCTCGTATATCGCCCACCTGGTCCTAGTGACCAATTCATCCACACTCTACTGGAGTTTACTGAATCCTACATTGAGTTTCCCAATTTTACTATCCTGGGTGATTTTAGAGCAATTTGAAAACTGTGAAATGGAATACCTAGTCGATGGCCTCCACAGTTTTGACCTCATGCAAATAATAAACCTACTATATCATCAGGCCAGCCACATATTAGACAGAGTATTCAGCAATACCTCTGATTTGAGCTTTGAAAAAAGTTCTGCCACTAACTTGGGCAGACCATAAATCAATTTCTCTCAAGCTTAAAGTCCCTATTATTAACTCCCTTAGTCTTAACACTCCTAATAAATTCAAGTTTCGCCCTTGGCAGAAAATCGACAAAAGGGAGCTCAACAACATTCCTTTGAGTTGCAGGCCCGTATCAAGGAGTAATGTAGACTCAACCACCACTCATTTCACTAACTGGATTGACTCTGCAGTCACCCTACTTGCCCCCCGAAAAAATCGCAAAAAAACATAGAAACAGTCTACCCCCTGGTACTCACCGGGCCTAAAAAAAATTCAAACATAAACGTAGATAGTGTCAGTCCATCTTACTGAATTGATGAATAAAATACTGGTTTCAGGATAATTTCCAGCAGCATGGATAAAGGCTTTGATACTTCCTTTGCTAAAAAAAACCCTCTCTTGACCCCCAGGATGTGAAGAGCTACCAGCCCATTTCACATCTTCCTCTGCCGGCCAAGATACTGGAGAAGGCCATGAGGAGATCACGTCTTTTCTGGATGATACCCATCTTCTGAACTCCTCACAATATGGTTTCAGACCAAATTACTGCACTGAGTAAGCCTTAGTGACTGCCACCACAGAAATCAGAATGGCAGTCGATAAGGGAGGGAAAGCTGCACTGATTCTTCTTGATTTTTCGGCTGTGTTTGATTCAGTTAAACATTCATTACTTATGAACTGACTGGAGAGCATTGGCTTTAAAGACTCAGCATTTGCCCTCATCAGTTCCTTTCTGTCTGACATAGAGTAAGCAGTTGCTCTTTGAGTCTTTAACCCAGAACTATTCTCTCTCCCATGTGGGGTACCCCAAGGATCGTCCCTAAGCCCCACACTTGGTAATGTCTATTTCTCCCTCCCTAGCCAACCTAATCTGCTCTTGTGGATTTTCTGTTATTTCTTATGCTGACAACACATAAATAGTAGTGTCAGTCTCATCCAATATTGAGGAGGTGGCCAAAAGGTTTACCAATTGCTTGGTACAAATAGTGAGTTAGATGCCGAAAAACTGTCTTAAAATAAACTCAGACAAGGCGAAGGTGCTACTATTTGGCAATAATACCACTTTTTGGAACACTTCGTGGTGGCCTCCCAACATAGGTCAATTCTCTCCACCAGTGCTGAAAGCCAAAAATATAGGTGTCTTGTTTGATGGCAAACTCTGCTTCTCCGATCAAATCAACTAGGTTACTTCCTCCTGTTTCTTTCTGCAAAGATACCTGAAAAAGATCTTTGTCTTCACAAACTTTCAGAAAACGGTCATTGTGGCACTTGTCATCTCAAGAATTGACTACTATAACACTCAGTACATTAGTATCCAGAAGCGTTGGCTGCAAAAACTTCAATCCCTTCAAAATGTAGCAGCCCGGCTGCTCATGTAAACTCCTAAATGTAGTGTGGTCTCCCAAGCCATCTTTAGCCTCCGCTGGCTACCAGTCTGTGAGACGATTACATTCAAAGTGCAGAGCCTGGTCCATAAAGCTCTTCATAAGACTGCCCCAGAATATTTCCAAAAGATATTCTGCTGGCATGTGCCAAGCCGTAATCTTCGGTCCAGTTCAGCTAAGCTGGTGGCCATCCACGGAATTAATAAAGCATGATTGGGTGGTAGACGTTTCTCCTGTTCTGCCTGTAAGCTATGGAACTCCCTGCCCTTTCAACTAAGAGCCCAGTCAAATTTGCTACAATGGACGAAAATGTTAAAATCCTGGCTCTTCTCAATCTCTTCCAAATAGGTCTCTGTTTTTGTTGGCTTTCTCGAGGGCGCTAGCGCCAGCTCCAGGCATTTGCATGCTTTACAAGCTGTTTACTTACTTACTTCGATAGTGCCAGCCACACGCTTCTCTAACACACTTTAGGTATCAGCACTTCTTCTTTTGCAATTGTAGTACTGACAAGAGGCAACAACTTCCTACATCCACAAATTACAGTGATACTATTGAAGCAGAGCAGCTGTACTTGTTAGTGTCAGTAAGGTCTGCAGTCCTAGAGAACTGCACTGACACTTACTAGCACAGCTTGATGGGGACAGTTTTCTAAGGTGAAAAACAGACATAAGTGCTACTCTAAGTTAATGCACATAGTTCACCTTGGAAATAGTGGATGTAGACATAACAGTTGCATATGACAAATATAGGACAAATTGAGTAAGGGTCACCTAATCTTACATTAGGAAACTACAATAATCAGTGAGCTGTTCACTCAACTCTGATCTGCGGAGGGTTGTCAGTTATGGGTTTGAATTCAGAAAGGCCAACACAGGAGGAAAAACAGCCTTTACTAAGCAGCTAGAACTACGCAGTGTCATTAGAACATGGGCAATACAATGAACGCGTTGTTACCACGCGTTCCATTACCAGGCAAGTTGTTATAACGACTTGAATTAGGGAACGTGTTGTTGGATTTTAAATACAACACCTTCCCTACTGTTGCACAGACTGGAGTTGGAATAGTAATATATACTGTTCCAAAGTCCAGGGCTTCCCTAAGGCAAGTCGTTTTAAGGCTTGTATGGTAATGGAACACGTGGTAACAACACGTTTGTTGTATTGCCCGTGTTGTAATGGGATGCGTTGTAAAAGCATGCATGATTGAGTCATACATCCACACAGGAGTCTATCTTTCTGAGAATGGTAAAGTGAATGCCATTAAATTGGGAAACAGTAACATTTATCTACCATGCCTACAAGTTCCCTATTGATATAATAATAATAACAATAATAATAATCACAACTAGTATTAAGTCTGCTAATTTGGTCATCCCACCTTATCTAATACTTACTGCTGCTTCTGCCGAAAATCTACTCTTATTCCTATATAGGTCTAATATAAAAACCATTATGTATAGCTTATTATAGAGGAGGCATGCTAATATGCATTTGAACACGTCAACCTTAATGGAACATGATTCAATACAAAGGTAAGTTTGACAGTGTTTTCTGAAAGGCGAGAAACTTTAATGTACCTGAGGTCTAATGGCAAAATCTCCCCAGAGGACTATGAGGTAGAGAGAACATTAAGAGCTGAACACTTTCAAGCCCTCTAATATTGTACTACTTCTCATTGCACCTTTGTAATCCGTGCAGTCCTCAGGTCTGAAAAGATCCGCAGTCAGCCACTTTAGAAGCATTTAAATAAGAGCAGTTGCCCATTTCTAGCTCTTTAAGAGTCGTTTGCGGTGTACAATAAGAATTACTGCAGGTGTAAGGAAGGCATTAAAAAGGTAATGAGGCTCTCAACGTCAAAACAAGATCCAAGTGAAGAGGCAAGGGAACAACCAAGATGCAGCAAAATCTTTTCTTTCACACATTAAGTGGGCAAGCCATGTTCTCAGTTAAATTAGGAGAATCTGGGCATTTTTAAAACATATTCCGAAGCAGTATAATGGCAAATTCTCAAAATTAAGTCGTTTGTTCTAGTACAAACATTGATGTTTCTTCATTGAAAATTGGCATAATGTATGCAATATTAGAAGAGTCAGTCCAATCCACCAATCTCCAAGTAAGTTCACAATGTTATGCTTAGAACTCGACCACATGTGCGCCAGAGACATAGGTACAATTTATCATGATGAGATAAGGATGTTAGTGCCCCCAAACCTGCTAACCCGACCAATTACACAACTATCAATATATGGTTGGTGCATGTGTGCATCCCTGGTGAACTTGGGTATGGCTCTTACTCCCAGTAGTTTTAAACATACATATATATGACACAACCACTAGAAGGTTGATAAGAGCTACAATAGTGCTAGCTATAACAGTACTACAAGTTGTGAAAAGTATAACAAACCAAAAACATAAACCTTTTTATAAAGCACTGATAAAAGCAATAAAAAAAATTCTTTGGCCCTATATAACTTTGGGTTTGCACACTCGTGAATCAGGGCAGAGGTGAAGGATTGAATAGGACATTCATTGTGAGACACACGTGATTGGTGGAAAATAGTTACAGGGCATGTGAACAACAAATACAACTATACATAACTATTATAAAGAGCAATTATGGCACAGGCAGCAGACAGGGTGGAGGTAGATGTCAGATGCCTTACTGGGTGGATCAATGGTATTAAAATCTTTACAGTTAGTCTGTGCTCTGGAGGCATGCACCTTAAGAAGCGAGGTTCAGTCCTGGCCACGTAAAGGTTATTGACTAATGCCATGATATATAATTATATTGCCAAATTGCGTTGACTGTTATATGTGTTGTGGTTAGTGTTAGAGACTCCATAGTATTAGTCTAGGTCTTGTAGGAGGGGGTGAATCTATGGGAGGTTGGTAGGAAAGCAACATTTAGGATACTAGCCAGTTGAAGGATAAGCGTGGATCCATTTCCAAAGAAACATGAGTTAAGAGGAGAGAGGGTACCTTTAGCCGTGGTGGCCCCCTTGAGTTAAACTTGAAAGTGCTAATTTTAGATAGAGAAGGGAAACATAATGGGTGCTATTCCAGTTAATGGTTAAGCTTTTGGTTTTGGGACACACAGTAGCAGCAGGTGAGTAATAAACTTAAGGATTAGTCTGGCTTACCTTTTTGAGGGGCTAGTTCAAGGTGCTAAAATCAGTAAGAATGGATATGCTATGCAGTGGAATGGGCCACCAAGTTGGGTGCAGCAATGGGTAGGGCAGTGTGCGGTCAGGCTTTCCTTGCTCAAAATAGTATTAACCCAGTACCGGTCCTTGTGTGGTGTGGTTTTGATTCATCAGTATCATATGCTTTCTTAAAGTTTATTGGTGTGTAAATAGGTGGAAGCGTACTACTGGGTAATGATGCAGCTATCTTAGAGGGAATATGGACCGTGATGAGTAAACAGTATGAGTGGGATTCCTTGAGCACTTGAGCGATGTAAGCATTAAAATAATGCTATAAAAAGACAACTGTATTTAAAAATGGCACAGAGCAATGAAGATTGGGGTTGTTAAACGTATGGATATTGTTGGTGAACGGAAGAGCCTTGCTTCAGGCTGCTGTGGAAATATTGGAGAGATAAGTCTAGAGGATAGATTCAGTGCTGTATGTATGGCGATGCAAAGGGATGATAGTACATTTGTGCACTCTCAGAATGGTCGACACATGGCAATTGGTTTACAGAAATTGTATTTAATGCAATGAGGTGAGCAAGAAATATGAAATTGATACACTATTGATACTCTCTGAAACAATCAAAGTAGTCTCATCCTTTGAGCCGTTATTGGTCATTTTGTGAACTAGCAGTAGTAATAAACAGCCGATCAATTTGTCATGGTATTTGGAGGTGAACAGCAAGACATCAATAGTGTTGATTTGGTCGATTTCCATTGCACATACATCATATTGGATATTTTAATAGACATTAGCAAAATGCGTATAAATCAAAGACATGCTAAACGTATAAGTAATTAGATAAACATTGGCCGGGTATTACTCCTGGCCTGTGAAAGGCTTCAAAGAGGAAAGCACTTTAAATGTATTTTAGATAGAAGGCATTGTTTTGCCATAATGGGTTGACTGCTGTACATGTACTGTTTTTAGGTCTCGGCTAAGCGCGCAGAAGCGCGTTCTCACCGAGAACCTATTGTGGCCGTGTCTGCTTCCCAGGAGACAATCCTGGCCGCGCGCATCGCCTTGGAGGCGATTTGAAACTGGCACGCGCCGCGCTCGCCGTGGCTGTCTCCTGGGAAGCGCAAACATACACAGGCACACCTCCCCCTGCACGCATGCGCACACACACATGAGCACACATACACGCACGCATACAGAGACACTCTCCCCCCCACCCCCTGCCGTCGCACACAGAGACACACACACAGGAGCGCACATACACGCACACATACAGAGACACCCCCGCCGTCGCACACATACACGCGCGCACACACACACACACACACACACACACACATGAGCGCCCCCCAAGGCCCACTTACCGCCAATCCGGTGTTCTGTCGCCTCCTCGGGGCTCTCCCTCAGGCATGGGAGCCCCGCGTCACCAATGCTCCTCAGACCAGGAACACCGTGGGCGCGGGCTTCGCGCACAAGACGGAAGTCCCGCCCCCACGCTAGGTTTCGTTTTCGAGTGCGCGCGCACATAACTTTTTTTTCCTTCGGTGCCCGGGCCTGGGTCCCAATCCGACCCTGATTGTTTGTGTTCCTTTCTAAAAGATAGCAGGAATTGACACGCTGTGCCTTAATTTCTAGGTTGCCACACAAGCCAAATAATATCGAGGAAACGACTGGCATCGTTATAAAGACCTGTTTCCGTCAGGTTTGTTTCTTCCTTTTGGGTCTGATGCATCGTTAAAAGTGCACTGGGAGATTCGTCCTCGTTGTTCTGCAAATTGGTGGGAGCCTTTAAATTAATGGTTGGGAAATGATACCCCTCCGGTTGAACCCTGGTTTTTTTTCTACGAAGTTGTTATTGTAATATTTATAAAATAAATGGGTCAAAAAACGGAACGGCGTACGCATCTCAGTATCTTGGCGCAATAATTAAGAGCTTAAAACGGTAGTAGCGACCTGCTGGCAGAATGTTTGCCCCTTCTGCGGGGGGAATGATCAAAGCCTCGCGCCGCCAGCCCTGAAGTGTTCCATGGTTCGTGTTTTTGTTCTTTTTTTTGTCATCTAGAAAAACCCAATTTGCACAAGCAAATACACGGGCTCAATTATAAAACCGGGGGTCAACAGGAGTCAGCAGAAAGCAAGAGGTTAAACAGCTGAAGCAACAGACTTGTGTTTAAACTGCAGCACAGGTGATCCTGGAAGGAAGCTGTAAATCCCAGAATTCAATGGTTTTTCGCACGGAGGGCGGGCGTGAACAGAGGCGGAGGCCCAGGGAAACTCTTTGAAGCTTTTGGCCGATGTGTTGGCGCGTTTCTTTTCTTTTACCCAGATGGCCCTAAAAGAGGGTGAGATTAAATTAAGGTGTAAATGATTGTAGCTACAGAAACGTGGGTGTCTTTGCTTTATTTAACAACACGCCTGAAATGTTGTTATGCATAAGGAATTCATTTATCAACTGAAGTCTGTCAGCTGTACTTAAAGTTATTCCTACAATTTTAATACAGTTTGGCTACTCGATGTTTACCATCTACCAACAGAGGGAGTAAAGGCAAACAAAAATTCCATAAGGCTGCCTGAAAAGTTTACGTCACCTGGGTGTCTTAAATGACAATACCATTTATTTATGATAAAAAAAAAGAAAATGTCAGTAGCTCTATCTTTAATAATGCCGAGACCATTGCATTGTAAATGCTGGTTATTTCAGTAAACACAATCTTTTCTTGTAGCGGGTTTCCAGTTTGTTGTGTAATTACTTTTCAACTTGTTCTGTTGGGTTGTCTGGTACCTTCTGGTAAAATTTAGTGTCCATAATTCAGTGATGTAGTAATCAAGGTGTAGGACTGTTAAACCTATCAGACTTAGGGTAGTCATACACCAAACATTTTGCCTTACTCCTCCGTTGTTGCTGATGTCGTTTTTATTGGCCTTTGGACTCTAGGCACCTTACCACTGCTAACCAGCGATGAAGTGCTGGTGCGCTCTAAAGTTGCCTTACACTCAATTGGCACAGTTAATTTATTTGTAAGTCCCTAGTAGATGGAATAACCAGTACTCAAGCCTGCAAATTAAATGTTACTGGTGGGCCTGAAGCACTAATTGTGCCACCCACTTAGGTAGCCATTAAACATGTCTCATAACTGCCATTGCAGCCTGTGTGTACAGTTTAAATTGCCATATCAACCTGGCAAAATAAACCTTTTGCCAGGCCTAAAACTTACTTTTCAATACATATGTCACTCCCGGGGTAGGCCTGAAACAGCCCATAGGGCAGAGTACAGTGTATTTAAACAGTTGGACATGTACTTTTAAGTTTTACATGTCCTGGTTGTTCAAAAATCTCAAATGTGCTTTTCACTACTGCAGGGCCTGCCTCTTCGATAGGAAAACATTGGGTTAACTTATTACATCTAATAAGTGATAACCTTCGATTGGAGCAGGTAGGAGTGTGTAGTTTGTTGTCTAAAGAATTGTAATTTAAAACCCTTTTTAATGGTAACAACAGATTGTAAGTCACAATTCTGCTGCCCTGCTGCCTGAGTGAAAAGGAGAGAACCTGCATCTTGAACTCAGGACTACTAGAGTGACTCCAAGGGCTATTAGGCTAGCCTCCTGATCATGGCCTCAAGAACAGACAAGGCTCCAACCACCTTGACCCCAGCACCTGGACTCTATCTGCCGTGATACCAGCCACGGCCGGTGGTAGGTGTAACTGCAGGGCGGTGACGTAGGGAGGGGAAGGGGTAGGGTGGGGGGTTGTAATGTATGGATTACGGACTTTAACAGGTAAGTAAACATAAATAAATAAAACGAATTTCGTTGTGTGCACTGCATCGCCAAATGCGATGCAGTGCACGCAACGAAATTCGTTTTATTTATTTAAATGTTTACTTACCTGTTAAAGTCCGTAATCCATACATTACAACCCCCCACCCTGCCCCTCCCCCTCCCTACGTCACCGCTCTGCAGTTACACCTACCACCAGCCATGGCTGTGTGAGACCTACCTCTCAAGTGGTGCCGCCCAGTCCTGGACCCTTGGATGTGGGCCTGAAGCTGCTCTACCAGCCCAGCTGTGGTCCTGTGAGCAGAACTGACGAAGTGTACCACATCTACTTGCAGCACCTTTGAAATTGCTGCTGACGCAGGACCTTGCATTGCAGCCACATTGGAACCACAGTTGTGTGACACATCCTTGATGCCGGCCTTTGCATCACAAGACCCTCCCTGACAGCATCCTCGATGACGATGCAGGACTTTGCATGGCAGCCCCGCAACTTCTTCAGAACCGCACCTGAACGATGCATCCTTAATGCTAGACTTAGTATTGCAAACCTCTCTTCGATGGCATGGCATCCTCGACAATAATGCAGGGCTCCGCATCACTGACAGCAGGCCTCTAAACTGCTGCTGCGTGACACATCCTCGATGCATGATTTCGCAATGCTCCGCAAACAAGAATTTGTTACTTTGTTCAGTGGGCCTAACTTGGTCCACATATCCAGACCACACTCATTACAGTCGGGCTGAACTTGTGAACTTTGTCTCAGTACAGCTCAATCAGATACCCATTTTTTTGGTAAATAAATTTTATTGGCATTCGCAAACAAAATGAGCGTCATGTATAATAACACATCAGGTCGTTAAATCGACATTGCACACAACAGTAAATGACACTCTGAGCCCGCAAGAACAAACCTACCCCCCCTTCCTGACCCCCCCACCCCCTGTCAGTGCGCCTGCGATCAAAACCTAAAACCACAACTAACATGGGCAACCTCCGTCTCAATCAGATACCCATATTTGGCGCTTTGTGCTTCTAGGCTCTACTTTTACTTACATCTTTATAATTGCATCTCTCCTATTCTACTGATTGGGTGTTTGCAATTTTGGTCTCAAATAATTTATTAAAGTTTACTCTATCGTTCTAAACTGGTGTTGATTTTCCTTGTATTGTGTTTTCACTTTATTACTGGTTGAAACACTGCATAAATACTTTACAAATTGCTTCTAAGTTAAGCCTGACTTCTTTTGTACCAAGCTACATGAGGGTTAAATAAGGTTAATTTGGGGTTGCTTATGACTTCATCCTGACAGAAATTGTATCTGCTGCTTGAGTAGGGCTTCACCCCCCTCAGCAAGTAACTCAGTTTCCTACAAGGACTAATATATTGCCTCCTTTGTCTCCTTCCTTTACTATAATATTTAAGCTTCTCCTTACTGCCTTAATCTACCTCGATTCAGTTTTGATATTTACTGGTAAGTTTTTTTTTTTTTCATGTATATCTGATATTCAGTTTCTATTCCTGTGATGACAGCCATGCAGAAGCGGTTATTGAGTTGACAAATATTGCTTTAGATTTGAGCTGGCTCATCGTAGCATACAAGGTATCAACCCCTAAATCCATTGCAGTGTTTTGAATGTCTATTTCCATCTCAGTAGTTATAGCAGTTCCTGGGCATGGCTCTCCTAGTCTGGTATTATGCTGATCTTCTACAGTTCCCTGGTTGTAAATCTGATATTTATGGGTAAATAGAGTGCCACAGATGGTTTACACATTTTCCCATAGAAGAAAGCCTTAAGTTTGAGTCTCATTACAAATTTGCAAAGGTGAATTTTGGTAAGTACTATGTCCCAAAATGCTGTGGGACAAAAGGAGAGTACCCTGTTTAAAATTTCCATTTGTGCATCTCTGAAGTTGGACAGAAAGAGGTTAACCACTAGTTTAGTTTGGATGACTGGTCATTTCCCTCCTCCTTAGGTATTGATCTTATTATCACTCCAGATGTTGATGGGTGGTCGTGAAGCAGAGGAGGTGGTGGTCTTTTTCTTGTATCTGGTGGATGGTGGTTTCTGAGATGTCTTTTGACATCTTCTAAAAAAATTAACCCCAGTCTCATTGAGGACTTAAAGTCTGTAACAGTTTAGTCGTTGTCAGGTGTTGCTTGGTCAGATGAAACTTGTGTTTGAGGTGTCCCTAGATTTGCTTTGGCGATACCATTGAATGTCTTTGCACAGGTATATTCCTTCCCAATGGGTTGTCAAGTTGATCTAGCTTATATTTGCAATTTCATCACTTGATTATGTATTTCTGAAACTCATTTATTACCCTGTTCAGGATTTCATAGTTTTTCTTTATTTTACTCCCAGTTTTATTTTCTTTGTTATTCCATCTACCTCAAGCTTGTATTTCCCATATTCTTCTTGGCAAATATAAATTAAGTATCTAATTATATTGTTGAAAGCATCCCTCAGATTATTTTCCCATTGTTTTTTATCTTTTTATTTCTAAGATCCGTGTTTTCTATTTGTGGGGAAATTAAAAGACGTGTTGCACCTGTTGAAATCTGATACCTTAGGGTACAGCAAGAAAAAGCACCTTTTTCAAATTCAGCCCTCAAAAATGGGATGTAACAGATGGTTTTCGTGTTTTCCATACCAATATCTGCATATCCCGGTATTGTGCCTTTTCCCCAATTAAATTCACACAGTTTGACTCGTCAAAATTTATTTGGGGAAAATTCAAGGGGGCAGTCTTTATCACACCCAGTAATTACACAGTGTGATAAACATTGCACCACACGTGTTTCTGCAGTGATCATAATTCAACAAATTTCTCATAATCCAATCCTTAGATGTGAAATAAAGCGAAATTATACATGGGACAATCACCAAACTCTTAGCTACTTTAGTAAAAGATAGCTGGCTATTCTTTATGGAGAGAATAGAACAGATGTTGACTTTAAGAAGGTTTTAACATGAGTTGATAGTCCCCATTGTTATTTCCGATGTCCCTCTGTAAAATAACTGGTGCTCATGTGAAGCGCTCTGATACCTCCGGGTCTAGTTCACGCTATATAAAACTCCACCCCAAAAAAAAATCATCTAACCAGGCATTCCCGAATTCTTGTGTCCAGGGCCGGCGTTAGGGCAGTGCGACCGGTATAGCAACACTGGGTGCTGATTTGTGGAAGGGGTGCTGACATCAGGGGGCGTGGGGGACACTGTGTTCAGCAATAGGTCATGATTGGGGAGATGAGGGGCACTTTTTCCCGGCAGCAGTGACAGAATCCGAGGAAGTGGTCATGGGTTCTAGAGGCCCCAAAAATGATTGTCGCACTGAGAGCCACCAGAGGTAAATCCGGCCCTGCTTGTATCAAACATAGCCAGGCATCTTCCTCCACAGTACCTAAGCTATGAAATTCCTTGCTGTTTCACCTCCCATGTGTCCAAGATTACTTGGTCTTTGCAAAGTAATCAAATCCCACCAGTAGCGGTCGGCAGTAGGTGATGCAGTGCGCGCAACGAAATTCGTTTTATTTATTTAAATGTTTACATACCTGTAAAACTCCGTAATCCATACATTACTACCCTCCACCCTACCCCTCCCCCTGCCCACGTCACCGCCCTGCAGTAACTCCTACTGCTGACTGCTACTGAATCCCACATTTTCAAGTAAGTGGACTGTGCTAAAGTCCCTACTGAATTCTAGCACAACGATGCAATTAGAAGTGCACCTGCTCAACAAATGTTAAATAAAATACAAAATGCTATCACACATATAGGCACATACAGCTGCAATGCAGTGATTGCACCTCTGAGAAAAAGAATTGAAGTGTTTGCTTCTGCTGTCGGTACTGTCATAAACAAATACTCACTTCTTGAATTGTGCAAGACGCTGAAGACCTGGCTCTTCGAATAGTCCCAACCTTCCCTAGGTTTGGGTAGACTAACTTCTCTCAGAGCCATGATACCCTCCCAGGTGATAGTGCCCTCTACAAATCTGTAAAACATAACTTAACACATAATACAGCTGATTTTTCTTAACTGACAAATGTTAGATCCAGAATATTGGCTAACACTATATCATCAAGTTAGATTTATATAGTTAAGTTTAAAATTAATATTGTTAATCCCACATCTATATAATTTAATGGTATATACAGCATATAAATACCTTGAGTATACATATACATATTTATATCATTTTGATGAAGAGTTTATAATAGTAAATCTATATTTAGGTATATATACACACCTTCATGGGGTAGTGGTAGTTGATACACTGGGCTCAGTATTTTGCAGGTCTATGTAAAAACTTTATAATGTGGTAGAACTCTTTTGAGAGCTAGAGCTATTTCAATTTGCTAAAAAGTGAGAACTATGTCCAGTGGGTTAAACTGGGGGCCTTGGAGGTTTTGTGTTTGATTATTCAATGTTTTCAACAAATCTGAGTAGTAAATGGCAATCAGTAGAATCAGACCGATTCAGTTTGTGAACTGGAAGCTAGCAAAAAATATTTATTTTTACTCTTTCACTGATCAATTCTCCTTATTCTCGGATCAATTTAAGAGAAATATTCATATATTCAAAAGTTTAAAACAGGCACTTGAGTATTCTTAAAATAATTCTACTGGAGATATGAATCTCCTACAGCACACTGCTTCTGTGATGGAAATATGATCATAGCACCATCATGTGCACTTGATTCTTATAAACTAAATTCTAACAATTTAAATAGTTACAGATGGTTAGAGTGGAGGAATTGTAGTGAATGCTAGTATCAGAAAGTGTGGATTCTGAGCCCTTGATATACAGGATGGTGCATTGGAATAAGGAAAACAGTTTCTAACACCATCATTTTCAATTCATCCTTCCTCCGCGTTGGCAATGATTTACAAATCCTTTGCCCGTAACATGCTTTCTTAGCTGGGGTGTGCAAGATGCTAACTCGAGTGGACTTGTGTTAGAATGAATAGGCCTACAACCACAAAGGTTTTCAGGAAAGTCTGCAAGCAATTATTTTTCACAAAAACAATTTGCAACACTAATTTAACAAGGGTGGAGGTCCGAGCACAAACGAGAAAAATACAATGGTTTTGATGTTAGGTAGGGGGATGTAAGGCAGCTTGCGTCAACAATAATAAGTATGTTTTCCTTTACAACTAGAACATCAAATAAAGGCCCAAAGGTCATTCCTTGTGTGTTTTTGGGAAGGCTACATGAACGTCAATTTAGAGTAAGAAACAGACTAAAATGCTACTTCTCCCCTTGGTACTCTGGCAGTGCCATTGCGTCTCCAGATGTAAATTGTCCTCGAAACAGTGGAAAGAGTGGAAAATAAATAGATCTTAAAGAGACATGCATTTTCTGCATTTTTTTCCATACCTTGCTTTTCTCATAAACACTGAGTTACAAATACGGGGCTATTGAAGGGTAAGAATGGAGAAAGGTGGCAATGGTTTCATGGTATCCATATCAACGGGGGCACAATGTCACTTTGGCGCCCCATGGCAATTTGGTGAATCAACATTCATGTAAGTTTACAAGGTTGCTAGAGGTGAACGCACACAGCTTTTTATTATCCCTAGTGACCTTACAGAAAATAAACATTTCTTGCCAAGGCATGTCACAGTATTTCTTAGCAACCTTCACTGCAAATACAGTATATTATATAAAAGTTACTTTTAACAGGCCAAGCATTCACCTAATACACCTAGCAGTCACAAAAGGTGTACATATTTCAGAAAGCTCTACTGATTAAATCACAGGGGATTCAAAGCAGAAAACTAGCTATAGCTGTACCTATAACTGTCCCTAGATACCAGCTCTAATCTCATGTCTTCCCTTGGGTAGATAGGGTACACAGTATATGCGATTGCTGGAGTATTCAAGCAGAGTAACTCCTCTCCACCTGCCCATTAGCAATTTAGTACTGATAGACAGCACTTAAAAAACAGCAATGCAATGTCTGTGGCGAACAAGTAATGTGTTCCTCCAAATTCGACTCGTGAACGACACATAATAATTCTGTATTTTTTCAATAAAATAGACGAAAGTCTAGTAAGCACTGACTACTTTTTTTGTTTATGTACGCATGTTGTGCATTACATAAGGATTGCACGGGGCAAACGAGTGACCAAATAATTCAATTTAGTATATTTGCCAATCCCTATTAATAGACTGGCAATTCAGCCTGGCGGCATTTCTGTTCTTGTATAACCTTGTTTTTCTGAAGTGTTTTAGTTCCTCTCATTCAAATTCATCAATTTCCCTTCTGTAAAATGTAGCATTTAATTTAGCTCACAAAGTAAGCATTATACTAAGTAGGTACAGTGTTCCTCTTTTGGCGTCAATACCAGTTGCCCCTGGCAACCACCATCTAAAGGAAAACCTTATTTTCGTCCTGCAACTCCAAATGAGACCAGCGGGTCAATGGTGAGTGTTTGTAGGAAACTGATTGTAACCTTGCAATGTTCAGAAATGACTGCTTTAATTCCTTTAAAATCTAGTCACAATGCAAGTTTTAAGAAAAGGTCACATGCTAAAAAAAAAAGCTGATTCTAAGCAATAATTGCACCGCCACTTACAAAAGGGTGGTAATATCCCCTTAAAACTTTAGCTAGAGAAGCACCGGATTTTAAAAGTTGAAGTAATTAATATGTAAAATGTTTGTTGCCCCTTTATGCAAACATCCAAATAGTATTTTGATACTGCAAATCTATTGCTTCTATTCTGCTAATTTTTCAGAGAGCAGTGAAGGTAACAAATGGTGCTGTTGATCCCCCTCATGGGCAAAACAAAAAAAGGAAAAAAACAAATAAACAAAGACAATAATGTTTTTCCCAGATACTTGTGCAATTGATTTCCATTTTTTTCCTATTCCCTTGCTCATGACTCTGATCTTCCTTCCATCGTCTTTTCCTGTCTAGGCGTGACACCCGTTGCTCTTTTTTCCATCAATCCTGAATGGGGGCCTCTGCCCTCAGAGCCAATAGAGAAGAAAGGCTGACGAGGCATACTGGAGAACGTGGTGCCACCATTGGCAGCTACTGGCCGAAGGGGATTCTACTTCCGGACCTGTCCCGGGTCCCCTAGTGTTGGCGACTGTAAGCACACCACGGCCCCGGTCTCCAGAGAGGCCTCTTCCTTGACACCATTCATTTTAATCCCAGCAGTAATTGGTCTTAGGGACTCAGCATCACCATCTCCTCCAAGACCCTGATATCACCTCTACACAACAGCCACACAAATATTGATTAGCTGTCACCTCCAAACCCTATTGATTCCATGTCACAACATCCTGTCCCCTAACACACTGCCTGACCACAGGGCTGCCTATCTGTGGATTGCAGTCAGTGGTGCTATTCTTAGATGTGCTTTCAAAAGGTATATTATTGTTTTCGAAAAATTGTTGTCTTTGACGGAGCACCAAACAACATTACAATCCCTTTCGGTCTTCTATTTCAGTGCACCAAAAGTTTTGTTTGTTGAAAATAATAATCAACTAAGAGTTAAGATTTGCCTGCTCACTCTCCATTCAGTAATAATATTCTGTACATAAATACACTTATTAATTAATTGTAGGATCCACTGCTTGGGGAAGATTTTTCCAAGGGGCCTCAAGGTAACAGGTTAAGTGCAAACCACCCTATGAAATTCAAAAATGCTTTTTATTGTGATTAAGTTACATTTAAAAAACAATAGGGCATGCCTTAGTTGCTTCTACATAAAGGGTCCGGAGGGAAACCAACCATACCTTACACGGTCACTGAAAAATAAATGTGTCCTATTTATTACTTTTTTGCTAACTGACAATGGCCTTTCGAATTGAATCGCAAATTCCATTGCTTTTTAAATTGTTGATAAACTATATTTTTCAAAGTTTAAATATAGCCCAGAATGCCCTTACATGAAAGTGTCTTTTCTTAAAGAACTAACAAAATATTACCACAATGTATTGGAAGCACCCAGGGAGAGACTCTCAAAGTTCTGAATGATGGTATGTTTGAGGCACATGTCACATTCTTAAGGGATTCACAAAAGATCTTAAGAGTACTCAAGTAAATATATAAGTAGATTTAACTCTTAATTTACCCCCTATTAAACATGTGGGCATTTCCGTCTCAATTTGTAACCAAGAGATGCTCTTTCGGCTACTCCTGACAGGCGTAATTTAATATTCTTTCCTCAGGTGGGACACTACCTGCATGAAAACCCAGAACCTCTGAGTTTCTGTGTTCACTTACATTTGAATGTAGCCCCACCCAGTTAAACATACAAACCTTCTCCATCACTAAATGTGTTAACAGAGAAATGTAATCATATTGGCGGAATTCCGAAATTTGTGCACAATTCATTAGGCCTTGTCTTTGGAAACTAGACATTTTATAGGGTTTATTAAGGTTTGTATGACTACTCAGGGAAAACTGACAGTGTCACGAAAAATACCAATTAGGACTGGGATTTCACTTGTAGAAAATGGTCATTTTGAGCACCTAATCCTATCCTAAGAGGTTAAAAAGCTTTTCAATTCTGCCGCAGGATTTTGAATGAAAGTGTGCAAAGGTGCAGTTTCCAATCTAAGTTCAACATGGGTGTGAAAATGTCGAATGAAAACAGCTTTGAAAGCAGTGAAAAGTTTAGTGCTCAAAATACTAATGGGATATTTGCTTAAATACTTCAAGATATTTTCACACTCTCTAATGAATTAAAGAAACATGCTCATCTGCGCTCACTGTATTAACACCTATTATTTACAGATCGGGTGTGGAAGTAAACACTATTTAAAAAGACACTGCTTATCATTGTTATTATCACTGCTGTAGAAAATAACCTCTGTCATATTACACTACTCTCGTTCAAGGCCCATTTATTGCTATATTACACATGGAGCTCCCATGTCAGTGAATGGAAATAGTGCTTTCAAGGGAGATGGACAAGTCACCTGGTGAAGGATTTTTTTCATGTTAGGTGTTTTTCATTAAATCAACATGAATTGGCGGAGATGCAAATATAATTGTAGAGGAGAACTCATGTTTATTCATATTTACATTGACCAGAGCCAAAGTAGGCTTGCAATTTAAAATGGCTAACGTTAGTTTAAACGTTACTTTGTGACAATTTAACATTTTATTTCTAAGTAATCTGGAATTGTTATTATCAAATGTAATGTTTGTTTGCTTACTTTCCCATGTGAATTGTTTTCTTTTCACCGTGATAATCATGGAATGTTATAATTTGTAGAATACTCACAAGGACACCTGCAGAGTACAGGCTGGTTTCTCTATCTTATTACAGATAATGCAAGTTTGAAGTACGCTGAGAAAAGCTGTATCTGGAAGGTCTTGAGAAACTATTGAGCATGCAAATGTGTCGTCGACCTTAAACCTGATTGAATATTTTTATGAGAACTGTGTGTAAGTAGAGCAAATGTTAGAATTGTGTGATTTAAGTTAGTGCAGAGTAGATTATAAATCAGTCAATTATTTTGATCCAGTTTAGAGCAGGGCAGAGTGAGAGTTTGAAAGTATTCTCTTTACTGGAGAACTGTCTTTTCTTGCCCTTTACTTTGAGGCAATCCTATGCTAGTTTGTCCTCATACTTTTGTGACTAAAATTGATTTGAACTCCATATTAACTGATGCATTCATATATTGATTGATACTAATTTGACGAATTTGCCTTTGTAAACTTTAAACCTTTATAAATCTTATGATGTGAAACCTTAACCATTGTGGAGCCTAGTGTTCTTCACATTATTTAACTGTAGTGATTTGTTAAAGAGCATCAGTATTGACTTTCAATTGATCAAATGGCGAGTAAAGCATACCTTCCTAAATGCGCTGCTCATCATGACAAGCATAAAGGCTTCTAGAAATTGGTTTGAGGATAGAGAGCTGTTCAGTTCATCTTGGACATATGTGGCCAACTGTCTGCAACTGGCGATTTGGTTGGGCAAGTAAATTAGGCAGTACGCTTGTAAGAAGTTGAAAAGTAAATACTAATGGAGATAAAGTAGAGGAGCCACATGTTTGGGCCTGTTGAGGGGCCAGGTGTTGAAGACAAAGTAAACAGTGGACATACTAATGGTGATATTGATAAGTAACATTGTCTGCATGAAAGCTCTACATGGTGAGTTACAGAGATTCGGCCAGGGGTTATTAGTGGATAAAAGACAGTTGAGATTTGTCAACTCTTTCAGGATTTTATTGCATCCCTTTGGGTGGCTGGAGTATCCATAATTCTGTGTGCAATAGAATTTAATGGTAAATCAGACAATATGGAGATATTCGCTACTTTGTCTTATAATGATCATTTTCTTGCCATTGTCAGTGCAGTTTCTATAACTTTACTAGGGTGTTTGGCTGAAGCTTGTGATTAAAGTATCCTGTGTGACCTTTACAGAATGAAAGAAAGGAAGTGTGAAAATAATGGAGTTCTCAATAGAGTTACCCATCATCTCCCCTGTAATATGCCGCTACCTCAGAATCATTAGCCTGTGCAATCTGAGAGCTCCCTGGGCAGAGGAGACTGGTGCACTCCCCTCGGAATCTGATATTGTTCCTTTAAGCAGATGATATCACAATATGCTTGATGGACCCAGCCTGAAGCCTCAGCCTGGTCATCCAAGAGTTTGCCTTCTTCGGGACTGTCCTCTGGGGTTTCTATAAACTGGAACAAATCCACAATATTCCCACTCACAGCAGCCACAACTCCCTGAACATAAGATTTCTGGCTTACCTGGGTGACACAGCCTGTTACATACCTTGTGATCTTGATCCATTGGCATAAGAGACTGGGATATGACTGTGATCAGAGAAAACTACGGGTCTACCATGACCCTTATTGAGGAGCAGGTCTCCCGCTGGAAAACTCTTCCGCTGTCACTGATGGGGCAGATCGCTCTATTAAAATGGTTATCGTGCAAAAGCTACTCTATTTATTTAATAACATCCCTATACCATTCACTCAACAGTTCTTCAAGCCTTGTAAAATCACACCTAGTCACACTAGCCTGGGTGGGGCGTCAACTTCAAGTGCAATGGGAAATTTTGACACCGCCATAGTACAGTGGCGGATTAAATGCTTCAGACTTTACACTCTATTATCTGTGTGCACAAGCACACATTGCATATTTTTAGCTTATACCTCTACCTTACATGGCATCCATAGTAAGTGAACATGATAATGCATACCCAACCCCGCTTGTGGCGCACTTGGGTCATAAACCTGATGAAGTCGAGATGAGATGGATACGATCTCTAGCATACAGCTTGGATGAAGATTTGGACTAGACTAAAGTCAACCATTATTTATTCTTCCAAACAGATCTTATCACAGTTCCACTTGCAATGCCAAGCTCCTGCAGCACCTACTTACATGGGGACTCGCAACGATGGGGGATCTTTTACTGAAAGGTCAATTCCTAAAGTGCCTGATAGTTGTGGACAACACTATCCCAACCCGATCAGATATTTTTACATATTATCATATCTGTGCTCTATGCAGGGCACAGTACCTTACCGTTCCTCAGGAACCTCCGACATCTAACACGTTATCAATGTTCCTGGCTGCTCCAATGGCTAGACACACAGTGACTAATGTATACGTTTACATTCAACCGGAGGCATAGTGCTGCACTCCAGGGCCAGAGATCACTAGGAATTAGACGTGTCAGAGGCCCTTTCAGATGAGGACTGGATGTACTGCTGTAGCTTAATGGGAGAACTATTCCCTAATGGAAATTATGACTTATCCACTTCAAATATCTTCCCCGAACATATCATACTCTCCAAAGGCTGATTGCACTCAATCTCATAGCACATTCGTGTTACACCCAATGTGGCGAGTCTGAGGCTGGGTTCCTGCACCTTGCATGGCAGTGCAGGGTAATAGTTGAGTACTGGGAGGGAGTAGGCAGAGCATTTTATGGTATGTTAGCAATGAAACTTGAATTGATGCCTAAGATAGCCCTATTGGGATGCACAAGGGAAACACTGCAGGGGGTCAGGTGCTTTGCGTCACTTGAGCTCTTGCTGGCATAAAGGTGGCTCCCTTGTGTGTGGCTTGGCGGCAGACAGTCCAGGACACAAGACTTGCTGAAAGATATGGAATAATACAATGACCAGTCAGAACTCTATTATTCCAATATACCCTGAACACATCGACCCAGGAATATCTGGGGCCCCGTGCACTAGTACCCGTTGAGCCATAACATTGATTCAATGTCGCCCCCTCAGAAAGAACCACTTAGGGAAATATAGGCTTACACTGCTCTTTGGTTGCCACAAGATATGGAGTTACTGAGATGCATGCGAGAGAGTGCAATGCCAGGACAGTGGAGTTTGTCTGGCCCCCTAGAGGGATTAAGCTGTAAAACTGAGAATGGGACATTTTGCCAGTACAGGCTGAATGTGTGCTCCTCACACCTTGCCTTTGTGAATTTGCCACAAAACACCAAAAATGAGAATAAAATGGGAAAATCAAATACCATTAGTATAAATTCAAAGGACTGTGCACTCCATGCACTTTTAGTAGCAGTGAGCCAGACGATTCTGGGCTAATTCACAAATGCATGCAAGAGTACTTAAAGTAGTACTCGTGTATTACTACTTCCCACACTCATGTATGCTATTGTCAATAAGCTCCTTTGTTTGTCCTTCTCTCTCTCTCTCTCTCTCTCTCTCGCAGCACACCTACTATTTCTCCATCTGCTGAGGTGGTCATTAAATATAGAATTAATGGTCTTATACTTTACAGACTGTTAATACATAAAAAAGGCACGTAATGAATGTCAATTGATTTATTTTATGGTGAAGTTGTTCCTTTGTTAATGACAGTTTTATGCAAATTGAAAAGTATTTCACAAATAATGTTGAAAATACATGGTGATCACAGTAATTGAGATGTGTGACCAAGAACAGAGATCATAGGGGTCCATAGGATGTAGGGTGGATCGCTACCACCCGCATGGCGGTGGCGATCCGCCCTACATCCTTCCCAGCCCACCACCCATTTCCCCCCGCATTATTAGTATGGCGGGCATACCGCGGTGGATGGGAAGACCATACACCACTTTTCCGCCCTGTCGACAAGTCGACCGGGCGGAAAAGGGTTTAATATGGTGGCAGTGTCTGCTAGACACCGCGATCCATATTAGCATGGGAGCGGGAACAAACCTTTCCGTTGCGGCGGTGCCGCCAGGAAAAGGCATGCGGAATTCGCTTACGGGGGCCTGTTACGGGCCCCCAGGGTATTGGGGGAGTGGGGGTGAACATGGAGGGGTTCCATACCCCCCTGCATTGTCATGGACATGGTGGCAGGCACCTCGTGGTGCCTGTAACCTTGTGCATGACAATGCACACAGTGCATTCCCAGCATTGTGGCGGGCGGTGCTCACAGCACCGCCTGCCACTATGCTAGGAATGGAGGATGCCACCTCCATGGTGGCGGTGGCATCCTAATCGCCGGTGTGGGACCGCGCACCATTGGCAGGCGGTCCCGGGATTGCTAGGGTGGCGGGCGGACGGAAGTCCTCCCGCCATCCTAATGGGCCCCATAGTGTTGGTTGAGTAGAGTCAGTACAGTCACTTGCTAGTCCAAAAGAAAAACACTTTCTAAAAGTGTCATTTTTGAAATAGTAATGCAAAATCCAACTACACCAGTAAGCAGGATGTGTCACTACCATTCCAAACCTACCAAAAAAGGCAACGCTACTCCTTTCTAATGAGAAATTACCACTTAAACACATATAAGTGAATTACCAATGCTAACTTATGAGAGGAGTAGGCCTGACAGCACGGAGAAACAAAATAGGCTATTTGTTACTACCAGGACCTGCTACACAATTAAGGCACATATCATATCTTTTACTTACACATCACATTGACCATAGGGCTACCTAGGGCCTTCTGTAGGGGAGGCCTATATGTAGTAAATGCAGTCCAACTAAATCCAGAAAAAATAGTTTTGTTAGTCAAGGCCTGAAACAATGACTACTGCTTTGATGACAATCCTGTGAGGAAATGGAAAAGTGAAAAAAAGTAAAGGCTTCTCCCTATTCCATGCAATGGCCTCAAAAATCCCTCTTATCCAGTTATAGTCCATGTTATGCCGCTGTTTCTTCAAATTTAACTATGATAAAGTATATTTTTAAAAAACTTTAACTATACATATTTCACACAAAATACATGCTGACCAAGAAGTGGTATTACAACATCGTGAAGGGGGGCCTATTAAAACTTTTCTTCTATGGTGAAAAAAGAATGTGTAACTCATCAAAGTACAAATAGAGGCTAAAGTTTTGACAGCTAGACACAAAGACACAATGATATTTATTAAGAGAGAAAAGATGGGTGTAAGGAAGTTCACTTGTCTGAATAACTCCAATTGGCATACTTTACACTTAGTGGTACAACAGATGATGACAGAGAGATACTGCATAAGAATTGAAACGGTTAGATGTCACATGTGGGCTGTAGCATGGCCTTGCACTACTCGTGTACAGGACTTTCAAAACAGGATTACCAAAGCAGGCAGCGACCAAAAGCTAAAGCCATCACATTTTAAAGAAAACTGTTTTAGAAATGATGAAAACCTACTTTTTGCTGTAGGTAATCTAAAGATAAGTTGGGTTTTGTAGACTACAAAATCTGCGTGCAAAATGTGTAAGCACACAAAGCACAGGAATATAATGTATTACATTGAACCATTACAAATGTGGTATTGGTTTATCACTGTGACAAAAGAATGATAAGTTGTCATTTAAAGCATAAGGATGAAGTATTCTTTTCATTTTTTACCAAGGTCTGCCTAAAGAGCAAAAGTGACTTTAAAATAAGTTGATTTATGAATCTGCTAGAGAAATCATCTTGATGGCCATTAAATATGTAATAATTAATTGCTAAACATGGAATTCTGCTAAATATTCCGCAAACATGGTTTATGAAAAATGTGCTGAACTCTGCCTGAAACGTGGACAGTCACCATACTGATGCCACATAAAGGTACAGTGCTGTAGCGTTAACACATTGAGCCCAAATCCTTTTGATTTACATCTGAGGTTTGATTTTGTTCTTTAACCTGTAGCGACCGTCAATCTCAGTTAGTCCTTCGATGGATCGTGTTCTGTGCTGCGAGGGACTGGAATATTTGGAGGATAAGCAATAACCAACCGGAGACCAGAAATATCATAGTTGCTACTCTCATTTATTTATGTTTCAAAGCTTAAGGACATTATACTTATATCAAGCATAGATTATACCTGCAACCAAATGATGAGTCAGAATCAGCAGAATTCAGTTATATCTCGCAGTTTAGTATTTCAATCAAAAGTATTAAATATTTATAGAAATGACATACAATCCTACCTTAAACTAATTTAAGTTAAATAAAGAGATTGCTTCGAAATCCAAGGATGAAGGGATAAATCTTCCGCAGCCGAGGGAGATGTAGCATTGGGATCAATAGAAAATCTTTAAAGCCTCATACAAACCCTTGGGAAAGTTCAGATAGTTCCAAGTAACCAGTTCCAGTTTGTTAAAGACAGAAACATCTATCTCAGTCCGTCAAAGGCACAGCAGTAAGACGCAAACCCTTTCAGCTGAAAAGGTTCCACTACGCTAGCCAACCAGCCGGCAGCAGATAGCAGTATTACGTCACAGCTCACCTTGTCTTTAGATATCCAAGCCGTCAGTCTTAATTGATGCAAAATGGGTGATTAAGCGAACCAAACGAGCACAGGCCCCTCTTTCGTTTAGTTCCAAAATCTGAACAATTATCAGACCACTCTGTCATATTGTTCATCTTCGATAGGATGAGAATGATGTGATAGGTAAAATTTTACAATCCATATGAATTTAGTAATGCAGGTTACATAACTTTCTTAAGCTACTGCAAGTTTTAGTCATATGAAAAATAAAATCATTTCAAAGAGTAAGCGAGATCATGCTTTCAAAACTCCCGATAGTTCTCAAGCATCTACTCCAGCATGTAACAGTTTCTGTTGCAAGTTTAGCCAAGCTGTTGTGTAGATTTCAAAGAAAGCAATTGAAAGTTAGAGCACAAGTTGCAACTTTACGAAAAGTTCCCAAAGGCTTCAGACTATTCAGTTCTTGAGTTCACATTTGGTACAAGAGGCAAGATTATAGGCCTACATGAAATATGTCTCGTTCACAATGAAATTATGCTAAATTATTAATCTTGCATTGCATAGCATGGGATATTAATCCTTTAACTAGGGGCATTAATACACATTTCAAGCAATTCATAATTAATTCATGTAAACAGAGGGAACCCATACATTTTTGGGAAAATCTCACTGTTACATACATATCAAAATATACATAGATATCTCCTTGGTATATATGTTGTTAAAGCGCACATACATGTGTGTCTGATAAAAGATTCACAAAGGTTATTACAACTGAAACTCATGCAACACCTACTTTTCTTTTGTCATTTTTGGTGTACACTTTGCACATATAATACTCTCTAACAAATGAAACTTTAATTTTCGCATATGAATTTCTCAATTATTGTTTTTTATCACATTATCTAATCACAAGATCAAATATCATTAAAGTTGTTAAAAATTCACATCTATAAAATAAATGCAATTATTATATAAACTCATTCCAGCATTCTGCATGCTTTTGCGATGCAGTATCTAAGTCAGATTTGCATTTTGTCATTTTCCAACAACGTGGAGCTTAACACACATTTGTCGTCATTTGTGTAACATATTGTTGAGATTATTTTCGTTTTTACTTATGACACTTTTGTAAGAGAAAACCTCTGCTCTATCAACAGTGAATAGTTTCCCCAGATCGTCTGAAAATATGTGAAGTGCCTGGTAGGGAATCAAAGGGTCAGTGAGAGCAAACAGTCTACTGACAGGGTCCCTGAAGGATAGCAGGAGAAGTTAATTACAGAAAATTCATCCTGTTATCTAGGAATGTGAAGTCATGGGAACGCATGTATGAGCCACAAAGAATAGACTGTAATCATCATAGCTGGAATGCCTACTTTAAACATGGCTGTTGTGAGTTCATCTTCCTAGGTTTGTTGGCTCCAGTCACTGAAGTATGTGACATGTGCACAGAACCAGCTAAAGTGGGTTTTTTGTCGGGTGGGAGGAGGAAGTTAATATGAGAAATAACATTCAATGTAACATCAATAAGGGCAACCTCAGCACAATAATATCTTACTAAATTTCCTTTTACTGATTTATAATTAAATAGTCTTATAAATCATCAGTAATATAAACAGTTATTTTTTCTTTCAAATATATTATGAAGTGGAGGTTCTCATTTCCAGAGGCCAACCTCTAGGAAAGCTGAGAAGAGTGGACAGAGCATGCTGGGTTCCTACCATTAGAGAAGACCACTGGAATAGAGATTTCAAAGATTGTTTTCAGTATAAGAAAGGAAATGCTGGAAAAGGGGTGGAACTGAAGTGTGGCAACACTGCAAGGACTTATGCATGGTCAGAAGGGGATCGAACTCTGTGTGTGTGCCTGTGGACAAAATGGAATTCAGGGCTGCTTTCTGTTTTGCCCGAGCTTTTAAAAGGATTAGAGGAAGGAACAATAGATCTTTTTCAATCCCAGGGACATTCCAAGAAGTAGGGTATCTTTCTAGAAAATCAGTCACAATAGTGGGCACTGACACTAGTGATTGAGCACTGTTTAGAATAAGCGGTTTAGTCTATCTTTCCCCGCTCTCCATGGCCTGACAAAATAGAATCTGTCCCTAACAGCCTGGAGTTTTTGGATTGACTAGGAAAATGAAATCCAATATCTGCAAAGATTGGGAATTGAAACATTTTAAACCTTCAGAGAACAGGGAAAAAACTACCAACGCTACTCAAGGAAGGTCTGACCTTGGTGGCCACATTGCCTGGTTCGCCTTGCTGGGAGCCATTTGACATGAAACAAGGAAGCTTTTACCTGGACCTCACACAGAAGGAACCCAGCCTTGTGGAGTGATGTCTGGCTACAGCTCTCAGTCTTGTTCCCTTAGAGGATGTTTAGTTCCAGAAACGTGAACAAATTCAAATGAGCGGCAAAGTGGCATAGCAGTCTCAATGCAAAAAAACATGCTGTTATGCATTTCAAGTGTGTCCTATTCAGTGCTTCAATGTCATCATCTCAAATCATCATTTTAAGTCTTGTGGGTCTCTTTTTGGCCTGGTCCAATGGAGGATTTTATATTCCAAAAAAGTGATATTAGTCAGAACATGCAGATGAGACTAAACCACTGGGGTCTACCTGACCTGCAATACATTGGGACCATCCTGAAAAGGTGCCAAGGACCCAGTTACCCATGTCCATTGACTAAGATTGGTGCTGTGTTGTTTCTCAACACTTTTCGATACCTACATTTTAAAAATTCACATTTTTGGTCCTCCTGGTCTGATTTTTATCATTTTAGTTGATTTGTTTTTTGAACTATTTCTCATTTTTACTACATTGTTGGTGAATTGTAATATTTTTTTTTAATTAAATATTGTTTTGGTGCTGTTTTTGGACTGCCTAAATACTTGGCAGGCACTTCTCTGAAAAAAGTCTGCTGCCTTGTGCCATAGTTATCAGGCGTGAGCTCAACTTTTCCCACTGTAACCAGATTTACTTAAGAAACACAGGTTTATTTAGTTTTAGCTGTTCATATCTTGCCCTACCCCGAGTTTATAATCCAAGATCTCACAGTAGGAGACACTAGATGAGTAAGTAACTGTAAAATAATGTAATATTCATAAAGTGGCACACATTTTAAGAATTATAGCTCGGTAGAAGAATATTAGTTGAATCAGATGATTTCACTTGCAACATATTTAAAAAAGAAACTGCAGAGCTATCTGGAATACTGCCTGGGTAAAGCACAAAGAATGAAATGGAAGAAAGAGTAAAAGGATCATATGAAACACATATTTGTAACAAACTCAAAACTCTTTTTTAAACTTTAAATATTCCAAGTGCCATGTTAATAGTGATTCTTAAGTAATGCATATATATGGCGTTTGTATAGAGCAAACCTAGCAAAAATCTGTGGAGTGCTATACATATTCAAAGTCAAGCATAAAATCAATGAGCAATAGAAGAGGAGACTGGGTTGTGGATGGCTAATACATTGTGAAGCAGCATTTTTAAGGTGGTGAGTGTTCAACTTTTTCCTAAATTGGTGCAGCACTGGGTTGGTCCTGATTGTATTGTATTGTAAAGGCATTTGTAAAGCGCTTACTACCCCTGATGAGGCGCCAACATGCTTTTTCGGCGAGTAGCACGCTACTCCGGAACCCATAGAGGATTAGTGTTGAATTAGTATAGTGAAAGATGCAAGTAAATTTTAAGTGGTGGATATGTTAGCCAGTTTTTTGGATTCGGAAGTATAGCAGAAGAATAGAAGAGGAATGAAGGTTTGTATTTATATGCCGCTTCTAACCCCTGATGGGGTGTTGAAGCGCTTTTTTTGGTGAGTAGCAGGTTACTCGAGAACCCCATAAAGGATTAGTGGTGAATTAGTATGGTGAAATATGAAAGTCATTTGAGTGGTGGATATTAGTCAGTTATTTGGAGTGATAACGATAGCGGAGGGATAGAGGGGAAAGAAAGGTATGCATTCATATAGCGCCTTCAACACCCATTCATATAGCTGATGGGGTGTTGAAGCGCTTTTCTGGTGAGTAGCAGGCTACTCCGGAACCCATAAACGATTAGTGTTGAAAATCAGTTTCGTGGAATATGAAATCATTTAAGTTTTGGATATGTTAGTCAGTTATTTGGATTGAGAAGGGTTGGGGAGGGTTAAAAAAGGTATAAGGTTTGCATTTATATAGCACTTGTAACCCTGATGAGGTGTTGAAATGCTTTGTTGGTGAGTAGCACGCTACTCTGGAACCCATAATGGATTAGTGGTGAATTAGTATAGTGGAATATGGAATTAGAGAAGTGAACATGCTACTCTGTTTTTTTTATTGAAAAGGATAGTGGAGGGATAGAAGAGTGAAGGATTTCTTTTTTTAGGTCATAGCAGTAGGAGGATGCTTTTGGATGAGTAAAAAGGGGTTTTTGAGGATAAGAGTCAGAGGGAAGAGTTTAGAAAGGTTTGTTTGCGGGAACGGTATAGTAAAAGAGGTGTCAGATGATGCAAGGAGGGGTAGAGTAGGAGAGAGTCAAGAAAGGGTTATTTTGGGAAACATAGTAGTGGTATGGGGGTTGGGATAAACGAGAGAGTGGGTGTAGAGGATATAATGATAGATGTATAGGGTGAGAGATAGGGTAGTGAATTGGAAAGAGTAGTAGAAAGAAGTTTGAGATGAGTCAGAAAGATATATTGAGAGAAGTATAGGTTGAGAAATAGGGTAGTGCATTTGAAATGCCAAATTATAAGAAAGTGATAAATATATAGATCCATAAGTACGTTGAAAGTATATGATGCATAAAGGAGGTAAGTATATGCAGATTAAAGAAATTGATAGAGGTAGTAGATGAGAAATAGGATAGTGCATTGGATATGCTTTTTCAGGAGAAAAGGGATGAATACAGAGATGTTGGTCCAGATCCGGGGTTCACAATGGAAAAGGCCTGCTGTCTTAGTTTTCTTTATTACACGTCTTAGTCTGCCGTCTGATGGTGTTCTGGCTGTGGGTTTGCCGAGAGTCACCAGAAAAGGTGAGCATGTTTGGAAGATAAGTGAGGATGCTGGTTTGTGATGGTTTTGTAAATAATGCAACTGATTTTGAAAATGTACCAGCTGGTAATGGGAACCAGTGGGGATTCATAAAGATGGGGTGCTGTGATCATATTTTTTCAGGCCCTAGATGAGACATGCTGCGTTGTGTAGGAAACCTCTAAGGGGTGCCAGTGTGGAGTCGTGGGCGGCATGTAGGAACCATCCACATGTGAGTGTAAAAGGGCTTGTACAGTAGTTCTCAAGTCACTTTCTGGAAGGAATGGTTGACCTTATTTAGAATAGATAACTGGTAACAAGCAGTCTGTTTTTTGGCATTGTGTTCCTGTAAGTTGAGGTTGGTGTCCAAGGTTTAAACAAAGTGACTTGGCATTCAGAGAGGGTTGGGAATTCAAAGCCATCAAGGTTCATGCCATTGAGCAAGATATGCACAATGTGTTGTTCTTGGTAAATAACAGGAATTCTGCCTTGGTTGGTTTAGTTTTCAGGTAGGTGATGGTCATCCAGGTATGGGTGATGTGCAAGCAGTTTTTGAGGGACATCTGTCTAAGCAGAGATTTTCAAATAGAGTTCTGCACAATATTGATGCTGTTATGTGGGAGTAGAGCAGCAAATGGTTCCATGGAAAGGTTGAAGATGGTGGGAGACATCTTATAAATTGGTATTAGCACAATGGGAGTTGCTTGAAAAAGAGAAGATGGCGGGAGACAGTATGAAACCCTGAGGAAAAACACAAATAATAGGGATCGTTTGTGCCCAAACTGGTGTATGTGGGGAAGTTAGGAGGGGAACCAGTGAAGGACAATGCCAGTGAATCCAATTTGAGCCTAAAGGGTGTGTATGCAACTGGGATGATCAAGTGAGTCAAATGCAGCTGAGAGTTCCAGCAATATAAAGAGGCAGAGGTCATCTGTGGTCAAGAGGACATCATCTATGATGTGTAAGGTAGCGGTCAGTACAGCAACATGATCTGGTGGCAGACTGGTAGTAGCGCAGGAGATGTTAGCATTAATGTAATTTTAGAATTCAACATAGATTGCTTTTTCAATGATCCTGACAATGACTGGTAGGTGAGTGATGAGCCCTAGTTAACCAGATAATCATGATCATTTTTTTTTTTAAATGGGAGGATATGTCTTTTCCTGAGAGCTTCCGGGAAGATGTCTCAACTGAACGAGGCATTCACAGTGGTATGTAATGCCTTATCTAGCTTTTAATTACTGTAATAGAAGTTGATGTATTCAAGAACCTTTGTGCTATCCATCCTCCAAGCCTTTCACAGGATAACAAATGAGCTGAGCATGCTTGAATTTAAACCTGTGATAGCAGTTTGCAACCAGATGTTTGCAGTGAATGATCAACATTCTGAGCCAACATACCAATTCACTGGTTCGAATCACTGAATGTGCTGGAATCAGGCTTGATTTTTATGAACTAATTCAGGCCATAGGTTATATATTATGTTACATGATATTTGTACCACCTGGCATTCGTTAATTACTTGACCTAGTGTTCCTTTGTGCAGACATTAACCTCCAGTTATGATACATCCATGAGGTTCTGAACTGGTGTGTGCTGTTCCACAGCCATATTGGTGTGTTGTTTGAAAGGTGTGGGTTATCCTCACTAAAGTGTTCTGTAAAGGAGACATGGGTCTTCCAGCCTAAGAGTTGTGATTGTTGACAATGCAGTATGTTTTCAGCGTGGTGGTTTTTCAGTGGGGTCTAGAGTCTTGATGCTCTCTGCCTAACCCATGTGAGTTGTGAACGTGATGTGACATTGGAAGAATGAGTCTTGTAACCTTAGACATAGACAGTAGCAAGTCAGAGTTTTTTTGCCGTTATTGCAGATTTCTCAACAGATATGTATTGTTCCTAATAGACTATAATGGACACAATGCCAACCTGGGTTCTTGTTTCCCTATCTCACCATAGTTCCTCATTCCTTTTCTTGCACTTTTCCTGCAGTTTTGGGGTGCAATCTGTGTAGAATAAGTGTAAACTTTATTGATTAGTTAATTAAAACCATTACAATACATAAGATCCGCATTGGCAATGGTCAAGGACAGATGTTGCCTAGGTATGTTTACAAATTATGCGCATATTGCCAGGACCCAGGGCACCAAATGTGAAAAACAAATGCTGGAAACTTCCCAGCAGGATTTCGACCCCAGGGCCAGGCATACTAGTTTGATTGTCTTCTCTGATGATCTATTGAAGGGCAATAACATAGCAGGTTTAACCATCATTCGTTATGAACAGAACAAAGCCTGCAAGCTCTTTTGCCTCTGTGAGTGGCCCAGGAGGGGTTAAAATCTTGAATTGGCAGAGCTAGTGATCGCATATAAAAGATCTGTCGATGAGTTTCTGCATTTATAGCTCCCAGTAAGTATGGATGTGGAGTCTCGACAAGGTAGGAAGCGTTTAGCGCCTGTGCCATTAATGAATTGTTGAGGGTCAACAAATCTTGGTCCCTCGAGGCCGCCTTTAGTTGCCGATTCATAACTTTTTTGGTAAATGAGACGTTTCCTACCTGGAGGATGGAGTCTTCCATCCTGAATATCTTCAATGCAATTTTTACTCGGGCATACCGAGGATTGCCTGGGGTTTAAAAAATGCGTTTTAAGTGACTTTTTATTGATTGTGGGTCATCCATCTTGACCCTAATGTAATACTTCAGCATGGCCGCTTGGCAGTCTAGAGTCTGAGACACCAAACTCAGTACCAGCCTTAGCCTTGTGCGGTGAACAAAGCGTAGTTGTTGAAAGATTTTCTTGTATGCCCTATAGTGGGATTGTTCCAAGGCCACATCTTAGGTTGCTGGATATGCGAAATGGCCATATTGCACGGCAGGGAGAAATGTTGCTTTCATTACCCTTAATATTGGGCCTGCAGATGCACTCCTTTATTGTCGATCTAATTGCCCACTCCCATTTGTGTTTGCAGCGCCCTTTTTTATTACATTTATCCGTGCCACTGTGGTACTATTTTCAGTAAACCACACACTGAAGTAGTAATACTTCCTAATTGTGCTGATGCACTGGTTTTCAAGACGCCAGGAGATGTCTTTTTCTTTCCTGCACCTTCTGAATATCACTCTCCATGGTTTCGTCGTATATATCTTGGGCATATGCTCAGTTGCAAGAGTCCTAATGTACTGATGACCCCATATCCCCTTTTCCTCTGTCCCACCAGAGCCATCTCAGAGTTCTGTTTACCCACAGCCACCTCCGAAGTTTTGTTTATCTATAACATAATGTCATCAGGATTCACTCCACTCCTTGCTACACTACCACTGGCCTCATTGTGAGTACACACTGGCGTCAGAAAGAAAAAAACAAATAAATATTTATGCATAGTATTGAGTTGGTGCTGGTGTCCAATTCAAAGTTTTCCACAATACAAGTGGAAGCAAGTTATAGACATGATCTTTGTAACCAGTTTTTCTTTCTAGTATCCGCATTATGACTGTTTTGTCCTTAAATTATGCCCACAAAAAACCTGGACTGAACTATGGTACTCAAATTGAGGCCATGTATTGTATTGTATTGTATTGTATTTATATGTTTATGTCATTTGATCTTGCTCTTGGTATTCTCTAAAAACTTGAAAAGAACGTATACCAGATAAAGATGCAACTTCTATATGCAAGCAGTTCATCACAAGAAAAATACTTACGTGCTTTCATTTAGTTGTATACCGTGTCCTTTCTTGGTCATCTGTTAAATAATATCACAATACATCTCAAATTCCAAGCAAACGTCATCAAAAGAGCATTCTGGTGTGCTTGTGCTTGGCAATTACTATCGATGCAGGACAGGGTAAAGAGAACTATTTTTTCTATTCTTGATGGGCTCTTTAAAATAGTGCAGACTGTCTTTCGTATTTCCATGCGCAGACATATTTTACTTATGCTGTCAATCTGAATTTAAAAGTGGTCCTTGCGCTGAGCTGCCTCTAGTCATAATGACGCTCTTTCTCTCTTATGTTTTTCTACTTTCTAAAGTATAATTCCAAGAAATCATTAATCTTTTACTACAGACTCCAACTACAATTTCACAAAATGTTTTTTCCATAAACACAGCCAAAAATAACGTCTTACTCACATAATTATAAACAGAATGTTCTTTATCACAACACTGCCGTATCACCCACAGTAAATTATCATCTACTTCAAAATGAAAGTAAGAAAAGCATGTGGTATTAATTAGGGCGGTTAAAAAGAAAGAAAACTAAATAAGGCAAACGGAATTGGTGCAGTTGCTTTGTTGTTAGACCATTGTTACTCCTGTGAATTTAATTATGGATGGACAACTATAGTATACTTCTTTCATAACAACCAAATGCATTGCTTCAGATCTGTCTATCTATCTATCTATCTATCTATCCATCTATCTATCTATCTATCTATCTATCTATCTATCTATCTATCTATCTATCTATCTATCTATCTATCTATCTATCTATCTATCTATCTATCTATCTATCTATCTGTCTGTCTGTCTGTCTGTCTGTCTGTCTGTCTGTCTGTCTGTCTGTCTGTCTGTCTGTCTGTCTGTCTGTCTGTCTGTCTGTCTGTCTATCTATCTATCTATCAAATTATCTATCTATCTAAATTTAAGAGAAGGAGACACCTTCAACTCTTTGCTGTAGTTGCAAATGTGGGAGCTGGAACCACTTGCTCAATTACACAGAGCCCTGCATTGAGTGCCCTCTGCTGACCTGAGCAAAGTCTAGGTCCTCCGACACAATTCTTCAAGGCTTCTCGACTGCTCATCCCAGCACTGTGATTCACCCACCCTCCGTATGGCTATGGTTTCCTTATTTCCACACCCTTCACCCTCCCACACCACACCCTGCATTATCTCAATTTGCCTCTTATTTGAGACAAAGGACACCACAATATTTTCTTATTCCAAATAATCAACCCACAAGATATTCTGTTGCAGGAAATTATGAAAAGAGGATGGCTAACTTTACCTGCCTTAATAAAAGATATTTTCCCTGATTTCACCTAACTTAGGGGTCGATTAGGATCGCGGATTTTCCGCATCCTCCGGGCCGGCGGTAGCCACTGCCGGCCCGGATGATGCGGAAAATCCGCTGCGGACCCACCAAAGACCCACCACCAAATTAGGATGGCTGGTGGGTCTTGGTTTCAGTCCGCCCCTTTTCCGCCGCGGTCGGCTTACAACCACGGCGAAAAAGCTCTAATATGGTGGCGGGGTCTCTCAGACACCGCCAAAAATATTAGGATGGCTTCCCAGACATGCTTTTCCGCAGCGGGTTCTCTGCCGTGCAAAAGCATACGGATCTTCACTTCGGGGGCCTGTTGCAGGCCCCCTGGGTGAAGGGAGGTGGGGGGTGCAGATGGGGGGTACCTATGGTACCCCCTGCATTTCCATGCAGAAAGTGGCAGGCACTGCGCGGTGCCTGCCGCTTTGTGCATGTAAATGCAATGCATGCGTTTTTAACATTGCGACGGGTGCAGCTTGAAGCTGCACCCGCCGCAATGTTAAAAATAGAGGATGTGACCGCCAGGGTGGCGGTCACATCCTAATTGCACAGGAGGGAACGCCGCAGCACATGCGGACGTTCCCTCCTACTCAGGGCTCGCGGACGGACTTCGTAATGTGCCCCTAAATAAAATAAAATATATAATAATAAAAATGTTGCCACGCCCCTGGCCCTACATTGGTACGATTCTGGTGGTTATTTTATTTCAATGGGCAAAGGAGCCTTGAATTGTGTCAATCTAGTTCCTTTATTTCATTGGTTATGATCTCTAGGTAACCTTCACTTTAGTCTACATACAATGGTTCCTAAGTTCCACTTTGGACTCTCAAGCTAAACTCATAGAGTACATCCTTTCAGAAGGGATATGGGAATCACTAGGTAACACTAAGGCATAACATGTGACTGACACAATGTTGCAGCAGTGGCGCCTATAAGGCAGAGGTGTTTCAGGAGTTACTGTTAAGAGTCAAGAAAAAACGAATGAAGGGCCAAACTTAAACGCTCATAAGGCTTACTCTTTCCTCTCTCACCATTGCTCCATTCTTACAACATTTTATGGTCAAAAACCAATTGCTTGAAAATAAATGAACTAATATATTAACTAATGCCCAGATAAACATTTAAAACACATATGCAGGGGAAGTGAGAACAAAAGGTATTACCATTTCCAATGAATGGCAACAGGGGCAAATCATGCCATCACTGTAAACAAGAAAACGCAAAAATAAAAAGAGTCATGAAGTGGACACTGTCTCATGTTGTCCAATGTTTGATCTGTTTCCCTCTCTGACCAATCTCAAATGGAATGCTGGAACAAGAAAGATCCCTTACATGGCACTGAAGAGCACAAGCCCCTACCTCAAACTCATAATAGCAATCTTTAGATGTCTGAATCATGCCTCAGCACACACCATGATCGTCCATGGATACTGGAGCTATTTTTGAAACACTGATTAAGAACCAGAGAGGAGCTTTATGGTCTGGAGACACACAACTAGTTGCATCTTCCATAGTGAGCAAGACTGCCAGCTCGCTGGAGTAAGGAGGATAGACGGTGGGGGCAAACATTCTGCTAATAATGGTGAGGAAGGCCTTGGTTCCTGTCTCTGGTGGGGGAGTTACCTACTGGCCTCTCTCGCTTTTTTATATTGTTCTGCCAGTGCCCTGCAACCCTTTGAAGGTTAGGGATTTCCCCCTGCCCGTTCATGGCCCATTGTGTGACAAAAGGCCAAGCTCAAACATGTGGATAGGTAGTTAAGTGGGATAACCTCAATTTCTTGTGTACCCTTCTATTGAGTCTCCCCTGAAAGAAATCTTCAAGCTTCACTCCAACTTCTTAATAGCATCTAGTGACAAAGACCATTCTGAATGGAATAAGGAAAATGGGAAGAAATGCCCAGAACTGGTCTCAGATTTGTCTGTTGGACAACATAATTACTGCCTGGAACTTTAGTATAAAGATGGGGTAGAAACTTCCAGATGGGAAGCTAAGTTTTCTCTACTGTAATACGCAGTGGTGATTGAGGAACAATTCTGTGCTTCAAGTGTGGGATATCCCCAGCCAACTCCCCTTGCAAGGCTCAGAAAGAACCAGAACATGGAGAAATGTGACAGCCTGCCAGGGGATAACTGCCTTGGAGCCTGCTTTGAAGGGGGAACTGATACATTGCTGAGGAGATGCATTGGATGTGCCCTTGCAAAAGTTACTGCCCACAAAAGGATGACTGTGAAGTAACTGATGAGGGCTGAACTGTGATGCCTGCTGTTGCCAAGGGAGTACCTGCACCCCTCACAACTATAGGTAATGTCTGGGCACCTTGAGCACACCTACAGAGTGTGCTGTTCTGTGGAAGTGCCTGACATTGAGGGTCTTTCCTGAAAAACCGTTAAGCACTTAGTAGGCAATCTCACTACCAGAAGTTACACCAAGAACTAAGAGGCCTCCAGGGGGGTGTAGGGAAGACCACTTTCCTGGGCTTAAGAATGAACTGACTCTCAGAGACACATCTCTTGAGATTTCCCTTTGGAGGGAACAATGCCAATGACTATCATCATGTAAGACCTGCCCATAGGGAGAATATGTACTGTACACAGTTACTAAATTACCACTGGTATATCTCGTTTGATGCCCTCTGATGATTAAGTAAAGTGAATGCATTGTGTTTTAGTATTAAAATATTTTTCTTTTACAAACCAATGTACTGGCTAGACAGCAATACAGCATTTAGCAGATATTTTATTTAGAGGTGAGTCTCTAACATCAGATCATCTCACTATGTAGGGCTGTTTGATGTCCATAGTCTCAAGATCAAGTCCTAAAGAGGTGTACTTGGGGCACAGTTTTGGGTTCAATAGAAATGTTAGGCTCCTGGATACCAGTGGTAAAAGTCTCTAGATGTCACAATTTGAGCACACTAACCCCAGATTGCCATATGGCTCCTGAAAACGTTCACACAGGAAGGTGATGTCCCTTAAGGTCCACCTCAGAGATCACCATTGTTTGCTATGCCATACCTTTTTCTGCTCAGTATCTCTTTGTACAGCCACGGAGATGCCATTTGCACAGGAGTTGCATCTAACCCATCCAAGGAACCAACAATACACCTCCCTTACTACTCTATTGAAAGCACAAGCTAGTGTGTTCTGACATTGGATGACCCCTAACAGACCTTATCCCCTCTCTCTCTGGCTAGGGTCTTAGCAATCATAGGCAAATACCTGAACTAGGATAGGCTCCACACTATCTGCAAATAATGACGCTGTTATTAGCAGAGGCACATTGAGTACTGCACATTCCTTTTCTGCTACGGAGAAAACTGTGGTCATTCCTAATCTGACACTTACAAATCTTTATTCAGAAGAATGTCTCTTGACAGAAAGAACTTTAATAACCCTAACAAACATACAGATTTTTTTGAAGTTATAAGTTCAGGGTACTTCCACATTCAGTGCAAAAAGAGTGATTTTTTTAAAAAGAAGACACGATTGTCCTCCCAAATCTATTTTAGAGTACTTTTAACCAAAAGAGTCAGCTAAAGAGTTGAACGGGGAAGTTGTTTTGTGGCAACAAGTACTGCCTCTGAATACATTTGCCATGGGAGCAGAGCTCAATCTATCCCAGGTATTATTTCCAGTTAGGGTCGAAAATTCTGCTGAGAGTACTGTTATAAATCTTTCTTTGGACACATCATTTTGTGTGGGTATATTGTACAATAATGCATTTCAGTTGCGTAACAAAAAACATAATTCTACACTAAAAAACAACTAAAAAAACTTGAACATACATAATATTATGTAGAGAAGACTTCTGGCTACAAAACCCGTTCGATGAAAGGGTAGCCTTTCAACAGAGCAGCAAAGCCATTTCAGTATACAGGCAATTTAGGACATTGCTAAAAACAGTGCATCAGAAGGGCAGACTAATTACCATAGCTAGCAAGTGGTCACCTTAATTGCGATACCACGAGCCAGTCCTGGTTTTTTATATAACATTTTGCATTCTAAGGTTTGTAGTTCAATGGCCTGACCTGATGACTTAGGAATTGGGGAAACAGGTTTGAGTCTCCGCGTGGGCTCAACATCCTGTGATTCTAGGTAAATCACTTAATCTCCCTGTTCCTAAAAAAGTGAAAGTGTCCCTGGTACTGGTAACTGGAGTTCATGTAAAACGCTCCAATACCTTCGGGTCGAGTTTGCGCCATATAAAAAACTTCAAGTGCTTCTCAACCCCTCCACTGCGCCCGCGATTTTGCGGAAGTGCGGCACTTCCGCAAAATGGGCGGGGCCGCGTCGGCCATTGGCCAACGGCAGCACCAGCGAGGTAGCGTTGCCGCAATTTTATTGATTTGCTAACCCCTAAAAGCAAAATTCTTCCAGCAACTAAAGGGAAAGAGCAAACAAACTTCGCTACTTGCTTTCCGTACGAAGACGCCAACCCATAATAAAAGGGGCTGATCAAGAGTTTGCCTAAAGCTGGGATTTGTTTAATTTGTATAACTAAATAGGAAGGAAGAGCCTAATATGTTAATGAAATAGTTGTAAACACTGCATTTACAAAGAGAAGCCGTTAGGGCCTAATTAGGAATAAACTGGTAAGGCCAAATTAGGAGTGCCCTAGTAAATTGAAATCCTTGATTGAGCACCAGTTTGGGCTGAACTCTAATTCTGATGCCTATTTTAACCAGTATTTATCGTTGAGAAAAAGTCCACATCTCAATTAAATTTTTTAATGTGAAACCTGCCAAATTTAAGCACATTAAAAATGCCCAGAAATTCTTTGGCAATTAAATCTAGGTGCAGCAGAGAACAAAAGCGGCATGTTATGCCAAATTTTCAGAGCAAAACTCAGGTGATAATTATTTCACCCTATACATTCAAAACACCTTGATGCCGGATTTTATTGAATACTTTAATCACAGTATTCGGCCCTGAAAACCTCACAACCAGGCCCTTCAACAATCAATAACAGCTGGATACATTCCAATTCCTGTGCAAATAGGAGTAGGCAGAGATATTGGATTTCTGAGTTGAGTGATAATTATCCTACTCCTTTTGGGTTCCCTTGACAGATTTTGGCAGTAAAACCTGCTGAGATTTATTGGAGGGAAAGCTTTTAAAGAAGAGGCAAAACGTTGAGAATTGGTAGTTTAAATATCGATTGTGTATGTTATATATTATTTCCAAAGTTGAAAACTCAGAATGGAATGTATTTACCACACCTGATAAATACTGCACCCTGAAGTAATGGTATTTACCAGGTTTTGGTAAGTCCTGTCCCTATTCCACTCAACTTGGAATCAAGGGCTAATTAGGCAAAAATACTCCATTGTGTGTCATAAGATTGTGTAGTATCATCACATTATGTTCATTTGCAAAAATCTCATTTTTGTTGCTTTATGTTTCAAGTATTTATAGCAGATACTGTGGAATTTTAGTTCGTGTACTGAACATCATCTACGCCATCTTGCCGACTCACGTATGAACATACACGACAGCCATTTTAGGTACCATGGTCTCCCTGTTCACGATCGCCCGTCAGCACACTTCCCTGAACCTTGCAAGCCTTCCCCGCGCACCCTGGCTGCCCCCGCACTCACATGCACAAGTCATGAACCCTCCCCTCCCATGACTCTGTCTCAGGGAATCACACCCCGCGCCTGACCAACACCTCCTTTCCGTCCATGAATACCCCTCCTTTGATGACCCCTTCCTCTGAGCCCGACTGCCTGTACGAACCGCTGGTCATCCCTTAGCCCGAGGATACAGTTTATTGCCCACTACTGTATGCACTCGCCTTTCTTGAAAGAAGCCACTATTGATCATGACCTCCCCACCCCCTGAGATTCGATCAGGCGCACACATTCCAAAGGAATCGGCAGAACACTCAGCTGCGTGATAGCCCCCTCCCAATCATATGAGGGGAAAGGGCCTCTACTGTTGTCATGTGTTGGAATGGGCCGGAACTGGGGGGTGCCGGGGATGTCGTTCTTATACTTCACAATGTCTTTGTTGTAATAAAGAGCGTCCACATGTCGATGACGATCGGGCGCTGGAAGCGGAAGACGAGAAACGGTTCGTGCGGTCCGGCTAAGGTCGTGACACACGACAAATTGCGAAATTGATTGATTGATTGTTTGAAAATACTAGTATTACTCGTCTTATTGTTTCTGAGAGATTCTCTATTTGCAAACAAGCACAGAGTCGCCATACTCTGTTTAGTCTTTGCAGATAGTGAAGGATAGGTAACGCGGACTTTTGTCCCCCATTGTAATCTGCCGTGCCTATTTTTCTCCCCATTGATTGATTGTTTGAATCGGGCATTGAATTGCTCGAAGTTGGTTCTCTTAAGGATCTTCTCTGCCTACAAACGGGGAAGAATAGGAATATTCTCTCTCCCTTTGCAGATAGTGAAGGGTAGGCAACGCAAGCCTTTAACCCGTCGTGCCTATTTCATTCCTCATTGATTGATTGTTTATCCAAACATTGACTGTTCGAATTGGTTCCTTCTGGAGGTATTCTCTGTTTGCAAACAGCGTAGAATAGAATATTCTGTCCAGTTTTTGCAAGTAGTGAAAAGATAGGTAGTGCAGGCTTTTGCCCCCTATTGTAACCCGTCATGCCTATCTTCTCCCCATTGGTTAGTAGTTGGGTCAACCCGGACCGCTTATTAGAGATGAACCATCCAGCTCCACTGGAAGGCACCCCTAATAAGGACATGTTTACTAAGCAAGGACTAGTCGCTATAGCTTATAGTAAGTTATGGCATAAATATACAAAAAAGGATCCTGAAAGTCAGTGGCCACTGATAGGTTCTTTTGATGAAAATAAAATAAAAACACTAGAAGCAGCTGTAAAAATAAATAAGGCAACGCCCACTATGCTCGATAGTATTGGCATGTGGCGCAAAGAAGCAGAACAGCGAAGGAAAAGAGAAGAAGCAAAAATAGTGAAAGAGTTACGAAAAGCAGCCCATCTGGCCGCAAAAGAACTAGATGAAGAAATAAGAAGAAAAGAGGAAGGTAAACAAACACAAGAATCAGGACTGGCAGGCCAATGCCCTGTCAGGACCCCCCCTACGCTCTACCCGGAGATGCCCTCCAAACAGCGGGCAAATGACAAGTTACTGCTCGGTCCTCCAATTATCTACATGCCCCCTCCTTATGCTCCCTGCCAGCCTCTAGCACAACACTCACCAGCTCAAAGTGCAGGCGTGGGTGACCCTAGCGCTAGTGCCCCGGCTCTTGCGGCCTTCGCACCAGCCGCATTGGTAACAACAGCAGATGAACATGAGACTAGCAGGCAGCTAACAGCCAGGCCAAATAGGTTGAGCAAAGATGAGCGGGATGGAATCGACCAGATAGCAAAGACCCTGGTAGAACGGAAGGAGAGCGAAGAATATACGATGAATATGCACAATTCACATGCCGGTAGTCACAGACGGCATTTCATTTTACGGTTCAGCTACCACACCCTGAACGCCTATGAGGATAGGTACCAGAATAAGGGTCCTGCTAAACTGACGGCTCTATATAGAAGGGTCGATGTTGGAGATGGGACTGAGAGCGATGTGACGGACCTCTTCATGCAAACGCTTGAGGTTTTCCGCCACCTCGCGGAACAGAAACCAGAGGTCAAGATCAAAGTCCCTGAGACGATTGAACCCCCATTAGAAGCAGCCAACACTATGATGCCTATCAGAGAAGCCGCCCCCTACCGGGTTCCCCCAAGAGGTCAGGGAACAAACGATGATATCAACCACGCAGATGCAAAAAGGAGGGTTGTGTACAACTGGGTTTACCAACCATGGGATCGGCAAGATATTTTAACTTTTAGGCAAACCCTGCCCGATTTAAGAAAGAACCCTACAGCATTTTATACCGAACTAGGCACAGCCTTGGGCTCAACCATAATGACTCTGTCGGACATCGATTTGTTTTTCGGGTTGTGTCTGCCGGCCGATGTGTGGAAGCAAATCCGGAAAGCCGACCACACAGACCTGTTCGGACACACCTGGAAACAACTCGATGAACTAGATAGGCAGCGAGAGCCCGGAAAGAAACCTGTAAAAGACATACTGGAACTCCCTGACAAAATAGTGCAGAAGCTAAAGACGTTGATCCCAGAGAAGAAGGTAGACTGGTCGGTAGTCACGGCTTGCCGTCAGAAACCCCAGGAAGACGTATCAGAATATTTCTCCCGATTTGAAACGGTGTTCTCCGACTACAGTGGCCAAGACATGACCACCGCAACCGGACAACACCTATTCGTGCAAAACTACGTAAAAGGGCTATCGCAAGAGGTCTCCCAAAAGTTACAGACGAGTGAGAGTAGTTGGGGAGCCTCCAAACCTGCAGCTATCCTTCAGATGGCTCAGTATTACGAACACCAAAAGAACGAGAACGAGAGGGCAACTGAGAGAAAGAAAAAGGACTTAAAGGAACGAGTGATGATTGCTAAATTGCAGGGAGTGACTACAGGAAGGGAACGGTATAGGGGAAACTACCAGTCGAATGCCCCTAGGAATTCGCCCCCTAGAGACCGCAACCCCACACCTGGCGCTCCACGAACCGACCTCGATGAGAACCAGTGTGCATTTTGCAAAGAATTTGGACATTGGAAGTCTCAATGCCCGGCCCTTCGGGAAATGATTAAAAATAAAGAGACAAGGGACATGACAAATGGCCCAAAAACTGGAGGGCAGGGGCGAGGGCAGACCTACGACACCACCAATGATAGACCTGGCAGACCAAACACATTTGACCGACCCCGACAAAATCAGTGCCAACAGTCCGACTGCAACAATGCTCACGACTCTGCATAGGACTGCCAGGGGCAAGGGAGGGATCCAGTCGAGCTCTGTGTTGACCAGCAAGGTCCTTACGTCACTGCTAAGGTCCTGGGTACAAAGTCTCCATTCTTGGTAGACACTGGAGCGACACGTAGTGTATTATCAAAGCGACTGATTCCAAGGGCACCCTTGTCTGGCTCACACATTACATCGATAGGTTTCGATGGAACGCCCTCCACTAATCCCCTGTCTGTACCTATCTCCTTTGACCTAGGAAACAATCCCACTGACACAACATTTCAGCTCTCCTCCAACTCCCCTGATGCCATTATGGGTATTGATTTACTGAAACATTTCCGAGCTACTATTAGGTGTTCCCCGGATGGAGTCCGAGTCATCCTGTACGACAACCCGAGCATGTCCAGACCCTACCCTGCACGACATATGTATACCATAACAGATGCTGACCTATCCTTGCTCGATACCCTACCCCTGTACCTATGGGCCAGAAACGACTCGGATGTAGGACAAATGATGATCGATCCTGTACACATAACTGTTCGACCAAATGCAATACTCCCGAAACTCCCACAGTACCGGATATCGCCCGAAGGCGAGAAGGCATTGGTAGCGATTATTCAGTCCTTGGTAGATGCAGGAGTGGTAGAGGAAGTGGTTAGTAATGTCTGCAATAGCCCTATCCTACCCATTGTTAAGAAGCAAGGTGAGGGAGATGAGAAAGCATACCGCTTCATCACAGTACCCCGTAGTCTCAGACATCGCCACCATTCTGACTCTCATCCCGTCCACTGCCACCACCTTCACCGTTATTGATCTTAAAAATGCATTTTTCTCTATCCCCATCCATCCAGACAGCCGTTATCTCTTCGGCTTCACTTTAAAAAACCGTTCATACCGATTTTGTAGAGCTCCCCAGGGCTACACTGAAAGTCCCAGCATTTACAGCCAGGCCCTCAAAAGACAGCTGGACGCCGTCCAGCTACCAGATGGAGTGGTGTTGATCCAATATGTCGATGATATCCTTTTGGCAGCCGACACCACTCCACTTGCAATCACAGCCACTATCCAACTCTTGCACTTTCTTGCGGAGAATGGCCACAAAGTCTCCAAAAAGAAACTGCAGTTCTGCCAGCCCCAAGTGACATACCTAGGCCATCTCCTGTCCAAAGAAGGGAGGAAACTTACGCCCGACCGAATCCAAACCATCCTAGACACCCCCATTCCAAAAACACAGAAGCAAGTCCGTTCATTAGTGGGCCTTACCTCTTTCTGCCGACAATGGTTACCAAATTTCAGCTTCATTATAAAACCCCTACTTTCCCTGTTGGCCAAAGATGTTCCGTTCCCACTCCCTTGGACTCCCGAATGCCAAGCATCCTTTAAGGAGTTGCGGGATGCCCTTTGCTCGGCACCCGTTCTAGGAACACCAGATTACTCCAAGCCCTACTCCCTTTTCACTCACGAAAGGGAGGGATGCGCATTGTCTGTTCTAACTCAGCCCATCGGCGCCAAACAGCGCCCTTGTGCCTACTTCTCTGCCACTCTTGATCCAGTCGCCAGAGCTCTACCTGCCTGCCTTCGAGCAGTAGCCGCTGCTGCTGTCTCTATCCGCCAGAGTGAGGGAATTGTACTTTCGAACTCTCTCACGGTATTAGTACCCCATGCAGTTGACACCCTTTTGAACCAGACTAAGACTCAACACCTGACTAGCGCACGACTAACAGGGTACGAATTGACTCTACTTGCACCCCACATCACTCTGAAGAGATGCACGACATTGAATCCTGCTACACTGTTACCCTTGCCCGAAAATGACCCCGATGTGCCCCCTATACACGACTGTGTGACCCTCACGGACGAACAGACTAGGAGTAGAATTGACCTCCGAGACATTGCTTTTACAGATCCTGATGGAGAACTATGGGTAGATGGCTCTTGTATCAAACTCCCAGACGGCACCACTTCCGCGGCCTATGCGGTGACTACAGCTCGAACAGTAGTTGAAACAGCTCGCATCACACAACGGTCCGCACAGGCGGCCGAACTAATTGCCCTCACACGAGCATGTATCATAGCAGCAGGAACCACGGCGAACATTTACACGGACAGCCAGTATGCCTTCGGGGTGGTTCATCATTTTGGGCTCCTGTGGAGGGAAAGGGGATTCCTGACGTCCCACGGTACGCCCATCCTTCACGGAGATCTAGTCTCCGCCCTGATTGAAGCAGTTCTTCTCCCCAAACGATTAGCAGTGATCAAATGCCAGGCACACAAGAAGGTGATAGATTTAGTTGGACAGGGAAACGCACTAGCCGACATCACTGCCCGAACCACAGCTGAAAATAGGACAACGACACGCATGTATGTGACCAGGTCACAAGCAGAAAAATGGACTGACGCTAGGGAAACAATTAGGGACATCCAGTCGGCTAGCACACCTCTCGAACTGACTGAATGGGCACGGGTGGGTCTAAGGGACGATGAAGGCTGCTGGCGGACAAAAGACACGAACAAATGGTTGCTGCCCGACTCATACTTGATCCCCATACTGACAATGGCACACTCCCCTGCACACATAGGTTCTGCCCCCATGATTGAACTCATTTCCAAAGTCTGGCACAACAACAAGATCCCCGACTCAGCCAAACGCCTGGTCCAGCAGTGCCTTATTTGCCTACAACACAACCCCGGGAAAGGAACTGTAGTACCCCGGGGAGGGTTTGGGATCCCCGACCACCCCTTTGAGGTCCTCCAGATGGATTACATCCAACTGGAGAGGTGCCAAGGCTTGAAGTACGTATTAGTCATTGTATGTGCCTTCAGCAAATGGGTGGAAGCCTATCCGACCCGTGATAACACTGCCATGACTACTGCCAAAGTACTACTGAAAGAGTTTTTCCCTCGCTACGGCCTTTCTCGAATTTTATGGAGCGACAATGGCCCCCACTTCATAGCTGAAGTTATCCAACTAATCCTGAAGGGGTTGGGGGTAAAACAGAGGTTCCATGCAGTCTTCCACCCCCAATCCGCTGGCCTGGTTGAACGACACAATGCTACACTGAAACTGAAACTGTCAAAAATAGTGGCCACCACAGGACTTAAGTGGCCAGATGCCCTTCCACTGGCATTACTATCGATGCGCTCCACTCCCACTAAGCACCACTTGACCCCCTACGAAGATGTATTTGGGCGACCAATGAACCTCTGGACTGCCCCTAAACCGACCTCCATTCACGACGTCCCCGACATCCTGCTGTCAGATTATTTATACAAATTAACTAAAACGTTGTCTGTCATTCATCAACAGGTGCAGCAGGCCATCCCCGATGCTTCCAGGGGTCCCGGTCACGATATCCAATCGGGAGAGTACGTCCTAGTCCGAAACTTTCAACGGGCAAAGAGCCTGGAACCCCAGTGGACGGGCCCCTGGCAAGTACTGATCAACACTCGGACGGCTCTTCGAGTGGAGGGGAAGAAGCACTGGCTGCACGCACACCACTGCAAGAAGGTTTCCTCGACCCTGGCCACGACAGGCAACGTCAGCACCCAAGAAGAGCTCCTGAACAAAGACCGACCATCACTGAACTGCTATCCTGATACCGAGGCACTTGAACTTGCAAAACACTCTGATCCCACTGTGCCATCCCGAGAAGGGTATTTCCTGCGTCGAAAGGAGGGAGCTTCGGCTAAGTAGGCCACTGACTAAGTTAAAAATCTCAGAACGGTGACCCAAAGCAACCAAGGGTTACCCGGAGAGAAGCTAAACAAAGTCTGTGGTTCTGCCCACTACCGAGCACCTTGAAGATGAAGATGATGGAAGCGCCAGATAAGAAGATGATGGAAGCGCCAGATAAGAAGACGTCGGAAGCAACAGGAAATACCCACTACAGGAACCCAAAGACTGATAATTTGCACAAATCAAAGACAATCGCTTTCTTCATTGTCTTCCTCTTTTGCCTCCTCCTCATGACTTCCTTCTGGATCTTGGAGGAAAGCACACCCGCTCACCAGATGTTGCCAACCACTGTCCAGCCAACCACCATGAAAGAGCACCACCTGATCACCCTTTCACCTCAGCTCCGAGAAAGGCGTAAGGAGTTCTGGAACAATTCCTTCGTACAACTGTTGCACCAGTACAACCTTGCTGCAAATGCCACGAACTGCTGGATCTGTGGGTTGCTCCCCCATGCTACCGGACACTCCATCCCCTTCATCCCTTCTCCTTTCTCAGTTCACGGCTCCTGCCTCGTCTGGTTGATCCTCATGCAGGAAAGCCACAAGGACAACGCCGCTTCCGGTCAAACAGTGTCACACTTCTACTATGGGTTCTGGCTGAACAAAACAGGAAAGACGTCTGCCCCCTTTTGCCCTGCAATTTCAGGTTCAACCTTCCTTACGAACATCCCTGCCAAAGAAAGGGTCGAAATGCAAGTGCTCCACAATCCAGCCAGACCCACCTTCTCCCACCTGCGGAAACAAACGGCTGCCACCCTGACCGTGGCCCTGTCTGTCATCAATGTCACAGGACTCGTATGTCTCGAAGGACAGGGGACGCAGCTGGTGGGTCACAGTTCTTGTCGCATCACCAAAACATTGGTCTCAGCTGACCCCCCCTCCTTTGTTGCTTCCCCGAATATGTACTTTGTTTGTGGCACCAAAGCTTACACTTGGCTCCCAAAAGGCTGGAGGGGTACGTGCTACATCGCCTTCATTCTTCCCCCCACGTATGTGGCTCCAGCCTACCATCACCGGCAAAAGCACGCCGGAGACATTGGACAAGCCGACTCCACCGGAGCACAGTTCCTGGATGCGGCGAAGGGACTTGTTCCTCTGTGGGGCCCAATGGCAAATAGCCGCGCTATCCGACACCTGACTCAGGCAGTAGAAACAACCATTAACATCACCGCTGGCATCCTCGCCAACAACACGGCTGAGCTTCAGGCAGTCAGCCTGGTGGCTCTTCAAAACCGTCTTGTTCTAGATGTGGTTCTGGCCGACCGTGGAGGAGCATGCCGCATCATCGGCTCCAGGAGTTGCACCGACGTGCCAGATAACTCACCCTTAGTCTACAAAGCAATCGAACACCTCCACAGACTGTCCTCAGAGGTTCACCAGGAGCAGGAAGGATGGTCGCTTGGAGGCTGGTTCTGGGACACTTTGAAGAACTGGGGATGGAGATTGTTCACGTTTATATTGATACCAATCATGATACTGTGTGGGTGTTGCTTAGGTATTCAATGTTTACCACCTTTATGTGCACTCATTTCCAACTGTATGTGCCCTAAGACTTTGGACTTTAAAACTGAGCACATGAGTCCCCTATACGAGATAGAGGTGTGTGGTCTCATGGGGATCGATCCGAACTGACAAGCTGGCGAGACATGTTAAAGGGAGGACTGTGGAATTTTAGTTCGTGTACTGAACATCATCTACGCCATCTTGCCGACTCACGTATGAACATACACGACAGCCATTTTAGGTACCATGGTCTCCCTGTTCACGATCGCCCATCAGCACACTTCCCTGAACCTTGCAAGCCTTCCCCGCGCACCCTGGCTGCCCCCGCACTCACATGCACAAGTCATGAACCCTCCCCTCCCATGACTCTGTCTCAGGGAATCACACCCCGCGCCTGACCAACACCTCCTTTCCGTCCATGAATACCCCTCCTTTGATGACCCCTTCCTCTGAGCCCGACTGCCTGTACGAACCGCTGGTCATCCCTTAGCCCGAGGATACAGTTTATTATTATTATTATTATTATTAATCGGGTTTTATAAAGCGCAAACAACCCGGAGGCCTCGTAGCGCTATGTACCGTCATACTAATGAGAAAGGAGGAAAAATTAGATGAACAGGTAAGTTTTCAAATCCTTCCGAAATTTCAGAAGGCTAGGTTCACTACGAAGGATGGTGGGCAGGGAGTTCCATTTCTTTGCAGCATTCCAGGAAAAGGAGCGTCCACCCCATCTAGTACGTTTGATCTTAGTGACAGTAGCTAGGAAAGCAGTGCTGGAACGCAAAGTTCTGTGAGGAAGATAGGGTTCCGCTAGGGAACAGATCATAGTAGGTGCAGTCTTCCACATGGCTTTGTGCATGATACACAGGGATTTAAACAACACTCTGGCCTTAATGGGGAGCCAGTGCAGTTTCCTCAGGGCCATGGTACCTGACTGTCGTTTGTTAAGGCCTAGTAAGAGGCGGGCTGCAGCGTTTTGTGTCACCTGCAACTTCCTTATTGTAGAAGCGGGAGCCCCTAAGTATAGGGAGTTCCCGTAGTCCAAACGGGACAAAATGATGGCTTGCACCATTATTCTGCGAGCTTCAAAAGGGAGCAGTGGTAACACCTTTCTCAGCATACGCATGAGCCCAAAGCATATGGCGGACAGAGTAGTGGCTTGCTGCAGGAAACTGAGGTTAGTGTCCAGCCATATGCCCAGGCTCTTTACATGGGACTTAGGTTGGGGCGGGGGGCCCATACACGAGGGCCAATCTGGTAGAGGGCTGGGAATGACTGAGTTGCCTAGCATCAATAGCTCCGTTTTCTCGCCATTTAATTTTAAATGCGAGGTAGCCATCCACTGAGCAACCGCTGCCAGACAGTTGCTTAACTTAGCAGAGGAGGAGTCCGCCTGGTTCATAGATACGACTAATTGCGCATCATCGGCGTACGTCACTATATCGAGGCCAAACGAGTGAACTATATCAGCTAACGGCTGCATATAAATATTAAAAAGTGTTGGACTCAAGGCAGACCCCTGGGGCACACCTTGGTCCAAAGGCCAACATTTTGAGCGGGTAGTGCCCTCGACAACCATAAAGGAGCGATTCTCCAGGAAAGACTGGAGCCAGTGCATGGCCTTCCCAGAGATTCCCATTTTAAGAAGGCGATGAAGGAGAATGCTGGTGTTAACAGTGTCGAAGGCGGCACTAAGATCGAGCAGCATGATTGCTGTAGTGCCGCCTTGGTCCATTTGTTTCCTGGCTAATTCAGTTACCGCCAAGAGAGCGGCCTCAGTTCCCAGTTTGGGACGGAAACCTGCTTGGGAATCATGGAGAAGATAATGGTTTTCTAAAAATTGAGTGATAGACGTGTTAATATGTTTTTCTAACAGTTTACTGACCCACGGAAGGAGAGAAATGGGTCGGTAGTTAGCCATGTTCTCCGAGTCCAGGGTGGGCTTTTTCAGTAGGGCCTTAACTTGGGCACATTTCCACGCTGTGGGTACTGAGCCTGTGGTAATGGATGCATTCAAGATATTAAGGATAACTGGTTTGATGGTGTTCTCAATTGTTATTAACTGGCAGGGGGGGGCAGGATCTGTGGGAGATCCGGATTTAATTTTCAACATGATAGCCCCAAGTGAGTTTGCATCCAGCAGTGGAAACTCTTCTAATTTTGGGGCGCTGGTGCTTAGTGAGGTAGTTCCTGTATCCTGACATAAGTTGGGTGGTTTAAAAGCAGAGGCAATTTTCTGTATTTTACTATGAAAGTATTCAGCTTGGCTGTCACAGCGAACCTGAGCTTTACTAGGATCAGGAGGGGTCAAAGGGGTATCAATCAGAAATTTAGCTATCCGAAAGATTTCTCTAGAAGAGTTGGAGGCGGTTATAATTTTTTCCTCGAAGTAAGATGTTTTAGTACATCTAATTTCTGTTTTATATTTTTTAATGGCTTTGAGATGAATGATTTTATCTGTATTACTGCGGGAAATCCTCCAGTTTCTTTCAAGTTTCCTACACACCCTTTTTAATTTTTTAAGTTGGGGAGTATACCAAGGCGAGTCCTTAGATTTAGTCTTTTCTTTAAGGGCTTTGGTGGGTGCAATAGAGTCCAGGGCTGAGCACAGCCAGTTGATGTAGTTCTCATACTGCAATGCCGGGTCTGTCTCACTTTGTGGGGGAGCCAGGGAGAGCAGGTTGGCCCATTGATCAGGGAGAATTTTGGACCAGTCTCTCCCTTGTAAGATGGTACGGGGGGAGGGCTGTAATGACATAGCTGGTGTCCACTGTATGGGTACTAAGTAGTGGTCTGTCCATGTAAGGGGCAATGGGGTCCCTACTTCCAGTCTATGGTCATTGCTAAGTATCCCATCAAGGAGATGGCCTTTTTAATGGGTTGGTTCAAAGCCCTTCTGTTCAATCTGGAGAGCTGCCAGACTGTCCAGAAATGTCCTAGCCGTTGAGTTATCAGGGTCATCTAAATGGATATTTATATCTCCCAATATCGAGAAGTGGGGTCTACTAACCACTAAGTCAGCTATCTTGACTTGAAGTGATTCAATAAATTCTCCTATTTGGTTAGGTGGACGGTAAATAAGAGCGCCAGAGAATGAGACTGTAGGTGAAAAGTCCAAAGTAAAGAGCATGCTTTCACAGTTAGCGATATCTGCCGATGAGGTCCTGCAGAGGTAGTGATTTTTAAGAAGAATGGCTAGGCCACCTCCTCTACCCTCTGGTCTATCTTGCCTTTGCAAAATATATCCCATTTGTAGGATAGAAGTGATGTCAATGTCCGATGCATCCTTTAACCATGTCTCTGTCAAAAATATTACATCGGGATCATTCTCCTCTAACAGGAGGGACATTTGCACAGCATGTTTGGTCAGGGATCGGCAATTTAAGAGAAACATTTTGTAGGTTTTAGCAGGGTGCAGTTGACCTTCCTGACTGGAAAATGTAAATTTACAGTGAGAGCAGATTCCCGTAACCGAGTTAGGATGAATGGAGTGCTGACAGGTATCACTAATAGGCCCCATAAGGTTTTTTAGTGTGGTTGAATCATACCGTGTCGGTTGGCTGCATTCTGTTCCGCACTGCACAGGGGGGGTGGCCCCTGGTCCCGTCCGGTCGCGGACGGGCGCAGACGGGCTTGCCTTTGGCGCGCCGCCGGCGCGCCGCCGGCGCGCCCGCTGCGCGGACGGGCATGTCTGCTGTTTATATCCACTGTGGGGGGCGGGAGGAGGGTGGGATCGTCGATCATCTAGACCGCGATCCTTCCCCTACCCAAGATGGCGCCCAAAGTTAGTTCAGCGCCCAGCGCCCGGTAAGCGGCGCTCTATCAGCTGAGGAGGGGAGAGGAGGCCGCCCTGGGCGACGTTAATCTCGCACCAAGGTCAGGCCAACTGGATAGTTAAAAACTATCCTATTAAAATATTTACAATTTTTAAAAGCGGGTTATTTCATTCATGAACCACCAGTTAGCAAAATATCAGGAATTCTGAAAAGAGCAAGAGCGCTAAAGGGCCCCCGGCTTTCCGCCTCAGGGGAGAAGAAAGTATGGCAAATACCTTGAACAGGCGGGGCTGCACTCCTTTAGTAGCCTGGGAGGGCGGGATCGTCGATCATCTAGACCGCGATCCTTCCCCTACCCAAGATGGCGCCCAAAGTTAGTTCAGCGCCCAGCGCCCGGTAAGCGGCGCTCTATCAGCTGAGGAGGGGAGAGGAGGCCGCCCTGGGCGACGTTAATCTCGCACCAAGGTCAGGCCAACTGGATAGTTAAAAACTATCCTATTAAAATATTTACAATTTTTAAAAGCGGGTTATTTCAGTCATGAACCACCAGTTAGCAAAATATCAGGAATTCTGAAAAGAGCAAGAGCGCTAAAGGGCCCCCGGCTTTCCGCCTCAGGGGAGAAGAAAGTATGGCAAATACCTTGAACAGGCGGGGCTGCACTCCTTTAGTAGCCTGGGAGGGCGGGATCGTCGATCATCTAGACCGCGATCCTTCCCCTACCCAAGATGGCGCCCAAAGTTAGTTCACCGCCCAGCGCCCGGTAAGCGGCGCTCTATCAGCTGAGGAGGGGAGAGGAGGCCGCCCTGGGCGACGTTAATCTCGCACCAAGGTCAGGCCAACTGGATAGTTAAAAACTATCCTATTAAAATATTTACAATTTTTAAAAGCGGGTTATTTCAGTCATGAACCACCAGTTAGCAAAATATCAGGAATTCTGAAAAGAGCAAGAGCGCTAAAGGGCCCCCGGCTTTCCGCCACAGGGGAGAAGAAAGTATGGCAAATATTTATTGCCCACTACTGTATGCACTCGCCTTTCTTGAAAGAAGCCACTATTGATCATGACCTCCCCACCCCCTGAGATTCGATCAGGCGCACACATTCCAAAGGAATCGGCAGAACACTCAGCTGCGTGATAGCCCCCTCCCAATCATATGAGGGGAAAGGGCCTCTACTGTTGTCATGTGTTGGAATGGGCCGGAACTGGAGGGTGCCGGGGATGTCGTTCTTATACTTCACAATGTCTTTGTTGTAATAAAGAGCGTCCACATGTCTTGAACCAGTGTATAAAAGACCAGGTCTCAGAGAGGTTGAGAGAGCACCTCGAGACGATACCTTGTTGTCCGATCTGATGTGTTCTACTCCGTCGGAATAAAACTTGTTTCCTGTCTTCCTGTCTCCAGCGCCTGCCTCTTTATTGGATAACTTCGTATGGTATTAGAGGCGTCTAACGCCGGGCAAATTTAACTTAGGAAACATCAACAGAATAGCCTGACCATTTTGAATTGATCTTTATCAATACATGCCTGTTGAGCAAATATTCTTCCATGTAGAGAATTCTGAAAGGATCATGGCCGTGAATTACCGATCCCGACTGTTTTTTCGAATCACCCATTCTGACTTTTTTTTTCGAATTACCCATATTGATGCCCCCTCTTTAGAATACCCTTGACCATTCCCACGGTAGCTGTCAAGTTTACCATGTAATGTGTGATACTTTTAACCAGTGTTAATTTTTAAGCACAATAACAACAATCTGCATGTTGACACATTTTCACTTCTGCCTTTAATATGTATGAGAGTACGAGTCGCAGCTGTTGGCTAAAAAAGTAAGAACAGGCTGAACGTGTGACAGAGGTCTTCGGGCTACACGGCAACAATGCATAACTGAGTAGCATATGGTTATCAGCATTTTCATAATCTCCCACTTAATTAAATCACCTTTTCAACTTACTAAACAGGGATTGACACTATTCTGCATTGTATGTTTTAGCATAAACAAATTTCAGTCATTAATTTATTAAAAAACAAAAAAGAATCGGAACCCGCCACCGACACTGCTGAACACTGGGTTTACCGAATCCAAAGTTGCTTAGTCATAATTCCCACTCTTGTCTATTTCTACTGTCACCTTACACATCTCCATTCTTATTCTTCTTCTTTCCTTTGACCTTTAGTGCTTTTCTCTCTGGGTCAAAATCTGATGAGCAAAAGTAAGTCCTGTTCTTGAAAAAAAGAGCTCCAAAGTCCACGCACAACCCGTAACCACTGGCACAAAGTAAGTCACTGGCAACAGCGATAACTCTTTCAAAATAGCCTCACCATTCAATAGTAATACAGTTGAGCAATACTGCAGTAGTGTGTTCACATAATCACCAAAGCTTCCCCACTTGCGAACCTTATACTCTCTAACGGGGACTCTAAAAGGCTCCTTTAGAGCACGTGATAAGGTAATAAATACAAAAAAAGGCACAGTAACCCAATTAAGGCACGTTTCTTCCATTGCATTTCAGTACCACCTTACTGCCACATGAGATCGTGAAAATATGACCCCGGATGGATTAAATCATTACTATTAGAAACATTATGATAGAATTAGATGTGAACATCCCCAGTAGCATTACATTGTTTTTGTCTTTTCAGGTATTGTAATGGCTAGATTGAGCAGCGAAGAAAAGGATCAATCCTGACCCCTAAAATTCACAAGTGATGAAACCTATTAACCCAATCTTCTGAATTACAACTGACTCTTTAAAATCCCAAGAGAAAATCTGCGAGGAAGAGATTAAAGAAAACATGGGGACCCATCTTGGATCATTCAGATTAATGACAGAAATAATGTATTTGTATTTCTGCCTTTTTATGGCATGATGGTAAATTTTAAATCTTGTTCTTTGTTCAACACTATCTTTCAATGTATTTTATTTCTGCAATAAATATATATATATATATATAAAAAGAAAATACAGTGACTAGTGACTCATGTGTACTGTTTTCACCAGATTTTTACTGCTGGAAACAAAGTGCAAATTAGATTGGAAAAATTGACCTTGACAATGGTATCATACATTTTTTCTCATATGTTTCCACTGAATGATAAATTTGCAGGAAATGGTGAGTGCTAACATTATGGATTTTTATTTATTTATTTATAAAGTTTTATGTAGCGCGAACATGATTTTGAAGTATATCAGAGTGCTTCACAATTGGAGGGGAAGGAAGGTAACAATTGCAGTATCGGCGACAAATAGGAATACCAAACAAAATAGTTACAAACAAAAGGGGTCAACAAAGAATAAGACAATTACTAGTACATAGAGAACTAGAAGGGTAGCAAATGATTAGTAAGAGAAAAATAGCACCTAGCGCAGGGCTTAAAGGTCCAATGCATTAGAGCAGATGATCCAAAACCCTTTTAAGGTAAGAACTTGTTCATAAGAGATTCTTTTAACTTCCACTTTGAAAGCAACCTTGAAGGGCAGAGCCAGAGTAGGCTCGGTGACACGTTCTATTTTTGTCAAAGATCTGTGGTTTCAGGAGGATAGAGTTAGCACTTCTTGAAGGTCTACTCCATCTGGATAATTCTAGCTTTTGCGCTAGATAACTGGGGCTTTTGAAATGGAGGGCTTTGTGAGACAGGCAGACAATCTTTAGCTGTATTCTTGCCCAGTAGGGCAACTAATTTAGGGATTTTAAGACTGGGGATGGATTCATGGAATACATTGACATTGCTGCCGGTTTGGCACTGCTGATCGGGCACAGGCTATGGCATACAATGATACTGCATAGACAGGTAGTGGCATGGTCATGCAAGCACAGGTTATGGCATACATTGACACTGCATTTATTGGTATTGCCATTGTCCGGCCTGCACATATCATGGTATTCACTGACATCATATTCATCCCTTCCAACATGTACTACAAAACGGTTAATCTATACCTGATTACTAAAAGAAAACAAAGAAGACAAGCAATGCAAAATGACAGTTTTAAGGAAATGTCTGGGAGACACAAATGCAATATCTGAATTACAGACTGATGATCAGATGGTTTAGACCGGATACTACTGCCACACAAAGCTTTGTCAATTCAGAGCTTTGAATACCTATTACGTAAAGGCTACAGACACTCCAGATTGAGCAAAGATCAGGAAATTCATTAGAAACCTTTCTTGCCAGAGTAAAAAGAAATCATTAATCTTACTTGTCACCAATGACTGATAAACAGGTGACACACAACAAACTATGGTGGAAGTTGCTAGAATTTCCAAAGCAAAACCGTCTGAGAGGTAATAGCTTGAAACAGATTGGTTTGGGAAAATGTAAGCCATCCCCCATAAAGTACATGCCAGATAGGCAGCTAGCCAGAAGGTTTTATGTAGTGGTTGCAACCTGGGATCACGAATGAAGATGAGGAAAGGAATTCATTTCCTCTACGAAGACCAGAAAAAACTTAGCAGAGCTGTACAACCTGCACCCGTGCTCTGTCATGCCACACAGTCAACTTCATTCCAAACCTCCGTCAATTATTTGCCTTGAAAATACAGACTGAGATGGACAGCAGATAAGTAGCCAATAGGAAGGGAAACTAAGGGCAATGAGTCAGAATAAGGTGAGTTACATGTAATTACACTTCTACTCAAAATCATGCATGATTTTCAGACAAGCCAGTAACTCCAGGTGCTGGGCAAAAGCTACCAATTTTCCAAATGCTTGCCACGAACACCCTTCATAAAATCCTGAACAAATTCAGCACCAAATATCAGCTTATTTTAATATCATAATACTCATATAATGCCTGTGTTACAATTTAAGGCCTCAATGTGGAAGAAGGAAAAGAGAGCCGGAGGAAGCTTATGAATAAAGGTGAAGACTCTCCAGAGGGGGATCCCAGTGTCAAGGAGGAATATCTTGGATTTTGGTTTTTCAGAAAGGAAAATCCAAGCTACTGAATACTCATTCATACAAGAACACCGAAGAAGGGAACTGCAGCTGCAAAGAGTCATGAAACAGGAGAACCTATCCTTCCAGCACAAGGTCAACTGTGAACTTTAAAGGGGCCCAGATGATTACCTATTATTGAAAGGCACAACAGGAACTGTGTATAGATCTCTCAGAAGGCTGAACCCATTTCACAAATAGTGAAGATGACTTTTTTTAGACTGCTCCCGGGTATTACCCCAGATTTACGGCACAGTCTTTGTCTGAAGTCAACTTTGAAAACAGTGCAAAACCCCAAAATATTTGCTACCATATACAAATGTGAGTTGATTTAGCTTTGGCCTAGTTCCTGCATTTAAGAATATAGTAATCCGTAACCACATTGATTGACTACTACATGATCCCATGTTAATGCATGCACTCACTGATGTGCAATAAAGCACTTACATCCATTTATCTAAAGCCCTCATTGAGCTTCTTCAGTTTCTTTTTGTAGATTATTCATTTTTATGAATTTGGATTAGACCAATATTTCAACTATTGGTGCTGAGCTCTGGCATCCTTGAAGTGCTTCCCCAGGATGAAGCCTTGAGCTCAGCCCACACTGCCTCTAGGAGAATGCCTGAACTTAAGGGAGTTATTTTGAATTTGCGTGATCTGCCTTGTATGGGTGTAATGGGATATTTGCAATGGTGCCTATCAGTGTTTTCAAATGTCTGCTCTCTTATCTTCCTTTGTGGGTGTTGTAGATGGAAGGGTATGGCAAATGAAGGATAATTGGAACGCAGGTAAGTTTGGAGACTTTAATCAAAATAGAGGCGAGATGAGAGCGGACACCTCCAAGCCGGTCAAGACAAAAACTGACTTTAAAGAGAACTCTCATTCGAACAAAGACAGAACACAAAGCAGAGTACATTCTTGAAACACTAGACTGGAAAGCATGTACTACACAGGGCTGTAGTTATAAGGGTGACAGGGACTGTGCCTTAGCATGAGTTTTGTTTGATCAGCGGTTGAAGCTCATGACCTCCTAAGATGATTAGGTGGAGTCTGGCAGCTTCCACTGATTGGCTAGGCAGTACTCACCCAGTCAGGTAAAATGCAGACAATTGTGTGATTGCACATAATGCAGGAAATGATTCAATCTTGTGACACAGACGTGGCTTTGTGGTCTCATGAACCACTGTGAAGTATGTGGTCACTTGAAATGCAGGGAAACGCATGGTCATATGGGTTGTCAGTAAATTACATAGTTCTTGGCAAAAACTATAATTGAGGCTCAGGAAATGTAAATGTTTGTCTTGCAGAATCATAGCAGGCAGATTTTCTTTTTAGCTATTCATTGCATAAATGTAACACAACATATCAGACTATCTTACATTTCAGTTTATAAATGATAAAACAGCGGAGCCACCTTAGGTTCTGCTTAATTAAAGTTTTAGGCTTTTTTAATAAAAATACAAATGTGAGCAAGGAGGACGGATGTCGCTATTGTGCTACCGATCAAACTGACTCACCAGTCGATTGGACTTCTCTGCCTTGTAGTGCGAGCGGGACATCGACTGAGAAACCTTTCCAAAGTAAACCACAGGTGGCCAGAAATGAGATGTACACCCGTGGTGTAGCTTTCAACGAGTAATTAGAATAAAAATCCCCGTTGTGTCCTTGCAAAGTATCCGAGCTGCACCTATACCATGCAACAGTGAACACTGCTGTTCAACTACAGGCAAACCAAAGCAATTGAAATGTAGTTATCTTTCATGCCCAATTTAAACGATTTGCTGCATGCAGTAAATCAATTTGCGTTTAGGACAATTACAAGGGCAATCAGAATTTTACTGAAAGTGCTTGAGCTGTAATCTTATGCAATCTCAGATGTATATTGATGCACCACAACCATTTCCAGCGGTTGGCACGGAATCCATTTTAAATTAAGAACGCATGCGCACAAGGATTTCAACTGCTGAGAAACAAATGACATGCATATTTAAGGGTGTGGGATTTAATGCTTCTTTTTAGGGGTTTGCCTGAAGGAACACATTTGCGTTAATTCAAACCCAGTTGTCAATGACAGAGAGTATATTTGTAAAGCTCACTCACGTTCACGCCGATTAATAAATATAACACGTTTGTTGCAATCTAACTCAATGGTCCTCTATTGAACTCAACAGGATGAAAGGTCAGGATTTGACCCAGTGACTACAGATTAAACACAGGCTCCTGAAATGGATATATTATTTTATTGGGCCCCCAGAAAGCTTCATGGAAACATAAACAACACATTTACGAGTCAAGTATATGTGAAAACGATACAATGTTGTAATAATATACCTAAAACTTTAAATGTAAGAAATCTGTCTGAAATGTAATGGAGAAATACAGATCAAGACGACATGGAGGAGAAGAATGGGTTAATAGGTTTTCTAAACTGGTGGAAGACTAGAAATGGGGATCATCAGTTTCTCGTGACATGACTTGGCACTAACTCTGGCATGGCTAGAGTGACACTGCTGTGATTCTACAATCACTGGAGCTATCTGAAGTCAGCTACAGGACAGTAGTCCATTCCCAAGCCAGGATATACAAAAAACTTCACTTGTGAGGTGATTCTCCAGCAAGGGCAGGAGTCAGTTAAATGCTGTATCCCTAGGTAGGCACTACACCTAATACCTGACATGCCAGTGAAAATATTTTTGTGCACCATGTCACAGATTGAACTGAAGTCCAACAAAATGCGTAACTGCACAAGGGAAATAAAGAACTCACTATGTATCTGAAAGTATAACCCACTAGCAACAACTGGTTATTTCCCGCTGCAAAAACGAATTTTGAGATCTCTGATCCAATTTAGGTAAAACCTTTGGTACCTATGATATGGCACGAGGGCTGCAATGTTAGGCAGAGTTCAGTATTTTAGTTTTCCATTTTTTTCTGCAAAAGATTACAGGGCCCATTGCCAAAAAGCAGGTTGACAAATGGTCAAAAGAAAGACTCAGCTTCATTGTCACTCTTTCTTTTCAAAGTCTCATTTTAAGAGTTCAAGATTATTTTCATTGGCCTAATCACTTTTGCATTCATAGCCTGCCCGGTTGTGTCAATCAATCAATCAATCAATCAGGTCATTTGTAGAGCGCACTACTCACCCGTAGGGTCTCAAGGCGCTGGGAGGGGGGGGGTGCCGCTACTGCTCGAACAGCCAGGTCTTGAGCTTCTTCCTGAAGGAGAGGTGGTCTTGGGTCAGGCGCAGATTGGTCGGAAGTGAGTTCCAGGTCTTGGCGGCCAGGTAGGAGAAGGATCTTCCTCCTGTTGTCGCTCTTCGGATGCGGGGGACGGCGGCGAGGGCGTGGTTGGTTGATCTGAGGAGGCGCTTGGGAGTGTAGAAGTTGATCCGGTTGTTGAGGTAGCTCGGGCCTTGGTCGTGTAGGGCTTTGTGCGCGTGGGTGAGGAGCCGGAAGGTGATTCTCTTGTTGACCGGGAGCCAGTGCAGATCTCTCAGGTGTCCGGTGATGTGGCTGCGTCGGGGGATGTCGAGGATGAGTCTCGCCGAGGCGTTCTGGATCCGCTGGAGTCTCTTCTGGAGTTTGGCCGTGGTTCCGGCGTAGAGGGCGTTGCCGTAGTCCAGTCGGCTGGTGACGAGGGCTTGGGTGACCGTCTTCCTCGTCTCGGTGGGGATCCACCGGAAGATCTTACGTAGCATGCGCAGGATGTTGAAGCATGACGAGGAGACGGCGTTGACTTGTCTGGTCATGGAGAGGGAGGAGTCCAGGATGAAGCCCAGGTTGCGTGCGTGGTCCGTCGGTTTGGGTGCGGTGCCCAGGGCGGGGGGCCACCAGGAGTCGTCCCAGGCGGAGGGCGTGGAGCCCAGGATGAGGACCTCCGTCTTGTCTGAGTTCAGTTTCAGGCGGCTGGTCGTCATCCATTCGGCTACGTCTCTCATCCCTTCGTGCAGGTTGGCTCTGGCGGTGGCGGGGTCGTTGGTCAGGGAGAGGATCAGCTGGGTGTCGTCGGCGTAGGAGATGATGTTCAGGTTGTGTTGGCGTGCGATGGCCGCGAGGGGGCTCATGTAGACGTTGAAGAGGGTTGGGCTCAGCGAGGATCCTTGGGGTACGCCGCAGATGACTTTGGTGGCCTCTGACTTGTACGGTGGTAGGCGGACTCTTTGTGTTCTTCCGTCGAGGAAGGAGGTGATCCATTCCAGTGCCTTCTCCTGGATTCCGATGTTGCTGAGGCGCTGTACTAGGGTGCGGTGGCAGACAGTGTCGAAAGCCGCGGAGAGGTCCAGGAGGATGAGGGCCGCTGTTTCTCCGTTGTCCATCAGAGTTCGAAGGTCGTCGGTGGCGGCGATGAGGGCGGTCTCGGTGCTGTGGTTCGCTCGGAAGCCGGACTGTGAGGGGTCGAGGGATCCATTCGTCTCGAGGAAGGCGGCCAGCTGTTTGTTGACGGTCTTCTCGATGACTTTGGCCGGGAACGGGAGGAGCGAGATGGGACGGTAGTTCTTGAGGTCGGTGGGGTCTGCTGTGGGTTTCTTGAGGAGAGCGCTGATTTCGGCGTGCTTCCAGCTCTCAGGGAAGGTGGCGGAGTCGAAGGAGGTGTTGATGATGTCCCGCAGGTGGGGTGCGAGGACAGCGTCGGCCTTGTTGAAGACGTGGTGAGGGCAGGGGTCAGTCGGAGATCCGGAATGGATGGAGTTCATGGTGCGGATGGTGTCTTCGGTGCTGATCGGGGTCCAGGTGCGGAGGGTGGTGGATGGTGGCGTCGTTGCGGTTGTGGCTTGCGTTGGTTGGTTGTTGAAGCTGTTGTGTATGTCCGTGATTTTGTTGTGGAAGTAGGACGCGAGGGAGTTGCAGAGGTCTTGCGACGGGGTGATGTCGTGTGTCCCTCAAGTATGCAGTCATTTATACAGAAAAACCAAAATGAGTCGGTAAGCACAGAACATCTGATTTGTAATAAATAGGCACAAAAACAGGCATACAGAGTAAGGCTATTAGGAAATAAAATTGTCAGCAGACCTGAGCATGCAGTTCCTAAAACCTCGTCAGAGCTCCACCACTGATCCGTTTACAGAGCTGAATGAATTCCTAAATGACTCCACCATGACCATGTGGAGAGCACAGACATCAACAGTGAGATGTGCATGTAATGTCACATTTGAAGATATGCAAAACCACTACTAATGCCCTCATTGCAAATGCTCTTTTAATTCAGATCCCCATGGAAAAAGGTCTTTCTGAAGCGGAATTATGGGTGCATCCGTTCACATACACAAAGCAGGTGGATATGCATAAGGATAAAAGACAAGCAATCCAAAAAAAAATACAGCAATGCGTATTACCACAGGCTGGCTGACATTCCTATTCCCAGCACAAAACTTGGAATGGCCAAGCATTATGCAACAATACTGCCTGTAAGAACATTTTTGGTGTAATATTTACACTACTGCATATATTTCAATATATCCTCATGTATCTTTCACCTCTTAGGACCTACCCAGAATCTAATGGTATGCAGGGCATCCTAAGCTCTGGAGGGTGGTTTCCGTGGCTTTGACTAGTTGAGGCCATTGCTGGAAGTAGCATGCAGCCTGTACCATCCTATAGGCATTTGACAGGACAACAAAAGGAGAAGAGCAGTAGTCTAAACATGATATGAACAGGTTCAAAACATTTGCACTTGCATGCTGATCCATGTTTTAGTGTGCAGTCCTGACAATGTGCCACTAATCCCATACACGTGGATAGTCCAGAGTGTCCTATGACAAGGACATTTGGAAATCTCTTCAAATGCAGACAGAACCGTAAACCTCAATTGCCGTTAAGCAGTGACAGCCACGTCCACTCAAGAAGAGTTAAGAAAGCTGTGTGGTTTGTGAACTTTGTGTTTTTGTAACATAAAGTGGAACCTATCACTTTTCTAGCTGGTACCATTTAGAGGTAAGAGCTTGGTGTATGTATCCTCTGGTAAACGAAAGAAACTTCTTTCCCTCAGATGAATGCACATTTTGCACCTATCGTTTCAACCCTGCTTTTCTGGGAGAAGATTTTGGACTGCCTTCATGAGTGGCTCCAATTGTATTAAGCAAGTACCACCTGCAATTTTTATCTTGTATTGGAGAATCAATATGTGGGTGATTCTATAATCACCTGACCCTGTGACTCATCTGTTCCCTTTTAAGAAGGGGTATTTTGTTGGAGAGGCATACCCTGAACTAGTTAAAGGTATTGCAATGCCATATTAAAGGCAGATGGAACACCATACAAGTGCTAATTAACAACAATACAATCCAGTAATTTGAAAGTGTTTCTCCACACTCATGAAGGGTTCAGTGACTTCCACAGAAACTATGACACCTTCTAAAGCCATCAGCAGTGTCTTTGGGGAAGGACCAATGTACACTTCCGTTTAAAGCACTGCACTTCTGCTTTTATCTTGCAGAATCCTATTCCCTTGGTGTTGTTTGGAAATACGTAAAACGGGGAATGAGGTTAAAATAATAGGTGCTTGATTCAAGCTGGCTCATATGTAGTAACTCTTTAAGCAAGTTCTCAAAAGCATGGTTCCAGCAACTGTAGAGAGCAGTTAAGAAATCTGGGGGGGTCATTGATAGAAGCATCAATGGTTTGCATGAGGTAACTTGTTGTGCTTAAACCATAGCCAGAAAAGACTTGTCTGGTGCTACTTGCAACAAATAAGGATTTCCAAGGAAGCAGCTGTAAGAATAAATCTCATCAAATTAGGAGCAAAAATCCAGGCAAAGAAGATAGGTGCTGAGAATGCATCAAATTATCTATGGCAACCCTATAGAACAAAATAGAGGAAAACTAAGTAAATTTGAACTTAAAAATCCTAATTTCAGAAGCTGCCATCCTATCTGACATGAGAGCACATTGCGCCTCAGGTATGGCTTTCTCTTACTACTCATCACTGGTGCTCATTTTCTTTACTTGGGTTAGGTTCTGCGGGTGCAATATTGCATTAAGCCAGCAGTTCATCTGTCAGTCTCCAATGCTCTTCCTCTGATATTTTACGGTTTTCCTTCTTTCATGCTTCCTCCCACTATGCCTCTTCCTCTGTGACATACTATTAACCCACAATACACTTCTACTCATGTATCTTTAGGATGTCAGTCCTGAAAAGGAAAGGGCTCTAAGTATGCCTCTACCTATCATAGGTTAGTACTAAGTCCATGTTTAAGTTATACTAAATTCTGTGTTATGTTTTTTCCTATCTTGGAATTGTGTTTGGTTACTAACAATAATAACATGAATGAGAACACTGTCAAAGAACACCAGATTTGGCAGAGAAAACTTTAAATTGTAAAATCCATACGGTTCGCAACATCTGACAAGTAATTTCAGGCACTGAGAACAAAGCATATGACACCATGATCCTTTAACAGGAATAACATTGACACCAAAACCCCTAAAATGAAGCACAGAATAAAAAAAGGAAACAACAATTCAAGATGTTCTTATATACATGACCTATTCTAATTCGTTTATTGATAAACACTTTCAGAAATCTTTTGACACAAATATTTCATTTTCTTGGAATTTCACATTCCAGAAATGCAGTTATTGTTTATATTATTCTAATTGCCTTATACTTGTGTTAACTGCATTGAGGTTAATTCCTTTGAACATCTTAATTTGCTTAAACACAAGTTGTTCGTAGATGGGCACCATCAGGCATGTTGGATGCAAAGTGTTTATTTTGTTCATAAGGTGGACTGTTAAATTAACGTTTGATTTAATTTTTCCTGTACAAGAGGAATATTCTGCAAATAGCGACAAAGTATAACTTGCAACTAAACTCAAAAATATATTTTGATCTGCCTTGTCTCAGGCAGCAATATGTTAAATGTTCTTCTTCGGAACAAAAGGTTGGAAGGAGTTCTTTGTTGAAGGAGAATGAGAACAACACTTATTACTGTCTGCCGAGAGATTTCCACTTACAACAATTCCCCAGGCGTTATTTTGACAGGCAAAGAAAAAAAGTGATTTAAAGCATGTCTACAGATTGCATTTATCTAAAAACCTAATGGATCATGTTATGTTGGGTAGCTCTTTTGAATAAGCAGAAGCAATGAACTTTGAATCCCCCAAAGTACAATACATATTGTTTGAAAGCAGCACATCTAAACAGCAATGAGACATGTATAACAATTACAGTACGAAGGATTGAAAGGATTAAGGAAACCATCAAAGTAAAATGCCATGAAATTGGCCTGTTTGTTATTTCCCACTCCTTTTATCATGATAGATGTTGGAAATTTGATTCAGATAACATTTATCTATCAGAGCACCCCACGCAGGTAATACCAGTAACAAGAAAATTATGAAAAAAACAGGGAAAAGGATTTCGATGTCACAATTATTTTTATGTCACTTCTACAAGTAAGATCATTGTAAACTGTTATGGCTTTAAGTGCATCCAAAATTTCCCATGGGAGTTAAAATGGGAAAACATATTTTTTGTCTCCCATCCTAATCTTTTTTCCCTAAACAGTAAATAGAACTCCATGAAATTTGCTATGCTGGACAGTAGCGGTCGGCAGTAGGAGTTACTGCAGGGCGGTGACGTGGGGAGGGGGAGGGGCAGGATGGGGGGTAGTAATGTATGGATAACAGATTTTTACAGGTAAGTAAACATTTAAATGAATCAAACAAATTTCGTTGTGCGCACTGCATCACCAAATGTGATGCAGTGCGCGCAACGAAATTCGTTTTATTTATTTAAATGCTTACTTACCTGTAAAACTCCGTAATCCATACATTACTACCCCCCACCCTGCCCCTCCCCCTGCCCACGTCACCGCCCTGCAGTAACTCCTACTGCCGACCGCTACTGATGCTGGACCTTAGTGAATGTGCTCAGCGAGTGTCAAATTTGGTGCATATACATCAATGAGGGATATGGGGAGCAGCACAGACCACTGACACCGGAATAGTGTGAGAAACGTCGCTTTTATTGAAACAGGTTCACATCACAATTAAAAGCCCTTGGCCTGATGCCTAACAAAACTATAACCCCACTATACAAGCTGTTACCTATGTTAAACTAACCCCACCCCTAAAGTTTCTAGCCCCACCTCAATTTAAACCTGCAATTCAGTTCCCCCTCTTAGGCTGGTCCTAAGCCATTGTGACCTTTTAACTCATAACTCTTCACCTTTGAACTTTAACCTTTCACTTTTGACCTTTAACTTTCCACCTTTAACCTTTACAACTATTAACCTGTAACTAAGCTAACTTCCTCATGCACCTTAAAGATCCTACCTCCTCCCGGCGTGAACATGCCTACCCGTTCCCTTTCAGCCTGAATTACCTCTTTCAACAACAAATAAACGTGGCCAAAACAAGCCAACTTGACTGCCAACTGCCCCTGCACCTGCTTCAAAGCAACGACTGCAAAACAATCACTTAGATTCCCTGCATACCTGTTCCAACTCAAAGCTAAACAAAACCAAAAAAAATAGCCTGTGACTAACCTAACTTCCTAATAAACGTTAAAGATCCTACCTCTTCCAGGTGTGAACTTGTCTACCCGTTCCCTAGCAGCCCCAATTTCATCAGGTCAACAACAAATAAACTTGGCTAAAACATGTCAACTTGACTGCCACTTGCCTCTGCACCTGCTTTAAAGCAAAAACCACAAAACAATCACTTAGATTCTCTGTACACCTGTTCCAACTCATAGCCAAATAAAACTAAAAATAATATCCGGTAAACCTAATTAACTCCCAAACTGTGAGTTAAAGGGGGTGGGAGGGAGGGGAGAAATGCTCTGCTATACCTATGACCAGCCTCCGTGTATACCACAAAATGGTGGCTGGTCAAACAAAATGGGGGCTATAAAACAGCCCAACTTTCACAAAGGGGAAACACAGTCACCTGGACTGCTCAAGTTTCCCAAACACCCAAGGGAGCAGACCTCCCTATGGTCAGCTGCCCCCCCAGGGCTCCACTGGGGAATATGGGGAGCAGCACAGACCACTGACGCTGGATTAGTGTGGAAATAGCTGCTTTCACTGAAACAGGCGCTCATCACAATTAAAAGCCCTTGGACTGATGTCTTACAAAACTATAACCTCACAATACAAGGGGTTGCCTATTTTAAACTACCCCCATCCAAAAGGTTTCTCGCCTCATTTTAACCTGCAATTCAGTACCCCCTCCTAGGCTGCTCCTTTGTGACTGTTTAATCTATAGCCTTTCTCCCTTGGACTTTCACCTGTCACCATTTACCTTTAACCTTTCACCTTTGAACTTTAACCTTTCCCCTTTGACTTTTAACCTTCCAACTTTAACCTTTATAACTATTAACCTGTAACTAACCTAACTTCCTTATGCACCTTAAAGATCCTACCTCCTCCAGGCTTAAACTTGTCTACAAGTTCCCTTTCAGCCTGGATTACCTCTGCTAACAATGAATAAACATGGCTAAAAGATGCCAACTTGACTGCCAACTGCCACCCAGAAAAAGGGGGTGCCTACCCCTTTTTATGTACCCCCGAAAACCTAAGACACCTTCCAAGCCTTTGCAAGGAAATCCTGAATCTGTAAAACATATGACTCCATTCCAAAATAAGAAAGAGAAACACCAACCTCCTAAAGTTTCAAACACAGACTGCTCAACTGCACCTGTCCGTTTGTCTCTACAAAAAGACCTCATATCTCATTTAACCCTTTCTTTGCATTCTTTTTGCCACCAGCTTCACAGCCCCACGCCACTCCCTGTGGGGAATAAACTCTGTCCACCTAGTGCGCAACCTGACCATTGGTGTAATCGCTTGCAAGTCCTCCTACATTGCTTTGAGTAAAATATCCTCTTTTCCAACCACTATATCATTGTCACCCTGGTGTAACAGCAAATTCCTGACATCGACCCCCTACCAATAACCTATTCAAAGAAAGTAGCCGTGGCCTCCACCCCAATTTCCCTCTATCATATGATCGGTGTGAAAGCAATGAGGGACGAATCCCAAAGTGACCCAGAGTCTGCTCCTCCTTGCTTGCTGTTCAGACCATTGTATCAATGAATGCTGAATTATCCAATGAGACAAACTGGTTACCTCCGAACCTGAAAAAGAATAACAAAATTGAAAAAACAAAATGTCTTAGCAAACTGCATCCTCAACCAGGCATATCGCTGTAAGCAGTTTGATGCCCATCTCTCCAGGACCATAATGTCCACCCTGTTCCTTCCCCAATTGCCTAGCCTCCATGCCTGTGCCTATACAATAGAAATGTGTCCCAAAGCTTGTGTGTCAGCAGCCCCTTAGAAGTACAGAAAACAGCATTTGCAATGCAATAGGTCTCGAATTTGCAAGAGTTTAAGCTATTGGCATTGTAAATGACAATAACTTTTATTTATATATTTTGATAAATAACTCATAAGTAAAAGGCATTGTCATTTAGAATGTCAGATTAAATTCTTGTAAATGCGATACCTATTGCTTTTCAAAGAAGCGGCCTCCATTGTCCCAGGGCTGCTTGGAAAGTGAAAGCGTGCATGGTGCGCTGAATGTTGCAGGAATGTATGTGCTGCCTGCAGTAAGAGAAACTCATTAAAGAAAATAGTGCTTACAGACTAAATAAGACACACCGTGTAACAACAGAAGTCAAAGGGCCAGTCCTCATGGGAGGTTACAAATGAAGAACCGACGGTACTAAGGAGGGACTAATAGGCCTATTAATGAATCAGAAGCCAGCATTTACAAAGGACAATGACACAAGCCAATGAAAAATATAGTGGCGGAGCTTCAAGTCCATACTTGAATACTGCATGCCTCGCAGCGGAGAGCACAGCGCATGCCTGCCCAGGCTCAACCTAAAAATAGAAAAGCTGTCACTTGTGTACCAGCACTGTGACGAAAAACCAAACCCATCGTACTGTGTGACTTGTCTAACAGGGAAGTGGCTTGAAACTGGGTGCCTACGCAACAACACAGTCCTGCCAAGACCCCTCTGATCCATCTTAGACTTGTGTCACCAAATCTGGATGCCTGCTGCACCCGGATGGACTTCCTCCTGAATAATCCCTTTAATCCCCTAACCCCCAATAATTCAGATACCCCAAAGTGCCTAAACCAGTCAGGAAGGTCAGGGTATAACATCTTTCTGTGCTCCTTAGATCCAATAAAGATCCAATAACCTTTGAGAATAGCTCACATGTATGCAACTTCCTGGGATTCCACTCCCAGATTCTCTAACCAGGCCCTCACAAAGTCTGCTGTCGGGGCATATCTCCACAAAAGCTTACTCATGAATGCAATTCCTGTCCATTTCCCAGCACTAGATACTCTAGACTGTCCATGTTCAATCAGGTGCAAACTAAACTGTACCACATCCTCAGTGGTGGACTGAGGATGTGGTACAGTTTAGTTTGCAGGCCTCCTGTCTCCTTCGCTCACCATTAGTCAGGACCTCCCCCTAAGCATCCTTAACCGTGGCCATCCCATGGAACCTCTCCCAGTGTGTACAAGAGAAAGCCTCTGCGATTTCATTGTCCTGCCCTGGCACATCACGTGCTCTGAACATGCCATCAAATTTCAAACAGCACGCACAAAAACCTGCAACAATTTCAGCCACTGCACGTACTTTGCAGACTGTTGATTACCAACCTGCCCCACCGCTATGTTATCAATGTGAAATTAAACATTCTTGAGAAATTTAGATGTCCCAGATAGTTTGCCCCTCTTTGACAGAACTTCGTGTTTCACCAGCATGGCGACCCGCCCCACCGCTATGTCAGCAATGCAAGCTAAAACCTTCTTGTGAAATTTAGATGTCCCAGAAAGTTTGCCTCTCATTGCCAGAATCTTATGTTTAACCAGCATGGAGTCCCATGTCAATTACATTGTTAGCTTTTCCTCCAACGTTAACTGGGCCTTCATGGCCACAGAATCAATCTCACTGCCCAGGAATGACAGCACCGTACTGGCTCTAGCTGTCTTCTCTGTTGCCAAAGGTACCCCAAGTTCACCCATGAGCTCCTAAAACTGTCCAGCATCCTCTGACAGTTTGAGGAACCAGGCTTGTTAGCTTTAACCACCATCAATAACTGGGCCTCCATGGCCACAGAATCTATGAAAATGCAGAGGAAATTGTCTTCTATGTTGCCAAAAGTAAACCAAGGACAACCATGAGCTCTCCAAAACTGTCCAGCATCCTCTGGCAGTCCGTGGAACTAGGCGTGTTTGCTTTATCACCACTTGTAACTGGGCTTCAATGGCCACAGAATCCATCTCAATGCCCTGGAATGACAGCCCCATACTGGGTTCAGCTGTCCGATCTGGTGCCAAAGGTACACCAAAATCCCCCATAAGCTCCCTAACTAGCCAGCATCCTTCAGTAGTCTGTGGAACCATGTGTGTTCGCTTTACCTCCATTGGTAACCGGGATTCAATAGCCACAGAATCAATCTCAATATCCTAGTACGACAGCTCCCCTGAAAGGGTCCAGCTGTCTGTTCTGGTGCCAAAGGTACACAAAAATTACCCATGAGCTCCCTAAACTGTCCAACATCTTCTGACAGTCTGCAGAAACTGGCTTCCCCACAAAGAAAAAGTCCTCAAGGTAGTATGTCACCTGCAAATGCGCTGTACTGTGTGAAACTTCCATTGAAGAATAAGCAACAGAAGCCTCTTCCCCTGGTACAAAGTCATTGAGCGAGCTACCCTATGGTCAAGAAAACTGATGGAAAGCTGGTGCTGACCTTTTTTTGTTCTTGGATACCACCCTAAGCGGAGATACAATGAAGTCTGGCTTAGGCAAATCACTGAAAGGGCCGGACATTTTCTCCTCCTAAATATCTTTGAGCAGGTTCTCTCAGCCACATGATCTGGTGCACTAGCTGATTTAATGTTTTCCGCCCACCTCCTTACTCTTACACCTCTCTACCCTAGCCGGAGAACCATGTGTAACCCTTCTCTCAATAAATTGTTGTCATCTTTGTCAATTGACAGCAACAGTTAAACTTTTTAAAGGTCGAGCTTCATAGGCATTTGAGCTTTTGTTACAACTGCACAATCCCTCCTCTAATAGCCCAGATGCTGCTGTGTCACCGCGGACACCTGCTGCCATTGCCACTGCCTGGCTGAAAGACTGTTCTGGCAGCTTATGCCGTAAGAATTAGTAAGGGAGAGGTGTGCTTCCAGTGTCTTTAAACCTTCATGCGAACCTACAAAATTCTTGGGTGCACCTTTCAGTATTAATGTTCCAGCAGGCATCAGCAGGATCACCCCTGACCCCCTTCCAGATTTTCTCTTTAATTGCCAGCATAAGATGGGCACCAAAAAGCTTTGAACTACCCATGTAGGGAAGTTCCTTGGTGTGGAGCTCAGCGTTTTCCTTTCCCTGTACCTTATCCCCTTCCTGTTCTCTGACTTCGATGCTCCTTCCTCAATTATGCCTAACTCGTACTTGCCAACTACTATGCCTCATACCTACCAACCCTTACGCACTCGTATTGCAAACTCACCAACACCATTGCTGCTGCCTTGATTACCAGCAGTGCTCTTTACCTGGTGCCAGAATCTCTGCCCATTCTGGAGCCTGCCATTTGGCCCACCAGTCTACTCTTGTCTGCCCCTCCACAGGAGTCCTGACGGTGCTGCCCTTCCTGTCACTGATTGTCAGCTGTAGTACCCTGGAAAATATCATGAACAGATGGGTGGGATTCGCACCCATGTGTGATCCCCCCACTCCACCAAATCTCCACTTCTTTCTGTACTCCAAACACTCCTCCTCAAGGTTTGGGTCATCCAGCCTGTCAACACACACCATTGTGTGGCAGTGTTTGCCACCTGCCACCGTGGCCTAACCACTTTACCATTATCCGTGGACACCTAAGATCTACTTTGGGTGCCCGTATCATTCCCTCCCTTCTCTCCCACTTATGCAGAATGCAATGTTCTGAGTCCACTTCCACCATGGGCAATACTATCCCCTTTGACCCGGTGCACCGGTGATGCTGATCTTGTTGTCTGCAGCAGATTTCCAGCCGGCGGTACTGGGCTCAGCCTTCCCTTCATCACGGGCTAGTGGAGCCGCACAGAGCTCCCCTGAGTCTGAAACGCTGCTGAAATGATCCTGCTGCAAAAATATATATGGTCCAGTGTGCTTGTCACTAACTGCATCCTGACCTGGCCTTTTCTCTCGCCTACCTTTTCACCAAACTTATTCCACTCCCTAACTGCCTCAACCCGCCCTTGGATGCTTGCACTAGTTGCTATACTGTTCCCTTCCCATAGAAATTTCCTATCATTCTACTGCTCGCTCCCGAGGGAAGAACTCTAACCCCACCCGGGAAAATCCAATGCCATTGATGCCACATACCTTCCCCTTCTCCGTTGTTTGTCCTTGCCTATGGACTCATCCCCTCCTAACGGGAGCCACCAAAGCTGCCTCCTCATCCATGAAATTCTGCCCATGAGGATATGCCATTGCAGGAGGAATCCTACCTGCAACACCCTCCAGTCTTGCTTTAACTTCTCCCACTCCCTTTCCCAGAAAAGGCACCAGAGTCATGTTCTGACCCACCCTGACCGGGCCAGTTGCCTGGGCTACATCGGCCTGTTTGTTATGCAGCCTTCCACCCTCACATGCCCCGCTCCTTGCTTGTCGTTGATTTTCAAGCACTGAGGGGGACACTTCGCCATACACTTCTTACCCTTCGAAATGCACACATTGTGGCATTTATACGCTCACAGCCAAATTCCCTCGGGGTCCCTTGGCCGCTTTCTGGGATGTGTTGGGCACAAGCCCTCGCCCTGTGGCCTGCTGCACGCCCCCTCCTGGTCACTCTCCCAATTTAAGAGCATCTCAATCCCTCATCTGTGGCCAAAATACCACGGAGTCCAGCGCGTCGGCGAGCACTTCCAGACCGCTGCCGCGACCCCTGCAGAGGCTCTCCTCAGTGGGCAGACAACATTCACCCCAATCTTTCCAGGATGAGGCCCTGATGTCCAGATCGAACTGGCACCGTCATCGTGAGAGTGCTGTGACACAAGTGGAGAGCTTTTCCCTAACCTATGGAATAAAATGCTCTCCTACACCTATAAACTGCCACCGCGCATACCACAAAATGGTGGCTAGTCAAACAAAATGGGGGCATACATATCCCCCGGGCTATAAACGCCCCAACTAGCCCATAGAGGAGGAACAGTCATCTACACCGCTCCAACTCCCCAACAATCAAGAGGGGTAGACCTCCCTATGGTTAGCTTCCCCCTAAAAACCCAAAGGCAGCCAAAGTTAAATCTAAATCAAAAGATGCCTCTGCAATGAAAAGTGTGGCTGAAGCATAACCACAATTGCCAAATGTATTCGCTGCTGTATAATATATAAAGAATACACAATGGAGTCCTGCGTAATGTGCTACACTATTGCATCATGGTATTCTCATGCATCACAAACCACGTGGCTGAAGGGTTTGTACATTTCACCAGAATGGAGAAATGGCAAAATAGGACGATATTTTAAACGGTACCTGTTACATTTTTTGGTTCTATTACATGTTCAATTTGAGGCAGTTAGCCTAAAACATCTGTTTTCTTCAAAGTGCAGATAACAATGGGCATTTTTTATTTTATTTTTTAATTTTTTTAACACTTTATTTAGCATTTTCATTACAGTTACATTACTGCACTGGGATCAACCGTGCAGGCAAAGAAAAATAAGCAGTGTGACAGTGAAGCGTAGGCATAATAGTACTGTCCCCAAGACATTATTAACAAAGCAGATGTTAACAGATGCTGCCCCAGAGAGAGTTCCTCGGGCTCCCGCCCCAAACATATAATCCTATATGATCACCCGTTTAACTGAAGGATAAAAAACAAGCTCAATGACAAACACGGTATAGCAGTAGAAACATGACATATAGTTTGACGCTATATGGAGTGCATCCATCCCATATTGTGAACCTAGCCCACCCCGACGGGGACTATTCCATGATCAGCCTGTATGGAGGGGGTCAGCTGTCGGGCCTGCAGATACGCCTTAAAGGGACTCCATATGTCTTTAGGTCTGGAGGTTAGGGGGAGTGTTGAAGCATAAATGTCGCAATTTGTAGTGCAAGAAGCCATACTCTTTAGCCATCCCTTCACTGATGGGGTCTTTCTGCCGCCCCAATGAATCGCCACTTCCCGCTTGGCCAGAAGCAGACCGATAGCAACCAATCTGCGTGTAGCCTGCACCAGTTGAGTAACATATCCCAACAATGCAATCTCGGGCAATGGGAGCCTTAACCATCTCGCTAATTTTCTCATGAATGTCCACCCAGTAGCTACATATGCTCGGACAAGTCCAAGCCAAATGGGCAAAATCTGCATTCGGAGCATTGCACCGGGCGTAGTGATGGGTTCTGTTAGGGTCTATTCTGTGCAGTCTGGCTGGGGTCATGTACATTCGACGTAGGAACTTGAAGTGAAGCAGTTTGTGTCTGCTGTTGAGGGACACCCTATCAGTGACGTCACAGCAGGCGCTCCACTGCTCATCCGAAATCGGGCCACCCATGTCCTCCCCCCAAGCTTTGCATATCTTCTCATCATTGACTGGCACAATGGCAGCACATGTCTTATAGAGCTGGGATACAATGTGTACTCCCCTTTCACTATCAATCACCTTAGTAAGTGAAGGGAAGGATGGGGGCTCCAAGGGAATATCCGGATAGGTAGCCCGCAGGGCTGAGCGGATTCGAGAAAGGACAAATCTGTCCATGAAGGTGGTGTCAGGGAAAAGAGCCTCATCTTCCAGTTCAAAAGCGTGCCCATTGGGGAAAAAGTTACCCATTTTCACAATGCCGAATTTGAGGCACGTCTTCTGTATTAATTTTTCTCCAGTGATAGGGACCGGCTTAGTATTCGGAAGAGGGAGAGCCGAAGATTAGAGCAGCGGAGTATGGGTGACACAACACAACTGGACCCAGGCCCAACTGGTGGTTGAGGCAGGTTGTATATCCGTGGAATCTCTAAGGAAACCAGTCGGTAAAATTGCTGCCAGTGAGTCCGGAAGGACTAAATCTGATTCCGGTCAGAGGTAACGGATTCTGGCATCGGGATGATACCACGCCTGTGCAAAACTGCACTGAGCAGCCAGATAGTATAGTCTAAGGTCAGGTACACCAAAACCGCCTCTGTCACAGGGGGGAGTCATCACTCTCCAGTTAACCCTGGGTTGGCAGCCACCCCACACCAACTTTATCAAATGGGCCTGTAGAGTTAAAAATAATTTCTTAATGAGTGGGATAGGGATGTTTTGGAATAAGTATAAAAATTTAGGCAGCACAATCATTTTATTGAGCGAGACCTTCCTGCCATGGACAGTGGGAGTTGAAGCCATTTCTCAAATGCGTCTCTAACCCATCAGCTGCCGTCCCGTAGTTACGGCGGATAATCTGCTCAGTGTTGAGGTGTATATGAATGCCTAGATACCTGACCAAGTCTGTATTCCACTCCAGGGGAACTCAAGATCCCACCTGACCGTGCTGGCCGTAAGCGGGAAAATTACAGGCTTGCGCCAGTTAATTCCCAACCCGCAATATACCCCGAAACACAAAATCTCCCGAAGGAGAGGATCTAAGTTGAGCTGGGGATTGTGAACATACAGAACAGTGTCATCCGCATACAGGGAGACTAAGATGGGGCCCGTACGAAATTGCAATCCCCTGTGCAGATGTTTTTCCTGGAAATGCCTCATTAGGGGGTCCATGACTAAAATGAACAGTAGCGGCGACAGTGGGTAGCCCTGCCGAGTACCGCGTGTCAGTGTGAAAGGGGGGGACAGCACGCCATTCAGACGGATCCGGGCTGTCGGTCGGCTATATAGTAGGGCAGTAGTAGCTAAGAAACCAAAGGGCATTCCCATGCATTGCATGAAGGATAGAATGAAAGGCCACTCGAGGGAATCAAAAGCCTTTTCCGTGTCTAGTAGGATGACAGCAGGGGTATCAGGGTTAATTCTATGTAGGGTATTAAACAACGTGCGCAGATTAAAGGCAGTCGAGCGGTGAGGAATGAAGCCAGACTGGGTCGGGGAGATTATTGACTCCATCAATAAGGACAGACGGCAAGCCAAAGCTTTTGCCAAGATTTTGTAGTCCAGATTGAGTAATGACAATGGTCGATAGGAGCCGCACAATAGCGGGTCCTTACCTGGTTTGGGAAGCAAGATGATGACCGCTTCTCACAGGGTGGGTAATCAACAAGTCCTTGTAGGCTTTATGAAAATCGGCAGTGAAGCCATCAAGGCCAGGAGCGGAGGAGCTCTTCAACGCAGATATCGCCTCATCTATGCTGTCTTCCCGTATAAGGATAGCTAGGAAGTCCTGCATAACTTTATCAAGGAATACCAACGCAATCTCAAATAGATAATTCTCTTGATCTGTGGTATCGGTGCCCAGTTTAGTGGAGTATAGGGCCTTGAAACAGGAAAGGAATTCCCCTTATATGTCTAGAGGGTCAGAGAGGAGATGCCCAGTCGCGGACCGCAATTCTGGTATGCATGCCTTGCCATAAGGGGGTCTGACCATTTGGGCCAGCAATCGGCCCGGCCTCTCGCCCTCCCCATAGACTCTAGCATTGTGGTATTTCCCCATGAAGAGTATTTCCCTCTCGGCATTATCTCTAAAGTCGGCCAGGAGGGAGAGCCTGCGTTCGTCTAGGCCAGGACAGGGGGACTGCTGCTGCGTGGCATCTAATACTCCCAAATCACGTTCTATCCGGGTCAACGTGTTGCGAAGCTCTCGCAGAAAACCAGCGTTTTTGGATATGCAGACCCCCCTCATGAAGGACTTAAAACCCTCCCATAGCATTGCTGCAGTATCTACAGAGCCCATGTTAAGAGTGAAATACTCCTCAATCGCCTCTCGCAGGCCTTCCCGAAACACTTCATCCTCAAGCGTGCGGCTGACTGACTTTCAAATCCTTCAGGGCGGGGTATCCGCAAGGTCAACCACACTGCAGAGTAGTCAGAGCAGGTGCGCGGTAACGTAGTGGTCGTTTGGCACCAGGAGACCGAGTCAGGGGATACCAACCAATAGTCCAGCCTAGTCCAGATAACAATGGACATTGATTAGAATTATTATGCTTAGGCTTTAATGACCTCTCTTGAATACATTGTTAATAAAACAAAGAGTAATGGTGAGGTTCAGTGGATTTAGACAATTCTATAGCTGCAGCTTTTACTGTTTAATCATGGATTAACTGCATTTGCTATATAATTTGTCACATAGTTTGAAAAATTGCAAATGTCATCAAAAATATTACTTCTATATTAAATGGATAAAAATTCTAATAGAGAATGTGCAGATATTTTAAATTTTTTCCTACACAATTTACATACCCTTACTGCATAATGTGTCCTTCATGACACTTAGTCTTAGTAGTTTTGACACACTGTTTGAAAAATACCCGCTGTACCTGTCCAGCCATTGCACATGCCGTGGATATCCTACCTGTGATTCCACATGAATTGGACGTTTATTTAATCTTTCCGGGTGATGAGTTTCTGCCCCCCCACAATACCCCCTTGTTGTATGAGTCCCCTTTGCACCCAGTTTATACTTATAACAAGCACTACAAACACTTGGAAAATAACCACTTGGGGATAAACATACACCCTCGTAGAGAAACTGGTTCTCTTTGAATCTCTGATTTGGGAACCACTCCTAGCCGCCGTTTGCTCCCTTCCAACATGGCCACCACGACAGCCAGACAACCCAATGCTGAGCATGCTCAACCACTGCGCATGCGTGGCTGCGACCACGGGGGCGGTACACAGGCGGCGAGATGCGATTACGTATGCGGAAGCAGGTTACTTAATCCACGGCATCTAAACACTGGCCGTTACCAGCTGCTCCGCGTCTTGTCTTAGATGCCGCTCGTGGGGTAGGTGCACCGGTCAGGACCGGATGCCGCCATAGGTAAGACATACCCCATGTCTTTCACTAGATCCTTCAACCTCAGAGGCGGTGAGTCTTGACTACTTGTTCTCTCGGTTTCGCGGGGGGTCGGGTCTCTTGTGTAGCCCGTCGCGACCAAGCCGCGGTATTGCTTGTAGGTCTGTGTGATGGCCAGGTGGGGTTGTGCGTAGTGCAGGGCTGCCGCGCGGCTCTCCTTTGCGCTCCCTTGACGCTGTTGTCTTGGGGCGCGACTCGAGTGGTGCAGGCGCTCGGTGCGGCGCACACTCGACCCTCTCGCCACTCTTTCAGACCTGCCCATACTGAGCCGGGGAGCGTGGGTTGGATGGGGGTACCACGCCACCCAAAGTGAGAGGCAATCTGCCAACCTCCCTCTACCTACCGGTGATGGTGGGGAGCCACACGGCCTTGTGCAACCAACGACTATTTTCCCTGTACCAACACCTACTTGACAACTTCATACATGATTCCCCCCCTACCAGGTATCTTACCTTTTCAGCCGGTCCCACGGGAGCAGACTGTGAGGTACCTCAGGGAATCTTCTGGGGTAAGCCTTTTTCCCTACAACAATCCTTGCCTCCATTACAGCACTTTTATGCTAGTATATCTTCATCATTATTACCGTTGCATGGTGTGCCATATATAAGTTGATCCTGTAAATCCAACAAACAACTTGTTTTTGATATATGCACGGTTTTTAATCCCTCACTACAGTGTTTTTTGTGTGTGTGCCTGCACTACAGTTGGGTAAATCTTCTACTCTTGAAGACTTCCCTGACGCTGATAAATATGTGAATTGTTTTCATCTTTACCCTTACAGGTTTTAATACTACAGCAGGACCAATTGGCCTGCTAATCCAGTATTATCAACAACATAAGGTTGTATACCTCACTGCATATTTGATTTTTCACCAATAGCTTTCACTGTGTGGTACTGTTTAATTAAGGTCCTGAAGAATTGCCATCAGGCATGAAACATGTTGACCATACTTAAGGGTAGTAGTTAAGTCGGCTCTGACAGTTCCAGGGCAACTTACCTCCCCTTACACCCCTTTTAATTAAGGAAGCCAACCACGAGAATAAAATAGGTTGTGGACTGGCTCACCTTTTTTATCCTCACTTTCCTGTCACGACCACACTCCCCCTGCCCTCTCACACGCATGCACCATATGGCCGGAACAAAAGATCTCCGTTAAAGAGCCCCGTTTTCGGGAGCCCGTCAGACATTGCAGCGCCAGTCTGACGAGGAGCAGAACCCATATGATGAAGCATGACACCTAGCTTGCTGCGTGTGTGAGGGTTTTAGTTCCAACTAGGGGATTCCCCCCTCTTACTAGCACACACACTCCTCTACTTTGTCACTCTTCCCGGGGAACTTTGTACCCTCTTCTTGTTAATAGTTTCTGGACCAGTACACTGGACCCCGTAAAATATTGTCCTATTCCTGTCCCTCCTTTGTTAAAATAAAACAAAGAGTAATGGTGAGGTTCAGTGGATTTAGACAATTCTATAGCTGCAGCTTTTACTGTTTAATCATGGATTAACTGCATTTGCTATATAATTTGTCACATAGTTTGAAAAATTGCAAATGTCATCAAAAATATTACTTCTATATTAAATGGATAAAAATTCTAACAGAGAATGTGCAGATATTTTAAATTTTTTCCTACACAATTTACATACCCTTACTGCATAATGTGTCCTTCATGACACTTAGACTTAGTAGTTTTGACAATGTTAATGCTTTGAAGAATGGCTTAGGGCTGTCATTATGATGATGAAATCTGTATTTCACTATATATATATATATGGACAGGTTTTTGAAGTGGATGCTTGCTGCCCCAATTGGATTATGTGAAGGTTTAATTTGGGAGCAGTAAGGAGCGGGCTCTTTTGAGAAAATGTCAAGAGACTATAAAGACCAGGAGGCCAAGCGGTTGGCCACGCCCACTGGGGCAAGATTCGTGAATATAAGTGCGACATTGCCGCTTTCTTCTGTTTTCCACATCAGCCACTGAGGAAGGGAATTTATGTCCTGAAACGCGTCTGGCTACGAATTAATGTTGCTGCATTGCTCCGTTTTAAAACCTGTCTGCAAACTGCAATTAAACAGTGAGACGAACTATGATGTGTGGTAGCCTTTCTCCGTGGGGCACTCTTTGTTGAGATATATATATATATATATATATATATATATATATATATATATATATATATATATATATATATATATATATTCAATCAGAACAGGTAGCCTTAAGCGAAGCACTGCCACACGAAGTTTTTCAATAAGCACGTTTATTTGAATCCATTTCACTTGCTCGATCCCCAGCAGATTTCAGAGTCTCCTTCGAACATGAAAGCCTGACGCATTTCAGGGATGACCCTTTCCTCAGAGGCAATGTTCGTGAAGGTCAATCAAACAGTTCCTGGTAGTGTCTACTCAAATAGCTCTCACCTGCCTCTATGGGCGTGTCTCAGGCGCACTGCATCCTGGGCTTTGTAGTGCACTACCCTTTAACCCACAGTGGGGCTGCTTCTTCAACCTTGCAATTGGAACCAATATTCTCCCTCCTCCAGCACGAGTGACTCCCCATCACTCCCCACCACTGAGCACCTACATTTCCAGATCCAGACCAGCCCCAGAACGGCCTTATACCCTCACCTACAGACCCATTGGACCTCGAACCACGTTCTTCACTACCATCGCCGACCTCATCTCATTCCACGCCATCGCCTCCATGGACTACATACTCATCGGAGACCTCAACTTCCACCTTGACAACCTCAGCGACCCCAACTCTGCCTCCCTCCACGACAACCTCCCCAACCTCGGACTGAAACAGCTCATCCCCACCCCCACCCACAAGGCAGGACACACCCTCGACCCTATCTTCGCAGGAGGCTACAACATCCACTTCAGCCACACCATGCAACCCCCTTGGATGGACCACCACTGCGTACACTTCTCTTTCGAAAAAGCCACCGCCCCCAAACCTACACCACACTCTCCACAAAAGAATTGGAGCAAGGTCACAGAGGAGCACCTCAACCCCACCGTCATCCACAATCCCCCCATCTCTACCAACGCCAACTCCGCAGCCAAAGAATTTCACAGAGGGATCACCAACTGTGCAGACAAGCTCACCCCCTCTGCAACCCAGACAGACAGCGCCCCAGGAAGGTGACCTGGTTCACCTCCAACCTCCAAGAATCCAGATGCACCTGCAGATGTCTCAAGAAGCTATGGAGAAACAGCAAAACCTCGGAGGACTGTACCACCTACAAGAACACCATAACGGAATACCACAAACTTATCAGCTCCACCAAAAGGACATTCATCCGAAACAAAATCCACGCCAACGCCAGCAACTCCAAGGAACTCTTCAGCATCATTCAGGAATTCACCAAGCCCCCCAGCGAAGCCATGGATGTCACATCATCCCATGACCTCTGCAACAAACTCGGCTCCTACTTTGACCTGAAGATAAGATCCCTCTATGACAACTTCAACGAACAGACTCCGGACATCGAACCCATTCCTCCACCCAGCAACGACAGCCATCCTACCATCTCCTCCTGGATCCCAGTCACCACCGAAGACACCGCTTCGACCATGAAAGGCATTCACTCACGAGCCCCCATGGACCCCTGCCCTCCACACATCTTCCAAAAAGCCACCACCATAGCACCTGAGCTCTAACACACCATCAACGCCACCTTCAAAGCAGGCACATTCCCCGATGACTGGAAACGCGCAGAAGTCAAGCTCCTCCTCAAGAAGCTCTCAGCAGATCTGACGGACCTCAAGAACTACCTACCCATCTCTCTCCTCCCTTTCATGGCCTAAGCCACCGAGAAGATCGTCAACGCCCAACTAATGAACTTCATCGAAGAGAATTCCATCCTCGACCCCTCCCAATCAGGATTTCGCCGCAACCACAGCACCAAGACCGCCCTACTCGCTGCCACAGATGACATCTGCACCCTCCTCGACCAAGGCCACACCGCTGCCCTGATCCTGCTTGTCCTCTCTACAGCCTTCGACATCATCTCCCACCGAACTCTCACGACCAGACTCCACGACTCCGGCATGCAAGGAGTCGCCCTGACTGGCTCCGCTCTCTCCTCACCAGCAGAACCCAAAGAATCAGACTCACGCCCTACCTCTCCGAACCCACAGAGATCAACTGCAGAGTGCCCGAGGGATCGTCGCTCAGCCCTACGCTCTTCAACATCTACATGGCCCCCCTCGCTGTCATTGTCAGACAGCATGGACTCAGAATAGTATGCTACGCCGATGACACCCAGCTCATCATCTCCCTCCCCAAGGACCCTCATAAAGCCAGACTCAGCTTCCAGGAAGGAATGACGGACATTGCATCCTGGATGAGCTGCAGCTGCCTGAAGCTCAACTCGGAGAAGACAGAAGTCCTCGTCCTCGGACCCTCCCCCTCTGCATGGGACAGTACCTGGCGGCCCACCACCCTCTGCAGCCCCCACTCCCCCATGGACAACGCCCAGAGCCTTGGCATCATACTCGACTCCTCCATCACTATGCCCCGACAGATCGATGCTGTCGCCTCCACCTGCTTCAAAACCCTCTGCATCCTTCGCAAGACCTTCAAATGGATCCTCCCAATCCACAAAGACTGTCACCCATGTATTCATAACCAGCAGACTTGACTATGGAAATGCCCTCTATGCCAGAATCAACAAACCCCTGCTCCGCAAGCTCCAGACCATACAGAACACCTCAGCCAGACTCGCCTTTGGCGTCCCTCGAAATGAACACATCACCCAACACCTGTGAGACCTCCCCTGGCTCCCTGTCGGGCAGAGAGTAACCTTCAAGATACTCACCCACGCCTACAAATGCCTCCACAACACCGGACCCCAATATCTCAATGAAAGAATATCCTTCCATGTACCCAAGACAAACCCCTGATCCACTGACCTCACCCTCGACGAAACCTCGTAGATCCACAGAGCCAGAACGGGTGAAAGAGCCTTCTCCTACATTGCAGCAAAGACCTAGAACGAGCTCCCTATCAACATCAGAGGTGCCCCCACTCTGCATACCTTCAGGAAGAGCCTCAAGACCTGGCTCTTCGGCTGACCCGGAGCTGCAACCCCCCCCCCCAGTGCCTTGAGACCCTCACGGATGAGTAGTGCTCTTCACAATTCTCAGATTGATTGATTGACTTAAATTCGCTGTTACCCTTTCTGTTCCTTTTATGAATTCTAATACAGGCATTCACTACAAGTGATTTAAATTGGACAAAAATGGTACAGCCTTCTCATGAAAAACTTCCAACAGGTATGCTTCTTGTAAACTCACACATAAACTTGTAAACTCACACATTAACAGTCCCATTGAAAAGACACCATCTAACAAACCATATTTGTGAATTTCACACCAAATGTTAAGGGACTAATTTACCATGGCACTATTACTCAGAGAGAGGGTAGTTATTGATTGGGGGGGGTGAAATAGGGTATTCTGCTTCCCTTCGTGCCCTCTCTCTCTCCATCCCAGTCAATAACAACCGGAGAGTGCCCTCCCCTTAGACATTATTGCTTAATTGTTAAATCTGTTCACCACAAGGTTGTCATTGTTTTTGTGACCTACCATCAGCTAAATATGAATACATTTTGAAACTATAAGATCTTGGAATGGAAAATTACTGAGTTAATTTTGAATTAGGAAATCAATGTATTGTGCTGACAGTATGAGGATTTTTTTTTCAATCAAAATTAAAAACATTTATGAGACTTTATCATTTCATACAAGGCGGTTCATACGGTATTTATCTCTGCTTTGCGAAGGTGCCAACAAATGTAGGAAACTGAACTAGGATAAAAAGCACAAAAACATCTTTGCCCACCATCCATTCCATCATCTGCACCTTCGTCCCCACTCCGTTTACTTGTCGAAATCCCAAAGCTAAGAATCCAGTGTGTACACTGCGGCTCAGAAGACTGTGCGTCGATAGAGGTAAGGCGGCTGATGATTCACAAAAAACACTTATTAGTACAGGAAGAGTAATACAGAAATGCTCTTAAATACTTTTACATACTTTTGTGAATTGGCCCGTAAATGTCCAACTTCCCATTAATAAAAGTACAAAGGTGGCACAGCCCTTTCTATTTCTACTAACTATGCATGAATATTCCCTGATCATTCCCATTTTAGCGATTTTGGGCCCATTCAAATTGTATTTTGGAGTATGTAAAAGAATGCTACAAGAGTACTATATTACGTACTCCAAAATTCCTTTGTGAATAGGCCCCCAGAAATCTATGTAATGAAAATAAGAAATTAGCAGTGGCGTAACATAGTCCCACACGGTGTGGGGGCTAGGGGGCGGAGCTCCAGGGGGTCTCCTCAGCACAATACCCTGGCTTGTAAGCTCCTGGTTGAGTCTGGAGGGATGTCCCTCCATGTACCTTGCAGTGGTGGCATCCTTAAGTTATGATACACCTCTGGAGGTTAGGGACCAAACCTGACAGCATAGAGTTCAGTCCCTGTTTGTCCCTCTACCTTTGGAGCCCTCCTGCATGCTGCAATACAGAACTTCTGAAACCAGGTGAACCATCCTCACTATTAATAGGTAATCGGTTTTGTCTCATTTTTGATAAATCGGATATAACTTGAGTTTCACAGAAGAAAAATGAGCAGAGGTACATTTTCCAAAGCTAGAGGCATATCTTCAAAGTTGTTCTACGTCCCAGAGTTTGAAGCATGTATTGCCCAGTGGAGACAGATCTCTCCTCCTCTCACATCTCACCCTCAACACAGGCGGATGTTCTGGAAGTCAGACAGGTTTGCCTGTTTGGATGCACTTCTTTATATTTCCTCCCTTTTCTTCTGCAGCACGCGTTAAATGTCCTTGCTTTGATGACGGCTGCAAGGGGAGATGATGTGTTGACAAAGGACTCCCCCCTTCCCATCGATTTGTTGTCCGGCGCACAAGGAAAGCCCTAATGAGCGCAGCTATTAAAGCAGACATCGCCTCACGCATGCTGCAGGAGGATCTTAATCTCCCAATTTATCACTTGAAAAGTCTGACACTTTCTCCAAGCTTTCAATCTATCGTCATAGCTGTCTCTCGGTGGAGTTTTTTTTTTAATCCAATCGCATTTAATTATGTTTTAAAGAACTGCGTGTGCTGCGCCAGGCCTGAAATAACACCGTGTCTCTTCACCGGTGCCTTTACCACAGACGACTTTTTTGGATAAGTGACTCCTTGGAATCCATGTTCTCTGTTGCACCTATATTCGTGCAAGCACACCTCTGTTACACACCCTCATGAACAAGCAAAGAACGGGCTCAGGTGTAAAGGTACAAAGGATTTTCCATGCACTACGCCATGGAGTACAATTATCGAAAACACACGGGAGGGTATTCAGAATCAGAAGTCAAATCAAACGTTGAAACCATAGATGCAATACTAAAAGATCTGACTGACATCAAAGACAGACTCCAGGAGGGCAGACACTGCCCATGTATGCTCCTGAAATGATGGCCATGCCACTGTAAGGAAGTACTAGGTAAGTGCCAGGGCCCTTTCTGGAGGCCACTGCATCCTGCACCACCCAATGCCCCTGCCAGCTCTGCCAATGACAGAACCAGCACTAGTACTAATCATTGCACTCCTACAGGTGTGAAAATTCAAACTATTCCAGGCCGCTCAAAGCTATAGTAATGGTGTGAGTGACAGGTTTTATAAATTGTTTATGTATATTGACGTATTAAACACTGTTGTTGTGCTTATCTCAAAATTTGACAGACATGTGGTGGACTGTCACTAAAGCCCAAGCTGACAATTAAGTGCCAGTGTGAGCAACAGAATCCAGCGGCTCAAATTAAGCACTGCAAGCATTAAAAAAAATATGCATACAACTTTCAGAATATCCAGTGTCCCCTCAAGGTTGCAAAACCCTGAATCACCGCTGGTTTGTCTCAGCCTTCCATCCTTCTTAAGACTCAACTTTTTTGGCATGCAGTAGGTAATGAGCCACACCAATATTGATGTATTCCAGTTGGAAGTGTCACATATTCAGTGTTGCAATTAATCTAAAAATGCAAAATTGGTGATAGTAACCTTTTTGGGTCCGAGTTGTTGCCATTTAGAAAGCACTAATGCAGAGCATTTAGAGCAATAAAACATATTTTACCTTTGCTCAGGGCACGAGTCGGGGTACACGCAGGTACATGGCGCCCACCCACTATTTTCACAGGATGAGCGCTGTCCCCCCTGCCAAGTAGTTAGGCCCCACAGAAAAATGTTGAACTTGTCCCAGTGTAAGACACCAGGACACGTTCAACAGCGCATGTATGTTGTCTGCTTTCCATTCCAGCAGCAACGTGCAGACAGCGAGGGGGTATTTTTTCACCTCTAGCTGGGCCGAAGTTAAGGGGCCATCCGGCCTATTTTTGTTTGTGTATGCTGACCTGGGACCACCTGGAACCGCACACTTAAATGTAAATGCCACAGAGGGAAACAAAGGCACACAGCTTGCTTTCTCTTCACAGGTACTTAAGAGAGGCATGCTTTTGCCTTTGTTCTGTCTCTGTATCTAAGTGCAGACACTGTAAGACTGTCAGATGGGTTAGTCTGTCCCAGTATTTACACAAATTATTTAAATAACACAATTTTATTTCTTTTATAGTGCTAAGTAGTGACTTCATGATGTCATTTGTACACTGTCTTACTTGGTCAATCCCCTCACTTCTTCTTATAGGACTTGTGCCCTGCCTTTACTTATGTGCACCGCAGGTTAGCAACGTTTTGTGATTTGCATAGAGAAACAACCCATAAGAGGGATTTTGTGAGATGTATTCATTTTTTCAATCTGAACTATCACGGAGCACGGGTGTTCAAATGTCACTGATGCAACGTAAAATTAAAAAATATACATTTCTTTATTTCATTTTGCAGAAACTGTTGCTTATCAGTTACCAGCGACTGCAACGTAAAATACTGGTGCTCAATGCAGAACGTAGCGAGGGGCCCCTAGATCAGAATCCCATACCTGACATTAATGCAGGGGCGGGTGTAACACCCCTGGCAGTTACACAAGACACCAGGAGACATGTGGCAGTAGCGAGAGAGCAAACACTAAAGCAGAAAAACGTGACATATCAACCCCCCCCCCCCCCCCCACCAAAACATAGGGCTTTTCTGTCTTTACATCCCTTAGAAAAATCAGCTTCAGATAAATCAGTAGGGCTCTGGCAGATGTTTCAAGCGGACTCCTCAGCGTATTCCAATAGGATGCCAATTTCTACCAATATCTTTCACTTCATAATGCATTACTGGAGATACATCAGTATTTAATATTGCTGAAGTGCATCACATCCCGCTAAACTTTAGTTTGTTTAGCCCTGATAAACAGCAAATAAATAATTCAAGATGGTCTAATTTCCTTTAGAAGCGACCTATGGATCGCTTGATCGCGCTTGAATCATTGGCTATAACTCACGTCCATTACTGCTTACTTGCACCTCTCAGGGCCGCCCTCCAGCCTACTTTCTTAATTGAAGCAGGACTTCTGATTCATGCAGGAAGCAATAAGAATGCTTCTAAATTAGGCCGCTGCTCAGCTAGCAAAGTGCGCGTTTATACTGGCTGCATTCTCTTCATACTTGCAGATGGCAGCCGAAATGCTAGGCTGGAAAAACAATATAATATACTAATTCCCCTGATGTCTGAATTCGGCCCAATAAAAAATTGAAAATGTCAATAAAGATAAGCATTTGACTGCTGCATAGGAAATGATGGCAAACATAAACTCCACGTTCCCATCGAGTTTCCACTCTGGAAACCTTTTCCCATAAAAAAAGTACTTCTATAGCAAAATCTAAGTATTTGCAAAACGTTCTAGAAATGTGTTATGCTGAGATATGCAAATGAAAACTTAAGACAATAAAATGTAGAGCATGTGATAAAGCAAACGTTAATGTTAAGAACTGGAATGTGCTCAAATAATATTTGAAATGAGCACACCTATCATGCATGAAGTTATGATGGACTGTGGTTTTTAACCTTTTAACATCTGTGGAACTCCCCCCCCCTACACCCCCCTCCACTTAGTCATTACTGAAAGCTGAGCCCCCCCCCCCCCACTGAATTACTATTGGAATCTCGGGATCCCCCAGTGTGTCTCTGCTGGAAGCCTGGCACCCTAGCCTAACATTTTCAGTGATTGGAACCGCAGAACAATACACACAAAAATACAGAAATAAACATTCATCAAACAAAAACACAAATGATTAAGGGCCCGATGTAGGTAATTTAATTTTACCACTTCTTAAATATCGAATCATACCGATTCGGTATTTAAGAATTGGTAAAATGGAGGGGGGGGATGTAGGTATTTCAGAATCGGTAAATACCGAATCGTTGAGATTCGGTATTTATCGATTCTGTAAATACCGATTCGGTAATGCCCATTGATTCCTATGGGCATTGAAGCCCATAGGAATCAATGGGCAGTACCGAATCGGTATTTACCGATTCGGTTAATACCGATTGCAGCAAGAGTGCAGGGGGTGTCACTTTGACACCCTCTAGCACCCCAAATACAGGCATGTGTGCCATGTGGCAGACAGACATGCCCTAAGGGCATGTCTGTCTGTCACATGGCACAGGTGTACATGCACAGATGTGCATGTACACCTGTATTCGGTATTTTATCACCCAATAGGATTGGGTGGTAAAATACCGAATTCTGAAGGCCTGTAGCACTGTAAACAGTGCTACCTACATCTGGAATTTACCGAATCGGTAAAATTACCGATTCGGTATTTTGTAGAATCGGTAAATTTACCGATTCGGTAAATGTACAGATTGTGCAAAATATTGCCTCCTACATCTCAATCACCAAATACCGGTCGGTAACGGCCGAATTCGGCCGTTACCGACCGGTATTTGGTGACCTACATCGGGCCCCATATGTTTTATTTCATTCACACATATTTAAACAGGTGCACAGACATAATATCCACTCCAAAATATCGTTTGGACAGAATATCGAGTTTGAAATATCGTTTGGACACAATATCGACAGGACAGAATATAGACAGCCAAAATATAGTTTTTAAGGTAAGTGAAGTAATATCGACTGTAAATAATATAGAAAGTGAAAATATCCAAGTATATAATCTAGATAGTAAAAAATATCGTTTTTTAAATAATATTTAATTATTTATAGTGTTTTTTATGTTATAATATGTGTGAAAAGTGTCATTTTATGTTATAATTATTTTTAATTAATGATTTTTTTTAATTATTGTGTAATTTTATTCTGTAGCGGGTTGTGGGTTTATAGGGGAATAGGGTGGGAAGTAATTTAATTATAATTAATTAAATATGTAAATTTATTAATTGGTAGTAATAATTAATTAATTGGTAATTAAATAATATTTGTTAATTATTTAAAATTTAATTGGTAATTAATTTAATTTAATTGATTAATTGCTAATTATGTAAATTAAAATAATTTATTTCCTGTAGCGGGTTGTGGGTTTATAGGGGAATCGGGTGGGAAGTAATTTAATTATAATTAATTAAATATGTAAATGTATTAATTGGTAGTAATATTTAATTAATTGGTAATTAAATATTATTTGTTAATTATTTAAAATTTAATTGGTAATTAATTTAATTTAATTGATCAATTGCTAATTGTGTAAATTTAAATAATTTATTTCCTGTAGCAGGTTGTGGGTTTATAGGGGAATAGGGTGGGAAGTAATTTAATTATAATTAATTAAATATGTAAATTTAATAATTGGTAGTAATATTTAATTAATTGTTAATTAAAAAATATTTGTTAATTAATTAAAATGTAATTGGTAATTAATTTAATTTAATTGATTAATTGCTAATTATGTTAAATTAAAGGGGTATTTTTAGGGTTCAGGGTCAGTTTTTGGTTTTTGGGTAAAGGGGTATTTTTAGGGTTCAGGGTCAGTTTTTAGTTTTTGGGTAAAGGGGTATTTTTAGGGTTCAGGGTCAGTTTTTAGTTTTTGGGTAAAGGGGTATTGTTAGGGTTCAGGGTCAGTTTTTAGTTTTTGGGTAAAGGGGTATTTTTAGGGTTCAGGGTCAGTTTTTAGTTTTTGGGTAAAGGGGTATTTTTAGGGTTCAGGGTCAGTTTTTAGTTTTTGGGTAAAGGGGTATTTTTAGGGTTCAGGGGCAGTTTTTAGTTTTTGGGTAAAAGGGCATTTTTAGGGTTCTGGGTCAGTTTTTAGTTTTTGGGTAAAGGGGTATTTTTAGGGTTCAGGGTCAGTTTTGGGGTAAAGGTTTTTTTTTAGGGTGCAGGGTCAGTTTGGGGTTTTTGGGGTACAGGGGTACAGTGTAAAAATAAAGTAAAATTAAATTTACATTAAATTAATTTAATGAAATGAAATTAAATTAAATTATATTAAATTAATTTCAATAATTTAAATTAAAAAAATTATTATATACTTACCAATACTTACGTTGTAATGGTAGTGCGTTGTAAAAGTTGCGTTGTAACGTCATATATCCACTGTTGCACTCTTTGGAGTGGGAATAGTAATTTTAACCCCTACGCTATCCAACGCTTTCCCTACTGTTGCACCCACTGGAGTGGGAATAGTAATTTTTACTCTTTTGTATTTGAAAGTTAATAATATTGGCTATTATTTAATTAAATTTTGTTACTATATATATATATGTTTTAAGAAATATGATTAAAAAAATATTATTTTTTTACTTTCATTAATTATTTAATTATTAAAAGTTATTTTAAGTATTGTTAAGTATATTTTAGTAATTAATTTTTTATATTAATGTAATTAAACATTGTTTTTATTAAAGTCGATATTTTTTACAACTATATTTTTGTAAACGATATTTTTAACTCGATATTTTTGTACTTACCTGTTTGTAGATAGAAACTCGATATTTTGTCACTCGATATTTTGTCAACGATATTTTTGTTGGTCGATATTCTGTCCCTCGATATTATTTCAGTGATCCATTTAAACAATCTACATTCTCATAGGACCGTTGGAGTTTTCCAAAATCCAATTGAGACCACGCATCATCCATAGTATATTCTGTTTGATGCATTTGCTTTGGTTACCTTTCAACTCTAGGCAACATGTTTTCCATGTCACTGAATGTAGTATCTTGTACTAAGACTGTACAAGGGACCCTTAATTGAAAAACAGCTTCTACACCTGTTCTACGCTTGTGCATATGTGTGTCACCTTCTAACACAACAGCTGTTCATGCTGTTACAATTACGAAAAGCCAGAGTAGTACCAGGGAGGACCAATAGAGGAATATTTTCCCTCCATATTGTGCACAGCTATACCTAAGCTACGGTTTTAGACCACCCTCAACTCATTCTGGTTCAAATTCAAGTAAAGCAAATTAAAACTCCTGTCACAAAACATTGAGAAAATTATTTCTACATTTATCAGAATACACATAAGAAACCATGTGTTTGATAGTGCACTACCTCATGTGCAGCACGTGACTTGTATGCATCTGCCATTAAATATCAGGCCCTCTTTCTTGTATTACTGTTCTGTATGCCAATTTGCTTCGGATGACCATTTCGGATAACTAACGTCAATAAACATGGTGGTCCGTATTTTTCCAGCAAAAGTGATTTGGAAAAAATGTTAAGTAGAAAGCTTAATTTGTGGGTCATACAATATAGGGTAGTCAAAGGGAAAAAACCCTACTATTGTATTAGTATAACCAAGGATGACACCTCACCCATAGCATCAAATTCAAAGTGACATTTTCTTTCAAATAATAAGCAATGGACGTGAGCACCTGGGGGATTACAATGTGTGCACAAAAAGAGATGTTACATTTCACATAATATTGCCACAAGGCAAGAACAACCTGCTCAACTTATGGTGATCACTTGCATCTCCTCTGGGAAGGAGCTCAACAGTCCCACCACAAGGGATGCAATCAGGGCTCATGTTTTTGGTTTTCGTATCCCCGACCCAGCTTCGCTAGTTGGACAGAAGGTGTAGCTAGTCCACATTAAATTTAAAAGACATGAGGCACTCTTTTATCCCCAGTAAGTACGTACATGGCTACCTCCATTTCCAGGATGTAAAATTATTGTTAAGCAATATAGCCAGCCGTGTGCAGAAACAGCACCATTTGAGCCACGGAAGATAAAAGAATTCACGGCGATGATTTTTAAAGCAAAACCAATCATTTAAGTCCCTTTTATGAACTTATTCAGAGGATCTGGGAATAGTGAAGAAAATTCGTCGTAATCAATGTCCAAGGGTGCTTACAGCATAGAACATGTAAAAATATATTTGCCCTTCAGTGCTCCTACAGCTGAAATATGTGCTGTGTCCAATGCCGCACGGTTGCCAAGAAATGTTAGGATCATTTAATAGAACATTTCGGTAGTCAGACATATTGAGCAGTTGTCATTTGTCTTTTTTTACATGAGAGTAGAATCACTGGATGAATAAATACATGTAGCATGACAAAAAGCATGTCTTGGTCTATGAGCAACTTGACCAAAACAACATCTGTTGTTACACTGAACATATATGCTACAAGCTCACATACTACAGGCAACTGTCCCAAAGGATTCAAACCCACTACATGTTGTTCTTATTGATGCACAAGTAATGCTCCTCAAACAACCTGTCAATGAATTAGGTAACTTCAGCTTCCTACTCAACCTCCCGGAGTCTCTCAGCACACTTGAGAAATACAGATTAATGTCACTGGTATTAGCTGGTTTGAGATGACTATCTTCCTTACTCACAGGTTGATTGACCAAGCAAAAAAAAAAACAGATTACATTACTAGCCCTACTTCATTAATATACAAATTGCTATAATTATTTGCACTGCCTAGACTCCATTAGAATATAGGTATTTGAAACCTATTCATGACATAACCCTGCAGTTTATGATGAGACTTCACAGCTATCACAATGACATGCTGTCATTAGTGACAGTATGATAGGACCCAAAATGACACTCTGCAAATCTTCACCTTATTTTTCTATAGGATGGTGGAATCATGCTGACAAATAAGCAATCATGCTAAAATCAACCCTCAGACTAAAACACAAGATTACGTGCAATCAATTTATTCCACTATAACACTAAGAGGCATCCACAAAGTAGTTCAGGGAAACAGCAAAACATACAGCGTCATTTTAATCCCTCGTTGAACAATTTGTGGCTCAATAAAATATGTAGCACGGTCCAGCTACCAGTGCAAATTAACAAAGAGAACCCAAATATCTCCAAAAGACATATATTTCACTCCTCCTCAAAACATCACTGCAGATGTGAAACCAGATTGCTGCAATATCTTTTATAAAGCGATGCCCAAGAATCTTATGCATTATCTATTTCTATAAAATCCAGCAGACATTATAGTGGTCAACGTGCACATGTTGGTCAGTGGGATGTGGTGGGCATGGCAAGTCCTAACAATCGCCCTGGCCAAAAATGAAAACCAAGTATGGATTGAGATACATACATTCAAAGGGTATTATGGAGGGTAGACGAGTAGCGGTGTCAGGGTGAAGTCCTTCTAGAGTATCCACCACCACTGTATATATGAGTTACACAAACAGAGCTTGAGAAAATATTTCTCTGAAACTTTGCCACTTGCTGACTGTAAACTGCAGTCTCAATGAGACAGTTCAAGTCAGGTTTCTGCTGCAGTGATCTATGTGGTCACAGGTTCAACACCAGTACAGGTAAATGCCAGATGGACACCTGCTGCTCAATGGTGTGTAGCCTCTATTTTATTAATATTTATTTGGTAGGCATGAACAAACATTTAAAGAGCAGTAACACCTTCGTCGAAAATTCTTGCTTTCACAAGAGCAGCTCACGGATAAGGCGATGGGCACATAAATGTGTTGGGTGCATGAGGTGCTTTGGAAACCAAATGACACAAAACAGACTGATGAGCAGGTGGGGAAAGGCATCACGTCGGGATATTATCAGCCATTTTGTTCTCAATTAGCATTATTAGACTGTTACTTTCTCCTGCTTTGTTGGTTGTTTGCGTGGAGGGAGCTGGACGATGCTCTAAGTCAACACCTCAGAGTTTCGTAGGACCATGCCTCTGTGTCAGATCCCAGGTGAATTCCAGCACAGAAGTCCCCATGGTCCACTGAGGTTCCCAGGACCCCATTACTAACTACGGAATGCCCTTAGGAAGTGAACTAAACATCTTAAATCAGACAAAAAGAAAAATGTAATGAGCTCATTTAGCAAGTAAAACATTAAAGACTCGAAAGATGTCAAAAACTAAGACTTACTAAAACAACCATTAACTAGAATGCAGATGTGGCATCTGAATCAAAATTAAGAGGCAAGATGCCAGTGTCCGATGTGTGGGAAGGAAAATATATAGAGATAAGGTAAAACTGAGGGATGAAAAAAGTCAGCGACTGGGAGCACTGTGATGTAGTTTGGAAATAGAGAATATTAGGGACATGTAAGGCAAAAGGGTGAGGCAGAACTACAGATCCAGGGTCGAGAACAGGAATTGGGAAAATGAAGGAGTGAATCATTGCACGAGTTCCTTGATGAGGAGAGGGAAGTGACCCTCAACGGGTGAAGTTGGTGAAATGGGCACATAAGGAAAACATAACAAGAAATAGCATGGTGAAACTGACCATATGGTAAAAAAGGAAGGGGGATACGAAAACTGGAAAGGAAAGTGCAAATAGAGGAGCAAAGCTCAGCACAGGATTCATAAACATGATTGTCACACAGGCACAAAGACTTCTATGAAGCGTGAAAAGGTGGAGGGAGCGAAGACTCTCCCATAGGCAGGAAGAATTGAGATCAATGTTTACGAAGCAAATGCTTTCCAGCTCAATGCCATGGGTAAACAAAGGTGAACAATCAAATGCCGAACATTATTAATATTTAACACTACATATTTACGCAACACAGTGTACTCATTTGGAAAAGAGTCAATTGATGCCAAAACAACCAACATTACTCAAAGACTAGAAAAAACACCGATCAATTGTAAAGGGGGAGTTTTCACATTCCTTGGAATATGCCTTATAATTGATCAATCCAGCACCTTCTATTATAAATCACGTATTCTGGAAATGAATGAATATATAGCACTTTTATTTCTTAATGAATATTAATAGGGAGTGTGTTTTAATCTGTAACATTATTATGCTTCATGACACAAATGATTATAAATACGCACTCTCTATTTCTACCACCTACAAGTGTCAGCACGGATGTATGACGTTACTACGCATACTTTTACATCGCATGCCTTTACAACGCGGTTTTTACATCGCATACCATTACAACGCATAATGCTTTTAGGCGCTGGATAGTGATTTATTTAATTTACTATTCCAACTCCAGTCCCCGTGGATAGTAGGGAAGGTGTTGGATAGTATATTAAATACATTCCCTATCCTAGAGCGCCCCCCAGCGCTATGCGTTGTAATGGTTTGCGTTGTAAAAGTTGCGTCGTAATGGTAGTGCGTTGTAAAAGTTTTGTTGTAATGGATGTTTCCCGTCAGCACAATACATCTCAGCATCAGTAAGCTGACCTAAAAACAAGTTGGAGGACGAAATTTGGCTAAAGTGCTTCGAGTAGTCACAATAGCTCTTTGACGTGGGAGAACTGCCAGAAAGGACATACATTACCATGTGGGCAGTTTTAACCAAACGGTGATTTTGACAGGAGGCTACATTCATTAAGAAGACATAGAGATAGTTCTTCCTAAGCCTGCCCAGTGGTCGAAGTGGGGAGTGGAAATATGGGTCCAGTAATCTTCAAATCAGGTAGACGCTACTACAGGGCCCCGACAGAGTAGACATGAGGGCATCAGTTGGCCACAGTGGGCCCAAAATATGACCTACGCACTAAGACTGGCTCTTAATCGAAATATGAATACATATTAAAGCCAATATAAGATCAGAAGTTTAAAATCTATGGAGTCAATGAAACAGTACTGGAGCACTTGTTTCCTTCCTTATGCCATTTTGGGTCAACCAGATTATTATATTATTTTCTGAAAGCTTGGCCCTTGACTGCATCAACGTCACTCTACTTCTGAATAAATGAGAGTTAATGCCAAAGCTATGAATGTCTACTGTCTGGTTTCAAACCTACCTTTTCCGACCAAAGTATTGTAAAGCTGCGCTGATAACCAACTTAACAAATCATTACTTAAAACAACTATCTTAATTATTTCCAATCAGGATTCAAGCTAGGCAGCAGGACCTAGTCTGCCAGTCTTTGTATTGTTAAAAATAACTTTCTCGGCCTTCTGTCCCGAGCATATGGGGAGTCATCTAAAAGTACAGGTCACCTTGAAGCAGCCTCATACAAACTTGCTAGAGGGACCAACGCTTATTGTTATTATTATTATTGTTATTATAGTGCCACTTGCAAAAAGGTTTAACGCACCAGTGCCCTTTAAGTTGAATTTACAACCTGCCTTTCCTGGCTAAGGCGATAGGAACACAATAGAGGAATTACGGGTGCCAATCTCACAATTCAGCTCTAGACAAAGGGATAGCCGGAAAGAAACACTTTGAAAAATCCCAAAGGCATCCTAAAGTGCGTAAGGAGAATGACCTCAAATCACTGTATACGAAGGAAAAGCGAGGTTTGGATGGACGAATCCCTGTAGCTCCCTCCATCAAAGGGCCTATTTAGTGGGAGGTATACAAAGGGAAGCATATTATTTCAGTGACATTCAACCTTCTTTGCTTCTCTGAATACAATGCTAGATATCAATCAATGGTAAAACTTGCATTCTTACAGAACCCTAAGAATTACGTTTATGTGGGGGACTCCTCGCGAGAGGACATCTGGGCGAATGTCCTAATTCTCTGTCATTCACGAAGAGCTAAAAGAGGTCAGGTCTGTGTACCCACCCAGACCCGTGCCCTCTGCAGGTTCAGTGCAAGTAGAACAAGATGAGTCTGCCTGCCTTTCCCACTTTAGAGCATTCAAACAAACACAAATGGACTGACAGCTTAAAGTGGAGCCCTACAGGCCAGAAGTCGAGGCTGCCAGAATACTTGTATATACTACCGGTAGTGACGTCAGTTTGTCCCACCCTAGTTCCGCACAAATGGGACTGAATGTGAGAACATTTGCATAAAGAAGAAAGATTTCCAAATAAATAGAGGGAGATAGGGCTACACAATAGTTTATGTCCAAGAATTACAAGGATGCAGCAGTTTTATTTCTATAACTATGTATTATCTGTATTAAAGTAAAGATGTGTTTGGCCACTTTTCTGCGTTTGCTTTGATTCTTCACCACCATTCCCTTCATAGTCACCTCTGAGCCACTCAGCAATATGCTGCCAACAGTAACATTAATGCATTAGGTCAGTTTAAAAGGGGACGCACAATTGGTGTTTTATTTTCAAATTCTCTCTGTTTGCACCTGGATTGGTTTACATGACACAGGGTAGGCAAAATAAAAAAGAAAAACATATTGAAAAGTTTACAATTTCCTTGCATCAAGTCAAGCCTCAAAATGGCCACTTAAAACGTTGCCTGGCACGGTGTATTCTGTTGCATTTATTATCTGCACTGCAATACAAAAATAAGATGAAATCAATAGAAATATTTCACTTTTGAAAATGGAAATATCGTGTTTGTAGCCAAGCCAGCCTTGCAGGAGAAAGCTGACCAAGCAAGAAACACATATTAAGGCTATGCGTCTTAAAAAATGTTGAACATAAGGCCCAGTTTACAAAGAATTAATTATATAAGAAAAGTTAAACAAACAAATGAATACAATGACGACGGGAACAGCCCATGGTACTGATGATGCATGTGGGTAGATGCAGTGCATTAAATAAACCGCTTGTGAGGCCACAGATAGTACCATGTAATCTTCAAGAGGGTCTTGAATAATACAGCAAAGCTGAGTTTTGGTATTTGAAATATTTTTGCTCATGTTGGTGAGTGACAAATCCATTCAATTTAAACTGCACTTTTGGGGTTTGGCATGCAGGGCTACCTTTGTGGAAAATTAGTACGATTTGGTAAACATTATCTGCGCCATCTTGCCTTTTCCCCTGATGCCACACTTTTTGTCATACGCACCCGCCATTTTAGGTGCCTCGATCAGAACCACCCTCTGCACACCACTGGCCCCCAGCACAGCCCTTCGCCCTCACAAGCCCCCACGCACTGGCCACCCCCCCCGCTCTCACATGCCTTGAGTCATAAACCCCTCTTCAGCGCAGCTCGGCCTCGGAACCCCATCCTGTTCCCAGCGCAACACCTCCCTTCACTCCTTTCATGGTCCCAGGCCCTTTGATACAAACCCCCTTTCCTGCGTGCCCGTTTGTCTTCCTCGTTCCCAGGCCGCCACCTGGCCCTGCGGATACTGTTTATTGCCCCCCCCCCGTACAGTAGGAAGCTTCCCCCATTAAAGGGCCCTCGAATTGATCAAAGCCCCCACCCTATGATATCCGATCAACCCCACACATTCCGTGAATCGGCGGAATGTCCAGCTGCGCGATAATCATCACCTATTGTGACCGGGATGGGGACTTCAACTGTAAATGTGTGTGGGAACGGGCCTGAAGGGGAGATTCCGAGGATGTCCTTTCATACTTCAAAGCATTGCAAGAATGTGTTACCTGCAATAAAATTCATAAACTTGTGTATAAGAGGCCAGGCCTCAGAGATGCGGTTAGAGCCCCTCGTGACGATACTGGCTGTCCGAACTGATGTGTTCTCCTCCGGAGAGAATAAACCTTGTTTCCTGCCTTCCAGTCTCCAGCGCCTGCCTCTTCATTGATTAATATTTTGTGGGTTAAAGAGGCGATACCGCCGGGCAAATATTGGTTGTCCTTGACCTGTTTTTACAATTGGCGTCCCAAGCGTGGGGCCCATCAGCGACACGTGGATCCAGTGGGAGAGGTCCTGACGACAGAGTGAACGACTGCAACGATCGGGAGAGCTCTTGCCCAATAGACCCTCGTCTGGCAGCCGATCATCCGAACTTCACTGGTTCCGAACAGACCTCTCTCGAGTGATCTACGGTCCTGACTGGGAACCATCAGGAGTGCCGCGAGGAGTACGAGGAAAAGAGGACGATCGGGCGCTGGATTCGGAAGATAAGAAACTGTCCATACGGTCCGGGTAAGGTCATGTAAACACGACAAATTGCGAAATGATTGTTTGATTGTTCGGAAAATACTAGTATTACTCTTTGTTGACTCGTTTGGAGATTCACTGTCTGCAAACGGAGAAACAACAGGCTCTCTCTCTTTGCAAACAGTGAAGGATAGGTAACGCAGCCATCGTGCCTATCTTTCTCCCCCACTGATTGATTGTTTGAACTCTCGGGAGATTTCCCTCTCCCACACTGATTAATTGTTTTTTACCCCGAACTACTGTTCGCGGATTGTTTTCTGGAGATTCTCTGTCTGCAAACAGGAAGAAACAGGTTCCTCTTTGCAGATAGTGAAAGGGTAGAGGACGCAGACCTTTTGCGGGCCTACTTATTCTCCCCACTGATTGTTTATTGACTGTTTGATATTGGTTCATGAGGTATTCACTGCCTGCAAACAACGTAGAATAGAAATATTCTGTCTAGTCTTTGCACGCAGTGATAAGATAGGCAGTGCTGACTTTTGTCCTCGTTGTGAGCCGTCATGTCTGTCTTCTCCCCACTGATTGGTAGTTGGTTCAGCCCGGACCGTTTATTAGAGGTGGACCATCTAGCTCCGCTGGAAGGCACCCCTAATAAAGACATGTTCACAAAGTATGGATTAGTTACCATAGCCTATAGTAAGCTGTGGCACAGGTATACCAAAGAAAATCAAGAGAAACAGTGGCCACTGATAGGATCCTTCGATCTTGATAAAATAGAAACGTTAGAAATAGCCCTTTGTAGTAATAAGACAACGCCTATTATGCTCGACAGTCTCGGTATGTGGCGCAAAGAAGCAATGCAACGAAAGAAAAGAGACGAAGTCAGAGTAGGTAAAGAAACGCGACAGACAACCTTCCAAGCATCTGGTAGGCAAAAGGAAGGGATAGCGGCAACACGGTTCCAAGGAGTAAACGCAGGAAAGGAACGGTGTAAAGGGATATATCGACAGGACAACCCTAAGACACAACGACCCGAAAGTAATCCCCCGACACTACGCGCAGGAAGACCAGACTTAGGGCAAAACCAATGTGCTTTTTGTAAATATTCCGGGCACTGGAAAGCCCAATGCCCGACTCTACTGAACGAGGGTAAGAGCAGAGGGCCGACAGAAATAATAAGCCGGCGGAAAGGGAAAAGGCATGAGACAAAGATGAATCAGACTGACACGGACAGGCCAGATAGAACCACCACGTTTGATTATGCCCGATGGCACAGATTTCGCCAGACCGATTTCAGCGACATGTTTGAGTCCTCATAGATCGAACAACGCTAAGACGGGAAACCCAGTCTAGCTCTAAGTTACCCGGTGACGAACCCCGTACTACCGCTACTGTTCCCTAACACAAAAAAAGGCCACCCTTTTCGGATAACCTACAGAAACAATACACAGAGTAGTCTCGGGCAGATTAGTATACATTCCATTAATAAACTCAAACTTCGTGTGCAATGGGACTGATTACTCTCTGCTGCCCCCCCCCACTCTAAAAAAAAAAAGGGAGCAATTACAGGCCTGCATAGACAACCCCCATTACCCAGACATGCCTGTCCAAACAAAATACCTACCCCCACTCCGGAAGTTCCCGAAATGCCACAGGTCACCGGTCACGCCCATCCGGAAGGTGAAACACACAGCACGTGTGGGGCGGAGTCTGCTGACAGCCATCGATCGAAAAGATCGCCAGTGGGATGTCCAGGAGGCACCACGGGCCCGGCATGAAATGGCCTTCCCATCCCCTTCTTCCTGGGGTGGCGTCCCCCGGGCCACGAGTAGGGAGGGGGCGGATGCAGATGACCCCCTCCCTCATATCTCCTGGTCCGGCCATCACAAATACCTCCGCTGAAACTGGTACAGGGTGGGCTGGGAGGGAGAGGCGACGCGAACGAGCCTCTCCCACCTCCTCGGATAGGAGGTTTCCCAGCCCCGGCCCGGCGCCGAAGTCCTCCAGCCGGGCGGCGCCCATACTTGCGCAGCACAGGACATGCAACGGCGGCGCCCATACTTGCGCAGCACAGGACATGCAACGGCGCCGGCCATACTTGCGTAGCACAAGACATACGATGGCCCTCAAGTGTACTTGTGGAGCACGGGATGTGGGGTGGCCATCATGTATGCCCGTGAGAAGGTGCGGCGTGGGGTGCACTGGGAGAGGGAGACGGCGCGAACGAGTCTCCCTCGCCCCCCCAGGTGGGGGCACCACAGCTGCACCCTAGCCGAATGTCCTGCTCCTACGGCACGGTGTTCCATTTTTTTACCCCAAAGGGCCTCTTCCACTCTTGCAGACTCGACGAAGGGCGGCTGCTGCAGGCCTCAAAATGGCGTCTGGGCCCCCTGGAAGGCGGGTCTAGGCCGCTAAAGTAACTCTGACCAGCAGTGTAACTCAGACGCTTGCCCACCGGGGCACGAGCCCCCACCTCCGACAGCATCCCCACAGCCTTGAAGATTCTACAAAAGTCCCCGGAGCCCTTGGCCCCTACAGGCTTCCGATGAGGAACAACTGCCTTGATCGCTAACGAAATAACCACGACATAGCCACCCCTTCTGTTAGCACAAGTTTTTTGAACTGCCGAAAAGGACTCTGGTCCAACCGCCGGTTGTGGGAAACATTTTGTCCCTGATGCTACTTCCGGACTAACCCGGCCCCGCCCAAAATGGCGCCGGTGTCAATGAGAACTTACGAACACCTCGTGGTGTTTTTAGCTAATAAGACTTGATGTTCTGAGATATGTATATGATCCTTTGTACACTTGACGAAAAAGAGGGAGGGTTCACTCGACGAACATGTAAAAGGACCCTGTTAAAAATGTTGGTTTCAATGTACGATTTATTATGATATTATTGTAACTGATACATAACCTCGCTTGTGACACACGTCCACGGTATGCATTTAGGGAATTTGATTGCAACTAGTCTGGCTGTGCTTCCAATTATGAAATGAATGCCCCTTGATCCCTCACCTATTGATAGACCTTTTTAGTTTCCTGCAAAATGACTAAATAAACCCTTTTAAATGCTTTTAATACTGCAAAATAGCCCCCCCTTACTGTACGTGCTTCAGCCATCGCCGTGTCCGGCCAAATACGATTGCACTCTCATATCTACATGCTGAACGATTGTGCAAATAAAGGTTTTTCAAACTATGAACAGGTATTGCATGCTTTTTTTAAATATGGGATCAGCGGGAGAGTTTTTCTGTGCACCCTGCTTTGTTCTCTTTTTAAGGTTATTAGAAGATGGTTGCTCAGCCCCGGATGGAGGATCGAATCTAAGACACGATACTCTGCCTCCAAGTATGCGACTGGCTCAGGAACTAACGCATGGAGAAGGACCTCGACTTCCGAGGACGGGTAAAGTGAAGCGGTGTAAAAGATAAAATGTTATAAAGGTACGGCACTCAAGGGTACTAGGGAACAGAGTTGGCCGAAGAGCTGATATGCCTTAAAACATCACAGCGTTGGAAAAGATTTAAGGACCCCGATATCTAGATACATCTACCAACTAGATACCTCGCACTAAGTGCCTCTGATTTTTAACGTTTCCCTACACACGGCCTATAAGGACACACTGCCCCCCCCCCCGGCTTCAGAAACCAAGACCCCAGGGATTCCATCCCGAGGAGATAAGACGAGTATGTGGTAAGTAAAGGACTTTCGTGCCCATGCATTTGATATGCTCGAATGTTGTCCCCCTCCCTTCCCCTCTTTTCCTCCCTCTACAGGTTACATTGAAATCACGACTGAGGTATGGTGAAGATCTGAAGCCTCGCCATGTCTGTTACATGAAGCGGACTAACGCTGCAAGGTGGCACCTAAGCACACCCACAAACTGCTCTTGTAACGAAAGAGCCAATAAGTTGTATGATATGAGGAAACACGATCACCCCTAATCCGTGTTGCGTGAATGGGCACATGTCACGTATGTCTGAAACTATGAGAAAATGTTTTTATGCGACTGAAGCGTTGACTTAACTAGTCAAAGGACCGAGAGTGCGAGAAGTGCGACACAATGGTGCCTTTTACTCAATGCATGTCCCCTGTACCCGGCCTAATGCTCGTCCGTCCCAAACTGCATGCTTTCGAAATTCTAACACAGACTCGTAATGTCTCATGTTGTGTAATGCGCTGAATAGCCTATCTTAATACACGGCCACTCCCCATGTCGCACGTGTACTATTTAGCCTATTGTTGCACATCTCTCTCTCTCTCTCTCTCTCTCTCTCTCTCTCTCTCTCCTCCACACTCTCACTCTTCTGACCGACTAGCACCTAATTGGCAAACCGCCACCCCTGGTGCACCACCCAATTGGCTCCAACTACCGCAAGTATTTGCACAAATTTGTCTTAAATAAAATCACCCTGATGCCGTGTCACTACCTCTCCTTTCTGCTAAATATTGATGAAGCCTAGAATTGGCCAAAAAGGAAAGGACAGGTAAGACGACTGAGGTTCCCTAATCTGACCCGTAATAAGGGAACTACATGTCAGTGGCTTCTATGATAAAAAAGATGCCTCAGATAACGCGACCCCCCGTCCCGAAGTGTCTCCATACCCAAACAGTAAAAGTGATCGAAACATCCCCATCTTCCCAGAACGCCCCAGTTTTGTATCAGCTGCCCCGGACGAGAGTTTAAAAAATGTCCCTCACCCCCGGTTGTAAGAAATGGGTCGACTTGCAACTAACACAGGCCAGCCGTTGTTCCTAGAAATGATTTGTTGATGAGCAAGCTACAGAGTTTAGAATTCGAGAAATGTCACTGAACGCTTACCAACTGAACTGTGGCCTTCTGCTAGATAACGCCCTCGTGACACAAAGCAAGACGATAGTCCCTCACCACAGTTTGCTATGTTCCTAGTTGTTTTCCATAAGACCCCGGTCACCCCAAGGAATGAGTCGGATAGTTATCGCAAGCCCCCGGTTTTTTAATGAAGTAGTCAGGTTGTAAGAGACTATGTAAGAATTAGAATGATGGTTGCAAAGTTAAGATTAGACCAAAATGAAGAAATGGTTGCAATAAACCCTGTTAAAAGTAAAATGTTTAGCTGAAAGGTAGGATGCATTGATAGAATGGAAAATTGTTTAGCCTGTGTTCGCTCCTCAGAAAGATACCTATCAGACCATGGTGATAGCACGTTGCACTTTTTCGTAAAATATAAGGCCCTGGAGAACGGTATAGCTTCGTAAGGCTCGTACTAGGAAAGTGGGTCTCTGCCAGAAGAACTGACGTAACTGTAATAAACAAAATGCAATGAATAAGTACCAGATCTCGTACCACGACAATGAATGTAACACCAACAAACACCAAAGAAATAGTTACGAAAGAAAGTTATAGGAAATCCAGCAAGCCCATCATCAATTATTTATATGTTGGTTGTGAACCCCAATGTAACGGATGTTTCTCATTTGCTTGGAGCTGGGAGAGAAATAGACTTATGTGATTACCTTCCTCTGCCAATTCTCTAAAGACTGTCTTTTCAAACTCATTTAAGGGTACCACTGTCGGAGGAGAGAGAGACCGGATGTGGGAGCACGCGGCCTGACTACAGATCGTGGAACATCTGCGACATTGGCCAAGGCGAGACCGCAACAGTAAGGAGTCGCAGGACGAGGCACTGTTTCCGACAAAATGAGAGGAAAGGGCTGACCTGATGCCCCTGCTCGATGATCAACATGTGCCGAAAAGTCCCCGCTCTCTGAACTCGGTCATGGGCCCACCTACCTAAAATGTTCCGTCCCCCTGGTCTGTTCCCGATCTGGCCCTGCTCCATCCCCCTTTTCCTCCGACCTACCCTAAGGACTACTCACACACCCCCCTTCTTCCACATGAACTCTTTGACAATCGACTCAAAAGGACACAGGGCGAAAAGGACCTTTTTGACCAGGAAAGCGAGGAAAAGGTCATGCCCTGCAACGCGGGACCTAGAATAGAGCTGGACACGTAGCTCCACCGCCGGTGCTCCACAGTGCCAACAGAAGACGACAAAGAATGCTGAGAACTCACTAATAATGGTCCATGACAATAGGACTTCCCCTTCGAACAATGACACCTCTGATTATCGTTTTTACTACGTCTCATTTCTCTCCCAGCCACCATTGTATTGATTATGCTCCAACCGAATACAAAAAGAACTCACATATGTAATAACCTGTCCGTTCATATTCCGAATGATTATAAGCATCTATGAAATGTACCCAACGCTCTCACTACAGAATCGTTTTTGTCCGATATTGCATAACTATGACTTTCCTGCAAACGAGCTTATCGATAGGCCCGCCTCCTAAGACGAAAGATTTTAAATGTAATGTTTATAGCTCCTTCACCTGGGTTCCTACTTCTTTACTTATGACCGCCACAGTAGACATGGATAGGAAATAGGCCAGCAAGATGTCTTGGAAATGTTAAAGGGAGGACTGTGGAAAATTAGTACGATTTGGTAAACATTATCTGCGCCATCTTCCCTTTTCCCCTGATGCCACACTTTTTGTCATACGCACCCGCCATTTTAGGTGCCTCGATCAGAACCACCCTCTGCACACCACTGGGCCCCAGCACAGCCCTTCGCCCTCACAAGCCCCCACGCACTGGCCACCCCCCCCGCTCTCACATGCCTTGGGTCATAAACCCCTCTTCAGCGCAGCTCGGCCTCGGAACCCCATCCTGTTCCCAGCGCAACACCTCCCTTCACTCCTTTCATGGTCCCAGGCCCTTTGATACAAACCCCCTTTCCTGCGTGCCCGTTTGTCTTCCTCGCTCCCAGGCCGCCACCTGGCCCTGCGGATACTGTTTATTGCCCCCCCCCATACAGTAGGAAGCTTCCCCCATTAAAGGGCCCTCGAATTGATCAAAGCCCCCACCCTATGATATCCGATCAACCCCACACATTCCGTGAATCGGCGGAATGTCCAGCTGCGCGATAATCATCACGTATTGTGACCGGGGTGGGGACTTCAACTGTAAATGTGTGTGGGAACGGGCCTGAAGGGGAGATTCCGAGGATGTCCTTTCATACTTCAAAGCATTGCAAGAATGTGTTACCTGCAATAAAATTCATAAACTTGTGTATAAGAGGCCAGGCCTCAGAGATGCGGTTAGAGCACCTCGTGACGATACTGGCTGTCCGAACTGATGTGTTCTCCTCCGGAGAGAATAAACCTTGTTTCCTGCCTTCCAGTCTCCAGCGCCTGCCTCTTCATTGATTAATATTTTGTGGGTTAAAGAGGCGATACCGCCGGGCAAATATTGGTTGTCCTTGACCTGTTTTTACACCTTGGTATTTAATACTAATTAATCTATTTGCAGCTTCAATATGCCTAAAACGTAGAACGTTGACTGCAGCACATGATGCAGTGATTTAAAATAAAACACATTAGGTTTGCGGCTGCAGGCAAGCAAAGACAATCAGCTCTGTATAGTGGAATCTAATGCACATTTGCACATACATATTTCAATAATTTTTTAGTGATGCTTCGGGAAAATATTCTTCTACCTGGAGAACTCTTTCCCCTAAACACCCAATATATCTATTATATGCATATTAACTTCTAGGCGGTTAACAGAGAAAAAAAGTAAAATGATGGTGACTGGGAATGCCAGATTTAACTGTAGATGCTGTCCGTGCACTGCGTAGTTTTTTGATAATTTTCAGGCATACACCGTGCTCATTAGGAACACTCCCCGCTCGGGAGTATGAAAATGAACTGTAGACCGCACTAGCACAGCATGTGTTAGTGTCTCCTATGGCACTGGTAAATAGTTGCTGGAACCACCAGCTAATGTTTGTGAAATACAGTTTTTCAAACACAAGTTTTCAATGCGCTTCTCAATTTTATAAGTATTTTATTCATACTTGTAGCATTAATTCAATGCACTTTCTTAGTTGTATTTTATTCATGGTCCATAAAGTGTTAAGCTGATTCTCTTTATATATATCCAAAACAATTATATCTTCCAATGCATTTCGGCCGACTGGCCTTCATCGGGGAAGTCTGTGAAACAAATAATGCACCCATCACTATGTTGTGAAACATTCCATGAATTACATGTTACAGTTGTCTACGTGTCAAATTCGCATTAACAAATTAAATAAAAACAAGAACGGTATCACCAACGTAGTTTTAGTAACTCCTAATACCGTGATAAACATTCGCCATAACGTGTCATGCCTCCATCCTACACAAACGTTTTATAACTATGGTCTTAAAGCTATGGGTGTTATCTAGACTCTGCAACAATTTTATGTCCGGGTTTCGAATGGTTGCTACGCTCCGCTTAGGTTGCTTACCTAATGTTATGTCTATGCCGTATTATGGCGCTGAAATGTGATTCTCCTTCAGTTCGGGGAAAGTTAGCGTCTGACGTCTAAGGGGTGTGTTTAAGGCATTAGTTACGCGCGCAATATCTTAAAGTAGCCGGAGGTTTTGGGATGGTCACGGGCGAGTTGTAAATAAAACTTTATAAACATGGCGAGTACAAACAATGAACGGCTGATGTTGGTGAATAAAACGCGTATAAATTACAAAGCAACCCGGAAATTATAAACATATGCAAATACACAAATACATTCATAATAGTTTCGCAGCGCACTATCCAATGGTTAGCAAGAGTTTATAGGTAGCAACTAAATTCAGTTCGTTCATTGATCCCATTAGGGCTCAGTGTTTGTAAGTGGTATATCCAGTAGTTCTCCCTTTTCAAAAGGTTTTTTTTATTGTCTCTTTCTTTTTTCCACGACCTCTAAAATGCAAGCCTTGATCTGATTGATTTGATGATTGTGTTCAATAAAGTGAGTTGCTACTGCTGATTTCAATACTTTCGTGCGAATGTTACTTTTATGCTCTGTGAGCCTTATCTTGAATTTCCGTTCCGTCTGTCCGATATATGCTTTTCCGCATGGGCACTTCATCATATATATAATGTTTTTAGTGTCACAGGTTGCAGTAACTTGTAATTTGATTTTGTTGCCTCTCATAGGATGCGTTATGGTGTTGCCTTCCATTATATTATGACAGTTACTGCAATATCTGCATGGAATAGTACCTTTATATCTGACATTCGCTTTTGAAACTGCAGGATGTTTGATGATCTCTCCCAGGTTTTTTGCTCTGGTATATGCGAAAAGTGGTTCATCAGCAAAAATGTTATTGAAATCTGGTTCAGTCTTCAATATTCGCCAATGTTTTTTTTTTTTTTTTCTTTTTTTTTTCAAAAACCTTTATTTGAGCAAGCATAGAAAATTACAAGAATGGGATGGGATGGATGGGATGGATGGGTTTTTATATAGCGCAATATCACCGCCAGGTCTCAAAGCGCTTTGCATTGGGAACCCGTCCTGGTTTTTCCCTGTGAGATAGCCCCTTACTGGGTATCCCCAAGGTGAAAGCCAGGCATCCCGCCGCGGGGGGCCGTAGTGGAGATTAAGCAAGCTATTGCCCAGAGTTGCAGAGTGTGAACCTGTGATTCGAGTAGGCACCGAAGCAAGAATTACCGAGTCCGTGGACATTTTGGGCTCAAGACGCTGCTGCGTCGGGAATTGAACCCTGGTCCCGGGTCTGATCTCAGCGTCCGGGTCTGCCTCCTCTAACCAGTGAGCCACACTTCTCACACAAGAATGGGCCTACAACCTCACGGGCTGGCCGCTAATAATAAGGCACAAGGAAATAAATAGAAATGTACTCCCGTGGTCAGGCACAAATCAAGTACCAAGCATTACTCCAAACATATCACAGAGCATATTGATTTTCTGTTTTATACATAAACACAACAAACACTAAAAAAGGCGAATGCATAGTAATCAAGGTCAGCCCAAAGAACGGAGGGAATGGTCAGCAATCAGGAGAACATAACAAGAGCCCTGAGACTCTAATAAGGTTGGGGGGGGGGGAGCAGCGGGGAGAACCGCAAATGCACAAGACAGTATGAAAAGGTTCCGGGAACGCTCGCCTAGGGAGATAGAGTAACATCAGTAGTGCCAACAAGGGGAGGGGTACAGATATCCCCACGATATTCATTCCACTGGCCCCAAATCTTCGTCCACGCCCTGGGTCTGCCCCTGGCCACATATACAGTCTTCTCACGAAACATGGACCAGTCCATGTTGTCCTCCCATTTCGAGACCTCAGGGGGTCTGGATGCGCCCCAGAGTTGCGCAATATCCCGTTTTGCAATCATGTAACCCAAGGTAGCCCATCTGGTCTGGGCTACAGAGTAGTCAGTGGGTTCCCACACATTCAACAGACACCGTCGTGTCTCCGGCCGCAGGGCAACACCAGTCACAGCAGTCATCACCTCAAGCACAGCAGTCCAGTAGGCCGCCACCACTGGGCACTCCCAAAGAATATGTAAAAAAGTAGCACTCGACCCACAACCACGCTTACATAACCCATCCGGGGAAAAGCCCATTGTCACCAGACGCGGACCAGTGACATACACTCGATGAAGGATTTTGAGTTGAACCAAACGGAGACGGGCAGGGATGGCTACTTCTTTTGGAGAAGAGAGTGCCGATTGCCAATCCTCGTCGTCCAGTTCCAACCCATCGCCGACCCAAACCTCCTGAAGTCGGACCAATAAGTCTGCCCGATTATTGATCAGCTTCTTATAGATCAGGGAAATAGTGCTATCAGGCAGGTGGCCATCAAGGACACGATCTTCGAGGGGGGAAGACTCGGGCAGGGTCTCATCAGGAGTCAGGACCGAGGCGAGGGCGTGTCGGACCTGCAGATAACGAAAAAATTCTCTACCATTCAAACCGTATTCCGCCTGGAGGGCCTGGAACGACTTCACACTACCTTTCGAACAGACATCACCCACCTTACATATCCCAATCATATCCCAGCGGTCGAAGCCCTTAGTAGACCAGAGGCACCCCAAACGTTCAGAGGCATAAAGCGGCGTCGCCAATGTCATTCGATCCTCCCATCCCAAACTCACATTCGCGGCTTGCCACACAGTGACTGCAATCCTGGACGGACCCACAAGATGGCGCCCGGCTGATCGAGAATAAAGCGCTCTATTAAAGTCCCCACCCTGCAGCTGGAGTTTATCCATCTCAAATGCAGGATTTCGACCCGGTGAAAACATCACGTGATTAATAGCAGACAACTGGGAAGCCCAATAATATCTCTTGATGTCGGGGAGCGCCATGCCCCCGTCGTACCAAGGGATGGTGAGTTTCGCGAGGGCAATACGTGGACGCCCGTCCCAAATCAATTGCCTTTGAAGACTCTCGATCTCTCGGAAGTAGGTCTTGGGGATGTCGTCATAGGAATTCTGGAGCGCATAGAGGAACCGCGGCAAGGACATCATTTTAAACAGAGCCGCCCTGCCCAGAGGAGACAAAGGGAGCTTACGCCAACGGGCCACGTCCAGTCGCAATCTAAGCAACGGGGGGAGGAGATTACGCTCAAATCGGAGCGAGGAGTCCAACGTAATGAAGATCCCTAAATATTTGAAGCCAGACTGGACCACCTGTATAGGAAGTCTGCTCGGCAATGGGGGTAAAACACCCGAAAGAACATACACGCAGGACTTGGCCCAGTTAATAACGAGGCCTGAGTTGGCTCCAAATGAAGTAAGAACATCAAATAAAACAGTCAGAGATTTACGCGGGGAGGTGAGATATAAAAGAATGTCGTCCGCGTAAAGCGAGACGCGGTCCTCAAAGTCCGGTGACCAGCGAATCCCTTTAAGCGAAGGCTCCCACCGAAGCCATGCAGCTAACGGTTCCAAGGAAAGTGCAAAAAGCAACGGAGACAAGGGGCAACCCTGACGGGTTCCCCTGCCAAGGGTGAAAGGGGTCGAAACTCTACCGTTTACCACTACTTGTGCTAGGGGTTCAGCATACAATAACTTGACCCAACCAATAAACTCAGGCCCGAAACCAAATTTCTCAAGAGCCGCCCAAAGATAAGGCCATTCCACAGTGTCAAAAGCCATCGAGGCATCCAACGACGCCAAAATGGCCGGCTCCGTCAGAAGCCCCGCCCTCGCAATCGCACCGTGGAGACGACGTAGGTTAAGAGCCGTGTTGCGATGCGGGATAAATCCGGATTGATCTGGATGGACCAAGTCACTAATGACCGTCAGAAGGCGGGTCGCCAGGAGTTTCGCCAATACCTTGGGCTCAACATTCAGCAGGGATATGGGTCTATAGGATGAACAAAGGTCCCGCGGTTTACCATCCTTGGGGATGACAACTATCGTGGCCAGACGCTGATCATATGGGAGAATACCCCGTTCCCGGGACTCCAGAAACATGGCGCGAAGATATGGCGCCACTCTGTCGGGACGTAGCTTGTACAGTTCAATTGGCAACCCGTTCGGGCCCAATGCTTTGCCCGAACGGAGTGAACGGATGGCAGTAGCTATCTCATCAACAGTAAAGGGGGAATCCAACGCTACACGATCCAAATCGGAAACACTGGGCAGAGCTATATCACGCAACAGAAGGCGAGAGTCAGCCACATCCCTCACAGACACAGGGGTATAAACCACGGGAAAATACTCAGCAAAACAGTCAACTATTCCAACCGGGTCCGTCACACTCTCACCACTCGATGACTGAATCACAGGCACCACACGATTAGCTCTCTCCTTCTTATCCAACCATGCCAGCAATTTACCCGCTTTGTCCCCCACATCATACAAACGACCCTGTTGCTCCCGAAACATCAATTTAGCAGCATCCGTGACCATAGATTTATAGGCAAATTGTTTCAGACCCAGGGCGTGGAGTTTCGCAGACGTGACCCCCAATTCCAAAGCAGCCTCCAATGCAGAAACCTCCCCCTCAAGGTCCACCACCTCCCGATTCCTCGCCTTCTTAGCTTCCACAATAAGGGAGAGGGCCTGCCCACGAATCACCGTCTTAAAAGCCTCCAACAGGGACACCGCAGAGGAAACCGACCCCTCGTTATCCAGAAAGTATGCGTCCAAAGACTTAAGCAAAAGGCTGCGGGTCTCGGGGGAGGTAAGGTACCACGGGTTGATAGGAGCCACCCGGCCCACCGCCTCCACTCCAACCTCAAAACGGAGCCAGAGTGGAGAGTGGTCAGAAATGCCCCTGGGTAGGTGTACAATCTCACGCACCGCTGGCGACTGAGCCACAGGCATCAGGAAATAATCCAGTCTAGACAGACTCCCATGGGCCCCAGAGTGAAAGGTGTATTGAAGCTGAGTAGGATGCAAAAGCCTCCAGCAATCCACCAAGCCAAATGTATCCAAAAACCCACCCAACCACTGTTGGGCCGCAGGAGTATCTCTAGGGGGGTGGCGATCGTGTAGACCGGAGAACACCGAATTAAAATCACCAGCCATAAATAGAGTACTATTAGGGAGGTCCAACAACACACGGCCCAAATCAGAAAAGGTAGAAGTCTGCAGGCCGGGGGGCACGTAAACCGTAAATAAGGAGAGGGCACGACCCTCATAGCGACCCACAAGGACAGCATATCGCCCCCGATCATCCAGAATCACATCATCAATAGCCAGGGGGAGGGAAGCCTGAACAAGGATACCCACACCCCTAGAACCCGAGGTAAACCCCGAATGTGCTACGAGGCGATAGCCCCACCTATTCATCGCATGACAGATATTGCCCACCAAATGAGTCTCCTGCAGGAAAACAATATCTGGAGATAAACGTCGTATGCATTTCAACACCACACTCCGTTTGATACGGTCCCCCAGACCGTTAACGTTCCACGAAACAAATCTCAACCCGCTACCCCCCATCCCACCCAACAACGCCAAAACCCCCCACCAATGAGCATGACACAAGAAACATCATCAAATACAGGATAGAGTCGCCTTGAGAACAGAACACACAAACAACGAACTTCCCAACCGCCCACCCCCCAACTAACAAGAGAACACCCCCCACCCTGCACCCCTGCAAAAAGCTAAAAAGCCACCCCAACCTGCAGTGTGCCTGTCGCCCAAGAACCCCCATTCTACACAAAGACCCCGGAGGAGGAAAGGCTCCGTCCCACCCGCCACCCTGATCAAGACCACTAACGAGAAAAAACATACATCAAATCACATAAGCAGTAGAGGAACGTAGGCATACACTCCTGGAAAAAGTTATTCAAGACAAGGCACCAGGCGAAGACGAAATGCTCAGCTCTCTACACCACCTTCAGCACCGCCCGGGTAGGCATCGGACTCAGTTTCAGGAGGTCGGTCAGGCAAGGAGTCCAGCCAGTCATTCACCGCATCCGGCCGATCAAAGAAAAAAGTTCGGTCATTGTACTCAACCCGCAGCCTGGTCGGAAAAAGCATAGCGTAGCGCATCCCCATGTCCCTAAGACGCTTCTTGGCTCCACGAAATCCCATTCGCTGCTTCTGGACCTGTTGGGAAAAGTCCGGATAAAAGTTCACCGTGGCATTCTCAAAGGCCACCGGGCCCTTCACACGTGATGCTTGCAGGATAGCGTCCCGATCCCTATAGTGGAAAAGTTTTGCAACAATAGGTCTCGGCGGGGCGCCTGGCTTACCCTGGCCCCCCGGAACACGATGTGCACGCTCCACTGTGAAAAATTTACTCAGTCCAGATGGAGAGAGGTGGTTTTGGATCAGGTCTTCAACCAGGAGATCAACCGAGTGGGGTTCTGGATTCTCCGGAACACCAACCACGCGAACATTACAGCGACGTGCCCTGTTCTCAAAGTCTTCCAAGCGCCGGGTCATGAAATCGTTCACCCTACGGAGATTGCCAATCTCCGTCTGTATCTCAGAGACGTCTGCCGTGAGGCTGGAGGATTTGATGTCCAATGATTTCACCTTTTCATTGGTTTTTGATAGATCGGCTCGAATTAAGTTCACATCAATGGCCACGGTGTCAATTTTGTGGGCCAAGGTTTCATATTGTTGGCCTATCGACTCCCTCATGCCAGAAATGGCGCCCATGATGTCCTGCAAGGAAGGCTCCGTCGACGCATCCACGATGTGGTCAGACGCGCTGGAACCGGGCAGGGCAGCTCCGGGGGACCCCTTAGAGTGGGTATAACGGTCCATGACGTTAGATTGGACCGGACCCCCGCGCAGAGGTGTCTTCGTCTTCCGTGTCTCCCGGTCCCCTCTGCCCGCCATTTTGGAGATGCGTCACAAGGAGATTCACCAGGGTCAACGGACCGGGCACCAGAAAGGGAGGCCTCGGGACCAAAGGACCGCCACAAGGGTACCGCTAGGATAGGGACAGCCAAAGAGGAGAATAGTCCAGCCAAAGGCCCGACAGCCGACTCGTGCCCTGGACCCAGCTCTGGCCCGACTCTCTAGCCGATGTCTCAGCCTGCGGCAGAATCGAAACCGAAACTTAAGAGGGGGACCCACAAGTCCAATCCCCCTGCCGTTGTTGTTCAACTCCAAGACGGCCACTGAACCTCACCCAGTCCCGGGCGCACCTCAAGGGCGGAGCCCAAAAGTTCGAGCACCGTAACTCCGGCACCCGGTGTCGAAATAAATTTCTGAAAGGACCAGGTAGATCAGCCCAACGTCCTCTATACAAATCCTCGTGGAAAATCAGGATTTGTTCAGGATATTATGCCGGGAGTGGCGGGGGTCCGGGGAGCGCTGTGCTCACGCGGCCATCTCGGATGCCCACCAAGCTCCTCCCCGCCAATGTTTTTTAATGTTTTTTTTTTAATATCGGACCATTTTTATTATTTTTTTTCTTTCCAAAAGACCTTTATTGTCCAACACACATTGTACACAGCATTTAGCCTACAACCCAGTCGGGCCAGCTGCAAAGAATGAAGCATTGCAATAGATATGATAAGTGAACACAGCTTTAAGGCCGACAACCCTGGGGTTCGGCAGCGCACGTTAACATTTCACGACATTGTGCATTCATGTAAGCATTCGGCGTGACAAAAGTGTGCGGTCCACTCAGTTTTCTATATATAGGTTATGTGGTCAGTTTTATGGTAATGGGCTGGTACTCATCAAAGGTTTCAATTTCGGTCAAGGCCACTATGTCTTTCGTGCGTCATTGGGAAGGGTATCAACGTGGGTTGGCCTTCAAGTGGGTGAATATCGGACCATGAATAAAATACAACTAAGAAAGTGCATTGAATTAATGCTACAAGTATGAATAAAATACTTATACACTAGCGAATGCCAGATTTAGCCAGGGCCAGCTTCAGCGCTGGTGCCGCCTGATGTAACAATCATTTTTGGCGACTCTTCACCCTTTGACCACATCTTCGAATTCTCTCACCACCACCAGGCAAAATTGCCCCTCATCTCTCCAGTCATACATTATTGCTAACAACAGCACACCCCCTGAGGTCAGCAACCCCCCCCCCCCACAGGCCCGCACCCAGTGTGGCTGTACCAGTCACACTGCCCTGAAGTTGGCCGTGGATCTAGCAGAGGAGTTTCACAATGCAGGTCAAAACATTGTGCATGTTCCATTGGGTGCTAGGTTCTAGGTATAAAAATTGTCTTTGGAAAAAAGAAGAAAACAGAGAAGCTCCAGAACTATTGGCATTGTTATGTGTCATATCATTACCCCCAGGTCCCGTTGTCCTCATCCCATTCATTAACATATGGAGATAACCATCTCCCGACAGAAAAAAAGAGCAGAGGCATGCTGGGAACCTAATACTGCCCCTCCCACCGGGAGTACACAAGCAGTACTTACCCAGCATCCCGTCTGTTCTTTTTTTCTGTCTCCGACAGAATGGACTGATGATATGCTGTGATGTTGCTGCCCCTGCTCCTGCTGGCGTGCAGATTATTCTCTGCTCCCCCTGCCCGGCTGCCTGGCTTCGCGGGCAGGGGTGCTGTTTGAGTTTGTTTTTAGAAATCTGTTTAATGATGCAGAAAGAGCATTGGCTCTGAAAAGTGCAGGGCCCTGTGCATTATGGATTCTACTAAATCCTTCTGAGAGAATTTGCAATTTTGTACTGTCTCCACCCTACTTTAGAAACAATTTCAATTGCAAATTAGAACTGATTTTTTTCTCATGGTTTTCGTTGATTTTAGTTTACATTTTTTCACCAGATTACTGTCCCATATTTCCTTAACCATATGTGGTCATTGCATCTAAAAACACACATGTACTAATTGTGTGCAGTATAAACCTTTCTTCAATCGAAAAACTTTAAAGAACACCAGACAGGAATAACCGGTTGACTATGAATAACCATACAGTAACATATTCACCACTGGTCACAGCCAAAATCTTAAATCTATTTGTGTGCTTAGGTTTATTTAGATGCACAATAAATCCATTTATGAGGAATTTTGATTCACAAGTGAGATTTACCCTCACAAATGGAAATACTGAAATTTGCCTAATATGGTGGAATTTGTGCAATCAAAAATTAATCACCAAAGACAGTTAGGAGACAATTTCATGGATGTTCCTGTCTATAAAACGTTGGTGAACACATATAATCTTGTGATTACATAGTGTCCCATGTTAGCAATGCTTAGAAATGTATTTCTGTCAAAGACAGAGTTAAGTACCTTGCCAGTGTGGAAATATGGGGGCAACACTCAGATTTAACAGATCTCTAAAGGGAGGGGGTTCCACAAAAAGTTAAATATGTTCCCTGTGGAGAGACAAAAAAAACATTTGCACTTGCATCAAATTTCAGCATGTGTTTTTTTGCATTTGATGGAACATGTGCGTATTTAACTTTTAGGCATCTTAGCACACCTAGAAACCCAACAATTGTATATTTCGTGGAATGCTTATTTGAGAATCCCATACAAATCTTAAATTTGTCATGAGTAGTTGGCAGAAAAGTGATACCATTTTTTTCTATCGTCTGTGAATTGGGACATCTATGGTACTGAAAAGGTGTGAGCACAGATTTTGGAGATTGGTACTTAGAATTTCCAATAGCACATTGACACATAATATTAGATTAAAGTTAAGATTGTCTTTATTGACTGACATGAAATCTGCCTTTCTGTTGAAGTTCATAACAGATCTTCTTGGACTATTGCAGAAGTGTGTTTTGAAGAAACCATAGAGTACAAATGATGCAGGTTACTGAAGATGGTAGCTAAATAAAGGCATACTTTATCAAGTAAGAATCAATTGCAGCTTTGAAAGAACCAAATTTACTGAGGACAACATCCCAGCAAAAACATTTGGCAGAGTTTATATAAGGTGAAAAGGGCATGTCTAAATGCGAATTGCTAAAGCTTGGATGAGACTTGGCACAGAGCTACACCTAGGTCCACATGGAAGGAACACATACTAACGTCATTTAAGACTGTGTTTTTGACTATGCTCAAGGACGAAGCCACTTTTACTAATGTTGAAATAAAAAACAATCTATTTGTAAAGGGCCCTCTCACCACCAGTGGTATCTTTGTGCTGCTAACAAGTGCTTTTTGTCATCAAACTTACCGTTGGCTATTTTATCAACCTTGGAAGGGTGAATGGCTGAGCGGACCTATCAGGGTTCAAACTAGAGACCACAGAGTTAAACAGATGCCCATACAGTGGGTTGAGGAGTCCACTAACACATCACACTGTCCTGAATATTCCATTCATTGGTGTCTAAGGGCTTAACAAAACAAAAGAAAAAAGTGGTTGGGGTTAGAGTTTGCTTATTAGGACGGAAAGTTTTACCAAAACAAGCTTTGGTGTATTAATGTACTCTAGCGTGTTTAGAAAAAAGATATGCAAAACAGATCAATGTAAAATAATTTGATGTATTGCTCTCCATGAAATTAGATCCCATACATACTACATATATACAAATATCTGACATTGTTGTACATTCTTCTGCGTGAGGAAGAGAGAAACATGTTTTGTATGAAGGAAGATTTCAATTATAGTTTATTGGTTTTATGAATGGTGTTTTGATCAATGTGATAGTATGTTGAATCACTCACTGAAGTTCACATAATGATGGTTTTACATGAGTCCCTATATTTGTATTTTAACAACAAAAACTAGATATCCTAAATGGGCAGCAGGACTGTTTATGCATACTGTATGACATTCTGCATAAGATTTCAGGAGGAGCTCCTAAATACATTGCTATTGATTGACTGATTAATTGAAGTGGTAAATACTTGCTTAACAAAAAATGGCAATTATGAAATTTCTTAGTACATACAAATTCTAATACATTTAGTTTCCCTAATTCACTTTTGAATATATTTTACATTTAAACATTTATTTAATATTTCTTAATATCTTATTTATGTACTATTTATCCACCTTCTTCTTCTACTCTCAGAATCATTTAAATTATCACAATGTTGTAAATGCTATTTTCACTTTGATTGCTGACCTGTAAGGCTCATTGACCTCAATATATTACAGTAAATTATTATCTAAATTATACAATTAAATAAAATGTCAACCACACTTTATATCACAGTACCATAATAGCCATCCACAAAAGTTGAAAGTGTTTCCCAAATATTTGTTTCTGGGCAATCCAGGAAATTTCTACTCTTTTTTCTCTCACTAAGATGTCTTCATATTAAGGTTACAGGCGTAGGGAGTCATTAAATAAATCCTAATCTGAATGGTATTGTTTTCAAACGCATCAGATACAATCTCCCAGGTGAACACTAACCTGCAAAGATCACACATTACATACGGGGAAGTGTAAGAAATTGGACTATTATTTGGGTGGGTGACTGCCCACCTCCTGAATAATCACAGCTCTTGTCAGGGTGAAGTCTCAAAGTCACCAAATTAACCTCACCTCATCCCGCTGATTGTTATGGCACAGAGCAGACAGGCTTAACTTAGCGCAGTATGTAAAGTATGGATCACCAAAATAGCAATAAAGTTGAAAAGTCAAGCAATTAAAATCCCTAATTGAACTAGAAAAATAAGACAACATTTATAAACAAAATTACCCCAATATCACAAAATATCCAATAAGATGAAAGAGAGATATACATCTTGTTTTCTTCTTCATTGGAGTGGTATTAAGCACCATTACATCATATTATTTATAAATCAGCAATAAGATCTAAATTAACATCACTTAATATTTTGTTAAAATTTCACTCTAGAGGTATCGAATCAGTTAATCATACATAGGTGCAGACAGACTACATATAAAATAGGGAAATAAGATAGAACAAAAATCAGACATACATGGCGACCAAATAAGAGATCTGGGGTTGTATTATTCAAAGTGCCTCGGGGTCACAATGAGCATTTGAGTCTGCTAGGAGCACCCCTGAGGCACTTTGGTATTACAGAAGGGGCCGCAGACACTTGTGCATCCTCTTCTGTAATACAGATAGCACTGATAGACATATAGTGCCAACACTATCATCAAAGGGCGTTCCCTCGTTTGCTTGGGGGCGTGGCCTCCTGCAAATGAGGGAATCTCTTTGCCTCTGCACCGGCATCATATTATAGATGAAGGCACAGAGCAAAAGATGCTATCAGGCAGCCCACTAAAGGAGGGCATATAGACCCTTTAGACAACCCCTTGGTGATCTCTCAAAGCCATTAAAAGTGCAGGCTTGTTGCAGCCTGCACAATGAAACACACAGCGGCTGCATCAAAGCTGTTCCCTATTTCACTTGAATTTGCAGCCCCAAGTGCAGCATGACTTCGAGGCTGCTCTGGGGACAGCACATTCAATAGCTAAACTCATCCATTCTTTTGGCTTTGCCACAATTGCGTATGCGGATGACACCTAGATAGTGGTGTCAATTCCAGGTATTGTTAAAGAAGTTGCAGATCGATTTAACAACTGTATGCTTGCTATTGTAAACTTGATGAGGAGTAACAGTTTAAAACTAAATTCCGCAAAATTGTGTGTCCTCCATTTTGGGAAAAATGTCCCCTTCTGAAACAGCACCTGGTGTCCCTTGCCCCTCGATCCTCCACCTCTGCCTGTCTCAATAATTAGAAATCAAGGGACGCAGAGTTATCATTTGTGGAACAAGTCAACAATCTTCAATCTTCAACCTTTTTCATTATAAAAACCCTTCATTTCACATGATCTGCAAAAATCAGTGATTGTTTCCCTGTTTTTCTCCCGACTTGACTATTGCAATGCCCTATACTTGGGCACCAAATAGAGACCTGTTAACAGGTTTCCGATGCTACAGTATTCAACTTCCAGTCTGCTCAAGAAGATCCACAAATTCAAGTCTGTGTCAACTGCACTGGTTGAGCTTCACTGGCTCCCTGTCAGAAAAAGGATTGCCTTCAAGGCATTATGTTTGGCACATAAAGCTTTACTTGGAATCGGACCCAGATTCTTGAGAAATAAACTCCGTTGGTACTCTCCAAAATGAACACTGAGATCAGCTACTGCTAGATCGGTGATTGTCTCAAGAATAATGAAAGTGACATGGGGGCTAGCAGTTTTGCGCACTCCACGTGAAGCTGTGAAATGCCCTGCCCTTTTCCCTTAAAAGCCAGGACAACTATCTTTGCTTTCGAAAGCAATTAAAAACCTGCTTGTTTTCATTGCCCATATGATTATTGCTACCTGCATGTATTATTTAATTTGGTTTAAGGTGATAGGATGTGGAGGCATGCTAGTGCCAAGACGCCTGTTGGCAATCGCAAACCCATTTATGAAATTTTAAATCAAATCAGTAAACACAACCAGTCAGTAGTGAAAGGCGTCCCATACTAGATGTTCTTATTTATCGACTGTGTTGGGTCAGCAGGCCTCAACTGACTCAGATGGTCAGGGAAAAGGGTATAGGCCTTGTAACCTTTGTGTGCATCAAAGTCGAGGAGACAAAGGCAGGGTCCTACAGCCCCCAGACAGGGAATACATAAGAATTGTCCTGGCATTCTGTTTTCTTCCATTCAAGTGTTCTAAAGTGTTTGCCTACATGTGATATTGAATTCATCCTACCATTTGTACTTTGTACCTGTTTCAGACAGACAGGAGGACAGGCTCCAAAATGGTCACAATGATTCTTCTCCAAATTAACAAAATGAAATGTAATGAGATGTGCATATTAACGATCACTTGAACTGATTGTTTCACCTACCATTTAATGACAAACTAACAAATATCTTAGCCATCTCAGTTTAGTACATTATAAACTAATAAAAGTGCTAAGTAAGTATTTACGTCCACCCCACTTATTATGAAAACATGGTCTTGCAACTAAAAGGATCGTTTGGAGAACATCTTACCACATGAGGAGCCCTTCTGGGAATAAGAATATGATCTAGATTTAAAACTTCCAACCTCTAAGGAATACTGAGATTAGCTCAGTCAACCAGAAGGGTCACAATATTGACATAAATCCCTGCCATTACCTTCATTCTATGTTGAAAGAAAGACTCTAAAAGATACATTAAGGACATATGCTTGACAGGTGACTTGTTTGTGTGCCTGTCAAGCAATAAAAGTTGTTAATTGCACTTTTGCCTTATATTAGAAGCTCTTAACGCTGGCCCAAAATTTTCTGCAGGAAAATTAACACAATAACTGACCTCAGCAAAGGGTTTGAATAGCACCTAATGCCTTTTGCAGATGGTAATAATAAATTCTTAATTGATAACCTCATTACAGATACTCTAGTATGCAATTCAGTGCAGCGCCATTGGCTGTAACCAATGTTAGGAAAACTTTTTTTTCAAATGAATGAATCCACCAGATTAGTGAAATTCATAATAACATTCACTTACTAAATGCATAATGACGTGAGTTTTGTTTTGTCAGACTAATTCAGCTTGTCACCCTTCCAAGGTTGATAAACGGGCTATATTGGAACCTATTGTCAGTGTCAAGAAAAAAATTCAGTTAGTAAGTCCATGGCATTCTAATGGTTATTTATATTACCCTACTGTTATTATTTACAGTTGTAAATGTATAGGGTCCTCAAAGATCATTGTTCTCAATTCAAAATGCTATTTCAGGATTAACATAATTGCAATAGCATTCCACGCATATTTAGCATATTTTTTCATATATTTTTTGGATTCTTTTTGTTTCATTTGTTGGAGTTATTTTGTTCTTTCGAACAATTAAGTTAGGATTCTTGTATGTATGGTATTTTCGTTTACATTAAAAGCATGGTGTCCCTTATAACTCTCAAAATACGGTTGGCTGCTCCATCACAGGACGGAGACAGCACAGTCATCGTCAGAACCAGAGATCAGGCATAGTTGTTAAATTTTGGGGAATTTCCCACTGAATTTAAAATGTGCATTGGAAGATGCTAACAAACATTCTTTGATTAGAGCAAAGGCACCTGTGTGGCTGCTGCGAATAAAACCCAACTGGATCAACCAGTATAAACGGGCTGTAGCACATTTACGGCAGTTCTATAGTGCTGCCCAACAAATTTGATTATATATTCATTAAATTGTTATGCCCAGCATATCCCAGAAAATAAATCTCATCTCCAGCCGCAGGTTGGTGGAGGAAGGAAAGTCAGTGAGGTGAACTGGACAAGACCAACAATAAATCTATTTACAGGAAAAGTGAAATATCTGAGTGTACTAGAGTCTAATAGTCATCCGAAGACTGATTATTTCTACGCATTTTTTCTAAGTGTTTTGATGCTCTTAAATAACATTTCATTTTTTTGCAATAGGTGGAAACATCATTCTATAGTTCAGTTCCACTCTAAAGCAAGCTGTTTACCACCAATTATTTTTAGCCCCTTTGCCGTGGGGGTAATTCCCCCATGGTACGGGGGGGGAGTGGAGGGCCACGGCGCCGCAGTGCTCGTGACGAGCCCAGCTCATCATGAGTCACAGTAGAGCTGTGCTCATGACGAGCTGGGCTCGTCACAACTCCACCCACTGATCAATTCTCCACACAGGCGGGGAATCAATCGCGTGTGGGCGGACCGCAGCCCAGCTCGTCATAAGCACAGCTCCATTGTGACTCATGACGAGCTGGGCTCGTCATGAGCATGGAAGGGGTTAATGCCATGTTGTGGTGGTGAGCTCAATGATTTTTTAGCATCAGAGGTTTCTTTTGACCTTGGTTGGTAGGAAGAAGTCTCTGAGGAACTTGGTGTTTTTTTAAATTTTAGACTTCTATATTATAAAGAATGTGTTTTGTATGTTTTCTGTTTGATACAAAGTCAATTTAGACGGGTTTGGTGGCTCAGTGGACTTACTTTACCAATGCAGGGGCCTGTGTTCAATCTCATGGTCACAGGTTCAAATCCTGGCAGGCCCACTCAGCCTTTCATCCATCTGAGGTTGATAAAATGAGTACCATTGGGTAACTCCCTCCCCATCCACCTTCGGCTGACCCAGGACCATCTCGCATTCAGGAGACAACTCAAGACCTGGCTGTTCGAGCAGTAGCGGACCCTTTTCCCCCAAGCGCCTTGAGACCCTTCCGGGTGAGTAGTGCGCTATACAAGTGTCATGATTGATTGATTGATTGATTGACAATAAGCATCTGTTATTCAGCACCAAGAGACACTGCAGGATCAAGAGACACTGATGGGGTAAACATGCGCTTTACAAATACTTATGTTATGTTAATTTAATTTAGATCTCTAGGCGGAGATGTGGTCATGATTCTTTAGGTCAAAGAGGACTCTGATGGATCTGTTTTAAAAGTTCAGAACTAAAATAATGTCTCGAGTAAGGCATTGAGAAAATAAAAGGACAATTTAAAGGTCTTAGTAGCACAATTGCTTAGATGAGGAGGACAACAGGGAGAAATCAGAGAGGGATGCAAACTTTAGAAATATTCAATACCCTTTTGTAAAATTGCTTAAACTTGTTTGGTGAAGGAGATATAAAGAGATTCCCAAATTTCGAGGTATTTTGACAAGTGCATGTGGTGGTTCTAGCCACGCTGGAAATTTGAAAGGGGCCACTGTATGATTTTTCATTCTGAATGTCAGGATTTCAGTTTTATTGACATTGAGGCTGAATACATTTTTATGCATTTAATCATTTGTCATGGTGGAGGGAGATAAGAATTTAAGTGTCATTGGCATACATATGGCAATTTAGACAGATAATATTTCATTTCAAGAGGTCACATGTAGGTGGTAAACAGAATTAACCCCTTACGAAATAGACAGCTAATAGTAGCAAATTTAGATGTGAACTGGCTATGTTTGACACATTGTTTGCTGTTAGTAAGAAAGGAATGTAGCCAAGTGAGAGCATTTCTACAAATACCATGGACCTTTTCAAGCCATTCACGAATTATCAATCAGTCAGAAGTGTTGACTGCTGCTGATACGTTTAATAGTAGTAAAACAACATTATTAACTTTGTCCCAGATACTGAGTGGTTGTTCTCTCATGATTAGAATCATTGTTTCGGTGAACTGGTTTGCTATGAAACCAGATTGTTTATCTGCATTGGTGGCCGGTAATTTTACCAGGGAGTGAAGTGGTGGGGGCCACACAATCACACATACACTTTATTCACACACAGCCATTCACAACACTCACTAACAAATACACATACATTCATACATACACGCACACACGTACCAAACGAGCCAAACATCTAAAACGTATCTCAACAGCAGCTCTCCAACAGGTAAACCTCGGAGGTCCCAGGAAGATTGGGACTGCTGCCTTCATTCCCTTGGCTGGTTTACATCACTGTGGATGTTGAAATCAACAAGTACAAGGATACTATTGCTGCGGTTTTGGAGGGCTTCAGCGTTCTTGGAAATGAGTTATGAAGCTGTTGTGTTGGCACAGAGATGATGACTGGCAGATGTGTCAAATGACTAATTTATGTGACATAATACTAACCTATGCACTAGGGTACGGCCAAGACAGTTTACCCCACGGTATGCCACTTTATTTTTAGCCTGTCACCCATTGTGTGAAATTACATTCTAAAAAGATTAAAATTAAACAGGAACTTTGGGTAAATCTCTGGTAATCTCGTCCTCCGTTGCTGCAAGAACAGAACATAAAAAAACGGGGACATATCAAAAAAGCTGATTATAAAGCCCCATGACGCAGAATAATTTTAGCAAGGAGAGGACACATCGGGGGTGCAGTTAAAACATTCTTGTGAATGTGGAGGTGGAAAATCCCACAGCAGCTTTGTTGAAGAAGCCGTTTAGCAGCAAGCGGGCAAGGACACATTTTCTTTCATCGTAATTACAGGACTTCCAGCTGCTGCTGTGCCTGACGTCGGTGCTCGAGTAAGGAAAACAACTGGAAAGGGTGGGCTATTATAAGACGCTGACAACACCGGGGATGTAGTGTTGCATGTGGAAATGTCAGGCCCTGAATGACTCAACCGCTAAGGTCATGCGATTGCCAAACACTGCGAGCTGCACGAAGATGCCTTCCTGGGGTATTGATTGCAAACTCTGCAGCTCTCACGTGCATCCTTTCCTGCAATGGGCTTTCCTGACAGACATAGCCAAGACTTCATTTTGAATCTTTAGACAGGTTATGCAAATTCTCGCTCGGTTCCTGCCTATCCAGCAATGCATTTTAATTACTAATTCATTTAATTTTAATATACACCTAAATGCCAAATCTGTGTGGAAGTAGACTGCCTTCAACATGTTCCTTAATTACGGAGGGGGATCAGTGTTATGTGATCCATCTGTGCTATTGATCGTAAGCTCTTCCAATGCATTCAAACTGTCACTAAAAGTTGTTTTAATCGTAGAACATGACAAAGGGTGCACGTTTGGAGGCAAAGGCAAAGTACGTGTCTAGGTAGGTGGCCGTCCCGTGATGGCCAGAAGCCTTGAAAAGGCCAGAGCTCAGATATAAGAGAACATGTAATATGAATGCTAGAGCTGGATGAAAACAGAATCGCCACGTTATGAACATTGGAATAAATTCACAAGAGACACAGCCTATTGTAAAATATTGCTACATTTGAAAATAGCTCACAAATAGTAGTCCAGTTAGACGCACTGGTACTGCACTGGGTCCTACGTCTTGTTAACGATATTGTACACAGATAATCTGGTATCATTTTCCCCACTCAACTTTCAAAATTCATTACTTGCAGATTGTACATTAGTTTGTTTGGCACACCATTGAAATTTAGATTTTTCATGTATTGGTTTAGGATTACAGTTAGTTCTCACGTTTTTATCTGTCAATTCAGTAATTAATGTGGGTGCAAAAGGATTAATGACAATATAAACAATACGAACTGCAAACAAAGATTGTCTCATTATGACTCTAAACGAGATTTGCATGAAACATAATTTTCTACCGAGTAGTGGTACCCTGGAAGACATGCATTACACAAGGTAACAATCGGAGAAGTTCAAATCCATGCCTGGCATATGATTATTATCACAATTTCTATTAGAATACACAGCATTTAGAGCTACAAGTACCCCTCAATCATGTAATTTCTATTTCTCTCTTTAGGGAGAGCGCTGTTGCACACTCTAATGAGGTAGATTGGGTATTCTAGCACACCCTCATACACTGCCAGGATCAAGGAGACCCACCAGTGCCCATGCATACACCTCTGACAATTAGATCAGAAAATAAATTCGGGTTTCTTCTCAATGTTTCATTGGAGTGTGTTTACCCCCTACCAAGTAAATGATACTGAATTGGGCCCTTCATGTATTCGGCGGTCGAGCTAAACCAGTTCTGACCCGCCATGAAGGGACTGTTGAAGGTGGGAGTAATTGTTTAGGTATAAATGCACCTTGCGGACCCTACTAGATGTTAGAACCTCAGGATAGGTACCAGACTACTGAAAGTATCATTTTTATTTTTTCACTTTCTGCTACAAGCAGAGGGACTCATAATCTTGGTCCTGATGAATGCCATGAACCTGATGGTCAAATAAAGGCAGAAACATGTTGACCAGAATATGAAATAAGAGAATATTCATATCCCTTTTTCACTAAGCTTGGTTTTAATCCTATCCATTGGGGGTACCAGAATAAAAGTTGTCCTTACCCACCAAGAGATAGTTTTAACTAACACTATTATTATTTTTTTGTATGCACTCTGCCCTCTCTTCCCTACAGAATTTAAAATCACGATGACAAAAAGAAAACTTCCCGCTCCTCTCCTACAGGGGAATTGTAGCCTGCACTGTGTACCTTGCGGTCACAGTGTGAAGAGGGGACCCTATGATGAAGCATGTCACCCTAGGGTGAGTGAGGTTTCTCGTCTTCAAACAGCAGTGCTTCTAGCCCAATATTGTCCTCACTTGTTTAGGTGTTTTCGTTCCCTTATTTTGTCACCTGCTCCATACTTTGTGTGAGATAGTATGACATACAGAGCAACCAATGGAAGAGACATGGCCTAAATTATGAAGGGACACCACCATGCAAAAGAGGCCAAGACCAACAAGTGATGATCAACAGAAGCTCGGGTGACCGTAGATTCCAGTTAGTGACAGTCTCAACCAAGTCACTGTATTATTTACCCAATAGGTGGAATCTTTAACTTAAGGCAAGCACCACATGCCCATGGACCCTTAAATTCGAACTATTTTCAAATATAGTCACAATGTAAGGGCCCTTTTCAAACTCATCTGTTGTAATGCCTCAGCACCCTAGTACAAAGGACTATGATCATCGAAACAGGGTCTATAACAGGTACTAGATGGAAAATTGGCAAAAAAGCATCAGACTTAGAATACTCTCACAGGCACAGGCTCACTATGACTGACATAAGCTAACTTCAATAAGAGAACTTCTGTGAAGGCGGTCCTTAGGCCTGTCCTTTGATGCCCCAGTCACTGGCAACCCCCACCATAGCTTTCCCTAAAGCAAAAAGAGTCCCAATGTCTGGCGCGTATGTGTTCAATGGTGCAAGAGTTACATGAGAACATCAGCAGCGAGGACCCCAATGTGAGGCCCTCACTTCCTCCCGTGGCTGCAACTGGTTAGAGGGTTACGCTGCAGTTTCCAGTGGGGTAACATACCTGAAGCAAAGCCCTCCCCTGAAATAAGTTAAAATTCCACATTCCAGTGCCCGTGATACTTTGCTTTTTGTTTTTGACAATCCTCTGCTTGCCAGCAGACAACAATGGATATGCTGCAGTGAATTTTAGCTGCTATCGGAAATACTTATATTAGTAATTTGCATAAGTTTACATTTAAATAAAGCATAATCATTTAAGGAAACCTTGCATTAGGTAACCATACTTCAATGTTATAGGCCTACACATAAAAAAGTGCTGAATTAAGTTAGCTTCACCGTTCATGTCATGTTAACAGGAAAATAATGCATTAATACGGAAATAACTGTTTTCACATTTAATAGTTGTTTGTGCAAGATGTTTATCTTCTCTTTGCTGCAGTTGTTGCAACTTCAGAAGCATACTGTTAGCTAGTGAAGAGTATCTTGTTTTGTATTAGACAACTGATGGTGAGGTTCTCACTGTGTGAGTGATTCATGGGAAGAAGTTTTGGACCCAAAGAAAACAACCTTGTAACTTTACAAGGACTAATGTCTGAAAGTCTATTATGCTCTTGTGAGGCATAAGGCGTGAACTTGTTCCCAGGAGTTTGTTGACATTCTACTGGTGGATGAAGAAGATTAAAACTATGTTGTAAAATATAATTTGTGTGTTTATATTGGTGCATCTTCCTAGAGTAGGGTGGAATTCTTTCCCCCAACATTCTGACCAGAGGCATGTCTCTGATCTCTTAGACTTCTCTATATGAGAGGCTACTTACCCTATTTATATATGTTTACTGAATTATGACTGTGAATACATCTCCAGTCTGATTTGCAGAGGGTTTATGCTTGTGCATAAATATCCCTCTCACTCTCATCAGAACTCTTCATTGGATTTCTGAACTGACATTGTTTCTTTCATTAGATCAATTTATTTAGAATAGGGAGTTTTCTTTATGTAACAGTCTTGTTGCATTATTGCTATACAGATTGTTATTTTAACTATTTATTTATTCGATTTTATAATCAAATATTGACAGATGGATTATATTAACTTTTGATAATTAAATCTAAAGAGTAATGCATAAAAAATAAATAGATGAAAAGCTAAGAGATTTGAAAATAAAACCTTTAACTCACACTATTACTCTTTATTGACTTAATTCAAAGTCTTTTAATGATGTATTTTTTATGTAGAAGATTGCTCTTCATTTCTGTTTGTCGATGATCAAAGGTCCATATGACCGGTGGCAGGGTATATTTAATGAGTACAACCAAAGGTTGAGACAGTGAAAACCCTGCTCCATCACATTCCAGTGCCAGTGATACTTCGGTTTGCATTTTTGACAATCCTAGATGTCACGTGCCGGGTCCAATAATTGCATGCATGCCAAAGACACAGCCATGCTCTCTCCTTCTTATAGTTTAGTTCAGTTGTGGTTTACAAAGTGATCTGGAGGCAGGAAATCCTACTCCAGCACTGTGTCAGCCCCATAGTCGCTCTTTTTCTTTTTTCTAGGGTGCAGCATCATGGCATGGCAGTGATTGAAAAGCAACTGGGGAGGCATAGAGAACCCCACTCAGATTGGATACTGCATCGCTCCCAGGCTAGTCTGAACTTCTGGGTTATTCATGCCTCTGAGGCACATCTGGGGTCCTCGGAGCAGTCTCCTCCAGCAGAGTATCTTCTACTCACCTTTCTTAGCAAGCCAGCCATTATCCATTACCAAGGTCTTCCGCAGCTTCTACAGAAGCTCCTTGGAAAAGCTCCAGGTGGTTTCCTCTCAGCTCTGAAAGACTGGCTCTCACTGAAACCAGCCATGGACTTCTAAGAATTCCTCTGGTGCTCGGCAGAGTACCACCTCTTTGGTCAACAAGAAACCTGGAACCAAGTGGGCAAATTTCAGCTTCAGTTTTATTGTGATGTTGCAGGAAAACGTAAGGGTGATTTCATTGTAAGGGTCCTGAAACCGGCCCAAAGTGGATCCTTCCTGTAGTGCATTGCTCCTTTGTGAAACTGAGTTTTGTTGCAGATGATGGCTTCCATTACAGGTATTAAAGAAGGAAGTTGCACATTGCAGCAATCCAAAAATTAGCACAATCTCACATGATTACATTGCACCTGAAAGCAATCGGCTACCCATTGGAGAGATAAATGGGCTTGCCTGAGTGTTTGATTCCAGCTGTCTACACCGCTGCACACCCACGATCAAGCAAAATACTGGTGCTCATGAAGAGTCAATCAGCAGACCACTGCTAAAAAGGAGACATTGCAACAAAAGCACCCCTTTCTCCATCCTCACACATCTTACAGTCTGATTCGGAAACAAAAACTCAGGAATTCCAGCAGGACACTCTTCCAGTTTGGGGAAGGTGCCTCTCAGCCTCCATCCTACTTACTGGTGGCAATCTAAATCGGAAAGCACTGACCTCACAGTCACATGCTCAGTTTCAACATTGAGTCACATTCTCAGTCACCATATATACTCCTGAGCACCTACCAACAATTCAGGGATGTCCGTGGGGGCCTTAACCCATTATTGTGCTGGAAAAGTTTCCTTATAAAGCGGCATCACTCTTCAAGAACAGCAAAATGCCTACAAGATGTGTACCAGTTTCAACCTCTTTTTATTGCTTATCTGCATTTTAATGCCTCTGCATCCTTTTCTCTTTCATCCCTACCATCATGGATTACAAGAGTCATAGAATACAGCACTTTTCATTTACACCAAACCTTATTCCCATTAATTTTTTTAATCCAGTATTCTTTAATTCCTAATCACTATGAAATTGTTAGACATTTTGAAGATTATATGGACTGGATTTGGTCCATTCTTTGGACAAAAAAATCTGCTTATTTTTATCAGTTTAAAGGTATCCCAATTTGTGGTCCAGGTAGGAGATTCATCAGAGTGGGTTAAGCTGTGTTTCTCCAGTTTGCAAATGTGTGAGATTGGGGCATGGTGATCACAAAAAGGCCCACCTGCCTTCATGAACCCATTAGGTAATTATGTTGGTACCAGGAGTTTAAGAGCCATACAGTCAATGGCCATTAGTATACCAAGGGTCTTCTTGCAAGTCTGGCTGTCAAAGATTTACAGTTGAATCTCGAGTCTTACTAAACACACTCCTACCTCATTTGTTTACACAAATCTGGTATTTTGAACCGGGAAACAACGCCAATCCATCTGTCTCTCTTTTGCCCATTGCTCTTCTTCTCTATTTCTCTTTTTAGGATAAATAACATTGGAATTCTCATAGCAAAGCGACCTGTTGCTAACATGATTGTGCCACATAATCCAGAAATAAATACAAAAATACTAACATATTTTTATAGGAGGTGAACTGTTTATGAATCAGAGATGTCCTTGGTGGAATTATTTAATGTGTAAAGATTATAATATATGTGCAGACATGAATCCTGTATGTTTCTGTTGCAATCTAAGAATGATCCTCTGCAGGCAGGTCACGTAGGTTTGATGATGACATTTATTAGGAGATAATAGTCTCGGTTACAAGTTACAGATGTTATGTAGATGTAACTTCAATGCCCCACCAGGAGCCGCCTCATGCTCCTCAGCCTGCTCACTCCAACTGATCTCTGAAGCATACATAAAAATGTTCACTCATGCGCACACACTGTGGCTGAACAGCAGGTAGCAGACAATAAAGGAGAGAATGCATCATGAATGCATGCCTAATTCAAGATATAACAGTTTCATATCTCAGACATATATAATCTGTAATCATATACCCTGGAGTTTTCAAATGGATAGCTTATATGGGCAGTGACCAAGCAGAAGCAGTACATTGCAGGTAAGGGTGTGCAAAATGCACCTAATTTTAATTTCTTATGTTTAATTGTGTGAAATTACAGCAAAAGTATGAGAAATGCAAATCCATAATTTTTACTCTATTTTTTAGAGCGACATGCATCCTTGTGTCAGTGTTTAGTGCGCTGGTGCATTTAAACAAAGCACCGCGAACTGTCACTCAAGTTCTATTGTTCATTAATGTTTACGGTAAATTGATTTCCACATATTGCTACGTTTGTGATAAATTTGTACCCTGAATTTCTATACTTATGTATAGTGATGTAATAGCATAATTTCAGGACTTTTAAACAACCAGTGCAACGCTTTCACGTAAATTCCCAAAATTACATGAATTACTGGCCTAATTTAAATTTCACTCAGGCGTAATTATAACCCAAAAGGTTCTTCATGAAAATTATTTTTTTTGTCAGCTAGACCCCAAGGTCAAAGCAAACCTGATTTCATCATTAACTCATTGTCACTGATAAACACTATGATACTTCATGAATAATCCTTAAAGAAAAGAAAACGAAATTCACATCAATGAGCAACCTCAAGACTTGCCAGGGCATGCTGCACTAGGAAGGTGAACAACTCAAACAATTAACCAAAAACATGTCATTCTCATTACCTGCATCCTCTGCCATTCCAGGCCACAATAATTGTCTCCCTTCATGCCTTTTAGACCAGACTTAAACTGTACGGCTCTATGCCTTGTGACATGGCTGCTACACTTCTGTGGATGATGCGTGGCCTACACTGGACATGGCTTGACAATGATGTCTGGAAAGACCTGCAAGGGATATCTTTACTTTGAAAATATAATCTGTACTTGCATCAGTTTAGAAAGCCTTTTCAGAGAGGATATCATGAATTTGGAAAGAGATGTACCAGTATGAACAGATTGGGGGTAATTAGGTGAAACATATTTTGAATGCATTTCCGTTACCTGGAATGTAAAAATAAAACGGCAGCAAACAACATGCTCTGCCGAAATCAGATGGATAATTGACAACAGATGATGTTACCCTCTTTGGTGCACATAACATATTACGTTCTCTCTCCGATACAAACAGAATATGTCGCTCCTCTTCTTGTATAGCCTCTTCAGAAAAAATATTAGAGAGAGCAAAGTTTTTAAATGGATTAATGATACAGGGCAGGCTGACATCGCCTGCTCCGAAATTGCTTCCTTTTAGCTGACAGTATTATCTCTGAACTCCAACATTCTCTAATTTTCGCCACTTCTAATTCCAGGAACACTAGTTTTACTATTATAGCTCAAGTCCGGTACATTGAAATCTAATCAAATGACGAAACTAGGGGAAAACAATTCACAGAACAAGGTGTCCTGGAACGAGATCTTCAATACAACTGAAGCACTTGCTTCTGAAGTTCTGTACAGTTTAAAATTGCCTCTGTCAGATGAGCTGAATATTTCAAGACTGCAGAGGATGTCAGTGGATTACCAGGATGCAAACTAGGCCTAGAATCCAGAAGGTTAATTCACAATGTTTTTAGTGCTCATTCAACCATGGTTCACAAAATGGCAATGCATGTCTGCGCATTTGAAGATGATGATTCACAGAAGCACATCTACTTCCCCAAGTGTGGCAATGCTTATGATAGGGATGGTAAATGCAACGTTGCATGGCGGGTACTTGGGAATCCATAGATACCTCATATAGCAATACAACTGTGGGTATTGACAACAGCTTACCTTATTTACTCTTACCTTTTATTTATTTATTTATTTATTTGAAATTTGTATAATAGCGCACAGCTACCCCATGGGGTTTCCCGGCGCTGACAGTGAACAACAGAGAGAAAAGAAACTATTGGCTGAAAAGCCAAGTTTTTATAGATCTGCGAAAAGACAGAAGGTCAGACTGTAGGCGGAGGGGCAATGGAAGCAAATTCCACAGAGAAGGGCCAAGATAAGAGAAAGAACGCCCTCCCATGTGAGATAGTTTGACTCTGGGGACCTGAAATTTCTCTTGGAAAGAGGATCTAAGAATGCGGAAGGGGGCATAAGGGATGGCAAGCTGTTGTATATAGTCGGGAGCCTTTGCATGCTTAATGCGGAACATGTACGTAAGGGCCTTAAACTTGACACGGTTTTCCACTGAAAGCCAGTGGAGATCAATCAGAGACTTGGACGCTGAGACAGTTTTAGGAACTCGACAGAGTAGAGTTTTGAAGTCGCTGCAATTTGCGTGTATTTTCCTTGTTAATGCCCAGATAAAGAATGTTCCCGTAATCCAGCCTGGATGTCACCAGGGCTTGGACCACGGTACGCTGGGTGTGAGCTGGGAACATCCACACAACCTTCCTTAACTATTTCAGGATGGTAAAACAGGTGGCAGCAACCTTGGTAGCTTGCTGCCGCATGGAAAGAGAGTCATCCATAATAAAGCCAAGGTTGCGTACCTGGGTAGCCGGTTGGGGTAGCGTACCCATTTCTGGGGGCCAATGTTGAGGGCCCCAGAGGCCGCGGTCCTTGCCAAGGATCAGAACCTCCGTTTTGTCGCCATTGAGTTTCAGAAAATTGGCGTTCATCCAGGCCATCACTTTACTGAGGCCGGTTCTGAGTACCGAGGGCTCGGATTGTTTATCAGATGACAGAGAGAAGAGGATCTGGTTGTCATCAGCGTATGAAAAAAGTGACAACCCCGATTCCTCCACTAATACTGCCAGCGGACGGATGTAAATGTTGAACAACAAAGGGCTGAGAATTTAGCCCTGGGGCACACCGAATGGCAGGGGATGAGACCTGGATTTGGAGGTAGATGAAAAAACCTGCAAGGCGCGATCAGAAAGGAACGATGTAAGCCAGCTCAGGGCAGTGCCTGTGACACCCGAGCGCTGGAGAGCCTTAATGAGTACGGTGTGGGAAACCGTGTCAAAGGCCGCGCTCAGGTCGAGGAGCACTAAGGCCATGGTCTTACCCTTGTCAATGTTATGACGGAGCGCTTCTGTAACTTCGAGCAAGGTGGACTCGGTGGAATAGACGGTCCTGAAGCCAGACTGGGTGGGATGAAGCAGCCCATTAGTTTCAATAAATTTGGACAAATGACCATTAGTATCTCTTTCAAGAATCTTAGAGAGAGCAGGTAAGAGAGAGATAGGGCGAAAGTTAGAGGGAAGAGTAGGGTCCGCATTGTTTTTTTTTTAGCAATGGGGCCACCATAGCATGCTTCCAGCTTAGAGGAACGATGGAAGTAATTAAAGAGGTGTGAAGCACTCTAAGAACATAGGTAAGAGAGGATGGGTCAAGTTGACGCAGAACTGAGATGGGCAATATGTTGCAGGGGGATCCCGATTTAATGTGGCCAAGATGATGTGTAAGTGTCATCATGTCCAAGAGTGGCCAGGATTCAAGGGTGGGCGCCGTTTCCAAATCGGCGCAGATATCAGGATAAGGGCAATTAGCTGGTACAGTGGGAGGGATCGGGGAGACAAGGGTAGAGCTAGCTAGGGAGGAGTAGATATTCTCTACTTTATTCACAAAGAATAGTGCAAGATCTTCGCATTGAGTAGATTTGAGTGTGGGAAAAGGTTGTATAGTGGCCGAGCCGGAAAGATCCTTGACCATATTGAACAGAGTTTTTGGACAGTTTTTTGCCTGTAGAATGGAGGCGGAAACATAGTTGGCTCACGCAGCTCGACAAAGGGAATGGTAGGCCAGTTTACAAGTATTGTAAGCCAGCTTCGCTTCAGCCGAATAGTTCTTGCGCCACCGATGCTCCATATTTTTGCATTTGGTTTTCTCTAACCTAGGTTCATCAGAGAACCAGGGAGCAGGGGGCGATGGTTATTGAACTTTCTAATAGTGGTGGGGAGACAGATATCGAGGGCCGTTTGGATCCAACTCTGAAAAGCTACCAAAGCTGAAGTGACATTATTGTGATATAAGGGAGGGTTAAGGGATAACAATGTATTAAACTTAGTGATGTCCAGCTTCGTCCAATTCCTGGACGGAGTAGCAGAGGCGTTGCAGTTAGTGAGTACAGGATAAGGGATTTCCAAACTGAAGCCTACCAGGAAGAGGTCCGTCCAACAAAGGGGGGTTGCCATATTACAGTGTACTGAAGATAAATTGGAAAAATTGGGGTCTAGTAGGTGTCCTGCCTTGTGTGTGGGCCCACTATTTAAGAGAAGAATATTCATGGCTGCTAAGTCTGAGATCAAAGTGCTGGCAGTGTTACAACTGGTGTCCTCAAGATGGAGGTGGAGGTCACCTAAAATTGAGAAATTGGCGGCCTGAAGTAGCAGAGGGGAAATAAAATCGGGAAATTTTGTAACCCAAGGGCCAGCCGGTCCCGGGGGGCGGTACACAAGTATACCCGACAGAGTAAAGTGCGGCGGCAAAGTAAGTTTAAAGGCAGCAGCTTCACAGTCTGGAATTAAGAGAGCATCGAATTTGCAGCAGAGTGTAGATTTAAAAATGAGGGCGATCCCGCCTCCCACCCTGGCTTCTCTGTCCTTCCTCACGATGGCATAGTTGGGGGGCAGAGCCCGTGCTAAGTCAGGACCTGAACAGTCGGTAAGCCATGTCTCCGTTAGGAAAAAGGCATCCGGTTGTAGGTCAATAAGAAAGTCAAATATGTCTGCCTGGTGTTTGGGGAGAGAGCGACAGTTAATGCTCAGGAAGGAGAATGTCTTAGAAAGTCCTGACCTTCTTTAAGGGTATGATGTATAAGCTGGGGGTTTGTCATATCTGGTTTAATAGCTTTGGCCGAGTCCTCAAGGTGGGCGTTGAAAGTGAAATTGCAGCCAGGACAGGCACCGAAGTTATCTGATGAGGGTAATTGCGCAAATGAAGCAGTTGGGTAGAGGTGTACTTAGGGAGCGCAATATTGCGGGGGGCAGGGGTTTGGACCCCGGGTCCCGGCCTGGCGCGGACGGGCGCAGACGGGCTTGCCTTTGGCGCGCCTTCGGCGTGCCGCCGGCGTGACCGCTGTGCGCGTCTGCTGCGCGCTAGCCACATAGGGTGCTTTTAAAGGTCCCGCCTTACAAGGGAACGCAAAGACTAGAGCGACCCTTGCCCCAAGATGGCAGCCGCGTATGGCACAACCCGGAAGTGGGTTGAAAGATCGAGTGCCGGGTTCCCCTGTGACCTCCCTCCACTCAAATAGTCCGCTCTTGACTGCGGTGGACCGGGGGGGCCACAGGTAACACCGTGTAATCTTTGGCAGCAACACGAGGTAAGGCGGACTTCCCAAACACACCCAGATTCAGCTCTCTCTTAAACTAGCCCCCTCTTTAATTTAAGAACAAATACAATTTTACCTGGCACAGAAAAGGTTAAAACAGATAAAATAGTTTTTAAAAAAGAAAGCAGCAATTTAGAGAGATGACTCGCAGCGCTAAGTTGTAGTTCAAACTGATATCGAACCGTGAAAACACATATAAATGTATGCCAAGATTGTATTAAAAAAGTTTTTGTCACGATGTGGAGTACGGGAGTGTGTACACCATATATATGCATCTTTCACCAACTTTTCACTACAGAAAGAGAGCAACAGTTCTCCACTGAGAAAATAACTTATCTTGTGAATAAAATAAATAAACATACACATTTAAAACATCTAAATAAACGTGTGAATGCACCTATTAACAATTCCGCCATTGTTACTTTTATAGATTAATGTGTGTGGATAGAGGATTGGGTGTACTCTTACCAATCTACAACTTGCATTGCCTCCGGTGAGTGGGGTGTCTATGAGCCTTCAAAGAGTTGGATTTCTTAATAACTTGTAAAGTAAACCTATCGAGTGTAGTTTTTTTTTGTTAAGTATCTGATTTAGGCTTAATTTCGTACCCCTGAGCAGCAAAGCAGTAATACAAACTCCAAGGCAGGTAATAGTTTGCCACTATTTTGTGAAAACGAATCAGGGAGCACAACTCTGTTTAGTATATGTGATTTAGTACAGTTTGTGTGCAGCTTGCATTCGAGTACACATGTAAACACTATTCATGAAAGTTTTAATGGTAAATTAAAAGGATGTGCTGAAAAGTTCCAAGAAATATTGTACCAAGCCATCCACATGAAAATACAATTTGGAATGTTGTCCTAATTATTACTGTATTATGTTTAAAACAAATCTCATTTGTCTCTAATAAGCTTTCTCATCATTTGTGCACATTGTGTGCGCATTTTTGGACCGATGCTCCAAATGGTACACAAAATGATGTGAAAGCACCAGTGTTTCTCATCTGTAAAAGTAACAAACAGCAGGTCCAAGGAGCTCCAGATCTCGAGCTGGATCCTACTCTTTGCATTAACTTTTTGTGTCCAGAAAGACTATGAACAATGAAGACTGAAGAATGTAAAATAACCAAGCTATCCCCTTTCTGCTGTATTTATTTTCACATGATAAACACCAGAAATTGCCAGGTCGTGTTGCTACAAATCAATTTCTGAAGAAGCTGGCTTGGAGGTGCCCCTTTTGCCGCTCACCTGGGTATCAACACTGCCAATCCATTTGTAAATAAAGCTGTTGTAGTGGCGCTCACCTTATGTGCTTACTTAGGAAATGAAAGCATGTATACTGCCATTGTGCATTGCACAATAAGCCTGGATTGGAAGCTTTAAAAACAAAGCTTACTTTAATTGCTTGTAAGGCATGGCAACTAGATGTATAGTTTGTAAAAAGTTTTTTTCTGTGGCCAACTGTGGTTCTCACAAATAGTATGACTGTTGAAAATTGGGTTATTAATTCGGGAGAGGGGTCCTCCACCAACTTATTAAAAACATTCTGGTTAGGTAGAAAAACAGTTCCAAGAGATCTCAACTCAACACCTAGTGGCTGTGGCATAAGCAGTAGGCAATCCTAAGAGAAGGGTATGATAAGTTCAAGCAGTACCAACAATTTTTAATTGAAAGAACATAACACTGTAAAGTTCCCAAACCAGTTTAGAAAAATATGCAAAACTATAATAAGCAAAAAGACACCAAGAGCATTAAACCTGAATAAGGGGAATCATAAATGTTAACCTTTAAAGTTATAATGCAAAAGCGCCTAGAGCAAGTAAATTGCCAGTTAGGAACTCCAATTCGCAGTTGATACCAGAACATAAACACAGTTTTGGGCTGACCGTGATGGACAGAAGATTGGATGCACTAAGAGGGCGATCCTGGTTAAAGTTTTTACTTTTGTACTTGGTCTCTGAAATGGAAGTCAAAATTTTCAAGCAGAGTAAGTTCCAAGGATATGCCTGGCAAATGTCCTCGAAATCAGAAACTTCATTACCAAGCTTCCACCGAAGCAGTTAGTTTTTGTGCCAAAAGCTAGGAGAGGGACTAAGCTGGATTTTGTCATCAGACAGATAGATTTGCTGTCCCGGTCCCTGGTTTACAATTAGAAGTCAAAATCCTCCAGTGGGGCAAAGTTGGAAGCTGTAGGCAGGCATGGATCCACAAGGTTGAATATGTTTACCACAAGGTACCTCTGAACTGGTTTTCAGTGCAGCAAAAATCTCTGAGCTGAACAAACCTGCTTTCCTTCCCCACCTAGGGTGTGACCTTCTGGGCACATCTTGATACCCAGTCTTACGCCCACTTTTCTTCAACTCCTGGCAAAGTGTCTTCTGCTCAGGCCTGTAGCCCTAGATCCTCAGGCAAGCTTCTAGGCCCCCGGTCGCTCTCCAAACAGGCTTTATTTAGGATCCATTCCTCTATGACCAGCTGATACCTCATCAAGACAGGAGTCCTTCTGCTTTTTGTGGCCTTGAAGCAGACAAAAAGCAGGCCACCCACTTGACTCATGGAGAGCAGGGCCAGTCCATGAATGTCAGCAGGAGTTTGGAGACCTTGATTGAGTCTTTATCTTTCAGCAGCAGTCAGGAGGATTTTTCTAGTAGGGAATGGTTCAGGTAGAATAAACCCTAATCCAACAATTTTGTAAGAAGGTGGTGGTTGAGATGCTAGACATATCCTGTGCACTAACTAGAGAAATTCTGCCACCCAATTCTATTTTCTCGCAGCCCCTACCTCCTTTTGCAGCATTTCCTCTTTGCCTTACTGCTATGCTATGGATGTAAAGCGCATGGCTACACTGCCGGCCTCCCATTCCCGAGAAACAAGGTCCTTCGCCAAAAGGATCACGCAAGCTGCTCATTCTAAAACATAGGTTTCTGAAATCTTGTTTCTTCCTCAATCATCCTCAAGGGAACGCAGCAAATTCCATAGCTTTGGTGCCAAATAGGCAAAAGACCACCCTACGCTCCTAGATTTCTTTATTTTTGACACAGTAAGAAGTCTCTGATCTGTGGATCGTAGTGCTCTTTTAGGGCTGTAAGGGATTAATAGTTGCTGAATTAGCAGGGACCTTTTATTATAAATCACTTGGTGGGCCAAACAGAGATATTTAAATGTGATACTCATGAGGACTGGCAGCCAGTGTAAACATGCCAAAGATGACAAGACAGGATGGTGCTTGGGAATCTGCAGGAGAATGCTGGCTGCTGAATTTTGAACAATTTGAAGGCACTTGATTGCATACAGCAGGTTTCCCACATATACTGAATTGACATAATTAAGACGGGAAAGCACTAAGCCTAGAACAATCATTCTTCGAGAGGCTTGCGGAAGCGAAGTCAGCACCTTCCTTAGGATTTTGAGTAGAGCAAAGCAGTAGGCCACAAGTTTCTTAGCTTGGATCTCCATGGTAAGATTACGATCGATCCAGGAACTCAGACTTTATTTCAGTTTTAAGAAGGGGGAGGTCTTGTAAGTAGTTGGACCATTGTAGTTCATTTCAAAGGGGGGAGTTGATGCCATCCACCAGCACCCATGTCTTATTTCCATTGAGTTTAGTCTATTGCTAGACATCAATTCAGTGACATCTCTGATACATGTGTTAAGCTGGATGGAAAGAGCTGTTGTGTCAGGTGTTAGGGAGATGGTTATCTGGGTATAATCGGCATATGATACCATTGAAAAACCATGCCTCATTAAGAAGTCAGCCAATGATTTGACATAGACATTAAAAAGGGTGAGCCCTTTGGCACCCCATTATCCATAGAGAGTATTTCCAAGCAGAAATGTCCCTCCCAAACCGTGAAAGATTCTATTTTTCAGAAATGAAAATAGCCATTTGAAGGCCTTTCCATTGGTGCCTACCTCTTCCAATCTCCTGATAAGAGTCAGGTGGGAGACCTAATCAAATGCGGCACTTAAATCAAGGAATATAACTACTGCTGACCCATTAGTATCTTGAATTGCTTTCAGTTTATCTGTGACAGCCAGCAAAGCTGTCTCAGTGCTATTACCTGCTCAAAAGCCTGTTTGGACGTAGTGGAGAATTCCTTGATTCTCCAAAATAAGATAGATTTTCATGAACATTTTTTCGGGCAAATTTACTGATAGCTAGAAACAGAGAAATTGGTCTGTTGCTTTCTGGGATATATGGATCTAGTGAGATTTTTTTTCAAAGTGGTTTTAGCATGGCATGCTTCAATGCTTCACTTCTACCAAACGATTGATTCATTATATTTGCAAGGAACGGACAGATCACCTTTCTACCTTCCAGAAAAGTTTTGGGGTACAAAGTCCAGAGGGGATCCTGATTTAATTGATGTTAGTAAACTTTTGATATCTCTTGTATCAATCTTTGGGAAGGAAGTTAAAGGCATCTTCACTTTCTCCATCTGGGGAGGGGTGTTATCATTGGGAATTTGAGATGCTGTCCCTGGCACAGTTGCACACATTTTATTAACTTTCTCCAAGAAACAATTGGCAAAACCAATTGCATCTAACTTCTGACATTGTTGGGCCAGCTGATGAAATAGGAGGCTTCGTGAGTGACTTTGCAATTTCAAAGACTTCTTTAGCTGAATTAGCAAAACGTTCATTCTTATTATTTTTCTGTCTTTCCTAATAGCCTAATGGTGTTTTACCATGGGCTTATACACTTTTTTACTGGCTGTATCCTAGTGCTTCCTCCAGGTTCTTACCTTTCTTTTAGATTCTTTTTTAGCATTAATAAATCACTAGGGAACCATGGGGCCTGCATTTGCATGCAATTATTGTTCTGAATTCTTTTGGGAATAATATGATCTAAAGATGTTCCTGTCCATTCTTCAAATATACAATGTATTTGATCCATATCGCCACTAATATGGGAACAGAACGGGAAAATAGGCAGTCCCAGTTGAACTCATCTAGTTTGCCCATATTCAACACAGTCTTGGCTGTTGTGTGGGGGTACATTTACCTTGGCCTTTATTGAGGTAAAAAGGGATCAAATGATGAGCCGACCGACACAGAGGGAGCGGGGTGCTTGCCCTTAACTCTGGAATAGTTGATAAAATAGGTTCCAGGAGGAGCCCTCTTTTTGTGAGTGAGCTGCAGAACTCTCTGCGTAAGCTGAATGGCCTTTAAGTCTATAGTCAAATAGTTGGCATTTAGGAATCTCAAAATGGAGATTGAGTTCTCCCAGTAGTAGATAATTTACCTTCAGTAAACATTGTTCAACTAGGATGTAAGGCAGTACTTGTATAAACTGCGCTTGGGCACCTGGTGGACAATATATAAGAATTCCTGACAGCGTGAAGGTGTGAGAGAGTTCAATTACAAAGGTTATATTTTCACAACCCAGCACAGGTAGGTTGGAGAATTTTCCCATTATCTCTTTTTTAAGGATAATGGCTACCCCACCTCCAATCTTGTATTGGCGATCAACTTGTGCGATAGTATATTCCTGTGGGAGGTTGATCATGATGTGTGCAAGGAATCCTCATTTAGCCAGCTTTTGGTAAAAAAAGCAAATCTGGCTTAGTCTCTTCTAAAAAAGTAAAAAGGTCTAACTTATGCTTGGGGAGCGATCTGCAATTTATCAGGATGAAGCTCCACTTTTCACGACTGTCTTCCTCTATTGACTGCTTATTCTTATATCTTGTATTATCTAAAGTGCTAAACTTTGCATTACATACTTTACATATGAAAGTATCTGAGTGCAATATCTTCATGGGATCTAAGCTATTAAAGCTTATAGGATGTCAAACTACCAAGGAACCCCTGTTTCAATATGACAGAACTTCCATCAGCTCATTAAAGACTCCCCTATTTAGATGTGCTCTCCTCTCACCTGATAGGATCCAAATGGGTTCTCTCCCCTGCTGTTACTTGAGCCTGGCTGTATAAGAGAGTCCTGGGAATTAATGCAAAAGGCCCTTACTGGCATCTCCTATTCAAGTGTGGTAACGCTAACGTGGTCCTTTGTCAGCCAACTGTTCCTGTCCACTCCCAGATAGCTATTTCATGCTAGAATTCAGCAGTTAACATCATCATGTCTTTCCTAGGCTTAGAGGCATTCCATTGTCTTCTGAGCCAAGATTGTTAACTATGCTAACCAAAGATGTTTACACCAGCTACGCCTGTGCAATGAGTGGCTGACTTGTAAGCCATTTCTGGCAACCTATGGCTACATGTTTCTAACTATATGTTTCCACTCCGGGTATCAAAAATCTAATTGTGCCATTAAATACCATTTTAAAAATGAAGCAAAAACTAACTTTAAGTGACTTTGCTAGCATTTTTCCTGGTGGAGGTTTAAAATTGAATATGTTACTTATGCATAGTAGATGAACCTGCATATTCAAGTAGCTTTCAGGGCTTCAGTCACCGTAAAGCCACACTTGTTAAATATATAGTGTGCAAATATATTGTACATATTCTAGGAACCCTGCCTTGTGGGTTTACAAGATACACACCGCACACCACAGATGACATTTAATTTCCATGCCATTAGTGCATTTTCCATGCCTTCTACTTTGGCTTTAATAACATTTAAATACATCACTTGAATTAATTAATTTGTGACAGTGCACAAAGCCCCAAAACCAGCAAGTATTTTGTCCATAAATAGGAGAACAAACGTGGGTGACCAAGTAGAAAACGTGAATTTTCAACAATGGCTTCTACTGTTACTACACAAAGCTTTGTTCATGTAGATTTTCACATTCACATCTCAAATTGTGTGCCCCTTCATCCAGTTTGAAAGCTGAGATGATCAAATCAGTTTTAAAGTTAGCTTGCAAGAAGAGTGTACATCCAGCCTGGAGAAACTACACCAGGGCATTGATGTAGAAAACTCTGAAATCTCTGTTAACTACAGGTAGGCCCACAATCAGAATCTATGCGAGACTTCACTAGGATAATAACAATTTCAAATATCCATAATTTGAACATTCAGATGTACAGCAATACAGACAGATGCATTCTTCACTACTAAACCTAGGCTGTGGTGTCCTTGACAAATTGTCAGCTGTGAATATTAAAGAAGTTATGCTTTACAATTTGACCAAAATCTTGGATACTCAATAAATAACATCATCTGTCCGTGTTCCATATCTGCGAAAATTGGAGATCTTGTAAACAGGGTGAGCACTGACACTATCCAGTATATAAAAGCAGGTCACCGACAGTACTTGTGATCTCCTTAAATAATTCTGGTAGGTGTGAGCATATATCCTTGATCACATAAGTTATTACATAATTGTTTATTTTATATTTTTATATCTACATGTTTATGAGCTTTATTTTCTCTTGAACTAATGTCAATTATTTTATTGTAAAAGAAGCTCACATTAACTATTCAGAAGCACCCACAAGGTGGCTGTGATTTCAATGTTTACCAAGCCGTTAGGCTCATGGATACAATCATGCATTAAAAATAGCACAATTAGTAGCAGCATTGTTTTCATCGTATTTGACAAGCTGTTCATTTTACTCATTAATGCCAAGAAAATAACTACCAAACTACCACTCAACAGAAACTAGACACATTTCAAATGCAATCAATGAGATACAAATGTCACCACTTGACATTAATGAGCCGCTGGCATTATTTAATAAGTACCAAGAACAAGTAAGCAATACATTTAGCAGTCACTGCTATTAGTGAAAAGGTCTGAGAAATCTTCTCCTGGTAACATACCCCTCCTTAAAATGCATACACACAGCTCCAAATTTGTGAAATTATTAAAACATCTGTTTCTTCATTCAGTGAGAAATATGGGCTGTTATAGCACTCAGAAAGAAAGAGAAAGGTCTTTCTCAAAATGATCACTAAACCTATGCACCACTGGTATAAATTCAGTAGCACTGGCTCAATATTTCAAATTTCCAATGGTGATAAAAAGGAGCAAAAACTTCACTTGGGAAGACATTTTACAAATAATATGAGACTTGATTTATTCATGTCATAGAAATATGCAGGTACCAATGTGTCATCATCACTGACGGTTGCTAATTGACAACGATGAGCATAGGAGATTGCAGGCCTCGGCAGATGGCACTTTTTTTTATTCCATTAGATAGGAAAAGCAATGCATAGAAGGATAACAAATTGATTTTTTAAGTGGTTTAGAAAATTGGCCTTCTGGCCATTTTTCTTGAATGCCAGACTATTTTTGCTTGACCATGCTGTGGCTTATCTGGTAGAAATTCCCCCTTAAAGAAGAGTGAGGCTTTCTGTGGATACCTTCCCAGATTTGAAAGTGATTCAGTGGAATTCCCCTAAATCCTGTAGTGGGAGATACTCGTCAGATCCCTGTGTATACAAAAGACAAAATGTGACCATCTAACTGTCCTCCACTTTTAGACAATGTGTGTCCTTTCACCCCCTACCTCTGCGGTAGTCAGAGGTTTAGCCAAGTATGCGTTTAAGATTTAACACCCAACTTACAGAATTTGTCCTCAGGAAATCCTGATCGCTCTTGAAAAAGTTGATGGAGCATTGCCACCATTTGTGGATGGAGCTAGAACAAAACATAAACTATGCATACATCATCAACAGTAGATGTTTAAATGTTCAGTTAAAGAAGAGAGGTGGTGAAGGTTTCAACACCTTTATTTATCTGAATAGATTAGTGTTGTTTTGTTATCCTTATTCAAACTAGCCGGTTAACAGAAATATATTAATACATTTCATAAGGGAAAACATCACTAAACTAGCTAAGGGACCTAACCTATTCTAAGTAGAACCCGTAGAGAGTCCTTTTTCAGAAAAGAGTACGGGTGAGAATAAAAGAAGAACTTGCCATAATTAGGAACCTGCCAAATTGGGCTAGCTTTAGAAAGTGCAGTAAGCTAATGTTGGATTTTGGATCTCCAACTCCAAGGCAAGTTCTCAGGGGCAGGTTCAGATTGTATGCTTTAAAACACATGGGCTGGGTCTCACCCAGGCGCAGATGTATTTATTTTTGGCTCACCAGAACTCCAAACAAACCCGCATAAACTCAGTAGCCAATCAAAAATGTCATGTCTTTTTTTTAATCAACAGAATTAACAGTCTAATAGCAAATTAGGATGATGCCCCAGTAGCATCAGCTCCGTTAAAATTATAGTCATAGTTGAAAGGGAAAAAAAGGATAAGAAGCTGAAGAACATGACAGTTGAGTTCTTGCATTAACCCCTTGCGTCCTGGGGTTGCGGTTTGAGCCATTTCCTGTTGCAGGCATTAGACCTATACACACAAGTGAGGTACCATTTGTATCAGAAGACATGGGTGAATTCTGTATGGAAGGAAGTTTGTGGCTCCCCTCAGATTCCAGAAGTTCCCATCACATAAATGTGAGCTAAATTTGTTTGTAGGCACATTTTGAGATTTGCAAGGGATTCTGGGTCACAGAATCTGGTGAGAGCAACACAAGTCACCCTAGCTGCCGGTTGAGCTAGTGCCCAAAGTACAGACAAAGAAAGAGTTAGTATTCAGTGGGTGGAAAAATGTGAAGTGTTCACATTGTGTTTGGGCCTTCTTCTATCGTAGGCACTAGGCCTACCCACACAAGTGAGGTACCATTTTTAATTAGTAGGCTTACGGAACACAGCATAGAAGAACAAGTGTTATTGCCAAATGCTTTTTTCTACATTTGCACCTTCCAGATGTAAGACAGTGTGTAAGAAAGAAGCCATATTGAGAAATGCCCTCTAATTCACATGATTGTATGGGTACCCAAAAATACAGAGATGCACATAAAACAATTGCTTCTAAATTCCATATCTTATGCTCATTTCGGAAATACCTAGGTTTCCTAGATGCCTATTTTTCACGAAACATTGCGAAATGCAGCTCAGTTATAGGCAGTTATTGGCTCTAGGTACCTCGGTCTCTAGGTGAACCTACAAGCCCTATATATCCATGCAACCAGAAGGGTCCAGCGGATGTAACGGTGTATTGCTTTGGAAAATCTGCTATAATTAGAAAATGTTCCAGATCGAAATGTAGAAACAAATGGCTGTTTATTTTCAACTCAATTTCATTTTTTTTAATTTCAACTGTTTCTTTTTATAGAAAAACCTTCAAAGATCTACGCAAATGACCTCTTGCTGAATTTAGATTTCTGTCTACTTTTCAGAAATGTATAGCTTTCCAGGATCCACTATTGGTTTCACACCTGTTTCCACCACTAACTAGAAGGAGGTTGAAAGTACAAAAATAGGAAAAATGGTCTCTGTCCCAGTAAAAGGCAAAACCTGTGTTGAAAAATTAGGTTTTCTGATTCAAGTCTGCCTGTTCCTGAAAGCTGAGAAGATGGTGATTTTAGCTCAGCAACCCCTTCATTGATGCCATTTGCAGGAAAACAAACAGATGCTTTTTCTACAGCACTTGTTTCCTATAAACCCCCAAATGTACCTGCATTTTGAATTATTTCTTGATCTCAGGGGTGTAGCATTGTTCTATGCAGTCTAGTGTTTGGGAGGGCGGAGCCAGGAAAGGGAACAGGAGGAGCTGGGACTGGCTGGTGGGCAGTTAGAGTAGGGACAGGGACGAGGATGGTCGCATGTGAATAAAGCTCCATAAAGTCAAGTAAGCGTCTGTCCTTATTAGTAGCAGGATGCTACAAGGGGAATCCACAAATCCTGGGTATCTTTAGAATTCCCAGCGTGTGGGGGGAAAAAGGATGCAAATTTGGTGCAGATACCTTATGTGGACAAAAAGGTATGGCAGCCAATTCCAGAACTACCCCAAATATATTTTAAAAAGGCTTAGCACTAGGGTTGGGGGGTTTCGGGTGGAGGGGCCTAGCAGCGAAGGAGTTAAATACTGGTTTTTTTATACTCTTCAGTTGTTAATAAATGGTCATGCTGCCTTCAAGGTATTGCCGTGTAACAGCAGTGTTCATGGAATTTGAGAGATTATGTAAAAGATTTCTCACCCAATTCTGTTAGCTCATTAACTGATCTACATTCATGGTTTAAACGGACCAGACTCCACTGCCATACCTCTCCCAGAAATGTACAGGAAATCAAAGGAAGATAACACAAAGTCAACAGACCATTTCATTGCTTGTTATATAAAACTAAGGCACAATAATAGTGTATTTTCAGTAAATGCTGTCTGTAATCTGAAAAGTAGGAAAACAGGTCTTTGTTGTTGATAGTGTTGCAGAACAAGCTACTTCACAAGGGTTCTTGGTCACTACATTTACTGTTTTTTATTATATCTGCCTCAACAAACTAATGCTATTATAACTGCTACTCGTGGATGCTAGAGAAAGGCTTTGTCTAGTCTGATTCCAGGCACTCTTAAATCCACAGGTTTTCCCTAACCAATTGAGTTCATGGTTCCTGGCCCGGCAAGTGGCACATGTCCAGTCCTTTAAACTGTCTTCAAATGCAAAGTTGCAGCCTAAGGGAATGTGCATGTGATATTTGTGTCCAAGTCTTGATTTTTCACCTTTACTTGGTGACCTGGGACCAATCCCTATGATGTTCTTCACATTTTCACTTTCAAAGAATCAAAATTAATTTTTAAATACAAGAACTGATCAGGAACACTGTTGTACACAGCAGGAAATCATTTTGTTGGGAAGCTGACCCTCCTGACTACCTTCATTGAGAGTCCACTATACATGCTGTTTAACCCCTTCAGCGCTGGTGACAAAGCCAGCTCGTCATGGGCGTTACCTGCGCTGCGCGCATGACGAGCTGGCTTTGTCACAAACAAGCCATTTTTGAAATTTCAGCGCACGGCGGGAATTCGCGGTAGCGCTGAAGCGGTTAAGATATTACTGTCCCCACTGTGCTTTATCTCTTCCATTTGGCACCAGGGGAGACTACTAGCTGTCGTAGTTCCTAAATAACAGTAACTTAGGGAAGAGATGTGGCGCCACGGCCAGTGCGACAGATGCTGGAACCTGGGGCCACTGTTTGATCCCCTGCACCAGGGGCAGGTCAGCCCAGCACCAAGTGACTCTGGGCAATAGCTTGCTTAATCTTCCTGATGGCCCCCAGCGCTGGGATACCTTCGGGTAACTGTTTGCGCTTTACAAATACTAGATTTATATTTACGTTTACTTGCAACGGCATCCAGACGCCGCACTGCCCAGATGAAAATAATGCATTGGCCTACATTTCCCAACACTAGGTGCCTGGGTTTTACTTAAATTGACCATCAGGCAATTATGTATGGGTGTATACATGTCACGACTAGTTCTGTTCTGTGAAATTTATCATATGAATTACATACTACTATCACCAGGCATGGTGGTGCTCCATCTCCAAGATAGTCTTTTCACATATTTATTCCAACAACAGCCCCTCAAATACCTATAAAGGTTGTTAGTTTTTGCCTATTGTGTTAGCTGGCAGTTTCTACTAAGCATGGTCTTATTGCATTTTGATTTGTGATAGAACTGCAGGTGTAGGAGGCCATGGAAGACCCATGTACATTTATTAATGAAACAAATAAAACATTTTTGTTTCACAAATACAATCGTCACTGAAAACCTTTAAACCAGCTGAGATGACAGCTGAAATCAAATGTATAACTTGCATTTTGACATTTACTGTGGAGGATCAGCGAACAAGGTGTAGTAAGGAACCCTTCATGATGAAGTACGAGTTAAATACTGTATTCTTAAAGTTAAGGTAGTGTAAAAAAAGTTTAGCAAAAAAGCCGTTTAAAAAAAACAACTAAAGGAGGAAATATGTATTTTGCTTTGAAAACATGACCTGTTTTTACTACACGTATTTCCAAACACTTGCTCGTGGTTTTAGATCATGTATTATAGGTAGTGTGTTGTTTGACACAAAAAAGGAATTCCTCTTAATCTACATAAATCAGAGGTTAAGCTCATTCGAAAAGGAAACCTATATATACCTGCGATTGGGTTCTCCTCTTTATTAACTTTATTCCAGTAAGGAATGATGTCAAGGTTAAATTCAAGCTCTTAGGCCCCTATCAGAAGGGCCAGTAAATGGAATGGTATGGTGAAATTATTCCTGTCGGGATCACCAAACTATTTACTAGGCATTAAGAGTTTGAAGCCTAGAATGGGAAAAAATACACCAAAACCTAGAAACACCGAGTTGTCTACTGCATGTGTTTCCTGGATTTCAGGCTGTTTTTCACTCACAATGTCAACTGTTTTCAACAGATGGGAAATGTGAGTGGAAAACCAGGTGATTTAGCCAGGTTCAATTCTGCACATGATTAAACATCCAATAGTGGTGGCTGGTAATCCAGCATATACCCTGCGGCATTATCATTCGACACAACTCGAAACAAGGGCCTCCTTCTGTTTGTCAAAAATGTGTCTTGAAGCAACACATTTGCTCTTTGGTACTGCACAGGTCTATTTGATGGTCCACGCACAAATCAATTCACAAGGAGACACTCCAAGGAGATGACCACTCGGTTCAGAAACCGAGAGTGCCAATACAAGGTGCCTAGTTGTCAAAGCTTCAGACACTGGACATCATAGATTTCTCCAAGGAAGGCTAACTAATAAGAAGTGGACAGTGCTGCCAAGAAACCGTTCTTCTAAGGGAGAATTAAAAGGATCTGATTGGTGGCCTTGGTTGTCAATGGCAGTGTATATGGATTGGAATGGTGTCAATGGGAGTGTATGTCTTTAGTGCTTGATTGGGAATGTAATAGTGCTGTCCTTGTGATTGATGGTCTTCCTAATGCTTCAGAGAAACATCCAGAGGAAAAACTGTTGTTGATTTGGAATTAGTGTGAGGGTGAAAACAGAGTAAACTCAATATCTGCAATTCTAATATGGTTACGGGGGAAAAGAAATGATATCAAGTTTACTGTCCTATTCTGTCCAATTCTATAAAAATAATTTCTATTTGAGGGCATATATCTCTCTTAGGAAGAGCCAAAACGAAATGATTAGCTTATTTTGCAAGCAGAATAAAGAAATCGGTTCCAAAATGCAAGCGCTAGTCATGTTAGTCGTCAATGTTTTTGGCAACGAACCATTTAAAGTAACTTCCAAGGAAACCAGAGCTGCCAGCCTTGGAACCAGAGGTACAAGTTCAAGTCACGACATCCGCTCAAAATTCTGTGTTTCTGGGCAAATTACTTAATCTTACTGTGCAGAAAAAAAGAATAATTATATTCTGTGTAATGTAATCTTACTGTTCAGGCTATTTATACTTAGGGAACGATTTCGATGTCGGACGGACCTCAGTCCTTCCGACATTGATCCGCAACTAGGACCGACCGACCTCCTGTTGGTTGTCCCAAACCAGCAATTAGGATGCGACCGAACACTGTTCAGTCGCACTCCTATTCTTTACAATGGGAGCATGCATTCCGACTGGAATGCATGATCTCATTGTAAAGAGCTGAGGTGCAGTTCATCCCTGAACCCGGTGGCAGGCGCCTTGAGGAGCCTGCCACCGGGTGCAGGGATCAACAGGGGGGCACCATAGGTGCTCCCTTAGCCGCCATCTGAAGGCCTAGCACCCATGGTAGCCCTGCTGGGGGCCCCCAAAGTTGGATTCCGACAGCCTTTCTGTGTCGAAAAGGCCAGCACAGAAAGACTGTAGGAATACACCATCGTAATCCCTTGGGCAGAAAGAGCTGCCCTTGGGATTACTTGCCCCTTTCCGAATGGCAGGCGGGCTCTCCTAGCACGTCGGAAGCCATTCGGGAAGCCTGTTCGGATTCCTTTCCGACAGACCACATCATATTGGGTCGGTCGGAAAGGAATCTGAGCTGGACATTTTGATGCCCTGTTCCGACCGCATTGAAAATCGGCCCCTTAGAGAGGATTATTTCTTTCGTTGGCCTGCCTCTCCCCTCCTTAACTGTTCCGTTTACTTCTGCAGTGAAACTTCTGTTGTTTCATTTGCTTGCTGTCCGTTTATTTCCTGTGTTTCCCCTTCAACCTTCCCATTACACTGCATCCTCTCTTCATATCACTTAATCTCCCCGTGCCTTGCTTGCCGTACCTTTATGTCTGGTGCCTTCCCATCACCCCTCCCACAATACTGCTTCATCTCTTCATATCCTTGAATCTCCCTTGACTCCTCATCACCCCTCCCACAACACTGCTGGCAGTCCCAGACCCCCTCTCTGAGGCCAGCCCCCACCACCACTCTAAGGCCACGCCCCCAACACCTCTCCGAGGCTACTGCTGTTTTGCTAGGTTTTTTTCAAACTTTGCAAACACTTTTATTTATATGGTGCACCTAGCCATGGGCTGGGGAATTAAACAAGTAGCCCTTATCACAGAATGCTGAGCCAAACAGCAGACCCAAACCTGGATGCCCAGCTCATGAACGTACTTATTACATTTATGGCACTGAAACCTTTACAAATAAGCATTTGCAATCCAATAGGTCTCGCATTATTGAAAGTTTAAGCTATTAGCGTTGCAAATGATAATGTTTGTTAGAATATTATTTTTTTGTTAAAAAATAGCCCAGCAGTAGCATAAGTAATAAAATAAAATCCATGAAGCAAGAAAAGGGTGCAGTACCACAGGCTGTTACTAGGTGTCCCTGTGGAGTTGTAAAGGGACCTCTATTAGCCATATAAGGTACTGCACCTTTACTTTTGCTACTACTGGGATATTTTTTTAACAAAAGAAAACTTAACAAACATTATTATTTGCAACACCAAAAGCTAAAACTTTCAGTAAAACAAGACCTTTTGCATTGCAAATGCTTATTTCTTTTCTTCAACTTCCTCGTCATTTTACTCGGCTCACAAATAGAAATGAATCTCAAGTCAATGGCCCTGGACCCTGTTGCACTAGAAAAGCATCGCAAATCCTGGGGATAAGTAGTGCGAGTTTGATACTTTTTTTTTTACAGCTTTTTATAAAGCGTGAACTCGACCCGAAGGTATTGGATTACAAGAGCACCAGTTGCATTACTCATGAACACTTTCATTTTTAGTAGGCATGAGGAGATTATCCGCTATATGTATCAAGCTATTTAGCATTCGCAAAGGCCGAAATTCTGCGAATTTCGGCCTTTGCGAATGCTAAATAGACAAATGGAATGTATCAAACAAGTTTGATGCAAAATAAGGATTAGCAAAATTTGCTAATCCTTATTTTGCGATTGCACTTAAGGAATTGCAAATTTTGCGATTCCTTAAATGCAATGTATCAAACAAATAAAATGCAAAAAATGCCATTAAGGAGTAGCAAATTACCACCAACTTCTAGTTGGTGGTAATTTGCGAATTCTTATCAAAAATCATTTTTGATAAAAACCAAAGGTGCCATATGACGCCCATACATGCCCTTAGGGCATGTATGTGCGCCATATGCCCCCAAATGTCTTTTTCAGGGGTGCAGCAGGGTGTTCTTGAGACACCCCTGCACCCTTGGAAACATCCCTAATTTGCGATCAGCAAAGTGCTAATTGCAAATTGCACTTTCATTCCTATGGGCCTCCTGGCCCATGGAAATGAAGGGGTAATTTGCGATTGACAATTTGCTAATCTCAAATTAAGGAATGCTAAGGAATCGCTATTGGAAAGCGATTTTGTACATACATACCGTTTTGCATTTCCTAAATAGCGATTCCTTAAAATTCGCTATTTAGGAAATGCAAAATGGTTTGTTGATACATATAGCGGTAAGTAATTTGCCCAGAATCATAGGATGTTGAGCTGAAACCGAGACTCGAACCTGGCTTCCTAGCTCCAAAGTCAGCAGCTCTTACTGTTACGCTGCATCCTCTTCCGAGCCATCCACATAGTTGGACCAAGTGTTGGCGAATTACAATTTAAGAGTCTACTGCAGTAGAGGCAACCATCAATTGAACCTCCACATTGGTACTTGAATCTTGACTTGCAGGTTACACATAGAATAGTGAAATGGATGCACGAAGCCAATAAACGTTCTCAATGGGATAAGAGCCTGTGACCTGCAGTTCATAGACAGATGCCTGCAGTTGATTGGTTAACCACAGGATCTAGGAACAACCACGGACATTCAGTTTACATATAAGTTTCAGCAGCAGCATTTGGTGATGCAGTGCACACAACGAATTTCGTTTTATTTATTTATATGTTTACTTACCTGTTCATGTCCGTAATCCATACATTACTACCTCCCACCCGGCCCCTCCCCCTCCCCACGTCACCGCCCTGCAGTTACACCTACTACCGACCGTGGCTGCATACTTCGAACCAACGAGATATCGATTTGAAATTGCAAATGAAAAGTATTTGGTCTCATATACATGACAGTGGCACAGAGGGTGCAGGAAAATGTGGGTGTACAGTCGGGAGTGGGTGTGTGCGCGTGCGTGAATGTGAGACAGAAAGGGGGACGATGAGCAATGAGATTGTCACTAAAAAATAGCTCAAACTTGGTTTTGACATATGCTGTTTACACTACATTTACCGATCCGTGTTGTGCTCAAAGCACAACATGGAATGAAGCATTCTAAATTATGCACTGTGATAACAGAGCCTAAAAGGAGGAAATAAGCTTTGAAATCGCAGGCAGGAGGGAAGCACCTCTTACGAAAACAAGGTGCCTTATATTTAATCTCAGAGATGGTTTTCAGACCCATACCTTGGTTTTAGGTTTCCTGTCTCTGCATTCACCGTGAAAATCAGCATCTCCAGAGACAGGTCTCCTGTCAGAGCTTTCTGTCTGCCGTACACAAAAGGCCTCAAGACAGATGTTGCGTTTCCACTGACGCCCGTGTTATTTTGAGATTGTTTTATTGGTTGCTAAACAGGCAGAAGGCTGTGAGGAAACAACGCAAGTGCGGGATGTACAGTGCTGAGAGCCAGTGTAAGGCGGCTGTTATCACCCTGCGCTTCACTCTCGCATCCTCTACCTATTTCGCATGCCACCAGTTGGGCAATCCTCCCCTACACACACATTAAACAAGCTTTGGTAAAGCTAAGTGGTCTGGCCTTGGCGGGGTTCAGCATGGGCATTTCTTTTTCTTCTCTTTTCATTGTAAGCATATACAACAAAAAGAGGGGAAAAAACAAGTCACCACTTAACCATGGCTATCGTATGCCTGCAATAAAAATGTACGTTTAAAAAACATTCATTGATGCAGCTGTTTTACTAGTGATCTTTTAAACAACATGCCTTTCAGTTGAGTTACGCTTTTTAATATTACTATTTTTGAACGAAACAACAAAAATAGACTGCCTAACCAAGCACTGGAATCTCAGCAGCTAGAATGTTACCTAAACACTTTATAACACTAATTTAAAACAGAGTGTATACAATATAAATAGCCTGCATTTCAAGTTATTAAAACACACGTTGAACCAGCTTGCCCCCTGAAAAGAAAGAACTACCTTTAAACTGAAGTGAACAACGTGCACACACTTTATGCAGCCACTCAAAGTGGAGAGAGCAGGCGGAAAAAGTGGGCTGACCCGTTTCTCCATGTTGTATGCTCTGGTGGGCGGAAGCAGAATGTGAATGACAATTTAAAAGACCAATAAATTAAACCTGCTAATCAAAAGGCCCTCTCTGTCTGTATGTTTTTTTCAGTTTTAAGAACAACGTAGTCTGCAAGACAGCTAAAGTGGTCTTAATGACTACACTTAAAACATTATGCAAAAAGAAAGGACTCGGCGAGCTGATTGTGACCCTGCTTGCACCATTTGAATTTAAGCTATATACACCAGACAAAGGTGATCTTCTAAGCAGACCCTGACAGGGCACCCAGGCCAACTTAGTGTGTTGGGCCCCAGAGACCATAGAGGCAACAGTGCAGTGGAGCAGGGCCCGAAGCATGCAACCAGATCCTGTGTCCTGGTGAACATCTGCATTCACTCTTTATAAGTAGATCCACCTGTGATGTTACTGCCCCGTCTATGCAGGGTGGGTGCTTCCAAAAGGTGCGGGAAAGCTGCAGAACCAACGCACCATCTATTGCTGACACAAAATACCTGCAACATGCCTGAGTAATGGTCTTGGAATTGGAGCGCTCTAGGTGAAAAATTTCCATTGGGGTTAATGTGCATAAATCCTTCTACTATTCCTGCAGTGATATTGTTACGATCCCTTCCTCCCATTAAATTTTAATCCCTTACATCTCTGTATCATTAAGTGACCAGGAAGCGCCAAGAAATCACTGCAAAAACACCACTACTTATGGTGAAACACAATTAAATATTTCCTTCCTGCCTCTCCACATTTCAATGATAGAGTACAATGAAAAAAATCGATGAATTGTTGTTGTGCAATAGCCATCTACAGGCAATTAAATAATGGACTGGAGGCTGACAATACTGTATCTAAGCAGAAACGCTTAAAATGAAGCTCAAGCTTGACCATTTTCACTAATCTGCTCCATGAAAGAATCTTCCCTGAAAACGGTCTTGCATGAAAGCTGACAGGGCTGTGTTATCCAGCCATACACATATAAGAACTGATTCCCAGCTCAAAGTTCAAAATAGAAGACTGCAACAATCATTTTCAGACAATTCTAATCCAAGATGTTGGTTACACTATACCTCCATCACACCATATGCTTATACCCTCTTAGTCATGGCTTTCAAACTATACATCAATCTGTCGGGCTATGACATTTATAAGAAGCACATGAAATTCACATACTCGCCAGAGAAGGACAACAAAGACATGATGGACTCTCTTTTAATGTTTTGATTACTAGCATATCTAGATTATAACAAATACCGTATTGAACTAAGTACCTGGGGGTGTACGACTGCTTTCTGCACCCTCTGAGCACTTTGATATTATAGAAAGTGCTGAAAACACTTGACGGCCCTTTCCTTAATGCAGATTGTGCCAGTGCTATACGGCCATTCCCTTATTAGCATGGGATTGTGGCCCCATGGAAATGTGGAAACTGTCTCTTTGTCTGTGCTGTATTACAGATGTGAGCATAAAGGTAAAGGAGCTGTCAGGTGGTGCACAGTAACTGAATCCCCAAGGATGTCCCATGCTTGTAAAGAAAGGGTTCTCTTGGACTCCCCAGGCATGCCATGGTAGGTGGATGAAGTTACTCACTGTACCCACCTGCAGGGGGATCTCTGCTCCCTTTTCAAATGCAGGCCTGCACAGTAAAAGCTGGACTGGTGACTTCAAATAGTTTATCTGTCTTTTATTAATGTGCTGTGCACGTTGGGAACAGCATAGTTGTTTTGCCATGCGGCACTGTAAGGTTGGATCAGTGAGACCAGCTGGGAACCCCTGATATTTGAAGAGTTTTTGGACTGACTAAAAGGGAAGTAGAAGACAACAATTATGAATATGGTGTATGGTATAGTGATGAGACCAGAAAGACTAGGTAGAGGAATATAATGAAACTTACATGTTATACTGGCAGAATGTGGTGTAAGAATAATTCATCAGACCAGGATACCAGGAGAAAGCCAGGTCACAAACCTAGACTGAAAACATTAAGCAGAAATAACTAAACACAAGGTCTATTATACTATGAAGGAAACTCGCTGGAAACTTTAACCACACAGAATCCAGAAGGAAGAAAGCAAGAAAGATTCGAGGACAGACAAACTTGTGTTAACTAAACCAAAGTGGAGAACTGCAGCGAACGTGTAACACTTTGACAGGTATCTGCTTCATCTTAAAAGGGCTTTAAATATTGACTCTCCAACTCAAACTCATGAAGTGTTCAGACTAAATAAAAAGTCAAGCAAAACTGCCCTGTGCGGTCTAGTGTTTGTATGAACTCAGATTCAAGTGTCACATCTTCCATGCTTTCAATGCCTTTCGAAATCTTGGGGGCAGATGTATCAAGGTCATTTTTAGTCGCAAACGCTGCGATTTGCAAAAAAGAAGCGTTTGCGACTAAAAATTCGCAATTTGGAATGTATGAAGCAAAATGCATAGCAAAATTAAGGATTCTCAAAATTTGCGATTCCTTAATTTTGCGTAAGCATTTAAGGAATCGCAAATTGCGAATCCTTAAATACTATTCATCAAGCATTTCAATTTAGCGATTTGCCCTTAAGAAATCGCAAATTACCACCAATTTGTAGTTGGTGTTAATTTGCGAATTGTTTTACAAATGCACTTTTTGGCATTTGCAAAGGCGCCATGTGGCCCCCATACATGCCCTTAGGACATGTATGTGCGCCATATGTGCACACATGTAAATTTCAGGGGTGCAGCAGGGTGTCCTTAAGACTCCCTTGCACCCTTGAAATTATTCTCAATTTTGCGATTAGCAAATTGCGAATCGCAAATTGAGAATAACTTCCCATTCCTTCATATGGGCCTCCTGGCCCATAGAAATGAAAGGGAAATTATTCCTTAATTGCGATTAGCAATTTGCTAATCCATTGCTAAACTACAAGTTGGTGGTAATTTGCGATTTCTTAGTGTGAATTCGCAAAACTTTCTTGTTTCTTACATACCATTTAAGGAATCGCTTTTTGCGATTCCTTAAATGATAGCGCAAAAGTATGCAATCGCAAATTTTGTGATTCCTTAATTTTGGAATGCGATTTTTTTCATACATCGCATTTCCCGTTTTTTTTGTCGCAAACGCTGCTATTTTGCGATTTGCGATACAGAAAAGGGGGTGGTGATGAACAGAGTGTCTGAATTAAGCAGACCACTCTTACCCAGTCCAAAGATCAGGGCTTGATCCATCACCGTTATTTATCTCACTGCCCCATCCCAGCTCAGAACCTGGCTATATGCAAATTAGTCTGTCCCTGGCCCAGTGCATCATGGGAACAGGGCAGACCAAACTACCAAGCCAATTCTTCACCAGAAAGGAGACAAGCTACCGGGGACCGGTTTCTGGCATTTCAGCCTCTTCGGCCCGGCTTGCTTGAATCCTGATGGAGCAGTGAGAAAGGGACTCATGTCTGAGTATACCCTGCCACACCTATAGTGGCCAAAAACGATACAGAAAAGGGGGTGGTGATGAACAGAGTGTCTGAATTAAGCAGACCACTCTTACCCAGTCCAAAGATCAGGGCTTGATCCATCACCGTTATTTATCTCACTGCCCCATCCCAGCTCAGAACCTGGCTATATGCAAATTAGTCTGTCCCTGTGCATCATGGGAACAGGGCAGACCAAACTACCAAGCCAATTCTTCACCAGAAAGGAGACAAGCTACCGGGGACCGGTTTCTGGCATTTCAGCCTCTTCGGCCCGGCTTGCTTGAATCCTGATGGAGCAGTGAGAAAGGGACTTATGTCTGAGTATACCCTGCCACACCTATAGTGGCCAAAAACGATACAGAAAAGGGGGTGGTGATGAACAGAGTGTCTGAATTAAGCAGACCACTCTTACCCAGTCCAAAGATCAGGGCTTGATCCATCACCGTTATTTATCTCACTGCCCCATCCCAGCTCAGAACCTGGCTATATGCAAATTAGTCTGTCCCTGGCCCAGTGCATCATGGGAACAGGGCAGACCAAACTACCAAGCCAATTCTTCACCAGAAAGGAGACAAGCTACCGGGGACCGGTTACTGGCATTTCAGCCTCTTCGGCCCGGCTTGCTTGAATCCTGATGGAGCAGTGAGAAAGGGACTCATGTCTGAGTATACCCTGCCACACCTATAGTGGCCAAAAACGATACAGAAAAGGGGGTGGTGATGAACAGAGTGTCTGAATTAAGCAGACCACTCTTACCCAGTCCAAAGATCAGGGCTTGATCCATCACCGTTATTTATCTCACTGCCCCATCCCAGCTCAGAACCTGGCTATATGCAAATTAGTCTGTCCCTGGCCCAGTGCATCATGGGAACAGGGCAGACCAAACTACCAAGCCAATTCTTCACCAGAAAGGAGACAAGCTACCGGGGACCGGTTTCTGGCATTTCGGAAGCTTGTTTCCTTCCCAGTGTAAGAATTGGCTTCTGTAGTCTGGTCTGCCCTGTTCCCATGATGCACTGGGCCAGGGACAGACTAATTTGCATACAGCCAGGTTCTGAAACTGGGATGGTGCAATGAGCTAAAAAACGGTGTTGGATCTAGCCCTGATCTCTTGACTGGGTGAGAGTACTCTGCTTAATTCAGAGACTCTGTCCATCACCACCCCTTGTTGTAAATAATTTTGTCCACCCTAAGCGTGGAAGGGTATACTCAGATGTGAGTCCCTTGCTCATTGCACCATCAGGATTCAAGCAAGCCGGGCCGAAGACGGCTGGAAAAAAAAAAAAAAAAAAGCCCGGAAGCTTGTTTCCTTCCCAGTGTAAGAATTGGCTTCTGTAGTCTGGTCTGCCCTGTTCCCATGATGCACTGGGCCAGGGACAGACTAATTTGCATACAGCCAGGTTCTGAAACTGGGATGGTGCAATGAGCTAAAAAACGGTGTTGGATCTAGCCCTGATCTCTTGACTGGGTGAGAGTACTCTGCTTAATTCAGAGACTCTGTCCATCACCACCCCTTGTTGTAAATAATTTTGTCCACCCTAAGCGTGGAAGGGTATACTCAGATGTGAGTCCCTTGCTCATTGCACCATCAGGATTCAAGCAAGCCGGGCCGAAGACGGCTGTAATGCCCCCGGAAGCTTGTTTCCTTCCCAGTGTAAGAATTGGCTTCTGTAGTCTGGTCTGCCCTGTTCCCATGATGCACTGGGCCAGGGACAGACTAATTTGCATACAGCCAGGTTCTGAAACTGGGATGGTGCAATGAGCTAAAAAACGGTGTTGGATCTAGCCCTGATCTCTTGACTGGGTGAGAGTACTCTGCTTAATTCAGAGACTCTGTCCATCACCACCCCTTGTTGTAAATAATTTTGCGATTTGCAGCATTTGAGACAAAAAAAACGCTTGATACATCTGCCCCATGGTCTTTTCTCCTGAAATGCATTTCATTTCCAAGTCAGAGGCATTCCGTTTACAGAGTTTAAAACACATCCTCACGTACCATCTATCTATTCTGAAAAGCCACTCAAATTAACTGAATTCCCAATTACTTACAGCTACAGAAAAAGCAATTATGTTTATACTGCAAACAAGGCTATCCAAATACACTAATAAAACCTCATTTGAATTGTCATCACACTCACCTTCTCTGTGAGTAGGATGAATTTATTCTCTACCTTAGCACCAGAACTGTTCTTAAATAACGTCTCATGGAAGACAGCACATTCTTTAAGCAAGGGTTCATACTTTGAATAAATACAAACTCAAATATATATTCTCTGGTTCATTATACCGTTGGCATAGCAAGGTTTCCACTGCCAATCTTCTTGAAATACTGCTTTCAATCATATTACTTTGAACCCTTTGTGTCAGGTTTGTGTCAGGTGCAGTGCAACACTAGGCACATCCCACTGTTCCTGAATCAATGTCAGAATTTACCTCACGTTACACCATATTTCATTAACTCATTGCCATACAATGACAGTGGTGGACCCTGAGGGGTCATGGAGAGTAACAAAGATGAGAAACCTTGAATTCCTGACTATAGCTCTATTGCTATACACTAGGTTTGCATTATTAAAGTTCTGCTACACATGTACATATGTTGTTAATAAGCAAGTATGTTATGTTATGTTATGTTATGTTATACTTGGTTTTGTATAGCGCACGGCTACTCAAAGAGTGTCCCGGCGCTTTGATTTGCACACCTATCTCACAATATAACAATTAAAAAAACGACAAAGAGCGAAGATCCAAAAAAAACCCAGGGGACAACTAAGAAGAAAAAAGCCAAGTAACTAACTATTCTCTCCAGTGAGGCATTCTCCATAGATCTGCAGTCTAGAATACAACGCAAATCACAGCTTGCTGGTAAGGGAAAAGCTAAGGCAAATCTAGGAGGAAAGATGTTTTTCAAAACTACATACCTCACAAAGAAATATAGCTCTAGAATTTGTTCCAATGCATATCTTCACAAGAGACTTCCTTATAGAATAACATATGTACTTATCAGACAAATCTTACCACAGATCAGTTCAAAGCTATAGTTGAGGACCAAGAACAGGGGTAAGGGCTTAGAAGCCTGATGCATAAACCTACCTGGCAAACAATTGCAAAGACATTCTCACACAATGAATACATCAGAAAGATGTCCCAGACAAATAATAAACGAAAGTTTGAATGAGACTCATCTTTTGATTTATACATTTAATAAGGGTTTGAAAATTCTTGCATAATTGGTAGGCAAATTATCTATTAATTTAAAAGACAATCTAAGGCAGGATGGAGCACAAAAAAAGGCATTCGCTCGAGATTTTCTTGTGGTGAAAAAGAATAAAACAAGTATTATTAACACAATGAGTTTGTATCTCATGAATTCTTTTTTCTGAAAATATGCTTAAAAATGGTCTTGATGACTCAAATGACTCAATTTTATATTCTGGGAATAGAGACGGACAATTACTAACTGCAGCAGTGCACAGGTTCAGCCATATGAGGATTTGTTTAAACTACGTCTATACTCCTTTGATTTTTACTCATTGATCAGAGAATACACCAAAATAGGTACACACAAGTGAGAGGTTAAAAAATCACAGAATATTTTTAAGTTCGGTAGACATGGTTGAGTTTGTCCTGTACAATGCAGGCTACAATCGATAAGAAAGAGGTTTCTCCTCCCCTCCCCACAATACCATACCATTTTCACATGCTAGCTTTCTGCCAGTGGGTATGGTGAGAATAAAACTGCCAAGAGTATAAGGGATATTTGCCCAACTGTAGCTGTCATATTCAGAACTGGAAGGCTTGGGTGAAGCACAGGACATCCATGCTGGGTCCGCATATACCTCCATTGAGTGGTTGTAAAGTATGACATGCCCTTGACAGATACAGTTTTTCACACAGTCATATAAGACATGGCCAACAAAAGGCACCAGGATTAAGTGCTACAATGTCAGGACAGTTCAGACCTATAATATGATATCTACCAAGCTAGATTACATATTGCAAATGACTAGTTGCACCACCTAATAGGTTTGCCCCTCACAAAGTCAGATGCTGGTAGAAGCCATGAGCTGAAGCTTATTATCACAATTTAATCTACCTTCAATCAAGCTAACAAGGGTATTTTTGTTCTTGAATCATTACTTAAAACAAAGGTGGGACATTGTTTGTCTTCCTCATGATGCATGGATTCCACTGTCAGAAAATAATTATTTCCCTGATATCCCAAACCCTCGCAAAAATACCTTGGGATGTATTACATATGCGGTGCTTTTCCCTGTTTGTGCCACAGCACACCTTTAAATAGGTGCACCGTGCACCACATTATCATGAATGCACTGCCCCAGGGCAGCTGCAAACTCATGCTGCCCTGGAGGAAGCTCATTCAAATGAAATACGGAGAGGCTGCTTCAAAGCAGCTCCATGTTTCATTGTGCAGGTGTTAACCCACCTGCACTTTAAAGAGGAGAGAGAGAGTCCCTTGGAGGCAGGTGCAGTGAGTGATTGCACAAGCCTGTATTGGGATGTCTGGTTGATCCATGGAAACCTCTTTCTGCCCTACATAGGGCTGAAAGTGCACCACCTTTTTGTAGAGCACTTTCAGTACACCGCCTAAAGGCATGTTTGCCTCTGCGCCCGAATCCACAATATGAAATGGGTGCACAGGCAAAGTAAGTCCCTCATTTTCATTGGGCCACACCCTCATGCAAATGAGGGAATGCCCTCCAATGATACCACTGGCGCTACATGTGCTCCAGCAATATCTGTATCAAAGGAAGGGCGGCACAAGCAGCTGCGACCCCTTCTGGAATATCAAAGTGCCACGGGGACACACAAAGCCGGTGCACTTGCCCATTGTGCCCCTGGGACACTCTGTGTAATACAGCCCCAGGTGTACTTTCCACCAAAGTTTCAGCACAGAAGTATTTTTGATAGGTTTTTGTAAATGTAAGGAGCTGCTCTTCTGTGGAAGACCCTACATAAAACGTGCTGACATTAGCCACAGTTCATCCAACAACCTGCCTCTAAACTCCTCATGTGCTGGGATGCAACAAGATAAGCTGTAAACAGCTTAATCATGAACAGCCACCAAATCAGAATGCAAAAAAAGAAGAGAATCTTAAACGTCAAACAGCAAGGAACCCATCTTCTTGCAATTAGGTATTCTAGATCTTCTGGCAGGTGTTCCTTAATATTTCCCTATATCCTCCGCTCCTTATTAAACTCCAAGGATTTGCCTAGAACCCACACATTCTTTTCTGCTTTCCTTTTGCCCACAGACTGCTCATTAGGCAGCTTGTAAACTGCCATTTTGCTTACAAGTTTATAATTGAATACTTCTTTAAATGAAATTATTCTTTAAAAACTTCAATTAAATTGCTGATCCACAACCTGAAATATGCCAGTTATGGTACAATACACAACGATACCTCCCATCCCCGATCATGCACTGCTCATGGTCTCACATATGACATAACAAATAGGTGTACTGATGTAATCACAATGCCATTCTCTGATGGTATCACCATTAACTTTATCTCTATGGCTTTTTCTCCATGGCTGTTGCTTACAGAATTCACAACTTGTTGGTACATCAATAGCCCACAATTTTTCATTTACTGAATTAAATTACACTGACCTTTATTATGACCTCACTTTAAAGGAACACAATGAGAAACCTTTAGGGCCTTATTATAAGTTTGGTAGTCCCGTGGACTGCCGCATCTGCGGTGGAGGTCCAAGCTTGAAGAGCTCAGTGGCCCGACTGCCGTATTATGAATTGGGCGGATTGCATTAGCAACGACCGCCAGTGGACCTACGAGACTGCCAGCAGACCGTCGGGTTCGGGGAAAAGCAGCTGCCATAGGGTGTTAGAGGGGAGCTGCACGGCCATCCGTATTATGAGTTGCCTGTCCCAAGGGCGTACTGTGGTGGTCCGACCGCCTGCCTCAAGATGGTGGTGATGAAGGATTTGAGGTGTGTACTCACCCCTTTCTAGTTCTTCCAGGCAGATTCTGACATGGATCCCTTTGCCCAGTTACCCCCTTCACAGTAGGATCTTCATGCAGAGGATTACGATCTTGATTGCGGCAATCTACCGGTGAGTCCTTTTCGTACCATATACCCAATGTCAGGATTCCCTACACATGGACTAAACCCCGGTAACAGGCATATGGTCTTTTTCCACATATATTATTCTTATGTGTGCATCTGACACATCTGCAGTAAAACTGTATTGTTATATTTGTGAAAAGTACTCACCTCCGTTGCAAGATCCCCGCCTCCACACTGCTGGCCCAGTGATCAACTTGTAATGCAGTGGTCTTTAGACTGCCAGCGCCATGGGCTGCTGGTGGGGGTGTATGTGGTCCTACATTGTTTGGACTGCCAAACTCGTAATAAGGCCCTTAGTATACGACAGCAAATAGTAGAGGAAGCAATGTAATTCACAGAGTACAGATCTATAAGACTTAGGATGCCCCAGTACTCATTGGCCAAGCTTAAAGCAATCCTTAATATTAAAGAAGCCAAAATCACAAATATGTATATGCATCCAAGAAAGAATGGATGAAGTGTGTTTAACTGTCGAATGCAGAAATATGTTGTTTCATCAGCTGTATATATTGGCATACTCAAACGGTATTGTGGTTTCCTATAAAACGTTAAAGGATTTCTCTTCAAATGAGTTTTGGTACACAAAACTTAGATTCTTTGCCATATGTACAGGATAGTAAGTCCTGGCATCTCTCTCAGCAGAGGACATAGGATAAACCTTTTTCAGCATTTTAGATTTCTTTTGCAACATAGAATATATGATGTATGCATTTAATTGCTCAGTGCCTTGCAAGAAATAATGACTGTCAAAATGTAATGGCACATGATCAGAGATTTTGATCAGGTAATTCAAAGTACTGTGAGACACACTTAACAAAGGTGGTCTTTATGGAAAACACATGGAAAACAATAGCAGGTTTGAAGGGTTATGCCCCATATCCAGCGCCTACTTTCATGGTCAAATGTAGACATAGGGCTATTGCACCTGGCACGTACACTGTTTACTGCTGAACTTAGGGCTAACCTCAGCAACATGTCACACCCCAACACCACGATGAACAGAGAACATGTGTGAACGGGGTACTTCAGCTACTCATGTTAACAGGTAAATTAAAAATTATGTGTTTCAGTCCTGGGGGATGGAGTCCTCAGGGCTTCTTTTAGGTTAGGGGTTGGGGTGTGCAGCCCCCCTCCCCATTCTGGCATATTTTAGCCCTGGGGGACGATCCTCTGCACTTATAATAGACCAGGGAGAAGGCCACTCTGCCCACCTCTGTTTTTCAAATGCATTACAGCTCCAGCGTATTAGATTCCTGGAGTCTCTTTGAGGCTCAAGGAGGGGGCCATGAGTCCCCCTCCCTTTAAACTTACGTGTTTTCCTCCCAAATTAGGTTCTGGGAGGGGGACGTGTGCCCGCCTCCCTTACTTTTTGGCCTCCGTCCTGGGAAATGGGGTCCCTGGGACCTCTTAGAGGCTCAGGGAGGGGGCCCATACAGCCCCCTCTGCAAATAAAAACATAAGGCTTCGGCCCCTGGGTCCTTGCCCACCCCAGGGGGAGGGCTTAATAAGCAAACACAGTAGTCTGCTCTTTTTTTTTACAGCATTTTGTCTGACGCAAATTGATGAATCCTACACGACTTATCAAAAACAAAAATATATTTTTCGCCTCAGGCATAGGGGGTCAGGGTATCCCTACCATGCTCCCTTATATATTTTTTTTAACTTTTTTTAGGACTCGGGACTGAGTCCAAGTCTGAAGATTGTTGCCACCACTTCCTGGGAAGTGGCAGCCAATCAGATCTAAGCAGGAGGTCTGTCGGTTACAAATACAAAGTTTTTGAGCATTAATTGCTCAAAAACTACGGAATGCATTTACACCAAATCACAAGAAGCACTCTATCTGGCCAAGATCTAGCTTTTGTTTTTGGTGTAAATTCATCCAGCGGTTTAGGCAGTAGCTGTTTCTAAAGTTCCTAAAGAAAACTGAATGGTCAAAACGTGTTTTTCTCAACCTCCACTTAACGGATCATCCCAAAACTTTCCATGGGCAAACTAGTCAAAAAGTAGCCCTTTTTTTGGAAAGCTTTGTTGAGATTCATCAAACAGCGCCAACGTTATTAGCAACACAAATATATATATATATATATATATCCAGTCTCTTAGGTAGCCCCAAAGAAAGACGCCATTCAGTGCGTGAAATATTGCATTCATTTAATTGCTGGCCGCAACTTGCAGGTAAGGACACTGGTGGTTACATCACGGTTCGTGCCAAGATTCGTGCCAGACGCGTTTCGGGAACAGCGTTCCCTTCTTCAATGGCGAAATCTCCTTTGTAGCAAACAATGTACCCTGCGCGGTTTAAGTTCCCAGAGACCCGCCCCAGTGGGCGGAGCCAATCCGTTGGCATTATGGTCCTGGTAGTGCAGGGGCTGTGTCCTTCTGTGAGGGAAAGTTTGCACAAAGTCAGTAAAAAAAAATATGTGTATATATATATATATATATATATATATATATATATATATGTAAATCCAACTTGTCGCAAATGTGCTTCTCCGCACCGACAGGTACGCAGACTTCAAGAATACGCCTGAGTCAGTCTTCCAGTTATTTCCTTAAATATTTATTAAGTTGTGGTGCAAGCCATCAGACGCCTTTCGGACTTCACGTCCTTGCTCACAAATAAAAAAAAAATATATATATATATATATATATATATTTTTCCCCCTAAGAAAAAAGTTACAGGGGCATTATAGTTAGATTCAGATTTATATGTATGTATATTTGTGATATATATACATATATATATTTATATATATATATATATATATATATATATATATATATATATATATATATATATATATATATATATACAACCCCCTAGGTTAATCACTGGTTTTAATCGCCATCATGCAAACCTTCGCAAAATCCTCAGAAGGCACTGGCCTTTGATCCGCAATGATACAACCATAGGGAACCTAATGGACGGGAAACCACTAGTTTCCTTTCGGAAAGCGAAATCAATGCGGGCGGAATTGGTGTGTAATGCCCCGGTTGTCAAGAAAAAGAAAAACTGGCTACAGTCCCAAACAGGCTTCAGAAAGTGCAGTAAATGCAAGGCATGCAGTCATGGAATCAACACTACTAGTGTGGTGGCACCATTTAGAGAACAACCGCTCACCATCAGAGACCAATTCACATGCAAGACAGATTTTGCCGTTTACGTACTCACATGTGAGTGCGGCAAACAATACGTGGGATCCACTATCCACCAAGCACATGTGAGAATCCTGCAGCACCTGCGAGCCATTACTAATAGGGATCAAACCTATCCAGTAGCACGCCACATCCATGAAGTTCATGGTGGTGATTCAAAGGGTCTGACGTACTTCGTCATAGACATTATCCCTAAAAATGTGAGGGGCGGGAATCGCAAACTGCCACTACGCCGCTTAGAATCGAGATATATTATTCTCTTGAATTCTAAGATCCCGTCAGGGTTAAATGCAGACGAAGCCTTTAGTGTCCATATATAAAACAGTCATCAATTGACAGCCTCCTCCCTTTTTTTCCTGAGTACCCCTACAAGAACATCCGCCATTCATGCACCATCACTGTAAATATATAATATGATGTCACATTGGGTCTATGTATGCACTGTAGTCACAGAGACAGCATCACCATGACACGTCTTCCGACTCCCATTCCCCCAAAAAACTTCGACTCGAGAATGACCACGAGACATGTCGTCTTCTTAACTCCATTGCCGCCAGATGCACATAGCATTTCCAACATTTAGCCAGCGCATAGTGAGCCCATGCGTACACACTTACCGGCACTATGCCGCAAACAGGGACATCAGTTCCTATGTAATAATAAGTCATGCCCTGGCTCCTTGAACAAGCAAGCAAACCGAGTACTGGCGGTATGGTTTCCCTGGTTATTGACATGCTATAGGGCACATCCAATCAGAATCGTGGTTCCATTCCCTTCCACAGCCAGACAGCAAATCATGAGAGTGAGTACGGACAAAAGGCAAAATGGGGATTTGTAAACAAAATGTCAACGCATTAACGATTGATTTATATATGATGTTGTATTACTTTCAGTGTGGAAACAGTTAATTGTACGCCCTTGCGAAATGTAAAGTCAAAACATGAAGGTAATGGTCTAAATTAACATATGATTTGACGTAGAAAAAAGTGAAAACAGACTGCCATGAAATTAATGTGCTGAGTCGTATAACTGTTCACGTCACCGCAAGGGTGAAACCAGATTACTATAGCAACCAACAATGCCAATTAGCTATGTTAATTGAAACCCATGACATGATGTATATGTATATATAGTGCACAGTAAAATGGTCAGATGTTAGTGAGCAAGGCGGGAGCAGGCCGCCGAAACGCGTCTGAGCAGAAACTGATCGAGAAATAAACGTTTGAATTGAGATACACGGAGTCAGCGCCTTCTTTGATGGCAAGTGTGGTATGGTGATAATATATATATATATATATATATATTCAGCTCAGCCTCAGAAATAGTGTATTCCAAAGAACCGCACTCGTGGAACCAAACAGCTTAACAGTGCTCACGCCAAATTTTAATCACAGTTTGTTAACAAACGCGTTTCAGCATTACGCCTTCCTCAGTGTCAACTACACTATGAGGACCCGCCTCGGATATAGCGGAAAAACAATCATAGACATGGTAGACGGACTCCCTTAGATTAACGGGCGCGCCATCTTGGAACATGTTAATACAGTTCAACATTAAGTGCTCATTGCCCATATGTGGAAACAAAACAAAGCAAATCTCGCCATGGATCGGCATAGTACCCCGTGTATACACATCCGGGGTAAATGTGTGGTGCTCAAAAATTAAAGCCCCAAATCAAAGTTTCCAGAGTCCATCCCACCATGAATTGGCAAGTCCTATGTTCTAATAATACTCCAGTGCACAATATATACAGTGTCCCCAATCGTCCTTACCCATCAGTAGATCAGTAAATAATAGGAAAAAGCCAAACATCATACTGCTGTATTTACAAAGTCTCTAGTGTATATATACTAGGGAAAGTGCCAGAATCAGTCTCTTGTTGTTTACTTTCCCAAATGAACCGCCAGTTCCTCCCCATGGTTCAATCCCCTGGGGGCCTTGGTCATAAGGTCGATTATGTACCTTGACTCCAAGCGTCTTAATGTCCTTAACCTATCCCCTCCTCTAGGATTCCCAGGTACAAAATCCAAGCCAAAATACTGTAATTTGGTCCTGTCCCTTTGGTGAGCCAGGTCAAAGTGTCTCGCAACTGGATATGCGGGGTCCGCTTTCTCTATAGCCCTTTGATGCTCGAGTACCCTGATCTTAAGTTGGTGAATCGTACTTCCGATATATTTTAGTCCACAAGGACAAATTAAGCAATACACTGCGTAGTTAGTACTGCAGGTTAAGAATTTCTTGATGGGTTTGATAATACCTGCTCCTGGGATTTCATATTTGCGTACTCTCTTGCATCCCACGCAGGCCTTGCATTTCCCGCACGGGAAGAACCCACCCATCTCTGCAATTTTGCCTGTTCTTGGTGTCACACTTTTGAGATGGCTTCTCACCAAAGAATCTCGCAATGACCTTGCTTTCCGGTACGTGATCAGGGGTTTGGTTGGAATGTCATCTTTGAGTATTGGGTCTGTCCCCAGAATATGCCAGTTCTTTTGCATAATCCTTCTCAATCCCATAGAGTCACTGGTATATGGAGTGATTAGGCGGAATTTGCCCTCCTTCTTAGTTTGTTCATTTGGTGCTGTCGATATCAGGAGATCTTCTCTGTTCATTTTTCTCACTTTTTTCAAAGTTTTCTCCAGAGTTGCTGGATCATATCCTCTCCTGATGAACCTTTCTACGCAACCTGCTGCTGCTGTTTCAAAGTCATTTTCTCTGCTGCTATTCCTTTTCATCCTAAGCAATTCCCCGTACGGGATGCTTTGTATCAGCCTCTTTGGATGATTGCTGTCGGCTCGCAGGATGGAGTTGCCAGCTGTCGCTTTGCGATACAGTGAGGTATGCAACCTGTTATTCACTATTTCCACCCTCAGGTCCAGATACTCAGCTGTGGTCGAGCTTATAGTTCCTGAGAAGTGTAGGTTGCAGTTGTTATCGTTCAGGATTGTTATATATTGTTGTGCCCCCTCCATCGTCCCCTGCCACACGATGAAGAGGTCATCAATGTACCTGAACCACCGTATTACTCTCTCCGTTTCCTGTCCCTCAATCTGAAGGACCCTGGGCACCCGCTCCTCCCACCAGCCAACGAACAAGTTCGCATAGCTGGGAGCAAAGCAGGTGCCCATCGCGGTCCCCGAGACCTGGGTATATAGCTGGTCTTTAAACAGAAAAATGTTGCTCGTTAGGCACAATTCTATGAATTCCAGCAGCATGCGATTGTGTAGAGCAAATCTAGCTGGTCTCTTGTTTAGAAAGTGTTCTGCTGCCACCAAGCCTAGATCGTGCCTGATGTTGGTGTATAAGCTGGTTATATCTAACACAATCATCAGGTATGTTGGATCCCATGAGACTTCAGATACTTTGGTTAGGAAGTCTTTGGTATCTTTCACATGGGATTTGAGCTGTGTTACCAGAGGGAATAAGTAACTGTCTATAAATTTAGACATGTTCTCTGTTAATCCGTTCACCGATGACACTATAGGTCTTCCTGGGGGCTCCCTCGCGTTCTTGTGTAGCTTGGGTAAGTGATAGAAGGTTGGGATCGTGGGATGATCACTTCTCAGGTACATATTCTCTTCGCTTCCCAGCATGGATTTCTTGTACCACTTGTTGACTAGATCGTCATACCTCCTTATACCCTCCTTATAGGTTTTGTCATCAGTCTTTTGATAATATCGCGTGTCCGATAGTTGCCTCAGTGCCTCTCTTTGATAGTATTCACGTGTTAGGAGCACAACGTTCCCGCCCTTGTCTGAGGGTTTGATGATTGTATTTTCATCTTTTTCCAGGTTGAGTAGGGCCTCCCTTTCCTGTGGAGTGATGTTGTCTTTCCTGTTTGGCATCTCTCGTTTGCCCCTTAGAGCCACCAGATCTTTAAGGACGGTCTCAGAGAATGCATCTATTGGGTCCCACGGCATTATCGGACAGAATGTGGACATCGGCTTAAAGTTACTTTCCTCTCTCTCCTGGTCAATTCCATGTTCCTGAGCTCTATTGATCATAGTGTTCTCCTGTGAGAGTTGTGACTCTCTTTCCAGTCTTAAATTCTCCAGATTCTCTATCCCTCTTAGATCTTCACAGGATAGGATGTCGGTAGCAGTTAGTCTTTTCTGTGCAAGTCTTGATCCTTTCGTATTTGCTCTGATTTGGTGGTATTTGTGTAACTTGAGTTTCCTCACAAATGCGTGCAGATCGATCCTCATCTGCGTGTATTCGCTTTTATTGTTAGGGCAGAAACTTAGTCCTCGACTTAATAAGTTCCGTTCTGCTTCTGTTAACTCTCTCTCTGATAAGTTAACTACGGTGAGGTCGTCTACGGTGGTGATGTTTACTTTTTGCTGGGTTTTCTTCTGTTCTTCCACTTCTGTGCCCTTCCTTTTCCCGCCTCCCCCTGCTCTCCTTGTTCTTCTCCTCCCCCGGTTTCTGGCGGCTTGTTCTTGCCGCCCCGTAACCATGACTGGCGGATTACAGTGCACTCGTTGTGAAAAGGAGGAGGAAGGGGTGTCTGACCTCCTCTTTGCCTCCCGGTTGTCGTCTTCTTCCTTTGTTCGTCCACCGCTTCACTGTCGGTAACTTCTGATTCCGACGTATTCAGTGGGGATAACGTGCCCTGTGCCCTTCTCCGGTCAACTTCTTTTCTCGGGGCGTCGTACTTTTTGGCGAAAGTTAGGATTCTACCCGAAAGGTCGTCGTTTTCGTCTCTTGTGTATTTCTCTTGTTTACGAGTCTTGATCTTTTCCTCGTATTTATTCAGACGAACTTTAAGTTGATCCTTAAATAATGCTAGCTTCTCGGGTTTTTCTTCCTGTAACAATTCTTGTTCTAGTGACTCTATATCTGTTAGAGTTTTCGCACGGTCACTCCACGCGTACTTGACTAGTATTGTCAAGGTTCCTTCGCAATATTGAGCGGTGTGTTCAGCCCAGTCTGTTAGAAGTTGGGGGTCCGGGTTCTCATAAGACGATATATATCACACACCTGTCCCTACAAAACATGCTGGAAGAAAAGGATATATTTAAAACCTGGATTTGCACATTTTTCTGATAACCCTGGCCATACTCTTAGCTACTAGTGATAGGAGGTGCAAGCCTGGTCCCTTTCTAGTGGTGTCTTCAGAACCTAAGGATTATAGGAGTAGTCAAAGGCCATAGCCTGGATTACAGAGCTGTGACGGCCTCAGATACTAGGAAAGGTAGAAACTAGAAACAGGAATGCCCCACGTCACCATTATTCTTACTTCTATAATAACTAAAACTGCTACTTCTTTTACTTGCTTCACGAACTCTATAATGGTCTGTGCTACTTGATGAATGATAAAGATTTTATTGGTTAGAAGAACCTCTCTGGTCTTGGGAGGAATGGCTCCTTAGTAGCATAATTCTACTTAAAAGTTGCAATGTTTGATAATTCGTCTTTATTAAAGAAGTTGAAAAATATAATATAAAGTCAATCAGACGTTTGCTGCAGAGGTACTTCTGAGATAGGACAGAATCCTGAACAATTCCAAGTGCTTTTCTATCTTGTTCTGTGAACAATTTAATTTTAATGCAAATTCAATATCTATTCCATCAACCAAAGTAAGTACTGCTGAGGTTGTCTGATAAAGTGATTGTATTCTTTTAAATGTCATTCTTTCTGCTGAAAAAAATATCTTAAATTTAAACAACAGATTTCTACTTTCAATTTGCATACACAATATAGGACTACCACGGCTTCCTGTATTTTCTAGAATAGCTTACTTTTACACACATATTTCAATTATATTGTGACTTAACTTGTAGCAAGAGAAGCAGTATCAATAAATAAAATTCTAGTCTTTCATATTTTTCTCACAAACGTTTAGACATTTGAGCATTCGCGGATAATCAGAACAATTGAGTAGTTTTTCATTCACACTTGTGGTTTTACAAGAATGACACCTTTGTATTTTTCATAAAAATGCAACAGAAACTATGTAGGCAACCTCTAAGGAGGAACGTTGTCTATTTCATCACTACACAGGTTTGTCATTTATTTAAACTATATTGTATCTACTGTGAAATGTATGTGTGGCCATGGTGGATTTACATTTTTTAACAATTTTATTATTTCAAAAGGTTATAGAAACATATCAACTTTCAATGTTACTGTAAAAAATATATATTTCATGTGATCTTGCTAGCACTTTAATTTTGCAGTTTAACATAGAGAGAGACAACACGTAAAGAATATAAAGGCCGGTTTTGAAGTAAATCTTCAAATTAAAGTAAACATTCCGACTGGGTGTGGAAAGCACTTGAAAGAAAATGTCAGTTCGTTGAAGATACCAGTTCTAACCAATACAAGTGCGTCTCCTGAAATAAGCCCTGATCATTTTAACATTTATAAAGCAAAATAAAAAAGTATAACTGCTCTCTAACTCGGGTGACAGATACAAGCCCTCTAGAGTGATAGTGGTACATAATGGTGATTTGATGCTGTTTCCCCGAATTTAAACAGCAAACAGCCCAATAGGACTTCACAATGGGGTACACCGACCATTAGAGACTGCTCCAATGTAACTGCCGAGAGGCGAAGATGGGGTCCTTAACATAGGAGCATATCTTTAATGGCCATTATGGTCTACCACAGCACACTGCAAGGCTGTTATACCATTTTGTCCACAGGGGAACAGATGTCCTAAATTTAAAAAAAAATGAAAAGCTCCCAGCAGCAGGGGATTCACAATCTGCCACAGCTGTCAGTAGTTTCTGTTACAGCACTCATCATTCATGTCAGTTACTGCCAGGGCTGCCATGTCCGCCTCCATGCCACCAGCAGTAACTACTAAGAAACGACAGCAGGCGCTGTGAAAAAAGAAAAAGGGAACCCTCCACAATTCCCGCTGCGCTCTCCAACACCGCTGCCAAATTGCTTTGCTTTGAATAGTAAGCCAGGAGGTTTTGTGCTTGCGGAGTCTTCCTCCTCTCCTCACTCTTCCCTTAGCGTGGGTTCTAACAGTGACAGCAGAAGTGTGTTAAGAAAGAGAGATGGGGAAACATACACGCCTTTTCCTCACTCGAAACCTATGCCCCTTGTATTTCTCTGCAGTCCACACATTCTGTAGAGAGATAGGAGATAGGGAGGCAGATGCTGTGGTTTTGGGCTATAACTCTCATGGTAGAGGGCCTATAATACGTGGTATTCTGTAATCTCGGTGTAAACGGCAGTCACTTATTTCTTTATAACCGGCGACTTGTGACGCACTAAGTTGCCAATTATATAGAAAAGATGTCAGAGCGTGACCATAATAAGGTTATAACAATCGAGTTCTGATGTCACAATGCCAGCTGTCTGAGCCACCAGCTGAGGTGAAAGGCAGGCCAGGGAGCATAATTATAGCAGCTGTTTAAAGCAACAAACCAAACTTTTCTTTTCTTTTTTCTGCTCTATTTTATTAGCTTACAATGACAAGCAGATAGTATGTGTATTTTTTGCCCTCATTACATAAAGAAAAGCTAGAATCTTTTGACATGTTTCTACATGTTCCAAGCTACTGCAGCTTTCTTTCTTAATAAGACTGACTTTTAAAGAAATGTTTCTAATATTTATTTGAAACCAATAAACAGTTTTTGTTGTGCTTAGTTTTACACTAGAGGTTTTATTTTCATTCTTCATGTTTGCAAAAATGCTCGGTCTTTCACACAAAAGAGCTACCAATCAAGGGTTTAAGAAGTTTGAGGAAACGGTGATGGTGTTACCATGCATTATATGGGATAAAGTACCCCTGGCATACATGATGAGGATATTGCAAGTCACCTCTAAGGTCCATGAAGGTTATGGAACTCCTCAGTGACTTCCAATACCCTTATAAGTTATGACAGTGGGGTACTTTCCTAATATAATTGCGTTTAGAGCCATCTGCCACTCCACTGCTTTCAATGCAGGGGTCAATAGTCAAATGATCTAATGGCAACTTTTAATTTGTCAGAGAAAAGTCAACTGCTAGGAGCATGTAGTAATAACAGTCCCTGGAAAGACTGTAACACGGAACAGGACAACTTGGTTGACTTCATTAAGCATTTCTTGGATATCCTTGGGTGAATTTTTGCAGATCCTTCCGATTTCCTGTGAAGCTTATTCTCATCTCACATGTTACTGAATTGCCTTCAAGATGATGTGGTCAGCCTTCTCCTGCAGTACCTTAAAAGAGTATTTCTCCATATGTATTGCCCCACAATTATACTTTCACTCCGATTATGCCTACCATAACAAAACATCTGTTTGCCAAGTATGGTGAGCATGTTCAGATGACTACCATATATGTACATGACATCTTTAATTAATAAACAAGCCTTACATCACAAACATTGCCCGTGTCTTCTCATTTATGAATAAATCACGAAATACTCTCTTTAAGTGTTTTCAATAATTTATGAGGTAGTCATAATCATTTTCACTATTGGCTGCAGCGTGAAACCGCAAATTAAACCAGAGAATACACTTCATTAAATATGTGCATATCCTGACATCAAGTGATTGAAACTGAATTTTTTTAAAGCGTTTTATCTAGAACTGGTATAATCCATGCGGACCATCTTCTCTTTATTTCTCTTCTGGTTTGAAATGAGTTATGCATAAAAAAGAGTTAGCTTCATAAAATGCATTGATGTGTTGGGTTTATAATTGCATGTTTGGAGCTGTCGAGTTAGCAAAAAATCCAAATATGCAGTTATTTATAAAAAAAACATTTTCTACGTTCTCTTACTTGTGCAGGTAACAGAACATAGGTATGGAAGGAAAGTGATTACCCCAGTATCACAAAATCTGGCAAAATGAGTAAGCGGGATTTAAACTCAGTGTGGAACATTCCGCCATATGCCAGTTTCCAATCCGGTCACAAAATCCCCATTTCACTGTAGAACTTCACTATAGAGAGGGAGAGAATAAGGTCTCTCATGGTGCAAGTGCCTACTCAATTAGCTAATTCATGGAAAAGAAGAAATGTAAAATTGTGTATTTTTCAGATTTGATGGACACTATTGTAGGGGGCGCTGTGCCACTTTAAAATTAATATTTTGAATGTCAACGAAACAAATGTGCTCACTCTGCCCAAAATACCAATGCATCCAATTGTTAGGATAAAAGAACAAACAGTTTCTAAGTTTAATTGAGCATTAATATTAATACCAGTAAACCAATCTACTAATATGTAAAGATCGATTTCGATACAATCTCTGCTCAGCTGAGACATCTGAAGGAATGGTTCCAAGCTGCCAGATTAGTTGAAATGTTTCCAAGGTTTGCATTTCCACAGACTCTCTCAAATCCATTCACAATTCCAAGGCAGTCTGGTTGCATTTTTAGGGGATTAGGGCTGTATCGCACAAACACAGATTTGTGTCAACTTGAAATAAACTTGGTGCTGCGAGCTGACAGCGCATTTTGATTTGTTGTTCAAAATGTATCTACTGAAATACAATTTTCAACAATGCAAAGAACCAAGGAGGGCGGCAGCATCAAGCACTGTGTCATTTAATGCTGACAAATAAAAATAGCGCCCACATATATCTTTACTGCTGACAATTCTATTTCTTTTGAGACCAATCTGTTTACAATTTATATCCAATAACACTGACGAAAAAAAATAAAGGTATTTACACGATGTTTCCTTTATCCTGTAGACGTGTACTTTGAATCGACTTTAAACAAGCATGAAAACAAAATCTCATTCTGGCAGCTGCTACCCACTTCATAAAGATGATCTGGGAAAAATATTTCGACTTCCTGGAAAACAGAAAGAATTGCTCATGAAGCTCAAGAATTGTTTTGCAGGGCATTTAAAGACTGATTACTTCGAACATGTCTATATCTTGGTCAATTTGATCGCACTTTGTAATAGGAACAAATGAGATTGGCTCCGAAGTGTACAGTTTAACAAGAAGCTGTACATCAAAGTAATATCATGTCATAAAAATAATCTTATCAAAATTATCAGGTCACAGCTCCACTCACGTAGAGACGTGTTTTAGAGTTTTTTGCTCTTTTAGCAAAGTCTTACATATATCCTCCCAAACTGTACCCTTTTGGTGTGTGTAGATATACAGACACAGTTACTTCCTCGTCTCCACGCTGTGTCTCCTATCCTTTCCCCACCTCTTCCTTCCTTCATGCTTTGCCAACCTCCCCTATTCCTTTCCTCCCCCCCTGAATTTCTCTCCCCTGCCTGCTTAATTTATCCTTATGCCTATTCTCTGCTTAATCTCCCTCCCCGTTACCCTTTTACATTACCCTCTTACCCTTCTACACGCCATGAACCAACGGATGTAACTTGTAACTGATGTACCTTCTATAACAATGTGTAACTTGTAACCTAAGTAGCTCTCCTCATGGAAAGCGCTCTGATACCTCTGGGTCTAGCCAGCGCTATTTTAAAACTCAAGTATATTCAAAAATATATATACGCCTCCATTTTGCAAATAAATGCAACTGGTCCACAGAGGTTGTAAAGGGACTCCACTTAAATACTTCTTCTAACTTTTATTGCTAAGGCAAATGCCTGATGAACTCCAAGATTTAAAAATTATATTATTTTACTACTATTTTAAGTTCTTTCATCTAAATACTTTTGGCTTATAACCCAGTGTAATCTATCTCATATGTTCTCTCAGCATTTCTTTACCTTAAGCCTATTCCAAATCTTGCACTTTGTTTTCTAAACTCCATTGTTTTTCTTTTAAAATAGCTTTGGCAAAGCCAATAGGCGTGGGCTATTTTAAGTGTAAGTTCTTTGTTTCAATGACTGCGTACGTTCGGGGCAGTAACGCAGGATGCATATATGGTGGTGTCTGTGAACATTTGCATATATTTCAGTAGTGGTTTGTGAAGCAATGATGTGTAGTATGGAGAGACCACCAAGTGCGAAGCAAGAATTGGGCGAGTGGGTCGAAAGACAGATAAAATGAGCAAACAAGTGATGGGCCTCAGGGTGCTAGGGAGACAGGCACATTGTAGCCAACACACCTAGTGTTATGGGACTGGTAGTGAATGGGGAAGTCTGAAAGCACCAGGATATTTTTAGAGATGGGGGAAGGCATACAGAGACAGCTAGTGATGTAGATTGTGGTGATGTAGCGCAGGCAAAAGCAGTCAGTTACAGGACAGGGAGGGCAGAGACAGCTATTGACAAGGATTGTGAAGTGGAACAGGAGACAGGACCGATACTTGACAGGACTTGGGAGCAGAAGTGCAGACAGAGACGAGTGACAGTGCCTGGGTAGTGTGAGGTCACGCAGGGACAACTTTTGGCAGGGACTGGGAAGTGGGAAGAGGCAGCCAGTGATTGAGTGACGTGAGTGACTGGGAGAGCAGGTGGAGACTGATAATGACAGGGAGTTGGGCACATAAGGCAGATAGACATTAATGGATACAAGGGCAGCCAGAGACCACTGAGGGATAGACAGAGACTGGAAGAGAATGCATGGGAGTACACGTTGAGAGAGCGAGAGAGAGAGAGAGGGACAGAGAGGAGGAGAGAGAGAGATAGGAGAGAGAGAAGGGAGAGGGTGAGAGAGATAGAGAGCGAGGGGGAGAGATAAGGGGGAGGAGAAGCAAGAGAGAGAGAGGGGGAGAGGGGGAGGAGAAGTGAGAGAGAGGGGAGAAAGAGAGGGGAGAGAGAAAGGGTTGAAAAGAGGGGGAGGAGAAGCGAGAGAGAGGGGGAGACAGAAGGGGGATAGAGGGGGAGAGAAAGTGGGGAGGATAGGGAGAGAAAAAGCGAGAGAGAGCGAAAGAGAGACGGGGGAAGGAAGGAAGGGTGGGAGGGAGGGGGGAAGGAAGGAAGGGTGGGAGGGAGGGAGGAAGGAAGAAGGGAGGAAGGAAGAAGGAAGGAAGGAAGGACGGGAGGGAGAGAGGGAGAGAGGAAGGAAGGGTGGGAGGGAGGAGGTAGGAGGGAGGAGGGAGGGAGGGAGGGAGGAAGGAAGTCAATTTCATTGACTCCTCCTCCAGGCCCTAACTTAAAAAGTCAACAACAGCATCATTTATAAGGACCTCATAATTGGCACTCCTGCGTATTGTCTAAGAAAATATCTACATCTGCTAAACTACACCACTGCCAAAGCCAGGACATAGCCAGACTGGAGAAAAAAACTGCAAACAATGCCCCAAACCGAAATCCAATCCTAGACCAAGGTAACATTACATCTCTAAACTATTGAACCGCTATCTCGTCAATCTACACATTGAAAGCAATTCTTCAATCACACTCCCGGCTCTTGACCTGTCCAGCACTCTATTTGTAACTATGTTTGCACTATATAAATACCTATGTATGCATACATGCTTACATGAATGGATGAGTTATTGAATGTGTGGGTGGGTGAACGCAAGTGTGCATCAATAAAAAGGTAAGCGAGTACACAGAATGATGACTGCCATTCATTGATGGATGGAAGCATGAAGGGGACATGATAGAAATGATTACACAGACGGGGGTGGCTTGGCATCTATAAAAGAAGATGCAATAGGTTTTTTCTCAACCCATCAATTACGGTTCAAAGTCACCATTCTCAGCTTTACTGGCATTTAACTTATACCGTATGCAAATGGACACCTACACCTTGACAAGAATCGCCAACATGATGGCAGGGCTAATATTTGTCAAAGTAGATACCATCATGCAATAGATGTCTATCTTGACACCACGATGTAAGCATTAAGCCAGCCTTCACTGCTGTTCACTAGGCCAGGGTTCTCCAAAGTCAGTCCTGGAAGGCCGGATCCATGCCAGATTTTTAGCATATCCCAATTTAGATAAATGTATATTATCTTAAAAGCTTAGCACGGATCTGGCACTCCAGGACCAACTTTGGGGAACACTGCACTAGGCTTTAGCAGACCAATGAAGACGCTGGTCCATGCTGCGATGCAAGCAGCTACTTCATGGCTGGGGGACACAATGAGGAATAACTGTACCACACTGTTATAGTCACTGGAACCAAGGACATGCTGCAGCTGACCGAAGAACAGTGTTGGTGCTGCTGGGTGTTGGAAAGTGCCTCAGATTCCACATCGACCCCATGAGCTGCAGCTGACCTGCTTCTTACAGTCTTACCGTCTGCACAGAACACATAACCTTGCTGCAGGAGTCAGGTTCCTGGAGAGCCATTTGGCAGTAAGAAGAAATAATTTGCCCCTTCCGGTGTGCACCCATATTCAACTCAAGCATTGAAATCCCTTGGGCAGCATCTAAACTACATATGTAATTGAATAAAAACAGATACAGCAAATGGCTGTAGTGTGAGCCGTTATAAAATGTGAATTACACCAAAAAGCAATGATTGAAGGGGGCTCATCTAAACCCCATCTTCAAGTATATTGTGCATTATTTTGTGTAAAAAGAAGTGTGCTGTTTACCAAAATGCACCAATGAAACCAGATCACTGACACATTTCACTGTGTTCCATCCACGGAGTAGACTTCCCCAGCCTCAATTCACAAAGAAACCCCAGGTTCCACAAACAATCCAACTAACACATAAAACAATATATAAAAATAATTGTTCTGGTAGCTTTGTTGAAAAATCCCAAATTTAAAATCGACTTGTGAAAAAGTTAATGATGGATAGGGCGGTACACACATTCAGAGATATGAATGCCACATCTCCTACTTAAAGCAGAACATCCCAAGTCCAAGTAGTGAAGAGCAGGTTTACCATGAAGCATGCAGTCTACACCCGCAGGTCTCCACTTAAAACCATAGTGCAGCATAACCGTCCCCTGCCTCTAACACAGACCTAAAAATGGATGGTCATTTTTCCACCCACACCAGGTTTGCCAGATGTATGCCCTTTAAAATGACTTTGTCGTCCTTTATATTCCACTGTGTTGCAGGATAACTTGTCTTAAAAATATCATCTTGATGTACCAAAAGAAATGTATCCACTTTGCTTGATCTATGAAAAGTGTATCTCATATGTGATAAGAATGCTTATCACCAAACTCATAAAACTAACCATGGGCGGAAAGCTCCGCTCCGCCCGTGGAGTGTGCGGAGTTTTGTCTACTCCACCTTCCGCGAAGTTAGCGGAGTAGGCAAAACTGTGCACACTCCACGGGAGGAGTGGAGTTGGCCAACCCTGCCTCCCTCCCGCCCTCTTAACAATTAAATTACAAGTGTTAAAACAATTTAAAAGTAAGGAAAATGGCTTACCTTTGCTGCGGCGTCCCGGGGCTCCCTCTTCCTCCTTCATTACGACTTCTTCATGAAAACTGTGCATGTGTGGGCCCGCCATGACTTTTGGAGTATAAAGCCCACCATGACTTTTGGGGTATAAATATGAGAGCTGAAACCCCTGAAAGTTAGACTACTTTGTGATCAAGAGAAATCCCTGCCAAAGAAGATCAGCTGAAGAGACTGATGAGAAGTACTGCCCTTTCTGTATGTCTGGGGTTGGCTTGCAGTTTGCTGTTCCTGCTGAGGAGAGGACCAAGGCACTTTGCTCTGTGATGTATCCCCTGCTTGAAGTAGGACTTTGCTGTGTGCTGGGTCCATCTGAAGAAAAGTCTCCAAGGGCCTAAGAAGAGCTGGCCTCCTGTTTCTGAAGTCCCAGGCACAAAAGGACTTCACCCTTAGCTTCCCTGAACTTCCTTGCTGGGAGTTCCTGTCTGCCAGGAGGGCCTGTAACTGTGTGTGAGGCCTTTTTTGCAGTAGGGAGCTAGAAGCGCGACTCAACGAGAGAGAAGCGTGATGCCGCCGCAGCAGCCAACGTCGCATCATCGGGGAAGCGTGTTGCCGCTGCTCGGCGTCGCATTGCCAGAGAAGCGTGCAGCTGCCACAGAGGGTACCGTCGCATCACCGGAGAAGCGTGTCACCCGGCCGTCACATCACTGAGGAAACGCACTGCCTCTGATCACTGCCGCAACACTGGAGAAGTGTATTGCAGGGCCTGTCGTGGCTCAGAAAACCATTGAGTTCGACACACAGCCATCAGGTGTGCACGCATCGCCTCCACATTCTCGCATCGCAACAGAGACACTATTTTGTCGCATCGCACCGGATCATCGCAACGCATCGAGGCGCCATCTTGTCACATCGGAACCAGAGTGTAGGAAGAATCTACGCATCCCCTTCTCTGCGCCCCTTTATTTGTTTTACGTTACGCATCCCAGGTACTTTGTGACTAAAGTGTTGCGTTTATCATCTACAAGTTTATTTTTGCAACAACCCTTTCCTTTTTAAAGACATTCTACTGAGCATCTGTATGTTGGATTTTTGTTGTTTTGGTCTGGTTTAGTTTAGATAAAGATATTTTGTTTTTCTAAACTGGTGTGGTGTCCATTTGTGGTGTTTTCACTGTGTTTCTGTGAGTGATGGTACAAATACTTTACACATTGCCTTTGGGGATAAGCCTGACTGCTCGTGCCAAGTTACCAAGGGTGTGAGCAGAGGTTATCTAAAGTGTGTATCCCCCTTACCCTGACTAGAAGCAAGGGTCCCTATTTGGACAAAGGTACCTCCCTCTGCCAACTAGAGACCCCAATTTCTAACAATAATATTTACTGATTTTGGCAAATGCCTTATAACTTTGCATCTGAGAGCCTCTGTGGCATATTGTCTCTGTACTGCTTGCTTTACATTTTTGTAATAAAACGGTTTAACTTTTCATTGCTTTAGAACTTAGTTTAAGTGAGGGGCCATTCAATTGTTTTAACACATTACTTAATGAATTGTATACCTCCGCTTGTTTGATCTTTGGAGAGGTTCACTAATACAACACATTGTGACTTCTTCATCAAAACTGTCCCCTAATACAGGACACATTGCCTCATGAGATTGAGGTTTAAAACTATATCTGATCCAGAAAATGTGGGAGATTTGATTCTGGTAATTTTTGGGATGATTTAATTATGGAGTATCATTTTCTTACACAAGTCTGGTCACAAAAGGTGACTCTCACCCATAGATATAGGCAGCCGCGGTCGGTCGTAGGACTTTATGCAGGGCGGTGACGTGGGTAGGGGGAGGGGCAGGGTGGTGGGAAGTAATGTATGGATTTCGGATTTTAACAGGTAAGTAAACATATAAATAAATAAAACGAATTTTGTTGCATGCACTGCATCACCAAATGCGATGCAGTGCGCGCAACGAAATTCGTTTTATTTATTTATATGTTTACTTACCTGTTAAACTCCGAAATCCATACATTACTTCCCCCCACCCTGCCCCTTCCCCTCCCCACGTCACCGCCCTGCAGAAACTCCTACTACCGACCGCAGCTGGGCCTAGGTGCACCCAGAACCCTCAAACAACAAGCAGTTTTTCTTGAGGCCTGGCAGGATGTCCCTAACAAAGCCCTTCACAAAGAAGCACGGAAGGTGTCACGCTAAACGTGCAAGGGTTTTGAAACATTTTTTACCTTCAGATATGCTAAGAAAGAGAAATATGAACACCTGCCTTGAAGATGCTCTAACTCAATAGATGAGAGGCCTAGACATACTGTATCCAAAGCTTTGACTTCAGAGAGGCCAATGTGGCATTAGTAAGATTGAATTAATTGTCTGCTGTCCCAGCCTTGGAATTGATTTTCAAACACGAGGGTGTGTCCTGTCTGTTGCAGGGTGGCCAACCATACTGTTTTGACAGCTCTGTAACTTTTGCGTGGGCTGTCCCATTGTCCATACTCAACTGTTTACTGCTCCACAAACATGCAAGAGAAATGCTCATCAAGACGATTAGAGCTGCCTGACAAGACACATCAAGTGGCTTGGCAGGGTGTCCCATTCACAGTCATTCAGCCCTATATGAGCTTTACATAATTGCCTGACAGGGTTTAGCATTTGAGTACTGCATGACGGAGGCTGGAGCTGCTTCACATGAAGGGTTCTGCAAAATGCAGCTTCTGGAACACATTCACCTTTAAAAATAATGACATAGAATGGGGACACCTACAGTTAAATGGCCCTTAATGTGTGAATAAAAAGCATACCGCGCCTGTCTTGTAACTACGCTCTTGAAATGTACTTCTTCCAATAAACTGCTTCCAACTGCTCACATATTGTCAAACCATGAGGCACAGAAACAGGAAAGCTATGATTTTCTCAAGATCAAATAGATTGGTAAAGTAAGAGATCGCAGACTTGAATCTAGTGTTAGTTGCGGAAAAGGATATCATCATATGACATGTTGGTGAACAGGCCTTGATACTGGGCACTGCCTGCCACCACACCACAACCTCTCCCCCAGCAAGGGTAATATTCAGTCCAATATTCTTAACACACTCTTACAAAGACTGGTTGTAAATACTCCAAATAGGGATGCCAGGATAAAAAATAATGTCTCAGTTTTATAGTTTACAACGGATGTATGACGTTTCAACGCATGCTTTTACAACGCATGCCTTTACGATGCAAGTTTTACAACGCAAGTCGTTACAACGACTTGCGTTCGGGGGCGCTGGATAGTGAATAGTTTAATTCACTATTCCAACTCCAGTCCCCGTGGATAGTAGGGAAGGTGTTGGATAGTAAATTAAAACTATTCCCTATCCTAGAGCGCCCCCCAGCACAAGTCGTTGTAAAAGTTGCGTTGTAATGGTTGCGTCGTAAAGGTACTTTGTTGTAAAAGTTGCGTTGTAAACGCTGTTCCCCTTTACAACTAGCCCATTAAACCACAACTTATGTGTCAGTGATTCCAATGGCAAGATCTAGATACGACCCTTTTCAGATGAAATGCCAACTTGTTGTGTCCCCTGCTCGGAAATACTACAGAGTGTTTATTTCAAGCATATTTAGATAATGCGTTCATGTCTGGATTAGATATCTGATCTCCTAGTTCCATTCCAAGAATGTAACCACTGCGGCACATTCAATTGTGGTGCCTGTATTCACCAGTGAATTGCCCACTTTTCTGAGGTTATCCTATCAAAGTGTTTCTTCAGAGCATTTGCTGTCTGTATCCAGCTTTTATCTGTGCTCCCTAATTAGTTGCATATAATCGAAAAAGGCAAAAGTAGATTTCAATACCTTTTCTTTGGGTCCGGGTACAGTAAGTGGCTACTGAACAGAGTCTATGGTGCATACTGCATTTACTATTTATGCTTTAGAGGCAAAGACCATTCCTGTCCGTTTATATATCCGAATTCTTTATTTTGTTGACGTGTCCCTCCAAAATCAGCAATAGCAAGCAGTCAGAGCTTATTAGGGAGTGAAACAGAGTATGCCAGTAGTCACACTCGATGGGTTCAATGACTGGCCAGTCATTGAACCTAAAGGAAGAGGTTATGGAAAGATCCCCCAAGAGCGATCTCCGCAACTCTTAGACCCCATCCCCAAAAATCGGATGTCTATCCTTACGCTAAAGGTCTCCCTGCTAGCAAAGAATCCTGCAAAGTGATAATGAAAAGTTGGCCATCCTAATCTATGGGGATTATCACAAAATGTTGTTAAGAGTTCGGCACAGTAATATCTGAATGGGTTGAGCCACTTTATTCTAAACCTGCCTCATATCTCAAATTATGCATTGATGTATTTAGGTTTCCTTTCAAGTGATGTGTATCCGAGACTGATGAGAGCCCATCGGAAAATTCCACATAGTTTACAAAACCGCTGACCTGTAAGAACCTTAGAAGAATATGTCTAGACATACATTTTACTTTTTATGGTCACATATTTTTAGGTGTAATCTGTACATGTCTCTATTTGGACACTCAGTGAGAATGTGCCTGGACCTGCATGATTGGCCTTCGATTAAACGGGCTGTGCTCTCAACATATATTTCTACTCTATAAAACCGAGATTGCGTCAGATAAACATAAAGAACATTTTTCCCAAAGAAATGTTGGGAAATAATAATTTCCAGTAGGAATTGAACAAAAATCAGTGTATTGTTCCTTTTTTTTAAAATTCCAAAAAATACACTTTAAGGAATGGTTCGATAAAACATGATGCACTGCACACAGCAAATCCTGTTTCATCTATGGTTTAACGAACTGGAAAATAAATCAAAAACGTCCCAGGAACTTGCGACATCTAACTATACAAATATGTACCAAGCTACATATATCCGTGTTTTTTCATAGCCTCAGTGTATGAGATCTTGCGGACCATTAGTGAAATCAGGGCGGCACACCTGCGATATTCCTATTCTATCACCTGGGTGTTACCGGAAGGGCTCAGTCTACTAGCAAACTTATTTGAAAATGCAACTTCAAAAGGACATCAGGGGCCAGATTCACCATTTGTTTTTTCTGATCGGAATGTGTGTAGCTCAGAAAAGCACTCTGTTGCAGGTATTCATGCTATAAAACACAGCTGTATTTTCCGGGCTTTAAATATGCTTTCAGTGTTTATTTTTTTTCGGTATGTGCAGGTGACAGGTACCACTCCCTTTTTTTTGGGGAGACCAGGATATACCATTGGTAGATCGCAAAATTGCCCACCCTTGACACGTCACAGATACGTTATAGACATTTAAGTGATGCGCGGTTTGAAAGTGTACTTAGCACTATCATATATGGTTTAACACACTAATGTAAACTTTGCACGTAACACTATTAAATAGTGACTTCACTGTAGGATTAGAGAATGTATTCATATTAATGTCTTACCATAACTGAACGTGGCAACTAAACCATCGTTATTTAATAAATAATGTACTCACCACAGAGATGAATTGTGATTTTTCAAATGTATGTGCTACATCACGTGAGTAACATTTATTGATTTGAAGCCTAAATAGAAACCATCCTTAACTATGTAAATGGTGATTTTCGATGTATCAATTTAATATTTATGTAAGATGTGCATTCATATTTCATACATTTGATTTAAATGTAGTTCTTAGTCATATTTACAGTTGATTATGTTAAAGACTTACTGAATGTTGCACATAATGTGAAATTTAGTGAACTAGAAACGCATATTCATTTATGTTTAAACGTGCACATGTGTATTAAATGTGCACCATTGGAGTTAACGTTTAAATTGTCATACGTTGGCCTGGATTTCACAATGCTGCATAAAGCTGATTTAATTTTTCTGCTAACTCAACATTTCTTGCAGGTATTTACATGCACTGTTAGTTGTAGAATAGATACATTACCGTACTAGAGATAGGGAAAAGAGCCAGAGAAGAAGACCTTGATGAAGGAACAGGGTGAACAAGAGTGACAAGAAAGACCCATCGAGTAAGTGTTGTCAAGTGATCTGGATGTGAGAAAGTGATGTTGTTCCCATGTCTAGTGTGCAATTTTCTCCTTGCGTATCCATCTGCGATCTGAGAACCAGACTGAAACAATAGACCCCTGATGATGCATGTAAAGTGAGAGTTATCCAGTGGATTTTATGTTTTACAATAGTGTTCACACCGTTAGACTTCGGATGTCTGCAGAACCCCTTTTTCCAGAGATGCAGTTTGAGGTCTCTATTGAATCTTCTCTACAGTTACTGAGGTTTAGATCTCAATGCCTATCTGATTCCTTCCTATGTATGGATTAGGCGCACACTTTTCTTTTGACCCATAGAAGATTCATAACCGGGCTTCTGAGATGTTGACACCTTCTCAACAAGATTTCGTTTGCTCAGTTCGGATTTCATTTATGGAATTCCCAATCTTTGAGACTCTTTCAGAGAATTAGAACCATCCTCTTTGTTTGTACCTTAATTGCTGTGATTCTAGATTTACCCATGCATACACAACAGAACGTAAGATTTTTCTCTGAGCATTAACTGCTTTTATTAATATTCTGCATTGCTGTAATAGAATTTATTGAATATTTAATTATAATGCTCCTGAACTTCTTCAGGAGGTTGGGCATTCCAGGTGTTATTCTGTATCATTATAGCATGGTACTGCAAGTCATGTATTTTAATTCAGTTTTGAATTCATAAGAAATCTTCTTAATCCAACCTACCAATTCCTGGCCCTCATTGTTTAGCCAAACGGGTTGCACTGTTAAATTGAATTTTGATTGATGTTATTGCTCACTCCCATCAACTCGGAGAAAGGTCCATTGGAGGACCAATGGTAAGCAAGTGGGCCCAGAAAACGCTAAATCACTTTTCATTATTAAACTTTGACAGAAGGCAGGAGTAAAAAAGTCAGAAAATAGAGAAGGAAGTGCATGAATGGAAAGCAGTGGCAAAGCAGGAATTAAAAATAACTTGCCAGCTGAAGAGGTAGGAAGGCTAGGATGGTGGAATGAAGTGACACGAGCTGGACTCAAGACTAGGCAGCTCAGTACTTGGTATCACAGATATTTGGTAGAGCCGGCCCTAGGCTTTCAAGACAAACGGACAGATGCATTTAATTTTTTTAAAGAAACTGGATGCATGAGGCCTTATTTGTAGGTGAGGTGGGGATCTAGTGGTAGTGATGATACATTAGGGTCAGTCTTCTGAATTGTGTGTGAAGGTCCATATTGTTAGACAATGTCAGTATGCATATTACTCCACCTACACAATGAATATCCTTGCTATAACATTACATGTGCGTTTGTAAAGCACATGTTCACCCCCAAAGAGGAATCTTGGGACTGAATAACAGAGGTTTATTGCTACCCAACTCAAAGTTACTCATTTTACCAAGCTCAGAAATGATGAGAGGTTGAATGGACTTGGCGGGATTTGAACCTGTAACCATGAGACCAAACACAGGCCCTTGCAGTGGATGCATAAGTCCACCGAGCCACCACACCCAGACATGGAGAGTTCAACTTGTGACTCGCTCTCTCTCCTTTGGGTGTTTCCACCTCAGACACGTCTAGTTTGGACTCGCGTTTAATGATCAGCATTACATAACTATAATGCACACAATACTCATCGGTGACACACACCAATGCCTTTGTGAATTTGGTTAGCAAATTTCATGCAACACTTGTCACAAAACCAATGCCAACATGATGCCAATACAATACTTAAGAGTACCGAGCTTTCTTAGAATGCTGTGTTACATGCACAGACTAAAAATTCGGTTCCAAAATATTGGCAATATTCGAAGGAAAACGTTACTTCTAGGGCAACGTGAAAATTGCTCAACGAGGACAAAAGTCTCTAGGTTCTAAATTTGTTAAACCGACTTGATGGGCAAACGACATAAATAATAAAAAAATGCCTGCAGCACTTAACACTTGCACACGTATGTTGGTAAATTATGCACATATGACTCCATTCTCAAGCAGCTTGTCAACGACACCTTCTGATGCAGAAACTGCGTGAAATGGATGTATTCCTCTGAACATGAACTGTCCTGATCTTTACTGCGTATGATAATTTATTTTTAAACACGGAAGCCATTCAAAGTGGGAAGAAGGATGTTTCTAGAAGGTTTTGAAAAAGGCAAAAGAAACCTGGGTCCCAGTCGGAAATTGTTTCCGTCAAGAGTGTTTCATTAATCACTGGTTTCCATTCATTCCTTTGGCTAAGCATACGATGGTGCAGCAACGCCGGCATTGGCCCGTAAAAGTTGTCACAAACAATATGTACTTATGGGTGAGGCTGATGACATGCTAGAATTGGATTAAAAGTGTATTAGTAAAGAAGTGGGAACCTGCCCTAGGTACATAAATGAGAACTGGAGCTGTTTGTAGTAGCATCAGCAGATTTTTAATAAAGGGCTAATATTTTGAGTAAGAAGCATAAGTATCTAAACAATATAAGGGGCATGAGCAGGCCTATGTAGCTAAACGAGTGGTGTACTAAACTTGGACGAATGACTAGGCCTGGTCATTTTTTTTGTAAATATGTAATAGAAAATGCACCAAACCACTTATTTATGTGCCCACAAAAGTTAGCTCAATAGTCGTTTGCTGCACAGTAGTTTGTCAGTTTTCACCGGCCTGGGGAGAAGGCTTTAAAGCTCCTAAAATTGCACAAAAACAGCAATATTGTACAAAATTCTGCAAAATGTCACCAGCTGCAAAAACATGCAAAACAAATGGCAAATACCTTCTACCCACGATTCTTTTTTCACATGGGTTGACTTTGCATTTCACTAGGGGAGAGAAGTGAGCCTAACGGCTAGGGCGGTCGACCTCGAGTGGTGAACTGGGTTCGAGTCACAGCAATGACGCTGAACATCCCGTGATTCTGGGCAAATCACTTTAATCTCCCTATGCCTAACACAAAATGAATGTGTCCTCATGTAAACACAACTGGTACTATGTAAAGCGCTCTGATACCTGATCCCTTCGAGTTGAGTTTATAAAACTCCGTAAAAAAAAGAAAAAAATCAACCACCGCTACCTGTCTCTTTGTTTGAATAAATGCTATTTAAGCATGTTTTTGTTGCAAGAATTCCTAAATTAAGGAAGGCCACACGTTTTATTTAACAAATAGCACATTATCAGTGATAAAGACTATGTGGCTCAGGCATCTGAATTCAGAATATGTTTCTCTGTACAATATAAATCAGCAGAAAAGACATACCCTTGAGCCAGCCACCTCAGCATCACCAACAGTGCACCAGACAACCACCCATGTACAGATAACCTTTAGCCTTCTTCACAGTTATCACCTTTTCCAAGTGTTAATGAGGGAACTGTCCTATGACATTTAAGAATGATTTTCAATGAAACCTTTCAATGTAATGCTTTGAAACTAGGTCGTACTTTGGGTCCCAGCAGGAAATTTGTGGTTTTATATATATTCACAATTATTATAAAATGCTGTTCAGCCCTAGGACTTTATAATCACATTGTTAGAAGAGTCGACTATTCTCCAGCTTTAAACATGCTGCTCAAGGTAGTTCAATAATTGTAAAATCCAGTTAGAACTGCCAATTTGACGTTAATTTTTAAATTTAATGGCTGACTGGTCCATCTAAAAGAGGTCTGATTGGGCAGAGTGGTTTCTACATGGGGGATTGCACCCTACCCTATACCAACTTGAACAGGTGCGGGCATGCACTCTGTATTACCCCATCAGTAATCTGGAAAAAATATGCAGGAAATGGCCCATAAGTTTTGGGACCCTCATGCCTGTGCCCATTCCAGATACAAAAAGCTTTAATTGCAGGGTGTGCTGTCTGACATCCTATCTGAAAATGGTAATTCCGGGCCACAGTAGTCCTGTGCCCTCTTTACTTATTCAACAAGCATTTGCAATGCAATAGGTCTCGCATTTCGGAGAGTTTGAGGTATTGGCTTTTGCAAATAATAATGCAACGCCAATAGCTCATACTTTCAGTAATGCGAGGCCTACTGCATTGCAAATGATTGCATAGTGAGCTAGGAACCAGCATTGTATGTCTCACTGCAGTACCGCAAGCTGTAGTAAATCCACCCTACCCATAATGCATTGCATGCAAGACAGTCCCACAAGTACATTCAAATAGCTATGTCCATATATACAATTAGTAGCTTTGAAATGTGACAAAAGAATTATTAAAGTAATTTCGTATTGGGTTGTACTCTATGTGGAGATGATGAAGAGACATTTATAGAAGGTCTAATATAAATGTGAGATGTGGTAGATGCAGTACTGCAAGCTGCTCCTAGAGGTGCCTAGTGAGCATCATAAACTTTAAAGATATGGTAAATCCACCCTGCCCATAATGTATTATATGCAAGACAGTACCAAGAGTACATTCAAATAGCTATGTCCATATAAACAATTAGTAGCTTTGAAAGGTGACAAAATAATTATATTAATTCAGGATTAGGTTAGGTTGTGCTCTATGTGGAGCTGATTAAGAGACATTTATAGAAGGTCTAATATAAATGTGAGATGTCTAGGTGCAGTACTGAAAGCTGTGCCTAGAGGTCCTAGTGAGCATCATAAACTTTGAAGATATGGTAAATCCACCCTACCCATAATGCATTACATGCAAGACAGTACCATAGTACATTCAATATATGCAATAGTAGCTTTGAAATGTGAGAAATGAATTATTATATTAATTCCGAATTAGGTTGTACTCTATATGGAGCTGATGGAGGGAAATTTATAGAAGGTCTAATATAAATATGAGACGTGCTAGTGAGTAAAGTAACCACTGCCAATCTTGTTTGTGACCAAGTGAGTGTTCTCTCTGAAGGCCTTTAAGAAAAGAGTGCCATGAGGCTGTAATTAATACCTCGGACGTAACCACACATGTAATAGGGGGTGTTCTCATGGGAAGTTACAAAAAGAGACAGAAAGGTACCAAGGAGGGACTACAATGCCTAATGACCAATGAGAAGCCACCATTTGCAAAGGACAGCGACAGAAGCCAATTAAAAAGATGGGCGGTAAGTAGGCGGAGCTTTAAGCACATATCCTGAATACAGCATGTCACGAAGAGACAGCGCAACAGCGCAAGCGCTGCCTAGATGAGACCTAAAAATGGAACATATCCTTTCCATTAGAGCCCAAATATTTACTGCTTAACTTTGTACTCAAATCAAATGGCTAAAGGAAGCATTAGGTGGAGAAAATGTGCCTTGTGACTCAGCAGGCCAAATGCCCTATCCTATCCCTCAGGTAATCTGACATCTTCCATCAGACAGCTTCCTTTAACAGTGACCATGGCTAAGAGTCTGAGCGGGCAGAGGTGGGATCTGGTTGCCCTGGAAACCGATCAGAAGACTCATCAACCTGGTTTAAAGCAAAATTCATGTCCCAAGCTGCGCCTATGTGAAAAAGGGACTCACCCCTTCCGTGAAAACAATTAACTCTGCTGAACAAGCAGATTAGTTGTTAAAATAGCTCAGTGGATCGAGGGGCCCAAAATTGTAAGTTAGTTCAGGAGGTTAACCTACCTACTTCAGAGAAGGATTTGAGAACTGATTTCCTTGTTAGTTGGACATCTAATTGGTTTGTGCGTTTGTTGCATCAAGGTGTAATCTGCAGGCAACAAGGTACAGTCTTGGTAATCTATCCCAGTGCTTTATGCCCCGTACATGAGTTTGAATCACTGGAAGGTAACTCACACTTTCATTCCTCAGAAGGCAATAATACACCTAATGTCTTTAGGTTTAGTACAAATAAAAACGTACAGAGAAACAATTTATCACGTGTACGGGCTATCTACATAACTGAACATTATTAGTATATTTATTTATTACACTACATAAAAGAGATTGCGCATTTTGTTCGTATTATCTTCTCTGCCTAACAAAGACTTTGTACCGCATATATTTCAGCCACTGCTGCTGTCTCTCGCGGATTTTGTTCATCTTTATTTAGAAACATTTTCTTTGTTTGCAAAATGGTTGCGAAAGTACTGCCCTCTGTTCTCTGTTCACCCCTTGAGAAGTATCCAACCTGCGCCCTCTGACCTTTCACACCTATGATCAAAATGTAACTGACAAACTGTACTATTAATTGTCATGAAGGAGAGCCCTTATAAGAAAGGCTGTAACCCCTCACTCTTTCTGTTTCTGTTTACTATCTGGGACCGGATTACCGAGTGGGCCGCACTGCCGTGGTCTGAGTCAGGCGCACCTCCCTTAAGGACAGTGCTCCCTATTATCATGCTTCCGCTGCCCAAAGTGCAGCTACCTTGGGGGCAACACATTCAGTGAAATACAAATCAACATTTCCAAGCCATTCTGTATTTAAGGGTAGCAACAGCACCCAGCTCCACTTTAAAGAGGGGGCAGAGATCCCCTGCAGGCGGGTGCACAGAGTGGCTGCACCCCGCTGCATGGGGATTGTAGTACTGTTAGCGCTCTAGTCGACGCACGCACACGCACCCCTACATCCGCAGGCCAGGCGTGGCCTGCGGGGCAGAATAAATGGAGGGCGTGCGCTTGTGCACGTCACTTCCGACTGGCACTAGATGTGTGGCTTAGTCGTTGCTGCTGCGCGTCTCCACCCCTGCGCAAGCGACTAATCAATAACCAGGCCATCCTAAGGCCACACATGCTGCCACACTACATTGGCGACGAGCGGAGGGGGCCCAACCCTCGCCCGTACACCTGAGACCCCACGGAGCGATCTGCTCCCTTCCGCGGTGCCTACCGCGGGTGGCCCGGCTGCTGCACCTGTTCCACTGGAGCCGGCGCGCTCCTCCCTGCTGCCGTCCCGCCTGCTGGGACTTGACCCTCCTCCCCTCTGCTACCCTGCGGGAAGGGTGCGTGTCACCGCTGGCCACCACCGCACCTTCGGACCGCATACGGCGACAGGTTGCCGTACACCACGCATCTCACGTGGTCCGCGATACCGCCGCACCCTGCCATTCCTCACGCTTCTCGCGTGTGAAGCGGGAATAACGCCGGCGAAGTCTCACGCATCTCGCGTGCAACGCGTTTTCGGCCTGCTGAGGCCTGGGGAGGCCTGCTGCCGCCTGGAGGGGATACTGCTAGAGCCCTGGAGGCCTGGAAAGGGACCCTGTAGCGGCCCCGACTTTCCCACGTCTGGCCAGCCGCGAGACACGTGGTGCAGACGGAAGACGCTGCGTGAGGAGGACAAGCGGAGTGAATCCTTGCACAGGTACACGCGCTGCTGCGGCCTCACTAAGAGACTGACCGAACCGGAGGCCTACCCTCACCTTAATTGGGAGTCGCCGCCATGGGGGACGGAGACGGTGTGGCGCCTGTCATCAACATTCCATTCCAGCACGCTGCAGCCGGGGTACTGCCACCCTTCAGCGAAGCGGTCGACCCATCCACGGCCTCGCCACAATGGAAAATTTGGCTTGAAAGGTTAGAAAATTACTTCGTGGTCACGAGGGAGACGGATGACGCAGTGAAAAGGTCCCTACTTCTCCACTACGCAGGGGACGAAATCTTCAGACTTTTCAAACATCTCCCTAACACGGGCGCAGCAGCCAGCTACGCCGCCGCTGTTGCCGCCCTCAACGGCCATTTTGATCCCCAATTGAATGTGGACTTTGAGGTATTCAAATTGGGACAGGCACGCCAACGGGACGGAGAGTCCATGGACCAGTTCCACACCCGCGTCAGGGAGTTGGCCAGTTCCACCGACGAGGATCAGCCAAGGGCCATAAGGAGACAACTTATTCAGGGGTGCCGGGACAAGACGTTGAGAGGCCAAATCCTGCGCAAACCAGGAATTTCTCTGGAAGACATCCTTATCCTGGCCAGATCCCACGAGCTCTCAGACGTCAGAGCGACGGCCATGGAACAGGCCCTACACAAAACCCCCGTCAAGACCGAAACTGTCAAAGTGGAACGCGCCGACGCCGTGCGGCCCCGGACACGTGGTCAGGCACAGAAAGGATACCGGAGAAACTCACCTCAGGCCCGCTGTGGATACTGCGGCCATGAACCCCACGCGGCTAAGGACTGCCCGGCCCAGGGACAGACCTGTGGGAACTGTGGGATCCCAAACCACTTCGCGTCAGTCTGCCGCAGGAAGAACCAGTCCAGGAACCCCAAGAAATCATGGACGCCCACAAAAGCCGTCCGCCAATTGTCACTGACTGACCCGGCCCCGGAGAAGACAAATAAACACTTACCCACGGTCTATGACGATTCGGATTCGGAAGATGAGGAGGCATACGTCGTTTCTTTTGCCTGGGAACTTAAGCAGAGACGACGGCCACAGCCGACATGCGTGGTGCAAATGGGACAAAATGAGGTGAAAGCCATTATCGACACGGGGGCCACCGTCAATGTCATGGGGCTGCAACAATTTAACAAGTTACGCCCTCGCCCGAGGTCCTACGGTCCAAAACGAGAATCTTCGCCTATGGAGCGGATACACCACTGCCTCTCAAGGGAAAAATCGTGATACCTATCCGAGCGGATGAGGCGGAAATAATGGCAACAGTCCACATCATTGACCGGGAAGCCGACACCCTGCTAAGTAGCCACACTGCAGAGGATCTAAAACTAATAGCGTTCGCTAACCGGATCCGAGCCCACCAAGTGGATGAACTGCTGGAACGATTTCCTGAACTGTTCAAGGGACTAGGGTGCATTAAATGCGACCCCATCAAACTCCACATTGATAAATCCGTCTCCCCCACAGCTCTGCGCCACCGCCGGATACCTTTTCACCTCCGCCCGCTGGTGGAGAAGGAACTTGAAAAACTTGAGAACCTTGGTGTCATCGAAAAGGTAACGGGGCCAACCCCGTGGGTCTCGCCCATGGTCATTGTCGAGAAGCCCAAGCAACCGGGCAAATTCGCCTGTGCACTGACATGCGACTACCAAACACAGCCATCCGGAGGGAAAGACATCTAACGCCCACGATGGACGACATAGTGGCTGACGTAAACGGATCGAAATGGTTCTCTAAAATCGATCTCAATGCTGGATATCATCAAGTACCCCTTGCGGAGGAGAGCCGGTTCATCACCACATTCAGCACTCATCTCGGCCTTAGGCGTTACAAACGCCTCAACTTTGGCATATCCTCAGCGGCTGAGGTGTTCCAAAACACTATTAGAGAACTCCTATCTGGGCTGCCAGGGGTCATCAATGTCAGCGACGACATTTTAATCCACTCTGCCACCGCGTCCGAACCTTACAAACAGTTTAGGGACGTCCTGAAGAGATTGAGCACGTATGGAGCAACACTCCACAAAGACAAATGCCAATTCTTTCAATCATCTATTGAATTCTTCGGCTACGTCTTTAACCAGGAAGGAATTCAGATTGACCCGAGGAAATCCAAATCCATTAAGGACGCCCCAGCGCCAAAGTCACCAACGGAGGTGCGAAGCTTCCTCGGGATGGCCACCTACTGTGGCCGGTTCATACCGGGCCTAGCCACCCGAAGTGAACCCCTACGAGCGCTAACCAAAACAGATGCCACGTGGCAATGGGGCCCAAAAGAAAATGAAGCATTCCAGGGCATCTCCTGGAGAACGCCACGCTATCCTACTTCGACCCTGAGAAACGTACCGAGGTGATTGTCGACGCCAGCCTGGTGGGTCTGGGAGCAGTACTGACCCAGGAGCACGAGCCCGGCCAGTGGACAGCACTAGCCTTTGCCAGCAAGGCTTTGACCCCAACCGAGACCAGGTATGCCCAAATCGAGCGGGAGGCCCTGGCAATCAAGTGGGCCTGCAGTCATTTTCACCTCACTTACAAGGCCACTCATTCGTCATGGTCACAGACCACCAACCCCTAGTACCCCTCTTCAAGGGCACCGCCCCGCACCCACCACCACGCATTGAGAGGTGGGTGATTCAACTTCAATCGTATGGAATGGAGGTGGTGTATCGACCAGGAGCCAAAAATCCGGCTGACTATCTGTCGTGCCACCCACTACCCCAAGAGCCGGCGACTACTGATGACGACTGTGAGGAATACGCCCAGTGGGTAGCACTCACGTCCTGTCCCCAATGCATGACGATTGGTGAAATCAAGGAAGCGGCTGCTGATGACAACCTGTACATGAGATCACTGCAAGCCGTTCAGGAAGGATCCTGGGCCAACTACCTACACCCTCCCAACACCTGGACAGCAGCGGATAAAGAGGCCCTTACGAAATTCTGGCACGTCCGCCATGAACTCAGCGCCACAGAAGAAGGTGTGCTGTTGAGGGGAACACCTTTGGTGATACCGCAGTGCCTCAGGTATCGAGCCACGCAGCTTGCTCACGGTGGCCACCAAGGCACCACGAAAATGAAGGCACGCATGCGAGAGAAGGTGTGGTTCCCTGAACTAGAGGCTATGGTAGAGGAGTATGTGAAGAACTGCATGTCCTGCCAACTGACGAGCGATCCTGAGAGACCGGCCCCAATAATCACGGACGAAGCCTGCACGACACCGTGGACCAAAATCAGCTTAGATTTCGGGAGTTTCCCGGGAGAAGGACACACACTGGTGGCTATCGACTCGTACTCGAAGTACCCTTTAGTTGAGAGAGTCAACTCCACGGCATTCACACATGTGGGGCCAGCACTAGAAAACTGTTCTCCATGTTCGGTTACCCGGAAGAGATAAAGAACGACAATGGACCACCCTTCCAGGGAGCGGAGTTCGCCACCTTCCTGAAGGCCCGAGGTATCACACACCGGCGCATCACGCCTCAGTGGCCGCAAGCCAATGGAGAGGCAGAAAGATTTATGCGGACCCTCAATAAGATGTTCAGGATAGCGATGGTAGAGCAAGCCGATCCTGAACAAAGACTGCATGACTTCCTACGGGAATACCGAGGAACCCCCCACTGCACCACCCAGAGGAGCCCGTGGACCCTCATGTTCCAAGGCCAACGCAGAGATCTCCTCCCCGTTGCCCCGGGGACGGTGCCGGTCTTGAACAACACGGATGAGACCCAGGAACGGAGGCGACAAAACAATCAGCGAGCAAGCCAGCGCCGGAGAGCAACACCACGGCGACTGCGCCAGGGAGCTCAAGTAGTCATACGAAATAGACGCCCTGGAGGGAAGTTCCAGACTTTCTACGAACCGGGCCCATGGACCGTGACAGCCACGAAAGGGACCATGGTGACCGCTAGAAAGGAGGGGGAGGAAGTATCGAGGAACACCTCCTGGTTCAAGGTGATATCCCCTGGGCTGAGAGCAAACCCAGAAGCTATGGACAGAACCAGTGAATCACCCCGAGCCATGACACAAGAGGATGAAGGCAACTCACCAGCAGGGACCTGAGAGGGGGTGCCTGAGTCAGAGTGTGGATCCCCAGCCATGTCGACCCCCACCAGAAACACACCTCGCACCAGAGAATGCGGCAAAGGCAACCTCCCGAGGTACAACCTGCGGCCCAATCCACCCCCAAGTCAGAAGTTAAAGGACTATGCCTGTTAGCTGAGACCCTGAAGCCGTCACCAAGGGACACGCAAGTACAGAGCATCGTATTCAGACTGTGATATACATTGGGCATCTAATGCTGGGACATTGTGAAAAAAACTTGTATAGTTGGATAGGGATGTAGTACTGTTAGCGCTCTAGTCGACGCACGCACACGCACCCCTACATCCGCAGGCCAGGCATGGCCTGCGGGGCAGAATAAATGGAGGGCGTGCTCTCGTGCACGTCACTTCCGACTGGCACTAGATGTGTGGCTTAGTCGTTGCTGCTGCGCGTCTCCACCCCTGCGCAAGCGACTAATCAATAACCAGGCCATCCTAAGGCCACACACGCTGCCACACTACAGGGATGTCTGGGGAATCCAAGAGAATCCCTCCTCCCACCTCCAAAAGGCTGCCCTCAGGCAGGGCCCTAAGACTTTCAGATTTTTATCAAAGTAATACATTTTTGAATATCCAGAATGTGGTTTGTACCCAGTAATGGCGACTAACTTAACTTTAAAGATATGGGCACTTGTAGGCTGTTGAACGCCCTCAAGAACATTTCTTCCCTATCAAGTTTTCAAAAGCTTCTCTCCCACGATAAACATATGCATTTTCTTATGTACCATAATCACTTAGATGTATTGTATGACTGCTCCTAGGGTTGCAGCCTAATTGCTATATAATGCTGCATGAAATTGGAAGGTAAAATAGTAGATGCAAACATGTACGATGCTGTGGAAAAAATATTAATATTAAGGATGCCATCAAGGGGTCAATACGTTTTCGTTTCTTCACATATGTTATATAACCAAATGTTTCACAATATGTTACTTCTATTTTTAGTGAACATTTCACACTTTTCAGTTTGCTCTGTACCCAAGATGGGCTCTGCAGCCACATGGATACGAGCAACAACAAAAAATTGTGATTGGTAGTTGTTTAGGCGTTCACCTAGACTACCCAATGCAAAGTGCTTAATGGCATCAACACTTATTTTGATAGACTGGAACTTATTTTTCATCATGAGACTTTGAACCAGAGCAAAACAGCAAAAGACAGAAAAGGAAGATAGAAGGAAGGGGATGAATATAGACAAAGGGAGAATGCAAATACGAAAAGAGCCTGCAAAAGTGTAATACAAAGACAGGAAGTGTGAGATGTCGGTTGAAGAAAGTGGCATGGGGTGGACTCAAGACTAGGTAGCATTGGTACTTAGCAACCGTGGGGCATATTATCAAGGTAGGCAAAATGAAATTATCGCCGCTTTTGCGACCGTTTTCATCCGCAAAGCGGCGATAATTTCATCGCCCTATTAGAAAGCTGTCGCTAACATCAGTTAGCGACAGCTTTTAGGTGATAGCGAGCGGATTGGGGCCCGCTTTGCATGTCAGCGATATTTATCGCTAATGACATGCAAAGTGGGCGTACCCAACCAGTTAGCGACTGAAAGCAGTCCCTAACGTCACTATCGCCTATTAGCAAGGCAGGCGTAGCGATAAAAAAATTTGCGCTAGGCGTGAATATCGCTAAAAACTAACGCCTGCTCAGACCAGTTCTTAGCCATTATATCCAATGGGAGGTGGATATTCTGGCTAAGACCCTTTTGGCGATGATGCGTGAATATTCACGCATTTCCCGCTATCGCCGGTTATTTTATCGCATTGGAGATAAACATTGCTAATAGCACGTTATCTCTGCGATGAAATCCGGCGATGCTTGGCGATAAAAAAAATGTCGCTAAGCTTCTTTAGCGATAAATATCGCTAGTTGTTGATAATATGCCCCCCTGAGATTTGGCAGCACCGACGGCAGGCTCTTAAGAAAAAATGTGCACCCCTGCACAGTTTTACGAATTAAGCACTGCCCAAGTGTTGCTGCACATTGGCAATACACATGTTACCTTTACTAATGTGTCAGAAAGGAGGTTCTGAGAGCTAATAGAGTCTTTTAGGTGTCATAAAACCTACCAATAAATGAACAGCCACATATAGGAGCAGCTACTATTCAACTCCTTGCGGCACGTAGACATGAGCAGCGTGTGTGGCTTGGAGCTGGGAAATAAAATGTCACTCTTTGAAAACTGTCCATTTTTGGTGAGAAGTTCTGCTTTTAGAAGCAGCCACTTGCGGGGTCAAAGTGTAGGGGGCGCACAAGTTCAATAAACAGCTTACAAGGCAGAACCTTGAAGTCATTCATCAGGCAGGCCATTCATTCCTCGTTGAAAACTGCAAATGTCAGAGGATGAAGAACTATCGACAAAAGAGTGTGCCAAGAAGGAAAGCCAGTGCAGCAATAAGATGGTAGATATGATGCGATAGCAAAAAGTAAAATCAATGAACCGAGGTAAAAGGAAACAACCAGGCTCTCTGTCAAAGTTCCCAAAAATATGTGCAAAACCAATATGAGAGCGCTGGGTGGGCTTTGTAATTACATCAGCCCTGGGGGAAACTGGAGCAATCTTCATCGTCAGGCGAACTTCTGCCACAGCTGACAGTATTCACTGTTTACATGCAAATGAAAATGCTTACCTGGAAACATTATAAACGAAATTAAATGTGGAGCAAATGTTTACCTAGCGCAAAACCAACATTATTTTCCACTTTGAAATGTAAACTTAAGACGCGTGCGGGTAAGGGGGGTCGCTGACCGTTTGGCGGAGCAGGAGCATTGCAATGAAACCGCCTCGACTAACGCGCAGTCCCCCTCTCTATTTAGTGTCAAGTGTAGTTTACACTAGTGAAACCTGAACTGGCTCTGCTGTTCTAAACCCTTGACCTACTTTTGAAAAACTCCAAAGTCTTCACCAAGATGCCTAATCGTAGCAGTTTGAACCACATTGAGTTGGTGTATGCTTGTATTCCTATAACCATGGGTCGGAAATCCAGGCCATATAAGGATTGACGCTTTAGAGGTGGAATGCTAATACCGTTAAGTCATGACAAAAAGTGTTATACAATACATTGCACAAGGTAGCTTTGTACAGGCGTAAATATTAAAGAGTAACCCTCGATGATATGAATAAAAAATGTTTTGTTTTTTATTCTTTGAAAATTTGGTCAAATCAGTATGTGCAAATTCAGCCAACACATGTTTTGTTCCACTTAACCGCACAGGGCTAGAGATTTATCAAGGCAGTAAATATACATATAACAAATGGTCATTGGTATCCAAAACATTTCTAGCATTACTGTTAAACTTTAAAAAATATATTCATGTGTAGTTGGATGCATGTGATATCCTGACATGAAAGACACACAGTGATGCGGAGTAAAAGTGTCATTTACACTCTGAAAACCTAGAATTGTGATGGTGAGAATGTGTAATATATAATGATCTAGAAACCTGAAATCTCTTCTTTTGTGACAAACCGGCAAAAAAGATTGTTTCTGGATACACTACGAAAAAAGGCGATGACAGTGAAATGTAAGATTATAGTAACTACAATTACAACTTTGGTAGTTATGTAGTTCTTCAATGGTTAGAATCAGAGTATCATGTTCTAGGATCATCTGTAAGGAGTGAAGGTTAATAAGCAGTCAATAATGGTCTGAGCCCAATACACTTAGCTCTTAGTTAGGAGATAATAGTAGATATTTCGGGACAGGGCCTAAAGCTGACCCTCAACCACATATCAGTTCATGGACTGAACTGGATCATGAACCAGATTCATTCAAAGGTGGCAGATGGAGGTAACTGCTGAGGTAAAATATATTAGACACTTGGGTGAAGGGTGTCCCAAAGTTAAGGACACAGTGGTGTGGAGAGCTGTCAAAAGAGCTGACCTTGCATAAGGGAACAATAAAGATATATTCCAAGGCATTGGGCAAGGTAGATAGAAACAATTGACAGTATCAGACACCCCTATTCAAGTTTATTGAGACAATGGTGTGAGAATTTTATATAGTTCAAGACCTGAAGGTAACAACTATTAGCTGGTACAAAATAAGAAGTCCATCTTAGTATGGGCACTGCAGGAGCTACCATATTAATGGTGTCACTCATAAGAAAAAAAACAGTATAGGAGATTACAAATTATTTCTGTAGATCAATAGCAGGAGCAGCGATGTACCAGTCGGTACTTAATTAATGTTTCCATATAGTCTGAAGGAGCACTGAGGTCTCATCGGAGAGTATTGTGTGATCTGTAAGCATTCTGAACTTTATGCAGTCTGGTGGAACATATCAGTCTCGTAGGAGTGTATTCTCGGGCTCTAAGAGTCCTGGCCCACTGTAGATTGAGGCTGTTTATAACAGAAAGAGAACATCCTCCATGGTGAATTTGAGCCCTCAAGCGGAAACCTTTGATTGGACAAAGTAAGGTGCTATTTAGGGCAGATCATGGGTGTATAAGGTGTGCTCAATAAGTTCTGACTATAGACATAGACTAGTGCAAGAGTTAAATGGTGAATTGAGAAAAAATAAGAGAAGACTGTGTCTGTAGCTGGCAATCATGCTATACAATGTGCTCGTTACAATAGAGTATTGTATCGTCAGGATTGGACCTCATGGGCAGGAAAGAGGAAATGCAGTTATGTTGGTATGGTCCTATTCAAATTAAAATCTTACAAGAGGTCTTATCATGATGGTATTTCTTTCCACGTGCCACCCCCCCTTGCAAAAGACCAGTTCAGAAGCCTTGAAAACAGACTCAAATGTACAACAGGGCCAAAGGCCAGCATGAAGTCTCATTTGATTACATTGCAACTTCATCAGTATTTACAGCTCCAACATAAATGATGTATGAGCCCCAAATTCACAGTCATTTACATCCATTTTGCAATTTGAGGTTTAGTTTTTGCTGCCTTCCTCTACTCTAATGGAGAAATCAGTAGAAAAATCTCCCTAGACGGAATGACTAGATGTGGTCCTATTGCAACCGTATGAAGAAAATATAAGATTCGATTAAAAAAAGAACAGCCACTTGTTTCTCACCACAATATCACACTCACACATGCGAAAACTCAGGCCCTCATTATGAGGGGTTTCTTAATTTTTACCCAGAGAGTTTGTCTGCAAAGAGCACCTACTCCCTAGGGGAATTTCCAGCCCAAACTGAGGAGTTATCAGGAACTCGGACCTAGAATTACGGACTCATCATTTCTTTTCTTATTTATTGAGAGTTCATTGCACAATTACACATATACAAAAAGAACTAGGTGCTTATAATGTTCTATTTTGGTTTTGTCAAACATGCACGATCAATCGATAAAATGTATTTCAGATGTAGCAATGAGGGTATTACTTAAAACTAGATGTTAAGACAAACTCATATTGCACAATTACCCTAATAGCATCAGATAATAAAATTAAGTAATGCCGGCTTAATATTTTAATCTTAAATTATCTATTTTCTAACTTCCTATGGACTTCCAGCATGTCTTGAACTTTCCATACGAACCCGATCATGAGGCATAACATCTCTACAGTTCTCTGACTTTATTCAATTTAGACTGCTAGCAATGAAAAGTAGGTATGTTCTCACCTCACCAATTTGGAAGAATTAGTGATCACACCACTAACGCCATCATATATAGACCTTCCTCTTGTATACTGCTAACGGTTATATTTGGTATATATCAAGGGTTGCAATGTTTCTATCGATAATTATTGTAGGTCCTAGCTTCTACCTACAGTAGTCCTCTATTTCTTCAGAGAATTGTTTAATCTTTGGGCTATACCAGATAATGTGGGTCATGTATCTCCATCTTCTGCTGAACACCAAAAACATCTATCCTCTATTTGGGGATACATACTATGCAGAAAGGGCAGTGTCCTGTATAATAGCAATTTGGTGTAGAATTGCATTCTTCAAAAATTGGCACCTCTTACATTTGTTACTTCTGACCACCCTTGAAATCTGTAGGCCTTCTTTTGCTTGTCATTTATCTCAAGCTTTTTCGTACGCCTTTGAAATCTTATACTCATCAAAAAATTGTACCCAGCTACTTATTGATCTACATCTAGATGTTTCTAAAAGAGCCTCTCTGAGTTCTAATTTTGCACAAAGTATGGTCGATCTATATTTTCAAAAAAGTGCCTAATTTGAATAAAAGACCATTTAAGTATATTTTTTAAATGGCTCAGACCATACTCTATCTCTGTCCATCCTTTCCAAGTATCAATAAAAAGAAAATTTCCCATGTGTTTATATGTATTCTCCTCCCATTTCTTTACAATATTAGATTGAATTAGCCATTGATCCCCGATGTAGAGGCCAGCCAAACGTGTAGAACCATTTATCAGAGGTATATCGTAATGCTATACCAGTTGGCCTTTTTGTTTTAAAAACCACTGGAAGACCTTATAGCGTACTTTTTGGTGGGTCTTAATTTTATTTATTTATTTATATATATATATATATATATATATATAGCGCAACTAATACCCAGAGGCATCCAGGCGCTAATTTCCTACCTCCAGCCAGCCATGGGGAACAAAAGGCTGAAAAAGGAAAAAAGAGGGAAAAGAAAAGAAACTAGTCTGATTATATCAAGACTTGATTACAGCAATGCTATCTATCTTGGCGCACCTGAAGCAACATTTAACAAACTTCAGCAAATTCAAAATGCTGCAGCGCGGCTATTGAAGAACACTCCTGCATCACGATCGGCTAAACCTGCCCTGAGGGCATTGCACTGGTTGCCGGTGCGTGAAAGGGTTAAGTTTAAATCCCTCTGTCTGGCGCACAAAATTCTGCAGGGCAAAGGTCCACCGGCCCTGAAGAATCTAGTCATACCCTATAAGGCCAACAGAACCCTACGCTCAGACCAGAAACACTGGCTTAAGATCCCTAAAATCAAAAAGGCACGCACAGCGGGAAGAAGATTCTCAGTGAATACAGCTGTTCTCTGGAACTCACTCCCCTTGAATCTGCGTTCGGAGACGTGCCTTCTTCGTTTTCGCAAACTCTTGAAAACACATCTTTTTTGCTAAATTGCTGACCTGGAGTACTTGCGACTGCCTCTTTACTGTTTCTGGAACAAGCACTGGGATGCTCCAGGGTAACTATGCGCTATATAAGACTTTAAATAAATAAATAAATAGTCACTGCTTATTACTAGGCCTTAAAAAGCCAAGTTTTCAGACCCTTCCTGAAGGATATCAGGTCTCATGAGTTTTTCAGTGAGAGTGGCAGTTGATTCCACAATCTGGTGGTAAAGTGTAGGAAGCTTTTGCCACCCCAGTTGGAAAGACGTGCCATGGGAACTTCCACCAGCCGGTGTGAAGAGGACCCCAGCATTCTGGGAGGTGTATACCAGCGAAAGTGGCCAATCAGATATGCAGGGCCCTGGTTGTGCAGAGCCCAAAAGGCGATGCAGAGTGCCTTGAACTTGATCCTTTTTTTCACCGGGAGTCAGCGAAGAGAGTTCAGGGCCGCCTTTGCAGAAGCATATTTTGGTAGTTTAAATAACAAGCGGGCGGCTCAATTTTGTAAGACCTGCATTTTGACATGGAGTGCTTTATTAATTCTGATCAGAAGGCCGTTGCAATAGTCCAGCCATGACAGAACTAATGCAGAGACCACTGTTTTCTGTAGGTCATGTGGTATAAAGGGGAAGATTTTCCTCAGGATCTTTAGGGTGTAACAGATAGCTGAGGTGATTGCATTCAAATGGTAGGGGAATAAAAGGGTCGTGTCAAAGATGACTCCCAGATTACTTGCCTTGGGGACGGGAATGGGGAGAGGGGCAAGTTCGATAGGCCACCAGTCCGAGGACCAGTGGGAGACATCTCTGCCAAAAAGAAGAACCTCCTTCTTATTGGAGTTCAGTTTGAGATAATTCTCTCACATCCATCTTCTCACCTGTCCCATACAGGCGTGAAAGTTGTGAATAGTGTTGCGGGAGTCCTCTGAGATGGATACTATAATCTGGGTGCCATCGGCATATGACACCATGGCAAATCCAAAGATTTGATAAGTCTAGCCAGGGGAACCACATACAGATTAAAAAGAGCCGGGCTGAGGGATGGGTCCTGTAGGGCCCCACATGGAAGATTAAAACTCTGAAAGCTAAGGCCATTCATCTCCACAAATTGTTCCCGGCTCTAAAGGAAGGAGTTAAACAATAGTAGGGTGGTACCGGCAATGCCTATATCTTGGAGGTGACGTAGTAGGAGGCCATGGTCCACTGTGTTGAACGCTGCCGACAGATCCGAAAGGATTAGAGCTGCCATGCCTCCCTTATCTACAGAGTGCCTCATTTTTTCAGCAGCCGTGATCAATGCAAGCTCAGTGCTATGTCCACCTCGAAAACCATATTGGGATGGATCCAGAATGTCATTGTTATTAATGTACGCAGTGAGTTCTTGATTCATATATTTTTCCAAGAGCTTTTGCTGGCAGTAACAAGCAAGCTATCGGGTGATAGTTACCCGGGTCTGCTTTGGTTTTTTTTTAGTAGTGGTATAATGGAGGTCTTTTTCTATTTTTGGGGGAAAGTACCAGATTGGAGAACAAGATTGAATAGCTTTGTGAGATGGCAGGCTATCGGTTTGATTGCAGAGAGTAAGATCTTAGAGGGGCCAGATTTGGCAACAGAAAGAAGTTTGACCACCTGCTTGGATGTTATTGGTGGGAACTCGGAGAAAGGTGCAGAATCTGCTTCATAGGGTCTAAAATTCTTATTTCTTAGTGCACCCTCAGTGTCCAAATCGTAATCTGTCAGATTTTACCCAACCACAGAGTTACTGGTACCCCAAATAACAGTAACTCCAGAGGTGGGGAAAAATTGCCAACTTATCAGGACACTCATACTGAGTGATATGGTCTTTTAATTGATCTTAGCTGTCTATTCTGGTCGAGTGTGATCAATTCAATTGACCTTCTCAGATTCCTAGCTGTAATTATTAGTCAACTGATACCAAAGCCCCATTTTGGTTTCATATTGTTGTAAAACTCCACTGACTGAAATGTTCTATGACACAAATGTATAATCAGGGAAGACTTTCCAACAACTAAGTCAACAATGGCACTTTCTGTGCAAAATAGTAAACTAAATCAAATTGATATTTTTCAGCGTGGTTGTCTTGTAAGTAGCCAAAGAATCAGATGAATAACACATTCAGATTATATATCCTAGAGCATTACAAGTACATCAAAAGGACAAGTGAATTCTTTATGGTGATACATGTTATGTACAAAAAACCTGATTACATGCACACAAGTGCACTATTACTCAACATATGTGTTATCCAAGTGCACGATTCACAGACGTTTCTTTCAAAGATGGAAATGTACTCCTCATAGATTCCTCCTGCTTCGACAACATTTTCAACTTCTATGTGCCTCACAAAAATTTAAAGGCGTGCTTTTGAAAATTCACAAGAGGCTTTGTTTCACAATCACTCCTGCCATTTCACAATACATCATGCAGCTTTTCCCCTTTGAGCACAATGTACAAGTTTAAGCAGTGCATATATGAATTTGCATATTTTATGATTTCTTATTCTCCACGAGAAAATTATTTTTCTCTGTGAAAAAGCTTCCATCAACAGCCCTATTAAATGAAAGGTAAGGGAGGAGGTCATGAGGTCGGGGGGAGAGGCGTTCCACCCATTTTTCCCTCCTGGAAGAGCCCTTGATACTGCCTTCATTGTGCTTCAAGGGAGGGAAAATGCTACCTGTTTGCAAACAGTCCAAAGTAGTTTTGCTATATCCCCAGTTAGGACAAATTTCATAAACTGTGCAATAAAAGATAAAAATATGTAATATACGCTCCTGAACTAATCACAAGACAGTATGTGTAAAGACCATATACTAGGCATATAAACCCCCCAAAAGAGACTGAATGGGTGCAAATTAAGATGGAAAGTGTAAGCGAATAAATGTTTGCACAGGTATACTGCTCACAATACAGTCCAAGTATTCACATGCCAAGTGTAAGATCAAGCCAATTCTTGGAAATCTAGCGTTTCCCTGCAATGCAATAGACAGCGCATTCAAGAGCTGAGCGCACTAAAAGCCATCATACCTTCAGGCTAAAACAGATCACGTGAATATCCCCTTTACACTTCTACAGCATGACAATGCACTTCATGGTTATTCATTCTGGATTGTCTCAAGAATGATCTACCATCAGCTCGTGGGCACCGGGACTGTAGTAATGTGCTTCTAAGCCAGCATTGTTGTCTCTCTATAACTTTCATTATATTCAAATACATCCTGTTAGAAGGGGCGATCTCAGAGGGCCAGGTTGGGCTCACCCTGACACCCCCAAGACCCACCTCTTCCCCAGACCTTGCCGAGTCTTGATTGTGTGGTCCTCACCGGGGAGGACTTCGGGTCTAGGATCGTACACACGGAGCTCACAACACACTATGAACAGACACCACACCGTTGGATTCTAATAACAAGTTCTTTATGTAAGTAATAGACGACGGTAGCACTCTTATATACACGGGGGTCGAGGGACCATAAAGTTCTGGAGGATTCAGGAAGGGGGGAGCGGGACAGTCTTTTAGTCTCTGGGTCAGTGCGAGGCGTACCCTACGCACAGCTCTCAATCCTCAAGCTGGGGGGTACGGGATGATGGTCGTACTGGCTGCCTCACCTCCGTCGAGTCAGTTTGGTCGTGAGGGTGGTCTCGATGGTCCAGCCGGACCAGAGTACTCCTCGAGCCGCGACGAGGTCAGCAGGGCTCGATCCGGAGAAGTTCGTGAGGAGCCGCGACAGCGTCAGCAGGGCTCGGAGGGTTGCAATCTTCAAGCTTGAGCCGCGACAGCGTCAGCAGGGCTCGGGTGGTCTTAGAGGTCGAGCCGCGACAGCGTCAGCAGGGCTCTGATGGATACGAGTTCAGCTCGAGCCGCGACAGCGTCAGCAGGGCTCCAATGGTTACAAGTTCAGCTTGAGCCGCGACAGCGTCAGCAGGGCTCCGAGGGTTACACGTTCAGCTTGAGCCGCGACAGCGTCAGCAGGGCTCCGAGGGTTACACGTTCAGCTTGAGCCGCGACAGCGTCAGCAGGGCTCGAGGTTCCAGATGAGTTCTTCTTAGGGTCAGCCGCGATCAAATCGGCAGGCTTCAGGTCCCAGATACAACTGCCCGCTAGTTGTCGGGCGGGCCCATTTATAGTCCTTTTGCTCTTTGATCTCCGGACCCTCGCAGGCAGAGTCTCCTGCCCGGGGGGCTGGTCGTTGGCGAGGTCCGGCGGTTGGCTCTTTGATCCCTTTTAAAGATGGGTCCGGGAATTCCCAGACGCCCAGCGGGTCTGGAGCCAGCATTCGGGGAGGCCAGAGGTGCGATCGAAACTGGCCCACAGGGGAGGGCCAAAGGTGTGACAGAAACCAGCCCCTCAGGGGAGGCCGGAGGTGCCATCGAAACTCCCTGGCTTATCTCACTCGGGGAGCCCTTTACCCCCCATCCGGGACTGGCGCGCCTTTGGAGTCTGGGTTTCGCTGGGGCGGGGTCACGCTAGGCCCAGGGAGACAGGGATGTCGGAAAGGGAAGATGGCGTCCGGGCCTTGTGGGGCATGCAAGGTTAGGCGCTCGGAGCCGGGAGGGGAACGGGAAAGGCAGGCCTGGTCGAGGTTCTTGGGCGCTCTAGGCTTATCGGGAGTAGGGCGACCAGGCTCGGGGTGCAGGCTACACTAACGGTGCTGCTGCGCAGGGGACTCGGGGTACAGGCCTACGCTCACAGGGTGTGGAGGGACAGAGATGAACCACGCCACGAGGCCGGGTCCAACACGCGTCCCCCCCAGCTGAAGGCGGGGAGAACTACCCATCCTCTTGGGGGTTCTCTTCGCTGAGGCGGAAGAATTGGGACAGGCCGTCTGCGTTGGCGTGGTCCGAACCAGGCCGGTGCTCCACAGTGAAGTCCATCCCCTGGAGGGAGATGGACCAGCGCAGCAATTTGGGATTTTCCCCTCTCATTTGCATTAGCCACCGGAGAGGTCGGTGGTCGGTCTGGACCCGGAAGTGAGTACCGTACAGGTAGGGCCTCAGCTTCTTCAGGGCCCAAACCACCGCGAAGGCCTCCCGCTCGATGGTGCTCCACCTTTGTTCTCGGGGGAGTAGCCTCCGGCTAATGAATGCCACTGGTTGGTCTAGGCCGCTCTCGTTCACCTGGGACAGGACTGCTCCGATGCCATGCTCGGACGCGTCCGTCTGGACTACAAACTCTCGGGAGTAGTCAAGGGCCTGTAGGATGGGGGCGGTGCACATGGCGTCTTTCAACGTTTCGAACGCCTCTTGGCAGGTGGAGGTCCAGCTGACTTTCTTCGGCTGGTTTTTGGAGGTTAACTCCGTGAGGGGGGCTACGATGCTGCCGTAACCCTTGATGAACCGGCGGTAGTACCCCGTGAGCCCTAGAAACGCCCGCACTTCCGTCTGGGTCGTGGGGGCCTCCCAGGCCACGATGGCATCGATCTTGGGCTGGAGGGGGGCTACGAGGCCGCTTCCGACCTGGTGCCCGAGGTAGACTACGGACCCTTGTCCGATCTGGCACTTGCTCACCTTAATGGTGAGACTGGCCCTTCTCAGGGCCGTCAGCACCGCCCAGAGGTGCTGGAGGTGCTCGGGCCAGTGGGAACTGTACACTGCGATATCGTCCAGATACGCAGCGCTGAACTCCTCCAACCCCGCCAGCACCTGGTTCACCAGTCTCTGGAAGGTGGCGGGGGCGTTCTTCATCCCGAAGGGCAACACCCGGAAATGGTAGTGACCATCCGGGGTGGAAAACGCGGATCTTTCCTTGGCTCCCTCGGTGAGGGCGATCTGCCAGTATCCACTGGTCAGGTCGAACGTGCTAAGGAAGCGAGCAGCCCCGAGGCGATCGATAAGCTCATCGGCTCGGGGGATGGGGTGCGCATCGGTTCTGGTGACTGCGTTGAGCCCGCGGTAGTCAACGCAGAACCTCAGCTCGGGAACAGCACCGGGGGCGGCTGCCTTCGGAACTAGGACCACAGGGCTAGCCCATGGGCTGTCAGAGGCTTCAACCACCCCGAGAGCTAACATTTTGGATACCTCGGCCTTGATGCAGGCCCGGACTCTGTCAGGGATGCGGTAGGCTCTGTGCCGTACCGGTGGGCTGTCCCCAGTGTCCACGTCGTGGACGCACCAGTTGGTGACGCCGGGGGTGAGGGAGAAGAGGTCCGAGAACTGTCCCAACAACTGGCGACAGTCCTCGCGCTGCTCGGGAGAGAGGGAGGAGGAGAGACTCACCCCCTCTACGGAGCCATCTTTTTCTTTCACGCACAGGAGATCGGGGAGAGGCTCCGTTTCTTCTTCTTCCCCATCATCCGTGGCGAGGAGCAAGCTCAACTCGGACCGGGCGAAATGGGGCTTGAGGCGGTTCACGTGGAGGACCCTCAAGGGGTTCCTGGGGGACTCTACATCAATGAGGTAGGTCACCTGGCTCTTACGTTCCACCACCTTGAAGGGCCCTGTCCACTTGTTTTGCAGGGCACAGGGCTCCACGGGGGCCATCACCCAGACCTGTTGTCCGGGCTGAAACTCGACCAGAGTGGCATTCTGGTCATACCACCGTTTCATTTCTTCTTGACTGGCCTCGAGGTTTGCCTCGGCCAGTTCTCTGAACTTCCTCGTCTGGTTCCGGAGGGCCAGAATGTATCGAAACACATCGGGAGGGGGCTCTGGGGCCGCAGTCTCCCACCCTTCCTTGACCAGGGTGAGGGGTCCCCTAACGGGGTGCCCGTAGAGGAGCTCGAAGGGGCTGAACCCCAGGGACTTCTTGGGGACTTCGCGGTATGCGAAGAGGAGACAGGGAAGGAGGACGTCCCACTTACGCCTCAGGGGCTCTTCGAGACCCATGATCATCCCCTTGAGGGTCCGGTTGAATCGTTCCACCAGACCGTTACCCTGGGGGTGATATGGGGTGGTAAATTTGTACGTCACCCCACATTGTTGCCACAGGGACTTCATGTATTTCGAGATAAAGTTGGTCCCTCGGTCGCTGACGACTTCTCGGGGGAATCCCACCCGAGAGAAGATGGCCATGAGGGCTCGCCCCACTACGGGGGCTGTCACCGTTCGGAGGGGAATGGCTTCGGGGTATCGGGTGGCATGGTCCACCAAGACAAGGATAAAGCGGTGCCCCAAGGAGGTCCGGGGGTCGAGGGGGCCCACGATGTCGATTCCCACCCTTGCAAAGGGGGTACTGACCACGGGGAAGGGTTGGAGGGGAGCCTTGCGCTTCCCCCCGCTCTTTCCGCTGGACTGACACGTGGGGCAGGACTTACAGTGGGCCTCCACATCGGAGCGCATGCCCGGCCAGTAAAAGTGGGTGACTAGGCGGTGATATGTTTTGTCTTGACCCAAGTGTCCCGCCAGGGGCACATCATGGGCCAGGTTCAGGAGAAAGCCGCGGAAGCGTAGGGGTACCACCAGCACTCGGGCTGACCCTAGCTCGGCAGACTTTTGTTCGCTATACAAGAGGCCGTTTTCCCAATAGACAAAGTGGGAGCCGGACTGGTCACCGGCGGCCTGGGCGGTGGCCTGCTGCCGTGGCCCAACCAAGGATGTTCCAGGCAGAATTCTTCTCGGGACGGTCCTCCTTCCTGGCGCCACTGGCCAGCTCAGGAAGGTCGTCCAGGCTCGGGGTTGGTTCGACGCCAGGGCCGAGGGGACCTGCGTCGGGGGGGAAGCTCTCTCTGGGGAACAGCTCAGGGGTCTCAGAGGGTTCAGGGACCTCGGGGTCCTCGGGGGTCGCCGGTGCCGCCTCTACGGTCGCCCCTTTGGGGGTGGTCCGTCGGGCAGTCATCGACCGGGTACTCACACAGGCCCACTCGGGCAGGCCCACCATCTCCAAGTGGGTCCTTTTCTCAACCCGCTGCCATGGGGAGCTCTCTAGATCGTTGCCGAGCAGGCAGTCCACGGGCATGTCTGAGCGGACCGCCACTCGTAACTCTCCGGAGACGCCCCCCCATTCGAACGGGACTTGAGCTATCCGGCAGGTGCGGACGGAGTTATCGGCTGCGATCACCCTGCAGGAGATGTGGGGAACAATCTGGGCTTCGGTGACGAGGTGCCGTTTGACGGCGGTGATACTGGCCCCAGTGTCTCGGAGCGCCCCTATGTGATGGCCATTGACAGTCACCTGCTGTCGGTATTTCTCTGTGTTGTCGGGCAGGGCGGCTCCTGGGACCATCTCCCTATCACCCAGGGAGACTAACATCATCGCTGCGGGGTCCGCTCCCTCGAACTCTTCCTCCCCCTCCTCTTCTAGGGCTACTGAGGTGATGTGGCGCGCTGGGGGCCCTGTAGTGGCGGGCTTCTTGAACAAAGGGCATCGGGGGTCATTGGCATCGTGCCCTGGTTGCTGGCAATGGAAGCAGGCTTGGCTGACCTGGGGCCCTGGCTTAGCTGGGGGGAACCCTGCGCGCGCTGTGGGAGGCAAGGTGCCAGGCTGGTTTCTGGGGGGACTGCGCGGGGACCCTACCTGGGATCCTCTCTGTCTATTCTGACTCCCCCCTCCCCTCTGGCGGGAAGATCCCTGTTCATTTCGGCCAGAGTCTCCCCCGGGCCCCCGGGGTACTCTGGTGCTCACCCAGTGATCGGCCTCGACGGCCAGTTTCCGTGGGTCAGCCAACTTGCTGTCCAGGAGGTGCTGTCTGAGTTCCACAAAGCAATTCAGGGACAAATGTTCATACGCAATGAGGTCGATGAGTCCCTCGAAGGTGGATACTTTGCTGCCCTTGATCCACCCTTCCAGGGCCCGGCTGTAGAAATTGACATATTCTACCCAGGTGGTGCCGGGGATCTTCTAGCATTCTCGGAAGCGTTGGCGGTACATTTCTGGGGTGAGCCCGTACCTTGTGAGGAGGGCCTCTTTCATGTGGCTGTAGGAGGTCTGTTCGGCAGACGGTAGGTCGAGTAGGGTGTCTCTCCCCTCACTCAGGAATCGACCCCACAGCCCGGCTCCCCAATCTTTCTGCGGAACTCGGTGGGAGGTCATGGCGACCTCGTAGGCCTTGAACCATTGCTGGATGTCATCGTTTTTGTAATATTCTTTGACCACATCCTTGGGGATGTGGACCTTGGGTTCCACCGGGGGAACGGACTCTCGGGTCGCTGCTGTTCGGTTGTCTTCGTTCCGGGCCTTTAGTTCTATTTCCAATATGCTGCGCTAGTGCTCCAGCTGGAGCTTCTTTCCGTCATGTTCTCGCTGGAGTTTCTTCTCCTCCAGTTCTCCTTGCAGCCGCAGCTGCTCGATGGCTAGCTTTTTCTCGGCCAGCTTGAGTTCTACCTCCATCTTCAAACGGGCTAGTTCTAGCTCGTGGCTTCGGTTGCGTTCTCAGTCGGTCATCTCTTCTCGAGACAGACCTCTCTCTGTGCTGTGAGTCCGCGTCGGGGACTCTGCTCTTTCTTGCTCTGGGGCGTGGGTTTCGATCCGGGGGGCTCCCCCTCCATCGGCTTCTGTCGGTGCTGGAGGTTGTGCTCCGGTCTCCACCCAGGCTGTTAGAGCTTGTTGAAAGTCCTCTTTGGTGTTTAATGCCGTTGACGGGATATGGAGATCTTTGCAGAATTGCTTGAGCTCACGGTGCGAGTCCTTCAGAAGCTCCATCTGGAAGGTGGTTTCCTCGTTGGTGATGCTCATGGTTGCTCTTCGTTCGGGTAGTGCGTCAGTGCTGTACGATCCCTAGACGTAGGCTCTTATCGCGACGCTGCCACCAATGTTAGAAGGGGCGATCTCAGAGGGCCAGGTTGGGCTCACCCTGACACCCCCAGGACCCACCTCTTCCCCAGACCTTGCCGAGTCTTGATTGTGTGGTCCTCACCGGGGAGGACTTCGGGTCTAGGATCGTACACACGGAGCTCACACCACACTGTGAACAGACACTACACCGTTGGATTCTAATAACAAGTTCTTTATGTAAGTAATAGACGACGGTAGCACTCTTATATACACGGGGGTCGAGGGACCATAAAGTTCTGGAGGATTCAGGAAGGGGGGAGCGGGACAGTCTTTTAGTCTCTGGGTCAGTGCGAGGCGTACCCTACGCACAGCTCTCAATCCTCGAGCTGGGGGGTACGGGATGATGGTCGTACTGGCTGCCTCACCTCCGTCGAGTCGGTTTGGTCGTGAGGGTGGTCTCGATAGTCCAGCCGGACCAGAGTACTCCTCGAGCCGCGACGAGGTCAGCAGGGCTCGATCCGGAGAAGTTCGTGAGGAGCCGCGACAGCGTCAGCAGGGCTCGGAGGGTTGCAATCTTCAAGCTTGAGCCGCGACAGCGTCAGCAGGGCTCGGGTGGTCTTAGAGGTCGAGCCGCGACAGCGTCAGCAGGGCTCTGATGGATACGAGTTCAGCTCGAGCCGCGACAGCGTCAGCAGGGCTCCAATGGTTACAAGTTCAGCTTGAGCCGCGACAGCGTCAGCAGGGCTCCGAGGGTTACACGTTCAGCTTGAGCCGCGACAGCGTCAGCAGGGCTCCATGGGTTACACGTTCAGCTTGAGCCACGATAGCGTCAGCAGGGCTCGAGGTTCCAGATGAGTTCTTCTTAGGGTCAGCCGCGATCAAATCGGCAGGCTTCAGGTCCCAGATACAACTGTCCGCTAGTTGTCGGGCGGGCCCAGTTATAGTCCTTTTGCTCTTTGATCTCCGGACCCTCGCAGGCAGAGGTCTCCTGCCCGGGGGGCTGGTCGTTGGCGAGGTCCGGCGGTTGGCTCTTTGATCCCTTTTAAAGATGGGTCCAGGAATTCACAGGCGCCCAGCGGTCTGGAGCCAGCATTCGGGGAGGCCAGAGGTGCGATCGAAACTGGCCCACAGGGGAGGGCCAAAGGTGTGACAGAAACCAGCCCCTCAGGGGAGGCCGGAGGTGCCATCGAAACTCCCTGGCTTATCTCACTCGGGGAGCCCTTTACCCCCCATCCGGGACTGGCGCGTCTTTGGAGTCTGGGTTTCGCTGGGGCCGGGGTCACGCTAGGCCCAGGGAGACAGGGATGTCGGGAAGGGAAGATGGCGTCCGGGCCTTGTGGGGCATGCCAGGTTAGGCGCTCGGAGCCGGGAGGGGAACGGAAAAGGCAGGCCTGGTCGAGGTTCTAGGGCGCTCTAGGCTTATCGGGAGTAGGGCGACCAGGCTCGGGGTGCAGGCTACACTAACGGGGCTGCTGCGCAGGGGACTCGGGGTACAGGCCTACGCTCACAGGGTGTGGAGGGACAGAGATGAACCACGCCACGAGGCCGGGTCCAACACATCCCATTTCCATTCAGTTGTGAAAAAGGCTGACAGTGCTTTAAACATGACTACGCGTCCAACATTTCACTAGTTCAGTGCACAATATTTAGACCTTGTTACAGTATTCATTACTTTCTTTCTTCCTTTCAGTCTTTCTTTCATATTGCATCCTTTTAATCTACTCTTAGTTGCTGCACAATCTAGGAAGACCTCTCTATTCTCAGCTCTAAGCTAGGACTGGTTTTTACAGCCCTTTCAGCATTTTTCAGAGACAATTGTGGAGTCTGATTTTCTTTCTACACCAAGGGAGATCTGAGCAATGTCAGCATAAAAGGCACAATTAGAATGTTGTGAGAAGGTAAAACAAAGACCTGTTATAAACACTGAACTGGCAGGGTGAAAGGGGATGAATGAGGATTAGCCTTGCAATTTACTTTGACTGCTGTAGCTACCTTTGCTAAGATGGACAGTCTTAATAAGGCCAGGGTGTGGTAACTATCAAAGGCCGCACTTACATCAAGAAGAATCAGCAACGCCTTGTGCCCTAAACCACCAGTAACAAAATATTTCTCTAGAGAGCATGGCAAAGTCCGTGCCATGGTGTTGCTGAATTCCTGTTTGGTTTTTCACTGAGCAGCTTAAAGTGTTTTTGGTGGCTTTGGAACTAGGAGACTACCATCTACTCTGTTATCTTAGAGAAAGATAGTAGATTGGTCATAGTGAAAGAAGTGCCCGGAGATTTATGGTGCAAAGAGGGCTTTTTTGAGGGGAAATTAATAATAGCTTTATGAAGGGAGTTAGAAAACATCCGTTTCATCCACACACTCTTTCATTAAACTGCTGGATATAACCTCATGGCAATAATTCTTGTCACCAAGTCATACCATAATGTTTCTCCTCCTCTGGTCCCACTGATTGTGCCTTTTGACTACTCTGCTGGTCTAGCAGTTCTTCCACTCACCAAATTCGGGTATGCCCTGTCATTGATTCTACGGGATTTCCTAGGTGTCGTCACCTCTTCACCTTAAAAAAAAAGAGGACCCTTTGCGGGAAACCTGAAGGACAGAAACTTAACTTTTAAATTATCATGGTAGCCTAGTAGTCCCACACCCATTGAATCAGGTATCCCTATCGGTAGCCACACTAAACCAGACCCTCTGGGATTAACCTGTCAGGCTACTAAAATTCCCACATAGCTGATGTAACCCAATATGTCTGAAGTAACTCTAAGTATCTAGGCCCTTCTGATTACTATGACAGCCAAATCTTCAAAACATCCCAGAAAGGCCAATAAGGCTGGCAGCACTCCAATAGACAAAAACCCTCCTTATACTGTGGTGGCCTATTGTCCTTCCTACCCCAGCACAGAAACAAGATACTGCTCTGCCGCATCTACAGGATTGGACCCTCTGGGTACCCTGGTGGTTTAGCAAGCTACTGAGCTGACATGAAACAGGATATCCCTGAAGGTGGCACCAAAGGGGGTTAAAACCCTGGTGGGGTAGTGGCAGCGCATGCTTCCAATCCCTACACCAGTAACAACTAAAAAGCCATCGAAGTTACCTACCTGCTACCTTAACATGCTTAACATAGGTTTGATTCAGTTAGCATAACCAGGCCTCGCTAGGCCATATGATAAAAAGCGCAGGTTCAAATATTGTGCACAAGCTTTGTTTTCCATTTACTTTTCAGAAAATCATTGGAATTCAGCTGTATGGCCTGTATCTGTATGTGTAAAGTACAATTGTTCTGTAGCTTCCTCAGCTGGAGGAATGTCTTTTAAAAAATAAGACTATCTGCTAAATCTGTGTGGCTATGCTACTATTGCGGAATAATCCATTTTATTATATTGCTCTTTTTTTTTGTTCTGCCCAATAAAAATCGTTTGCCAGTAGATGTTTTGGAATGTAAAAGTTTGATTGGTTTGCTGAAGCAATATTTGTGCTGTCTTTTTTCGTAATGTTATGCTATGAAACTGTGTGGTACCTTTGTGTGAAACTTTATAGAAGATGTGCTATTTGGGTACAGTTCTCATTCACTCAGAGGGCTAGATGAGTGTATTCCTGTTGTATCAGAGCTTGTTATTATAAATTTGACCATTCCTATATGTGGCATGACTAACTAATTTCTTAAAGACTCATTATTGCATTTAATACTGAATTGTCTTCTGATCCTAAATATGTTTTTATTTACAGTAAAGAAGAATTTTGCATTTGAATAAATATACCAGCTCAGAACTGGAAGAAGCCTAATTGTACATAATTTTCCTTTATGACCTTGGCTGTTTATTTGAGCACGCGAGTCTTCCTTTCTTGCAAATTTCCTCTCCTTGATGTTACCTGAGTTGGAGTATCAACAAATTAAAGATTATGTCATAAGCATCCTACTCATAAACCTGGTTCACCACTTCATTGTCAGCTGTGTTCTTTTGTAAAACCTCTATGTCTCTTTATTGTTTTCAATTTTTCAAAATGTAAAATTTGGAAATATGTCCTATAAATAGAACTGTGCCAAGGATGTGTCCTGTATATCCCTATAGCATGCCTAAGTGAAAATACACCAAATGCGAAATGCCTCTACCAATCAAAGGTTGGCAGAGGCATACACAGCGCATACGTCCATGAAAAAATCCAAACTGTGATAACCATAAATTCATGAAAAAACAACCACAAATCTTCCACAGAACTCCAGGACCTAAAAATCTGGCTATAAAAATATCAAGATGAGATCCGGACCAAGTTGTCTGCAAGAGACTTTTCCTCATCAGGTCCTATGTCCCGTTCCCACCTTTCTTCTTCTCCAGCATGTTTTTACTTATTTATGTTTCTTCTTCTCTTTTTTTTCATGTCTTGACCTGATGTGTGCTACGCCGCATCAGGCCAAGTGGATAGAGCCGCCATGCTGCCAGACACCATTGAGTGTTACATTGACATGGGATTGGTGTTCCTGCCGCCCTACTTCGAGGCACTCTACAGATCATCAATGCACTGCAGTCATATTTGTCGTTATATGCTATGTGCAGCCATTCCTTAATGCTGTCCCACGACTGTAACAAAGTTCCCCTTGCAGCACACAGTAAGGGCATCTCTGATTTTGAATACAAATAAAATATAAAGAAATTGAGAAAGTACCTGATCAATAGAGAGGGGCCAATAAATGCAATGTTTCCATCTGATATGGTCTGACAGACATTAAATAATGTCTTGCTTTTAATATAGGTTTTCCACTAGTTTTAGGCATACACTGCCATGTTAATCTCCCATATCCATGCCTCCTGCATACAGAGCAATGCTAATGCCAATCAAACTAGCACACTCAATTACGAGTCACAACAAGATGCCCGTTCAGTAGAATGGCTCCAGAATTAGACCTTTACAGAAAGGTAATGATCAGAGGTCAGGCAAACACAATTTGTACGGTAATTTGTACATTTCAGGGCACTGGCGATTAAAGATGTAGGGGTCGAGAGAGCACGATGTAAGACAGGGAAACGTGGATGGAAATGCTGCAAAATGTTGTAAGGTCAAACTCGTGCTGTCACTCTATCCTGATGAGGAGGAGGCACGCTTTCGAGATGACCTGGAATGGTCATTGTTTCTGTAAATCCTGCTGCTGCTTGTATACAGACCTCTAGCTTCAGTTCCCTGCTTATCATTTGTAATGCCTTGTTTATTTTCTAAGCTGCAGCCGTACTTATTGTATTAGAAACTGTGTTAATCAAAATGTGGTCAAAGTTTCCTATTTTGGAACCGTGACTTACTAATAAGCATTGATTAAGTCGATTGGTTCATTTCACTGTTAATTGAAGTGGGCATTACAACTCATTATATCAGCAAAACTTCCTCTTTGCTATTGTTTGTCTTTTCTAAAACAAAAGTGGTGTTATGAACCCACAGTAATTTGACAACAGTATGTAATATAAACGGTCTGTTAAGTTACATTAAGTTGGCAAACTTTGTAAAAGCTGGGAAATTTGCACTTTCCCAACTTCATTCAACTGGGTGGAAGAATACAGGCACAAAAAGGGGGGATTGTGGAATTTTGTATGGTGAACCTATGTAGTGTGATATTTTTGCGATTTCTTTTTCAACTTTGCAACCTTAGCTGGGCTCATAAGCTTTGGAAGGGAAAAAAAAATCACAAATTTGAATTTATATGAAATACACTAAGCATGACCAAATGTATGTAATTGGCTGCACAAAAAACTCTTTAGGCAAGAAGTGCGGAACTGTGAGTCATGCTTTATCGCACAGTAGAAATGTAGCAATTCTATGAGGTGCAAGAACACAGTGCTACATCCAACCCCACCTAACAGAAACACATGCTGCAGTGGACCAATGGGAGCTGAATGTATTATTTTTCTAGGAACATAGATTTATTATTACTGGTGATACATTCCAGTATAGTCAAACCTAAAAGGCGTGTTATTGTGTCCCATTTGTTTAATTGATAGTGACATCGTTTGTGGTATTTGTTAGGCCATCAAATGCACTGTGTGATAGAATCTGTTAGCAAGACCATTTTATCATTTTAAAATATACCACCAAAATTTAAAGGAGAACTGCAATTAAAGTAAACTGTGAAAGTCCTTGTTTTTTTGTTTTTAATTAAGACATCATTTTTTTAGCCTTGTTTATGAGACATAATGATAAATCTTAGTTGAACAGATTTAAAGAAGGTATTTTTTTTTCAAATTTGTGAAATGTGCAAATATATATTTTGGTGTGTAGATACACGAATACGATTGAGAGTGCAAACGCTTGGAGATTAGAGATTAATTTCAATAGTAATTCTGCCACTGTTTCCTCCAGCAATGTTTTACTGATTCTTCGATTATTTCACACTACTGTCCATTATCCCTCTTCTTCTATTTTTCTCACTACACTTTTTATTCAACTATGTGGCGTTGTACCTGATATTCTCATGGGAAATGGAAAGTTGAGCGTGAGCTTGTATGATGACATATGGCCAGGGCCACTGGAATTATGCGATTGTGCGGCCACCGTTTTTTTCCTGCTTAATTATAGATAATCCAGCTTCTGCTGCAGAACAGGCAAATTTTAACAAAAAATTGTTTCTCGCTCAAATGGTTCAAAACGTACTAAAAGTTCAGAGACACGTGTTGCCGTGCAGTGGGAGAACCTTTGCAAAGCCTAATATATTTGGGTGTTAAACTGGAACTAACGAGATGCAACCACGCCCACACAGTGTTAGTTAGCAAGTGTTAAAATGGCAAAATAATGAGGTGATACTATTATAAAATGTGCTGCATTACACCACATAATTTGAATTTTCTTGCAGCATAATTTACCCAACCATGCTGCATAATTCCAGTGGCCCTGCATATGGTTGTGTGTGAGATGTGCATTTTTATTTCTACAAACATTTGTTAGTTAGCTAGTGGAGCTTAAGGATCACTTTTCTTCTATTAGTGTTAGATTTGTACCTTGTGTAATAAACCTCTTACTGTACCTGCAAGTGTTCTCAGTCCGATTTTTCTCACATCACAACAAACATATATATTTGTTTCATTGCAACTACGTTCATTAAATAACACTCTCCATAATGTACTTGCAGTTTCTTGTTTAGGGGAACTGTTTTTTCTTCAACTGTGGGCTAGTTTTTTAAATATTTCACCTCACACCCCTTACTTCTAGCTTTAAATATAGTTGAAGCACTGCTTAGTCTTTTGAGAAAATGTGCTGAAGGGACCATGGTTTGTCTTAAGAACCCACACCGTGTGCTGTCAAATGCCGAATGTGCTGAATACTAAGGCTGTCTACTCTTGATTCCACATGATAACTCTAACTTACACCACTTCACAATTCTTGTCTGTTTAGTTCACAGTCGTGTTCTAATATGTCACTGTCTTTTCTTATCGTTCTCTTCCACCTTTTATAACCTTCCTTTATTTTGAACTGAGTCAACAACCAATGATGAAATATAATTCCTGGTTCCACAGCCTGTAAACATTGCCACAAATTTAAACACTAAGTAGAAGCTTTAGATATCGCACATTTTTTCATTCCTTCCTCTTCTCAATGCCACCGGCAGAAACTGCAGCTGGGCCGTGCCAATGATACAAAATCTGATAGGAAAATAGTGGTCTGCATATTATCCATAGGGATCTGGGTGGACTGAACACATCAATAAGAAAAATTGTTCTCTCTTGTTCAATTTTCAGTACACTCCTCATTAGGGGGTAAACAAATTATGTTGACTAGTTTTAAAAATTGTCTACTATATATATTGTACATAGCATTATCAATATGTAGTATTTAATAACAGTGGTGTTTTTCACTAAGGTGTTCCAAATGACATGAACTAGACAAACAAAGCAAAACTTGAGCTGTCTACAATGCCATTCCGACCCCACAGGTGAAAAACATCCCTATTATTCACTTTTTATCGATCTTCAATTTTATGTTGTGTATGGCCCAAAAATCAACTGTCACAAATGTAGTGTCTTGCGGATTAACAATGACGGAACCCTTTTGGCTCCTGATGGGCTCTGTAGAGCTATAACGTAATGAACAGAGCATATTGCAGTGACAGCTGCTTCAGAGTGTCAAGTTGGCAGTTACACACAGACGGTTAAAGATGTGTAATACTACGGTCAGTGTATGGCAGAGTTATTGGCGGGTACCCTGGCTGGGAAGACTTGACAAATAACAATGAGATAGGGGATAAGTAACCTGAAAGATTGAAGTGCTCTCTCAGAGAGTTTACCATGGTCCTAGCAAACTGCTGGTGCATGCCACGTGTGCCTTCGTGGATATACGGTATCGATGCTGAATGCATGTGGAGTCAAAGCACAGTTCCAGCCACTGTGAAGCAGTTAAACACGAAAGCATTTACAGAGAATCTACACATCATTGATCGCGAACCTTTTGGTCAGGCCTTACATAAAAGTACTGGGCAACTAGACAACATTGAACATGCGGAGTGATAATGCTGCGACTACTAGTGCTGCTAGGTAGAGATCAACCAGGTGTCCAGAAAAGTACAAAGAGACAGACAAGTGCAAGCAAACGTTACAATTTGAAAATGGTGAAGAAAAAATGCACACAAAGCGACATCAAAGAATGAAACAGTTAGTTACTCAACAGAATCTAAATAAAGTGAACTGGTACGACCTCAGCACCAGGTGCCGCAACCCAGGCAACATATGCAAAAGAAACAATTGATGGACGGAATGCTGGACAATACAAACATTCAACAACAGTCACAAGGATCTGGGTTAATCCATCATTCTTTTGCTCACCACACCACCCCAGTTTGGACCCATCCATATGCAAATCAGTCTTGACCCTGTTCCTTGTGGGAACAGTCCAGCCCAAACTGCCAAGCCAGGTCTTCCCTGGACCAGAAACAAGCATCCTGGGACCGGTTTCAGGGCATCACCCTTCATCAGCCAGGCTAGCTTGAATCCAGTGGTGTAGTGAGCACGGGACCCATGGCTGGGCATACCCTTCTCATTAAGGGCGACATATGCAAAAGAAACAATTGATGGATGGAATGCTGGACAATGCACAAATTCGCCCAAGTCACAAGGATCCAGGTATGCCCAGACGTGTGTCAGGTGCTCTCCATGCCACTGGAGTCCGAATATCTTGGCTGATGAGGGCTGAAAGCCCGAAACTGGTCCTAGGATGCTTGTTTCCAGTCCAGAGAGGACCTAGCTTGGCAGTTCGGGCTGGACTGTTCCCATTGGGCGTAGGGTCAAGACTGATTTGCATATGGCTGGGTCCAAACTGGAATGGCATGGTGAGCAAAAAAACATGGATTTAGACCCAGGTCTCTGTACTGGAGTGAATGTATGACATTGTTCTGCATTCTGTCCATCAATTGTTCTTTTTGTATTTGTCACCCCGAGTGGGACGGGTATGCCCAGACGTGGGTCCTGTGCTCTCCATGCCACTGGAGTCAAGCTATCCTGGCTGATGAGGGCTGAAATTCAGAAACCGGTCCTAGGATGCTTGGTTCCAGTCCAGGGAGGACCTGGCCAGGCAGTGCAGGCTGGACTGTTCTCATTGGGCGCAGGGTCAAGACTGGGATGGCATGGTGAGCAAAAAAACAATGGATTGAGGCCCAGATCTCTGTACTGGGGTGAATGTATGACATTGCTCTGCATTCTGTCCTTCAATTGTTCTTTTTGCAACCCAGGCAGAGCACAGAGTTGTACTTAAGATGCTGGTTGTTACTGTCAAGCCAACTGAAGGGCTGTGAAGGCGTCAAAATAGGAGCATAACAGTGGGCGACAATCAGAATGGTCACAGATATCTGTTGAATACTGAAATGCTGTTTTTCCAATGTAGTCAAAGACTAGAGACATTGTTTCGAAAGTCATCAAGGATGATTCACAGGCAAGCACATCTCAAGGCCTCAGAGATGGCTCACATGAACTGATTCAAAATGAACCACAGAGGGAGCCTGACAGAGCTTCACTCTCAATGTCAACCACTCCCGGAAATGGTTACAGCACTGCCATTTTCCTGAAACCACCATCCTCATTCAATACTGCCCCAAAAAAATATTGGCAATTAATAGACTCTGTGGATAGAGACATTTCAAGATTTCTTTGATTCACTTGAAGAGACTGATAACAAAAAGATGATCAAATACCTCAAAAATCTTACTGGTGATGGCATGAAGGAAACCATCAAGAAAATGCAACAAATTGACAAAAAAATCACATATCGTCAGATTAAAAAAATCTTGAATTGCAAGCTCAATCCAATGCCAAATGTTGACTAAGAATGATACATCTTTAGTCAAAAACGTCAGAAAGTTGGCAAAACAATAAATGAATTTGACGAGAGACTTCACACATTCATCAAGCACTGTTAGTTTATTGAATTTAATGATGAAGAGGTCATACATCTTAGGGTCATTGATGGATGCTTGTCTGGTTCATTCAGATTGTGACTACTGAAAGAAACTTTGAGTGTGGAACAAGTGTTGTTGGCTGCTAGAGCTGAAGAGAGTGCTGATTGACAAGCTGCTGACATGGAGGCAAAGAAAAAGACTGAAGGATACAAGGTGATGTCTACACATTAAAAGAAGTTTTGCTTTAAGTGTGGATTATTGTTTCTGCATGCAGACAAATGTCCTGCCAGCGGGAAGATAAGTAAGGGCTGTGGGAAGGAGAACCATTTTGTGATGGTATGTAAAGCAAAAAGAAAAACAAGTGTGCCATGGCGCGAAACCAAAATGGCCACCAGAACGTTCCAGAAGCAACATTCGATGCACACCCACAGGACCTAGCAGCACCATCGGGTATGACAAATTGACACACACTGAAGGAAGTCCATTGTCATCTAAATCATTTTCAAACAGTTCAACTCAAAATCAAGTGAAGGTTAAGAAGATGGTTGTGCCATGTCAATCTTTACTTCAGAAAAGCTTGTGCATGTCGGACTGGCTGCATGTGAAGAAAAAATGTCTGTCAAAGAACAGTCGACATGACAAAGCACCAAAGTCATTCAAACATTGTCTAAAAATAACATTGAAAGTACAGGGTTGTTCGATACCATTCATCATCGACAGTGATGTGTCGATAAACATTATGCCTGAGGAGCAATATAATGAATTGCATCCCTTACCACCACTTATGCCATCAAAAATCAAAGTGTATACCTGGGCTGCATCGAAACCCTTAAAAACGCATGGTCATTTGCAGCAATGATGAAACAAAAGAAAACAAAGGTGGAAGCACCCATCTATGTGTTTCAAGGAAAAGCATCAAATGCCTGTCTGCTAAGCTTCAGCACAGCTGCTGACATGGGAATGATTTATAAATAATAATAAACAAACTTATAAAGCGTATGGCTACACTAGCTGGTGTGTCCCCACGCTGCGACAAGAACCAGTTTCAGGCAGTGAGGTAAAGCAGAAGGGATCAAACAGGAAGATTAACAGATTGGAAAAGCCACCTCTTGAGCTTTCTCCAGAAAATTTCCATCAACTACAATATGAATGTTGACCATGAAATAGTAAGCCAGTTCCCTTCATTGTTTCAAGGTTTGGGAAAGCTGAAGACTATGAAAGTAAAGTTGCATATTAATGAGGACATCCATTCTGTTTCTCAGAGACATAGGCAAATTGCTTTTCATTTACAGGATGCTGTTGAAAAAGAACTAGAATTGTTACTTAAGCATAATATCATTGAATGTTCAACTGATCCAACACCATTGGTTTCTCTCATCATAGTAGCGCCCAAAAAGAACAGTGAAGGAGCGGTACGCATATACGTTGACTTGAGTCAGGCAAGCAAGGCATTCGAACGAGAACGACATCCAGGTCCAGACATTGCTGGCATGATAAGACAACTAAATGGTGCTGTGGTCTTCTCTCGCCTTGATTTAAATACAGGTTATCATCAGTTAGAACTCGAAGAAGATTGATTGCAGCGACATTACAACTTTTTCTACACATGTTGGTCTGGTTCTATACAAAAGACGAAGTTTTGGTGTGTCGTCCCCTGCAGAATAGTTTCAAGACGTCATTCCATCTATGATACAGCCTGTCATGAATGCGTTCAATTAGAGCAATGACATATTGATTTTCTGACCTACCCAAAACGAACACAATAAAACTCTTACACACTTATGTTGTTTACTTGCCGCAGCAGATTTGACTCTGAATGTAGACAAATGTGAGTTCCATAAGACAAAGCTAACATTATTTTGCCATATTATTTCTGATGAGGGTATAACATCAGATCCTGGTAGAGTACAAGTACTGTCAAATGCTGGTCCCCACAAAATGTTTCCATGATGTGTTCCGAGGCTTTGCCACTGTAAGTACTCTATTGAGAGAGTTGATGAAAAAGAATGTTCTATGTGAGATCAGTTTTAAGAAATTTAAACAAGCCACTGAGAATGCTACTGACACGTCTTAATCGGAAACTTCATACAGAGGTTGTTGTTGACGCTAGCTAATTTGGGTTAAGTGATATCCTTGCACAGCACAATGGACACCTGAATGTTCGAAGGCATTTTGTGGCGTATGCCAGTAGGAGTTTTCCCCAACCAGAACATGCTTAGGCACAGCCTGAGAAAGAAAGTTTAGCCATGGTGTCGGCATGTGAAAACTTCTATGTGTTCCTGTATGGAAAGCTTTTTACGCTGATGACAGATCATCAAACTTTACTAACAATATATGGCAATGCAAAGGCCAAGATACCTCCTGGCATTGAACACTGGGTATTATGGCTACAAGAGTACAGTTATAACATTGTGCATCATCCAGGAAAAGATCATAACCCTGCAGACTACTGTACCAGAGCACCCATTAATAGTCATGGCACTCCATTTAAGCCAGCTTAAGCTTATATCAACTTCATCATAAAATCAAACACACCAGCTGGCATTTTGTTGTCCCAGATTATCACTGCCACAAGCAACAATGGCAACATGATAAAGTTAAAAGATATAATTACACATCAGTCGTGGAACCAGCACACTCGACCTCTCACTAGTGAGAGTGAATATCAAAAATAGAGAAATGTCATGGATCAACTGTCCATAACTCAAGAGGGAGTTATATTGCAAGTGTTGAAAATCTTGATTGTAGAGAGTCTGAGGGAGAAAATGATCAAAGTTGCTCAAAAAGGACATAGGAGAACCTTTGCCATGAAACATGCTCTTCGAGACCAGATCTAGTTTCCATATCTCGACGAGTGAGTTGAGAAGGAATTGAAGGCTTGTCATCTATGCAACTGCCTATCTACAAAAGTTACTCAACACACCCTAAACATATCAGAACTCCTGAAACATGCCTGGGAGAGAAAAGCCATTGACTTTTTTGGTCCACTCGACAACAGACATCACCTGATGGTGACTGTGTATGAATGCTCATGATTGCCAGTAATTGAGGATCTCTCATCCACCACTGAAGAACGAGTCATTGAGAGACTGGATGATATCTTTGCAACATGGGATGTTCCAGCTATATTAAAATCTGGCAATGCCCGCCTTTTCATCGTCAGGAGTTCAAAGACTTTTTAAAGCACATGAGTATAAGGCATAATAACAGCACTCCTCTGGGGTCGCAGGCCAGCGAATTGGTTGAGAAGTTTAGAAGTATGTTAAAGAAAGAGGAGTAGTTTGCTACACTTGAAAAGTTCAATTTACAAACTGTGTTAAACTCTACATTGCAAGCTTACTGTTCAACACCTCACTCAACCACTGTTGAAAGGCCGGCAACATTGATGTTCAGGAGAGCACTGACAACCAAGCTACCCCAGTGGGCCAATCAGAGAGAAAGAGATGAGAATACCATTCATACGAGGGACTTGTTTCAGAAACAAAAGATGAAGATATATGCTGACTGAAGATGATATGCAAAAACATTGACTTCCAGAGAGGAGACAGAATGCTTGCCCAGCAGATGCAGAAAAGAAAATCTAATAATGCTCCCTTTGTTGCAGAATCTTTCCAAGTAGTGTCGAACAAAGGACACATAGTGACTGCACAGCGCCCTGAGACGTCTATTGACAGAGACTCTTCTCACTTTGGGCATTTGAATCATAGTTCATCAGATCTACATGGTGCAGAAGAGACTGACTATGAAACACCAGTGACTTCTGCAGCCTTTTCACCATCCCAGCAGATCTTGGATCATGATGGTGGCTGGTCTCAACTTCACATGAAATGGTCAGGTCGAGCCATTACAACTCCGAAGAGATTAATTGAAGAGATTTAAATGTACATATGTGTGTATTTTTTGTTGTAAAAGTGACAAGTTTTCAACTTACAGAGGGTGATATGTAGTGTCCAGTGAATTAACAATGATATGGCACCCTTTTTTATCCTGATGAACACCGTACAGCTATGACATAATGAACAGAGTGTTTTGCAGTGAAGGCTGCTTTAGAATGTTGCGTTCACAGTTACACACAGACGAAGGAAGATGTGTATTACCAAGCTCCAGGTGTGGCATGGTTCGTGGCAGGTACCACAGCTGGGAAGACATTACAACAGCTTTCAACTTCTATGGAGATGCAGAGAAGTAATTGAAGAGCCATGCATAAAATGTCCTCATCAACCCTCAACGTTCTTTGACAGAAATGGTTACATTTCCACTGCACAGGTGTACAGTATAGATGCTCAATCAACTAAGTGCTGTATCCCAGGGTTGAACTGCCCTACAACCCCCTTATTCACATTTAACGAAGATGAAATGAAGAATGAAGCATGAAGCAATTTGTTTATCCATTGGCATCTAAGACTCTATATTGGATGGCATGTGACCGGGTATAGTACATTGGTTGTCTGGATGCTTGATAATTTGCCTTGCATATTTTTTTGAGTGCTTTTGAGTGCTTCACTTTTGTGTAATTTATAACATGGCCTCTCCACCCTATAGCCTTCCCTCCTATTCACCTTCAAAGCTTGACTCTCTTCTCTCTGAGAGCCCCAGAATTGCTTTATGAAATAGGGAAACAATTTACGGTTCCCAATATTACGGTGTCATACCAGTGAATAACCAGATTTATAATTTGGCATTCATACTGATGGCTCTCAGTAAGAACTATGTATAAAAAATGAATATATGATTTTATAAGCATGTATTGCATGTAACAATAGTCTATTATCATAGTAAATACCTTCCTAGGTTCAGTGACCTGCCGTGCCCACGTTTAATGCCCCCTTTTTACCTAGGTGCACTTTTCAAAATTGAATGCAGAATTGTAGCTAAATGCCTGTACTCCTAGCTACATCCTTTTTGCAGCCAAATAAACATATCCAAAGACATCATTTCACAGTAAAGGGCATTAGTAGAATATAAAAATTCATATAAGTGCAGTCTCATTAAGTTCATGTTAAATTAATGTAGAATAAACAAGCACAGAGCCTGGAGAATTCACTAAGTACTGAAAGAAATCTGGGTTTATTTGAAAGTGAAAGATTTGAATTTCCAAAACAAAAAACTCAGGACACATTTATTTTTGTTATTGTATTTTATGCTTTAAAGACGTCAGAACCTCTGGAGAGTTTTGTTTTAGTATAAACACGATCAGTTAATTCACTATGAGTTCTGATTACTGGGTGGTAAGATAATTTTAATAAATCCCTTGGTTCTAGGTACGGCAGTAGACATGTATCCATCAATATTAGAACTGATGTAGTTTGTACTTTTTGTTTAAAAGAACTAATTTTATTTCAATAAAAATATTGCCGTAATAAATGCTGGAAACATTTATTGACTAGGTGCTCATGGAACTAAAGAGGAATTACCTAAACCGTACTTATAATGGATTCAACCTCGCTTACATTATACATTCGGAATACTTGCATCTTTCAAAACATTTAGATAAAGCTTTACAAAATATAGTTGGAAACTGTTATATTTATATGTTATGTGGTTCATCACTTTATCATTACTCACATGTTTCACTCATTAGAATGTTGCATCCTTATGATGCCTTAGATGGTTCTAAGATGATGTCATGCCTGTGGCATCAGTGTGCAGTTGGTCCAGCTGTGTCTGGCATGAAGATGTTTAGGATCTTTCTCTGAAGAATAAATCCATTTGAAGATAATCTATGGTGTACCTGTTATTGTATCATAACAAATTTGGCGACGAGGATATTTGTGCTGAACTTTTCACAAAAAATGGAATGTTTGAGGGAGCTATTAAGAAAAGGGAACTGTTTGTGGGCTGGTGAGTGCCCCAGTGCAGTTTATGTTTAGTTTTGGGAATGGTGATAAGTTTGTGGGGTAGCAAGTGCCCCAGTGCGGTGTATTTAGGGAGGTTAGTGCCCTATGGTGGTGAGTTTTGGGGTGGTGAGTACCCAGTGCAGTTGTTTAGGGTGGTGAGTGCCCCAGTACGGTGTATTTAGGGTGGTTAGTGCCCTACGGTGGTGAGTTTTAGGGTGGTGAGTACCCCGTGCAGCCTGTTTTAGGGTGGTGAGTGACCTATGCTGGTGTGTTTTGGGGTGGTGAGTACCCCGTGCAGTTTATTTTAGGGTGGTGAGTGCCCTATGCGGGTGAGTTTTGGGGGTGGTGAGTACCCGTAGAGTTTGTTTTAGGGTGGTGAGTGCCCTATGCTGGTGAGTTTTTGGGGTGGTGAGTACCCCGTGCAGTTGGTTTTAGGGTGGTGAGTGCCCTATGCTGGTCAGTTTTGGGGTGGTGAGTATCCCGTGCAGTTTGTTTTAGGGAAGTAAGTGCCCCAGTGCGATGTATTTAGGGTGGTTAGTGCCCTACGGTGGTGAGTTTTGGGGTGGTGAGTACGAGGCAGGCACGAAACTGCTCCCCTCATGGATGCGTGAGCAATCTGTAAAGGGTGATTCACCGTGCGACAAACAGTCTGTGATTGAGTAGTGTTTTTATCAAATTGGAGATTTGGTGAAAGTAAAACTTGGTGGTTATTGCAATTTGGTAAACAAGTTCAGAGGACCGTTTAAAGTGAAAGCTGTTGGAGGTAATTGGGTTAGATTGACCAATGGGCAGGTGTCGAATTTGAGGAGGGTGGCGTAGTACAAAAAGAAAAATGGAGGAAAATGGAGGTTTGGTATGATAATGAACAGTGTTCACCATGGATGCTGATGAAGGATGGGACATTTTCGAATAAACAAGGTGGAGAGTCTTTGCTTTGTGATGAGGCAATTGCATCTGATAGTGATGCCATGCCTGCAAGGCAGGGAGATGGGTCTGGTGCTTCACGCATTTTGAGGGATGCCAGTGAGAGAAGGTTATCTGCTTATTGAATAATTATGTTTCTTGATTTTTCTTTTGTTTATTTGTTATGTTTCAAGCTTTGATTAATACATGTTATTTTTTATATTCGCTCTGTTGATAAAGGGAGATGTGTTATATTTATATGTTATGTGGTTCATCACTTTATCATTACTCACATGTTTCACTCATTAGAATGTTGCATCCTTATGATGCCTTAGATGGTTCTAAGATGATGTCATGCCTGTGGCATCAGTGTGCAGTTGGTCCAGCTGTGTCTGGCATGAAGATGTTTAGGATCTTTCTCTAAAGAATAAATCCATTTGAAGATAATCTATGGTGTACCTGTATTATATCATAACAGAAACATAATAATCTCCAGCTATATGGTGAAGATTTGTGCCCACGAAAAATAAAGAGAAAATAATTCTCAACTATGAGGAGTAACTTGGGTAAAAGGTATGATTCAGAATTAAGGGCACCTAACAAGACAAAATACTATGCGTGTGCCTTCAGTACATTGTTTTTTGTTTTTTATTAAATGTATTTTTCATTAGTTGTTATTTTGTGTAGGAACCCACATATGTTTAATCCTTGACCTTTGCTCAACTGGAACAGGTAAGTAATTAATCATTTGAAAACAATAGGGGCTATTCCAATGCTTAAAATAAAAAGAATTGCTTATTTTACAAAGCTCCTGCTGAACTCATGTACTCAGTAGTATATAAACAATAAGCTGTTTTATTAAGTGTCCTTAATTTGGAAACATACCCTATTGTGTCATTTTCTCTACATACATGGGAATTAGTATCTATTATTAATTCATTGGCAACATTGGAAAAAAGCATGGTAGCCAATTATGTTCACTTATGTGTTGGTGCACAAAGACTACTATGACCAGCGCTAAAACTAATCTGAAAGGACGCTGAATAAATGGACAACATGGTGGCATATTTAATGTGAAATCATTTTTTCGAGCGGTCTTGTTCTTACGTACAGTTCTAGCATGGTTCATACCGAGTAAAATCTTTTCATTGAATGTAAAGAATACAAATATCAATTTCGTAAAATTGTAATTAATCCTTTATCGCGAGATATATAAACTTGACTTTTTACATCCTTTTGACATATTTCCTTATATCAAATTTCATATTTTAAATTCCTATAGTCCAGAAGTAGAAAATATAGTTCCACAGGTCTGATATGCATTCTTTCATCAAAATCTTCATGGGTTATGCATACCTTAACTAAGTTCCTTCAACTTTTAGAATGTTTTGACCAAATTTTAATTTCTGGAAAAAAAATAAACCGTTTTGGAGGCAGAAAATAACAAAACAATGAACAGCATGAGTTCGACAGTGATGAGTGATACAATGAAGCAATTATAGGTTCCAAGTAAACAATAATTAAAGAATTTTAAAAATAGAGAAGCTTAAAGTTTAAGGAGTGTGAGTCATTGTTTTTAAGCACTGTGAGGTAGAAAAGAATTGAGAAAATAATTGGTTGGAGAACAGTAAGTGGTATCTAAAAGTCAGAAATAACAGAATGTGTAGCAAGAATGGGAGGGTGGGGAGTGGCATATTTATGAAGTGAGGCAGGGTGCTGCCTGATTTCTGTCGGAGGACGCAGTGGGAGTTTATATTGGTAAGTGTGTAATTGCAAAGGTGACAACATGAAGAAAAATCTACTGATAACAAGGAAGTGCAAAAGGGTGCCATAACTGACTACACCATAACGCGACAATCTGATCAAAACTTGGTGGAATGGAAGAAAAGATAGAGACTATTTCCCAGTAGGGTGACCAACTGGCATTGGTGCAAATTCAGGACAGTGAGTGTAAAAATTCAGGACAAAGGGTCAAAATTCAGGACACAAATTCAGGACAGGTGGTCAAAATTCAGGACAAAACTTCAGGACAATAGGTACGTTTTACAGACACATCAGAGGTCGCGCAATAGTATATAAGTAAGCCCAGCCATTTCCAAACATATTCAACCATTTGCAAACCTATCCATCATGTATCCTTCCATCTATCATTTCACTCATCCATCCCTTCATCCATCCCCTCATCCATCCTTTCACTCATCCTCCATTATCCATCCATCCACCCTTTCACCCTATCCATCTGTACACTTATCCATCCACTCTTCATCCCATCCATCCATTCATTCATCCATTCAGCCATTTACCCTTTCACCAATCCAGCCATCCTTTCACTTACTAATCCTTCCACCCATCCACTCTTTTAGTCATCCATCCATCCTCCCTTTTTCTCTCCATTGACCCTTTCACTTAGCCATCCTTTCTTCCATCCATCCATCCACCCACCCATCCATCCATCTACTCATCCACTCATGAATCCATCCATTGACCCTATCATTCATCCATCTATCATTTCACTCCTTCACACATCTATTCATCCTTTTGTCTATCTACCCTCCCTTTCACTCACTCATCCACTGCAAACCTATCCATCATGTATCCTTCCATCTATCATTTCACTCATCCATCCCTTCATCCCTCCCCTTATCCATCCTTTCACTCATCCTCCATTATCCATCCATCCATCCACTCTTTCACCCTATCCATCTGTACACGTATCCATCCACTCTTCATCCCATCCATCCATTCACTCATCCATTCAGCCATCTACCCTTTCACCAATCCAGCCATCCTTTCACTTACTAATCCTTCCACCCATCCACTCTTTTAGTCATCCATCCATCCTCCCTTTTTCTCTCCATTGACCCTTTCACTTAGCCATCCTTTCTTCCATCCATCCATCCACCCACCCATCCATCCATCCATCTACTCATCCACTCATGAATCCATCCATTGACCCTATCATTCATCGATCTATCATTTCACTCCTTCACACATCTATTCATCCTTTTGTCCATCTACCCTCCCTTTCACTCACTCATCCACTGCAAACCTATCCATCATGTATCCTTCCATCTATCATTTCACTCATCCATCCCTTCATCCCTCCCCTTATCCATCCTTTCACTCATCCTCCATTATCCATCCATCCATCCACTCTTTCACCCTATCCATCTGTACACGTATCCATCCACTCTTCATCCCATCCATCCATTCACTCATCCATTCAGCCATCTACCCTTTCACCAATCCAGCCATCCTTTCACTTACTAATCCTTCCACCCATCCACTCTTTTAGTCATCCATCCATCCTCCCTTTTTCTCTCCATTGACCCTTTCACTTAGCCATCCTTCCTTCCATCCATCCATCCACCCACCCATCCATCCATCCATCTACTCATCCACTCATGAATCCATCCATTGACCCTATCACACATCCATCTATCATTTCACTCCTTCACACATCTATTCATCCTTTTGTCCATCTACCCTCCCTTTCACTCACTCATCCATCCTTACATCCACCCTTTCACTCATACGTCCATTCATTCACCCTTGCACTTATCAATCCATCAATCCATCCATCATTTCACTCATCCACCCACCCATCCATCATCCACCCACCCACCCACGATCCACCCACCCACTCATCCATCCTTTCACCCACCCACCATCCAATCCACTCATCCATCCTTTCATCCACTCACCATCCACCCACCCACTCATCCATCCATCCTTTCACCCACCCACTCATCATCCATCCATCCATCCTTTCACCCACCCACTCTTCATCCATCCATCCTTTCACCCACCCATCATCCAGACATCCATCCTTCCCCTCATCATCCATCCATCCTTCCCCTCATCATCCATCCATCCTTTTCCCTCATCATCCCTCCATCCATCCTTCTACCCACCCACTCTCCATCCATCCATCCTTTCACCCACCCATCATCCATCCATCCATCCGTCCTTCCCCTCATCATTCATCTCTCCTTCCCCTCATCATCCATCCATCCTTCCCCTCATCATCCATCCATCCTTCCCCTCATCATCCATCCTTTCACCCACCCCCTCATCATCCATCCATTCCATCATCATCCATCCGTCCATCCGTCCATCCTTTCACCCACCCCCTCATCATCCATCCATCCACCCTTCCCCTCATCATCCATCCATCCACCCTTCCCCTCATCATCCATCCTTTCACCCACCCACTCATCATCCATCCATCTAGCCTTCCCCTCATCATCCATCCATCCATCCTTTCACCCACCCATCCATCTTTCCCCTCCATCCATCCCCTCATCAATCCATCCATCCCCTCATCCATCCATCCTTCCCCTCATCCATCCTTCCCCTCATCATCCATCCTCTCATCCATCCATCCTTCCCCTCATCCATCCATCCATCCTTCCCCTCATCCATCCTTCCTTTAATCCATCATCCATCCTTCCCCTCACCCATCCATCCTTCCCATCGATGTATCCTTCCCCTCATCCATCCATCCTTCCCTTCCATCCATCCATCCTTCCCCTCATCCATCCATCCTTCTCCTCATCCATCCATCCTTCCACTCATCCATCCATCCTTCCCCTCATCCATCTTTCCCCTCATCCATCATCCAGCTACCCTTCCACCCATACATCCAGCTATTTACATTTTCTCTCCATCCTTCCCCTCACTCATCAATCCATCCATCCTCTCCCATTATCCATTTATTCAATCTTTCATTCATCCATTTACCCTTTCACTAATTCATCCAGCCATTCACTTCACTTACTTACTAGCCCACCTTTCCATATTAATTTTGAGCTGAGCCCTTTTGAGAAGAGGCCCATCAAGAACTTCACCCTCGCTGCAGGGGCCGTTCTAGGACTGGGACAGAAGCCACCCAGGGCGGAGACAGGATCCACCACAGGGGGGGACAAGAGCCATCACAGGCGTGGTTGGACTGGAGCCACAACATGGGGGGACAGGAGCCATCACAGGCGGGGGGTGGACTGGAGCCACCACATGGGGGGACAGGAGCCATCACTGAGGGGAGGGCAGGAGCCATCACAGGAGAGGGAACAGGATCCACCAGGGTGGACACAGGTGTGGGCATGCAGTATTCTAGTATCATCTTGGGCTCCTCTCCCCCTCCTGCACAAGACAACGAGAAGACAGGCTTTCTGTCCAAAATGCCATCCCCTACTGTGATGTACAGTACTTACAGGAGATACTCTAAGAGAACTGATTGAACTGATTGTCCTCCATACTTTGTTAATCAGTGTGGGTGTGATTGTGCCATTTTTTATTTTATTACATTATAGACTGCATGTTTGAAGAACCGAGGTTTGCTTACAATTTAGTGACAGTAATTAAGCTCTGTGAAGAGAACCACCTGCTGCCTCGGTGTAATTAGGGCCGTTTCTAGGATGTTTGGGGCACTGGGTAGAAATGGATTCTGTGAGCCCCCCTCTAAATAGCAGAGACATGATGCATTCAGGGCTGTTTGCATGTGAATGGATGCCGCTGCTCCTGAACCTGCAGCCCCTCCCTCTCAGTCACCTTCGAAGCACCTCTTAACAGGTCATCAAGGGCTGGAGGTGTGAGGGTTGACATCCCGCTGTGCCTCTCCAATGCTGCTGAGTATCTGAGGAGCTTTGGTGCAGCATCGGAGTCAAGAAGGGAGGTGGGGGGCAAGCTGTGCCGGCTTTAGGGTGGGGCAACCGGTTCCCTGTTAAAATGACGGACAAATGGCGTCCGTTAAAGAATCCTTCACGGACAACGGACAGACGGCCGAAATTACGGACTGTCCGTGAAATTTACGGACGGTTGGTCACCCTATTTCCCAGACCTTAGGCGCGCTGATTGTACAGGCCAGTTGTGGAAAGCGGAGAACGTGTGTTCGTCATTGGAGCCAACTTATGTACATCCCAAGTCATTGGAGCCAACTTATATACATCCCAAATAGTAACAAAGACCCAGATAACAAGACTATGGGGCTGATTACGATGGCAGACGCACTTTAGTCCATCCGCCATCGTGTCGGGAAGTGGGACCACCCGCCTACAAGGCAGAGGTCACACAGGGGCAATTACGATGCAACCGCCACTACAGCAATTGCACTCCCAATATTTAACATTGCGGCAGGTGCTACACCCGCCGCAATGTAAAAACAGCACGTATTACATTTCCTTGCACTATGTGGCAGACACCATGTGGTGCCTGCCACATGGTGCAGGGAAATGTGGGGGCATCATAAGTGCCCCCAAAGTGAAAAACCAAAGTGCCCGGGGGCAATGGGGGCCCGCAACTGGCCCTCAAAGTCCATCCCGGCCAGTCTTTCCATGGCGGGTGAACCGCCATGGAAAGGCTGGCGGAGATCCTGCATCCTAATCCGGCGGGGGGTGTCTGCGAGGCACCGCCACGATTCTGGGGATGCAGGCGGTCTGACAGGCAATTGGAATGATAGCCACTTTCGGACCCGTAGTGGTAGGGCTTTCCACCCGCCAGCACACTGTCTGCCATCACAATCTGGCAGGTGGGAAATCGCCTCACGATGGCAGTGACCCCGCCACTGACAGCCGGTCGGTAGTGGGCTCACCGCCATCGTAATCAGGCCCTAAAAGTCAAACATCTTGTGCGCAGGCTATTAGATTGTTTTGCAAACAATAAAATAGAAAAATACCATAATCAGACATAAATGCTTCAAAGTAAAAATACATATTCTTCTGTTCAGTCTAGGAACATATCCAAGTGATTCACATTCACTCTTACACTGCAGAGTTGGCATCTCTAGTGGGCAAAATTGCCATTTCCAATTAACAGTGAAATTGGCCCTCTTTATTCAATTAGTAATTTACTAAACAGTGTTGGCTGACAGCCACATTTACAGTGCTGCATTATTAAGATTTCAATCTTCATGGAATCTGAATTCCTATATATTGATTGCTTAATGTTCAAATGTGATATACTTAAAGTGCAATGTATTTTATAAAATGTATACAAGAATCCAAAATTCGGATTGCTTGTTCTGTCTTGGAAACATGCTCATTAGTGTCGGTACTAAGCAAACTTAATAGTGCCTTACTGGAAACATTTCAGAGCAGGGACACCGTTATGAGTACAGCCTTTCCTTTCTTTGATGATGCAAATTCCATCACTCTCGATCATACCGCATTTGTTGGGTGAAATTCAGCAATGTATACATTGAAGTGTTTTTTCACATTCACAATACAATTGATGAGCATAAGGTGCACTTTGGAACGGACATAAGAGAAATGGGTGAAAAGGTTTGGATAGTATCAAACTGCACTACCCAAATGATTCTCAATGGCAGCAATTTTATTAGTTAATTTGACTAAAAAGCAGAATATAAGTTCAAAGTGATGTAGATACTACATGCAACACTATGGGATTGTTTGACATGACTGATATTTCCGGGATTTTCCTGCATCACGGACAATCTAATAATTATTGTAGTTTGTAAACAGTGAAAACATTTCTTAACCCGAAATGAGATATTATCTAGAGAACAGGCCTATGCGAGCTGATTTTAATTTAACATGTAATATCAAGGTCACGAGCTGATTAGTCCTTTCATCTGCATCAAAGGGAAATACAAACAAGCGCTTTATATTGGTCAACAGCTTCATGCTTTGTTGATAGGGAACCCAATTTTTCTAGGCAATAAAGGACAGTGAATTCTGGACCCAACTAATCCCAGTGCTAAATTCCCTGAAAGTTATTGTAGGCCATGCCCTCTTGGTTCATATTTCTTATCCTAGTGGGAGGCAAGCTAACCTATGCATTCTGTTTTTTGTACAGAAGTCGTGCGCTACCTGCAATACAGTAGATGACAGGGAGTTATTTCCTGAGGGAGAAAGATAGTAAGCGTTTAATGTTATTTATTAACATAATATTTGCCATAAAGTTAAACAATCCTGCTGCCAAACTTCAAATGTGATTCTCCAGAATCCCTCTGACTGGCTGTGGAGTCCCGCAGTGATAAATACATCTATTTTCAGACTCATCCTTGATTCTGTATATTATCGCAGAAAACTGACCAGAAATTTCGATTGGAGACCATATCCTCATCAAGAACATTGGACTTGTTTCACAACAATCAACTTGTATCTGCACCAAGGCTGGTGGGCTCTACCACTTAGGAGCAGCACTTGCCACTCGATCGGTACAATAGAGACATCTCTAAACAAGATGGAATTCAACAGCTTTCTCAAAGTAAAACATACCAAGTTCCAATCAGTACAACCAGTCGGTCACAAAAGTTAAACTGACAATAGTATCCGAAAAGTAAACACTGTCGACACTGAATGATAATCAAAGAAGAAGTGCAAATGTGCTAGACATAAATGTTTCATCAATGTAAATTCCTCCCCACCAGACCCCTACCCACGTTGGCTTTACTGTAGATGAACAAGCAGGGCTTCAGACTGCAGCATTACCAAGATCAACCTCTCTATATGTTGCACCATCCAACTCCCTCCAAGTCACTCCTAGCATGGCCTTTTACAATTGTATGTGAGTGCCAAATACAGAAAAAACCATGGTGGAAATGATATGGGATTTTATTTTAGCTTAATTCTCACAAGTTGTCAACAAGAGGAATAAGGTGTGCACACAAGTTCCACTCCATTTTGCATGTGTGAATACCATATGCAAGTGTGGATAAATTGGCAGTTAATTTGTTACGCTCATGCATTCTTGGTGCAGGATCTTGGTTTATTTGGACTAAGACAATTAAAATAAAGTACTTGAAAACAATTGTTTGCAAAAATAAAGCCTAGTACAGCAAACATCATGTCCGGATGGCATCGATCACAGTGGCAACTGTGCCATAATGTATATTCATGTTATGCATTGGTAGTGCACCATGAAGTGTGGGTGCGAGGCATCACACAGTATTGCAGATTTCTAGACCAAATAGTTCCATATGTTTTCTAGGTAATGACTCAATCATCCACTTCCTGCAATGTTTGCCCCTCGAGTCACGACTCCCTCTAGGGATTTCAGTTCCTAAGAGGAGGTTTTCTTGTGATCTTAGAAATTAGAGTGACACTACAAGGAAACGTGGACATAATATGGGAGTTCCAAGCACCTCAGGTAGTCTCTGGTTGTATGCAATGGTGTCATCAGAAGTGGTGGATGAGTGTGGGCGTGGTGGAAGTGGTGAGGGGCCCGGAGGCAGAAGTCATGAGGGTCAGAGTACAGATGCATCCAATTGTGATCCTGTTGGTAAGATTGGCAAGATTCGAACACTCTGCTTTGGGGCTGAAAATAGAATTGGAGAGTGCAATTTGTGATAGTCCAAACAAAAATATCCTGTTTGTATTTATGGTAAACCTAGAGTCTGTTACATTATCTGGTTCTGTTCTAGTCTCCATAGATAGACTTCTCTTTTTTCTTCTTCGTGCTCTCTTCCCTTTGTTCCATCTTTTTCTTTTGTCAGTTTTGTTCTTCTTTTTGTTCTTACTTTTGCTCTCTCGCTAAGACCTGCTACTTTGAAAACCCGTGCCTGCCTTCCCTTTTGCTTTCCCTCGTTTGTACTTATGGGTTGGTGTAATTTTTATAAGAAATTCATGCAAGATGTCGTAATAGGTTGACTGGTTTTATTCCAATTTTCTTATGTCTTTGGTGTGTTGTTATTTATACTTGTTGCATATTCTTATATATGTTATTCAATTTGTGATGGTTTCTTCTTGACATTGTATTTGTAAATAATGTCTGTCTAATCTTTCAAGTATAGTACTTTGATTAAATGTTTGATTAAATGTTTTATCTTTGTGCCCCAAAAGAATAGTATGTTTCATATTTATGTAATTTGTGTTTACAAGTGTGTTTGTGTATTTTGTAATGTGGTTATTTATGTATTGTTTCGTGTTGGTTTCAGTCCTGATGAAGTTCCTCTAAAAGGAACGAAACGCGTTGACTGTTGTCCTGTCATCTGCTATATAAAAGAAGAATAAAAGATATTGAAAAGACTATATTGAACAAAATATATCTTCATTCCTGGTGCTCCCTCCATTTCCCTTCAGTCCAAACAGGTTTACTGGTAGTACCCCACAAAAGACGTTATAAAGACAAATATATAGCAAGTTAACCCATCTGAGGGGCAATGGCTCCCTGTGAGCCAGGAGGGGACCAGAAAAAAACCACACACTGGTCCATTCAAGCCAGCCCATCTGGCAGTGCCTGCGTACCCAATAGGTCAGTCCAACACTGGCAGACAAGCAGATTCCATTCACTGGCACACAAGGGGAGAACGCTTCTGGGGTATTCCAGTGCTCCTTAACCTCTGGCAATATCATCAGGAGAATGTATGGTCAACTTTACAAAAGCTGAAGATCAATCAGACTTTATCATGATCTAGTTACAGGAATCATCTGGAGAATGATATCATAACACCTTAAAACCCAAGCAGATGCCAAATAAAGCAAAATTCTAGAAAGTCAAATGCTAGTAATTTTTAAAGATGCTGCCCTAAGTAAAAAGAACTGGTTTCTCTCTAAAAGGACTGCAATTTTAAGTATTGAGCCCATCGGGAGGGAGGCTACACTTAGGGTGCACTTTTACGAGCTGTACCCGGCACAAAGAGGGACTGCACCCTATTACATACAATGTGCTACTGTCAGCTACACTGGGTGCAGCACATTAGTGAAACACAGACTGTCTGGGTGGGGGTCCCATCCATCCTTTCTGAGGGCACCCCAGGGAGTACACTGACTGTGTGCCATCTCTGTGGCATACAGTCAGTCGCAGGCACAGAGGCAAAGTGTTTCCCTCTTTAGCATGGGACAATACCCCCAAGCTAATGAGAGAATGCCCGCCCCTCCCCCTTTATATAGCACTGGCGGTATATGTGCGCCAGAACTATATGCATTGCAGAAGGGACCAGAGAAGCATCTACTGAAGGAATACGAAAACAGGTGCAGGTATCTGGGGCACGGTAGGTAATATGGCCCCTGCGGCCACATCATGATGCCGTGTTCTGCTGCTGTAGGGCAGAGGGGGTGCTGCACTTCTTTCTGGCGTCGTCAGCTCTTACATTAACATGAAAAATCGCCAAGTTAACGCAAGTTTGTGTTAACATCAGAGGTCAGAAACACAGGTCTATAGTTGTGTCCGTGTTTTCGAGATCTGCTGTCAGAAAAACAAGCATTAACTAAGACAGGTCGCCTCGGGCGTATAGAGCACACTAATTGCACTGCAGATTGAACATGTGAGCAAAACGACCACTTAAAGGGAATGGCAGAGAAGAGGGTGGGTCCACCGCCAAGAATCCGCACGATCTGTCGGGATATGCGTAATCAACCCACACTTTCCACTGCACAGCAGAATAAACTCGTAGAAAGCCTCGTGTCGGTGCTCTCCGCCCACTGGACGACATGTACTGCGCTTTTAAACATGGTGACTGCCAGCAGCTGCCAGGGCGCCGCTGAAAAATCCGGGCCGCGGGCTGTAACATATCAGTGTACATTGTTCTTAGAGTTTGTGGCTAGAGAGGTGGAGCCGGGCATTGCCCTGGACAGTGCCTGGCACAGCTTGTGGCTGGGCGAGGGACCAACGGTGTAATGACAGCAGAGTGAGGCAACGGAAGGCTGCAAGGCACAAACTGCACCCCAGGGCCACACACGCGAGCGGGCAGGGTCCTAGATTTTCAGAGAAAGACAGTGAATGTGTGTGTGTACAGGACACTGGTCCCTGGACGGCGCGCGCCACGCGAGTGCTTCTAAGACTATTATTCAGAGTGAAGTGAAAGGAAACGGGTGCACGTGGCTTAGAGAGAGAAGCAGCCGTTCCGCTTTCTGTTCCCACTGCAACATTTGCATTCATTTTTTAAAAACAACTTCAAAACTAGAAGAGTCACTGTGTGCACGCCAAACCAGGCACTTTTGAAACACACTTGAACCTTTCATTATCGTGCCTCATAGACTTGTAAATCGTATCTGCATAGCACTTACTATCCCCTGGCGAGGCGTTGAGGCGCTTTTTCATTGCGGTGACTGCATTTTCATTGCAGTGAGGGCAATCGGCAGCCCACGGGGAAGGATGGCAATGGAGAGGATGTGGTGTAACGGTCTGAGCTGCGGTCTTTGGCACTGGGGAACCAGGTTCGAGTATTGGCATGGCCTCGTTTTCCTGTGATTCTAGGGAAATCAGTTAATCTCCCCGTGCATAAAAAAAAGATAAATGCGTTACATAAAATAAATAAATAAGAGTTTGAGATGAATGATACACAAACTGAACTGCTCTTAAAAGGATTTAAGGTGTAAAAGGGAGGGAGAGCACTACAAGTGTCATGGTATGTGAGGGTCAGACGTGTTATACTTGCCGGAGGCTTCCAGTGTCATGCCAAGGGGGGCTTGGGGGAGGGAGCCGACCGCCGGGAGGTCTCCTCCCCCGGGCGGTTTGGGAGAGCTGCGAGGGGTGTCCCCTTTAAGAGGGACAGAAGTTTCTAGAATTGGGCTGGTCCAGTAGGACCAGAATAGCCCAATTATAAACCCCCCGCCCACTGCCTACCAGCCACCATTTTAGGTTTGGTGACCTGGTGGCTAGGTGGGCTCATAGCTTTTTGTCAGAGTTTATTTGTAGCTTTGTGTGAATTGGTGTACTTACTTCGTTTGACATGGAGGATTACCGCGTTTTGGAAGCCATGCGCCTCTTGTCCGAGGCGGGTCGCATGGATTTGCTGGTCGGAGGGGGGCAGGCGCGCCCCCAGCGCCAGGCCTCTGCTGGCGTATCGGCGGCGGTACTGGCGTGTTCCTCGCCCAAGAAACGGCGCTCGGGCCAGGTAAGCGAACGGGGCCGGTCCCGCACGAGGAGACCGGCCCCTTCCTTGCAGGCGCGTGTGGCGGCGGGGGAGGGGGGAGCGCCGGTGCATGGCGGCGCTCCTGGGATCGCTCTTACGGAGGCGCGTTCGGCGCCTTTGGTTATCCCGCAATGTCAGGTGGGGGCGGGAGGTGCACCGGCGGAGGAGCATCGGTCCCCGAGGCAACCGGGTCAAGCGCCTGACGCGCTTTCGTTGTCCTCAGCGGGGCGGGTGGTGCGAGGCTTCGAAGCTGAAGCGCTCGCGTCGGTTTCTTTGGTGATGGCCAAGCGGGGGAGGGGGGGGGCGGAGAGGGATCAAGAAGCGCTCCGCTTCTGACCCAGTGGGGGAGCGCAGAGTGGAGCCAGAGCTTGTTGTATCTGCGCGAGGGAAGCGCAGGGGTTCTATACAGTTGGGTCTGTGTCATGGGGCCTCTCAGCAGCACTATATGCCGGACTTGAATGTGGAGCCGAGTTTGGTGGCAGAGACACAGCTTAATATTGTTCCAGGCGCTAGAATGTTGCTGACATCTTCGAACCTTGCTGTATCAGGTATGGATGTGGCTGATTTTAGGGCTTCTAGCCAACTTGTTACAGGTGGATTGGGAAGTCAGGTTGGTATGGAGTCTCATGCTGGCCAGGTTCTTTTTGCACAGGATGTTGTTAATACTCGTGGGGATGTGGACAGTAATGTGGGCAGCCCGTTATTGTTCTCTACCCCGGGTTCTTATGTGGGGGCTGCTTGGTCTGTTGGAGAGGGATCCAGAGGAGAAGGTGAGTGGGCCCAGATGGGTGAAAGTAGTTCCATGACTGGTGAGGTTTTGGGCCAGGATATGGTAAGGTCAGGGGCTGTTGTGTTTCCTGGTTTGCAGGAAGGGAATGTCCGTTTACGGAGGGATGACAGGAGATTGTCACAAGGGGGTCATGGAGCTTTTCATGGTGAGAGTCGGGGGTCTGCACCTGCGCATGGCCCAGGTTTGGGGGGATTGGGTAGGGCGGTAGGGGATGATTTTGTGAGGTTAGTTCACCCTGGCGTGGGGTTTACAGGGGCTGGGGGTTTCTCAAATACGTTGTTGGAGCGTGAAGGGTTTTCCAGGCAGAGGATTGGAGGGCCTGTCCATGGAGACGCTAGAGGTCCTTATATCATGTTCGGTTCTCCTGGATGGGAGCATTTTGGTACAGCAGGTTTAGCGCAGCGTGGTCTTCACAAGGATATGGAGGGCATCACGAGAGGTGTGGGGATCCCTTTACAGGCCCCTTCTTCAGCGGCAGCGGGCGCTAACCTGGATGAGAGTGATGAGGAAGAGCTGATAGGCGACTCTCCGGTTAGGGAAGTGCCATTGAAGGGTTGCATTAGGGGACGTTCCTTGGAGAGGTGTCAGGGGTCGCTTGTTGATGCTAATTTACAGAGGTCAAGGTCTGTTTCGAGTGTTGCTTTTAGGGACCCTAGCACACCAGTCCAAACTTTTTCTTTTCAGGATAGGAATAGGGGCGGCGATCCAGACTTGGCAGGGCGCGGTCCAGTCCACTTTCGACAAGGGGAAGCGACGAGAATGCCTAGCGCGGCCCTCTCTGTTCCATCGAGGGATCCCGCCGCGGCCAGCACACGAGGGTCTGGCGTGACCCCGCTGGCCCCAACGAGTAGCAGGTATAGGTGGCAGGCCTTGCCGGCGGCTAAGGAGCTACAGAGTCAACGCACAGGGAGGTACGGGCGCGTACAGCCTGCTCCCCCTCCTGGAGTTTCAAAATCATTTAAATGTACGGTGGTTGATACCGGGTTGGGTAAGACCCGTGGTGATTTGTTGCACACTAGTGTCGATTCAGTAGTGTTGGACTACGACGAAGAGAGTCCTGAAGAAGGTGAAGTGCGGGATCCGGAAAGGGGGGTGCCCTCTCATGTTTCTTCTAGTGTGTTACAGGCTCCAGTGGTTCAAAGTCATTTGCAAGGGAGAAGAGTGCACGGCCCATCGAGTAGGGCGCCTCGCAGACCGGATGCATTGACCTCGGAGACACGGGCGGAGCCATCGAGAGTGGTCTCTCTGTTGCCAGGTGAGCAATCAGCCACACAGGCCAAACCTACAATGGTGTCTGTGGGTACAGGTGGTGAAACCGAAGTGGTTAGTAGTGATGGCCGTCTGGTAAAAGGTCGATATGTAAAAGACACAGCAGTTGGTACTGATGATGTGGTAGACGTTACGAACAAAGTGGTAGGTGATGTTATGGCTGGTGCTTCCAGCAAGGTTAAAGAGCCGGTGGCCAGTAAAGAACTAAAAATCAAGAAACTGCCTTACATGGGGGTTACGAAACAGTTAGGTGCTCATCTCATGTTAAGTACCAAGGAACGAATTTGGAATGGTGAGTATGTGGAACTATTGAAGCTACTCCACAGAGAAGTCCGGTCCAAAGAGGGGTCTAAGGAGGAGGAGTTTGAGCTGGCAAAACGCCCCAGAGTGCCTTTAACTATTGAAAACTGGACAGCTGCATTTTTGATTTATGCCAGTGTATATTGCGAAAAGTTCCCTGAGCGCAGCGTGTCCCTTTTTAAATACATGGACGTCATTCGCAAGGCCCAGATCACCGGGGGTGGTTTTGCTTGGTCTCAATATGATGAGGAATTTAGGGCCAGGATGGCTTGGGACCCGGAAGCTAAGTGGGGGGAGATAGATAATGACTTGTGGCAACACACAATGGGGTCAGCGTCAGGGGGGAAAACCATTTTCACGGCAAGTGGTTTGCCGTTAGTTTATCGGCCCTTTCAGGGGAAGCCCACCCGGGGAGGGGTGGGGGCCACTGCAACCTTGTACTCAGGGTCTGGTTTCTGTTGGGAATTTAATAGGGGCTCCTGTACCAGGGAGTATTGTAAATTTAAACATGAATGCTCAGGCTGTGGTAAGAAACACCCGTTGTCCAAGTGTTGGAACAATCAGTCATCGGAGGGTACACAGGGAAAGCAAACAGTTTCAGGAACATCAAATACGACTTCACAGTTTTCAGGAGGAAGGGGATACAGAGGTGCTAAGGGTGCTGGGTCCAAGGGCTCGTACGCCAGTTAATTTAGAAAGGCTGCGCATTGCCCTCCATGGTTTCGAAGATCAGGCAGCAAAAGTTACACTGTTGGAAGGTTTTCAGTTTGGGTTCCGACTCGGTTACTTAGGTGCTAGGGACCGGAGGTGGTCTGCCAATTTAAAATCAGCTTCTGAACATGCCACAGTGGTACAAGACAAACTTAATAAGGAGGTACATGAAGGGAGGATGGCTGGCCCGTTTCACGATTGGCCGATCCATAACTTGATTGTTTCACCGGTTGGAGTTGTCCCGAAGAAAGAACCGGGACAGTTTCGCCTGATTCAACATTTGTCGTGGCCTGAAGGGTCGTCTGTTAATGATTTCATTGACCCAGAGGCAGTGTCTGTCTCTTACTCTTCGGTTGACGTGGCCATGTCACTTGTTGTGACAGCGGGCGCAGCCGCTGAGATGGCTAAGTGTGACATCAAGTCTGCTTTTCGGCTATTGCCTGTCCACCCGGACGATTGGAGCCTTTTAGGTATTCAGTTCAATGGTAAATGGTACGTGGACAAGGCGCTGCCGATGGGCTGCTCTATATCATGTGCTTTGTTTGAGTGTTTTAGTACTTTTCTGCAATGGTATTTTTCCCATCAGTCCGGTCATACCCTGGTAACACACTATCTCGATGATTTTTTCTTTGTCGGATCCCCGGGCTCCGCGGAGTGCCAGAAGGCTCTGGACACATTCCAAGGGCTCATGGAGGATTTGGGAGTTCCTTTGGCTCCCGAGAAAACAATGGGCCCTGCCACTGTCCTCTCCTTTTTGGGTATTGAAATAGACTCTGTGGGTATGTCTGCTCGACTGCCGGAGGACAAAAGGGTCAACATGATGGAATTACTGGATGTGATGTTGTCAAAGAGAAAAGTGTTGGTGAAAGAGATTCAAGTGCTTTTGGGTCATTTGAATTTTGCCTGCAGAGTGGTGAGAGCGGGCAGGACCTTTTGTAGGAGACTGGGCAGGGCTTTGGCAGGTCATCATTTGCCCCACCATCGTGTTCGTCTGTCTGCTGGTGTCAAGGAGGATTTGAGAATGTGGAAGTTTTTCCTGAACTCTTTCAATGGTGTCCCCTTGGTCAGAGAGGTTGACTTTCAGTGGGATGTACAAATGTTTTCGGATGCTGCTGGCAGTGATGGTTTTGGGCTCTTTTGGAATGGCAAATGGTGTGCAGAACGTTGGCCCGATGAATGGTTGAATGGAGGTCGCAGTATCACTTTCCTAGAACTGTTCCCCTTATTGGTCGCCTTGACACTGTGGGGGGAGGAATTGGCGCACAAGGAAGTACTGTTTCGTGTGGATAACATGGCGGTGGTGGAGATAGTGAATCGCCAATCGGCCAGGGACGGACAAGTGTTGAAACTTATGAGAGTTTTTGTTCTTGGTTGTTTGAAACACGATATTCATTTTCGTGCGTTGCACATTCCTGGAGTGGACAATGACATTGCGGATGCTCTGTCTCGTTCACAGTGGGGGAGATTCCGTGGACTGGCGAGGGATGCGGACAGATCCCCGACTCCGATGCCGAGTCATCTGTGGCACGTCGGCGAGGTCGGGTCGTTCAATTGGTGGTAGGTTCTCTGTCTGTGTCCACGCGTTCTGCGTATTCCCTTGCGTGGAAGGAATTTCTGGAATCTGGTGCTGTCAGAAGGGAGGATCTGTCGAGTCGGTCGGATGATGTGGTCAACTTTATACTGGACCTTATGGATAAGGGTTTGACCAAAGTAACCATTGCTGGGAAACTGGCGGGGATTGCTTTCATGGGGAAGTTGTGGTGGGGCTATCCTCCATCTGCGGGAGAAATTGGTAGAAGGATGCTTGAGGGCTGGGCCAGGGAGCAAGGGCACATTGGTAGATCCAGAGCCCCTATATCTTGGCAAGTTCTTGCCAGGTTAATTACGGTTTTGCCTTTAGTTTGTTCAGATGATTTTGAGGCATGTCTTTTCTCAATGTTGATGGCTTTCATGTTTTTTGGTGCTTTCAGGGTATCTGAGTTGTTGGGTTCAAAGTATAAGTGTGGATTGTTTTGGAAGGACGTTTTTTGTTATGATGAAGGAGTTCATGTATGGTTGGCCAGTTCTAAAACGGATCAGACGGGTAAGGGGAAAGGTGTATGGTTACAAGCATGTGCTCCGAAGCTTACTTGCCCTCTACTGCTGGCGCGGCGCTGGCGTTCCTTGTGTGGGGGTGGCGATGAAGTTCTGGTTTTCCAACATATCAATGGCACCCCTGTAACACCTTATCAATTACGTATGGTTTTGCGCAAAGCGCTACAGCACATAGGTCTCGATGGCAATATTTATGGTACTCACTCCTTCAGAATAGGTGCTGCCACTGAAGCTTTTCACAGAAATTGGTCTGAAAGGGATATTAAGCGATTGGGGCGCTGGTCTTCTAACTGTTTCCAGCGTTACGTGAGGAGCTCGGCGGAGGAGGCGCATGCGTCATCCTCCTTCACAGGATTCTAACTCTCTTTTCTTTTTCAGGATCCGTTGCTGGGCCTCGCTCCTCGGTGATAACGGTCTGGATAGTGGGGCATTCATTTGTCAAGTGGGCCAGAGTCCAGGCGGCGAGGAGTTACTTTGGAGATCTACTTGGTTTCAATGATCGAATGTTTAACGTTATTTGGAAGGGTAAAGGTGGGATGCTCTGGAGAGAGTTGATCCCTTGTTTGAACAACAACATGGTGGGCGGTGTTTGCCCGGATATTTTAGTCATTCATTTGGGAGAAAATGACCTATGTGCAACGAAAGGTGTAGTCTTGCTGCGAGCTATGAAACGAGATTTAGGCCTCATTAAGGAACGATGGGCTGGGTGTCATGTTTTTTGGACAGAGTTAATTCCTCGCAGGATATGGAGGGGAGCGGTGAATCCCAGGGCTGTCGATCGGGCTAGGAAGAAAGTGAATTCGGAGGTGTCTCGTTGCTGTAGGAGCCTTGGTTTCAGTAGGATTTCACACAGGGACATTAAGTTTGAGTCTGTTGAGTTCTTTAGGGATGATGGAGTTCATTTGTCCCGTGTGGGCATGGAACTTTACTTGTTGGAGATTCGTGAGGTTTTAGCCCGGGCATTGGCCATGCAGCGCTGATTTTCTGGTTTATCTTTCGCTTAGCGGTTGGGGGGCAGAAAGGGAGGCGTTTCTTCCCCGCCTACCTTTCTGGGTGGCGGTGTTTTTGGGTATCATTACGGTTTTTAGGCAGATTGCTGGTTGAGTATTAGTTCGAGTATTTCTTTGACAAGTGCTGGGGTATGTTGGTCATGGTTTGACCGTTCAGTTTTGTGAGGGGGGGTATCTGCAGGAGTGCAGGGTCAGGCAGGGTTTATGGTTATGGAGGACCTGACCGTTGTTATTGCAATTGTGGTTGGACGAATAAAGTTTTAACGATGACGTATGTTTGTTTAATGACGAAATGTTTTATTGATGATGTAATTTTATTGATGACGTAATGTTATAATGCTGTTATATTGTTATTGATGTATTGTTGGGAGCGGGAGGGCTCAAATGTTTTAGGGGTGGGGGAGGGTCCGGGGGGCTGAGTTTGTAGTTATTTATTTATTTAGTGAGGTTTAGTTTTGTAAGGCGTTGCCAAGGTTTGTGTTTGTAATGTGCACCTGTGTCTTAATAAAGCGGCCTTTTACACACACAAACAACTTTTGGTCTACTTTTCTCCCACCCCTCGCCCTCTCTCCCAAGGGGGGCTTGGGGGAGGGAGCCGACCGCCGGGAGGTCTCCTCCCCCGGGCGGTTTGGGAGAGCTGCGAGGGGTGTCCCCTTTAAGAGGGACAGAAGTTTCTAGAATTGGGCTGGTCCAGTAGGACCAGAATAGCCCAATTATAAACCCCCCGCCCACTGCCTACCAGCCACCATTTTAGGTTTGGTGACCTGGTGGCTAGGTGGGCTCATAGCTTTTTGTCCCACCCTCCCTCCCTCAATTTTTCGCTTTAATGCTCCTCTTTTCCCCTCGCTGCCCAGTTTTTTCCCATTTTTGGGGGTTTTTTGCCCCTATTTTCTTTTTTAGGTAAAAGGCTGTTTTGTGGGCTACCGGTGTGCAGGGGTTGTTTCTCTTGTATTTGTATCCGTCGCTAGACACAGGTGCTGTGCGGTGTTTTTGGGTATCATTACGGTTTTTAGGCAGATTGCTGGTTGAGTATTAGTTCGAGTATTTCTTTGACAAGTGCTGGGGTATGTTGGTCATGGTTTGACCGTTCAGTTTTGTGAGGGGGGGTATCTGCAGGAGTGCAGGGTCAGGCAGGGTTTATGGTTATGGAGGACCTGACCGTTGTTATTGCAATTGTGGTTGGACGAATAAAGTTTTAACGATGACGTATGTTTGTTTAATGACGAAATGTTTTATTGATGATGTAATTTTATTGATGACGTAATGTTATAATGCTGTTATATTGTTATTGATGTATTGTTGGGAGCGGGAGGGCTCAAATGTTTTAGGGGTGGGGGAGGGTCCGGGGGGCTGAGTTTGTAGTTATTTATTTATTTAGTGAGGTTTAGTTTTGTAAGGCGTTGCCAAGGTTTGTGTTTGTAATGTGCACCTGTGTCTTAATAAAGCGGCCTTTTACACACACAAACAACTTTTGGTCTACTTTTCTCCCACCCCTCGCCCTCTCTCCCAAAGTTAGCATGTGCGCGCCCACCAATGAGGCGATTCTGTATTGGGGTGAGTTGGAGCAATTGCATCACGTGATGGCTCGGGATATTCCACATACAATACGTTTTAGCAGGTAGCAGAGCTAGCAGCGAACAAGAGAACACGTGTTGAGTGTACATATATGGAGAGGCCTGTGCTTAGACGGCAGCAGGCGAGTACGGTCCGTCCCCAGTTTACCTTGCCTTCAAAGTCCCCTCAGTGCGCCTCTCCTGTACTGCCGTACAGCAGCCCTGTCTGAGGAGGTGAACCCAGCCTCTGGCTGGCACTTCCTAGCTCGGAGCTGCGTTCTGTGCCACCAGCCTCAGGAAGGCCAGAATCAAAGGGCGCATTCATCGCTCTATTTTAGCACCTCCCCTCCTGGCCGCAGGCTGTTCCCTCCGAGCGCTCAGGCACACGCCAGACACCGACCGTGGCGCACACGGGCCGCGCACACTTCTCACTCAACGCGGAAAGCTCGCACATTACACCTCCCTCCCGCCAGTGCGTGACTGACAGAGGCAGCAGCAGGACCGCTGCGTCTTTCCCTGGCGATAACGCTCCAACTTCGCTCTGGTACCTGCTGGCTGCGCACACCGAGCACATTTCGTGTGACCATTGTTGTATTCGGAGTACATTCCTTGTCATTCTGTACTTATTTTTTTAGAATAAAAAGACTTGAGGCTCATGGTACGCTGCATGAGACAATAATCCGCCAGCATAAGTACCTACAACTGTTTTCTCTGCCGCCAGAGCATGTGCGCACGGTCCTTAGCGCTGCCTCACAGCGCACGGTAAAGTCAGACTCACGGTATGCACAGTTAAGAAAGGCACGTTAAAGACATCCATCTCATTGTACAAACAAAGTAGAGACAATGTGGAAAAGGCAACCACCGCACTGTAAGCGTATACATTTCAAAGTGCCTGAGGATGTACGGCGAGTTGCAAGCAGTCACACCTAGCGGTTAAAGACAAGCACTGTATAGTTATAGTTGGCTTTGCGCGATGAGCACAAGTACCGCGCGGTACACGGAAATGAAGAGGCGCTATACGGTGAGGTAGTGTATACTTTAAACAAAATTATCTCCGACTACAAGTCAGCACCCATTGAGAAAAGTCAGCATAAGAGAGCAGAGACCTTCGGTACATTTCATAGTAAGCCGAACTGAGTCACAACTAACGGCTTGAGGAAAAGGCACCATATTTCTAGGTAAGATACATCAAAGACAAGCAGGCGGAGTGCAACACGGCAAACACCATATTGTAAAATTAAAACACTGATAGAAGTGAACTTCGAGATACAGACACTCAGGTCCTACTGTGAATGGAGAATCAGGGTGCAGTAAAGACAGACAGTGTATGCATAAACACCGCGCGGGGAACTTCTGCACTGAAGTACAGAAGTCCCGCCGCAGTTCAGCGAAGTTCTAGCACATAGCGCCTAGAGGGCCGGTACTCACACGAAGACGTGGTAGATGAAGGCCCATGCGCGGGGTCTCTCCAGCACGTTGTACAGGTAGTTCTGCAGCTTGCGGTACTTGACGTTCCGGCGGCAGCTCTGCGAAGTACTGTAGGAGAGCGGCTTCCCCAGCAGACTCATGCGGGCGCCGTGCTTCCCCCGGCGCCCGGCGCCCTCGGGTGGCGCGGCCGAGCTCCCGGCGCCCAGCAGCAGCATGCCGTCCCCCCGGCTGGAGTTAAGCAGCACCCGGCTCCGGCCAGACTCCACATCCTTCATGCCGTAGCGCTCCCGCCCCCCGCCGCGGCCGCTGCTCTTCATCCAGAGCCCGGGGCTGCCGCCACCCTCGTCCCCCGCTCCCCCGCTGTGGTGGCGGGGCATGGCGGCATCACCCCCGGAGGGTCCTGCTGCCCTGGAGGCATGCACCAGGGGCGGCCAGCGGCTCCCGGTGCCCCTGCCGCGGGAGGGCGAGCTCCTGGGCTGGTTCTCGGACGCAGGGGCCGGACGCGATCTCCAGCGGGGCAGAGTGGCGGGCAACTAGTCCCAGCAGGGCAGAAGCACCCTCGGGTACCGCCTGCAGGGTGAGGATCCGCACAGTCCCGGGGCTCCTCCGCACCCTCTCCCGGCAACTGTTGAATAGCTGTGCTCGCAGCTGAGCCGCGCAGTCCGTGCCCCTGAGTGGTGAGGCTCTCCCTGCTCCTCCCCACTGGCTCGGGGGCGCTCCGGGCAGGTGGGCGCTCCTCGGCGTCCGGCTTCTCTGGCTCGCCCCTCAGAGTCCCCGCTCCGAGCTGTTGCGCTCCTTGCAGAGGGCGGAGAGCCCTGGCAGCGGCGCGTCCACGCCTCCCCCTGCTCCTCCGGGGTGTGCGCGTTGTCTCCGGTGGGCGAGGGTGGCCCAGTGGGACAGAGGGTCACCCCGAGACCCCGTGCCGCCTGGACGTGGTCCTTGCCCCGCGCTGCCCTCTAGCCGGGCTCTAGAGGTACTTTGGGTGCACCGACTTGCGACGATCAGTGCAGGGATGATACCAGAGGTGTGGGGTTGTATTGAAGAAGCACTTCGGTGCGTACCGCGCAGAAGACTGCAAGGTTCTCCGACTACACCCCCGACATCGGATACTCTTGGCGAGGGGAACACCCGCCGCACGGACACCCAGAGACCCGGCCGGGATTTATTCTTGTCCAATACGGTCTTCTGCACAGAAGTGAGTCTTGCAAACTTACTTATACGGCAGCGTAACTAAAGACAGAGTACACCACCTCATTATGTTTAGTTACATACACCTGACACGTGGAACGCACAGCTGACCGACAAGAAATAAAATGAAATGATCCCACCATTCTCTACGCACTATAGTAGTCCTTCGGTGAGATGCGCCTATTGCCCCTTTAAATGTGGAGTAAACTTGTTTGGGAGTGCGCGTACTGGACTATTAAAGACGTCTTGACCGGAAATACTCAAGTGGTTTGTTCTAGTGGCAATACAGGTGCAAAAAAGTTGGGCGCAAACGCGAATTACGTCCAGTTTCTGCCGTTTATTTTTGCGTCCGATCAATACCCTGGTGAAATGATATAGGGTTGAAACTTCTAAACATTTTAAAATCGTGGTAACACCCTGACAACAAATGCCCAAAAAGTACAATTAGTGCTAAACTCACGCTGATAACGAGAACAGGTGCACTAAACTAAGGGTTGCACTTTCTGCGTCTAAGTAACCCCTAAATGTTTCGCAAAGGCTTCAGGTAACGGGCCTAGTGCCTTTGTATGTGCGCTTCCCAGCAAGATGCCCCTGATGTTAAATTAAGAGCTTCCTCTTAAATGATCATCCCCAAGCAAATGCCAGTGCTTAATTTTAGCCGGTGGTTTCTGGTGCGCGCCACCGGCACTTAATTGGCAGCACCCACACTTATGACAGTCTGCCACATGGTGGGCTGTTTGCCTGATTTAGAGTAAGCACAACAGCAATTGTTTACAAATTCAATATACTTTAAAAAACGACTATTACCTGCGGCCCATGCTAATTTTATAGCTTTAGGGGCCTTTATTAGTCTGAACCGTCACACTTGTAAGAGTGTGGTGGTTTTGATACTGTCATCTATAGCACTAGCAGGAGCTATGGGTGGCGTAGGCTGCAGTGGACTCCAGATGAAGGCCCTGGCACTTATTATGAATTTTTTTGTTTACAAATTAAGCACTGAAATATCCACATTTGAGCACAAACTCCTGCTTTTGCGCGAATTAGGATTATAAATGGGGCGGACGCTGCCGTATGACGAGATTAAGCCACGGTGACACCTTTCGTCAGACTATAGTGTTTCCTCCATCCCCAGGGAAGACTAAACCATTTTACAGCAAATATGCCAGTGGCATTTTGAGGAGATTAGTTGCCATCGTGTCACGCGTGGGAAGGAGAAGGTCATTTCCAGTAGAAGTGAAAGGTCTTTGTGTCTCTGCACCTCACGAGGAAAGGGAAAGTCTGCAGGGAGCGGATCTTACTTCACTGGGACCTGAAATGAATACAGAATGATGGTTTTATTCCCACGTTTCTCCATAGATAATAAATATAACTGCTTCAGATGTAAACACTAATATTTTTTGCAAATGGCCGTACAATGTTTAAGTCTGAAGTTGCCACTGTATAGTGCTGAACTTTTGTAGAAACAACATCTTGTTGGGACATAATACACATGATGTACCTGCAGTTTGGAGTGGCCTAACACCAATTAAATAATGTTGACTACTTTACAGTGTAGATTAAACGTACGCGGCAGATGGAAATCCCAAACGTCAATTATCGAGATGTACAGTTAAGCAGTGGTGGCTGGTAATTTTACCATGGATATCAATCAATCAATCACTTTGTAAAGTGCACTACTCACCAGTGAGGGTCTCAAGTCGCTGGGAGAGAGGGGGGGGGGGGTGCTGCTACTGCTCGAACAGCCAGGTTTTGAGGAGTCTCCCGAAGGCCAGCAGATCCTGTGCCTGTCGCACGCGGATGGGGAGGGTGTTCCAGGTTTTTGCGGCGAGGTGGGAGAATGATCTGCCACCGGCGGTCCCTCGCCGGATGCGGGGGACAGTGGCGAGGGCGAGGTCAGCGGAGCAAAGCTGGCGGTTCGGGGTGTAGGAGGTGAGTCGTTCGTTGAGGTACGCTGATCCGGTGTTGTGAAGTGCTTTGTGAGCATGGGTGAGGAGCTTGAAGGTGATCCTCTTGTTAATGGGGAGCCAGTGCAGGTCTTTCAGGTGGGCTGTGATGTGGCTGTTGAGGGGGGTGTCGAGGATGAGGCGTGCAGAGGCGTTCTGTATGCGTTGTAGTCATTTCTGGAGTTTTGCTGAGGTTCCTGCGGAGAGAGCGTTGTAGTAGTCCAGCCTGCTGCTGACGGGGCCCTGGGTGACCCTCTTTCTTGTTCTGGTGGGGATCCATCTGAAGATCTTGCGGGGCATGCGGAGGGTGTTGAAGCAGGAGGAGGAGACGACGTTTACTTGCTGGGTCATTGACAACGCTGAGTCAAGGATGACCCCCATGCTGCGTGCGTGGTCAGTGGGGGCGGAGGGGGTGGATCCAATGATGAGGACCTCCTTCTTGTACGAGTTCAGTTTCAGGCGGCTGTTCATCATCCATTCGACGATGGCCTTTAATCCTTCATGGAGGTTGGATTTGGCGGTGGTGGGGGCCTTGGTGAGGGAGAGGATCAGCTGGGTGTTGTCGGCGTATGAGATGATGTGAGGTCATGCGATCGGACGATGTTGGCGAGCGGTGCCATATAGACGTTGAAGATTGTCAGGCTGAGGGATGATCCTTGGGGTACGCAGCAGATGATCTTGGTGTCTTTAGAATGGAATGAGGGGAGGCGGACACTCTGGGTCCTGCCGGTGAGGAAGGGGGTGGTCCAGTCTAGGGCTTTGTAGCGGATCCCTGCATTTTGGAGGTGTATACGGAGGGTGTGGTGGCAGCCGGTGTCGAAGGCGGCAAAAGGTCCAGGAGGATGAGGGCCGCGGTTTCTCCATTGTCTAGCATGGCCCTGATGTCGTCGGTGGAGGAGATGAGGGCTGTTTCGGTGCTGTGGTTGCTGCGGAATCCAGATAGGGATGGGTCCAGGATGTTGTTTATATATTTATTTATAAAGTTTTTCTCTTCGAGGAATGAGGTCAGTTGCCTGTTGACAATCTTCTCGATGACTTTCGCCGGGAGCAGGAGTAGGGAGATGATCCGGAAGTTCTTAAGGTCCCTGGGGTCTGCCTTGGGCTTTTTGAGTAAGGTGTTGATCTCGATGTGCTTCCAGCTCTCCGGGAAGGTGGCGGTCTCGAAGGAGCTGTTAATAATCTTGCGATGGTGGAGTTTGCTTTGTTGTAGATGTGGTGCGGGCAGGGGTCGTATGGTGAGCCGGTGTGGATGGTGTTCATGAGTTTGAGGGTGTCGTCGTCTTTGACGTGGGTCCAGGAAAGCAGGGGGTCGATGTGGCTGGGGGGCGGTGAGTCTGAGGTGTCGGTGTCTCTGGGGGGGCAGGTTGTTGAAGCTGTTGTGGATGTCTGCAATCTTGCGGTGGAAGAAGGTGGCTTGGGATTCACAGAGGTCTTGTGATGGCGGGATTTCGTTGGAGTTGGAGCTGGGGTTGGAGAGTTCCTTCACGATGCTGAAGAGCTCTTTGCTGTTGTGTGCATTGTTGTTGATGCGCTCTTTGAAGGAGGTCCTTTTGGCGGTTCGGGTGAGTTGGTGGTGTCTGCGGATGGCCCTCTTGTCAGCTGTGTTGCTGTCCGCTGTCTGTTCGTGGTGCCACTTCTTCTCGAGCCTACGGCAGGCCTGCTTGGATGCCTGGAGGTTGGCGGTGAACCAGATGGCTTTTCTGTCGGTGCGTCTGTTCAAGGGTTTCTTGGTCGGGGCGAGAGTGTTGGTGCAGTCGTCGGTCCATTGCCTTAGGTTGCGGGCGGTGGAGTCAGTGTCGGTAGTGTCCGTTGGTGGGTTTCGGTGAGGGTGGTGACTAGCTGGTCTTGGGTGACTTTGCTCCAGCTGCGGCGGGGGGCCCGTTGTGAGCGGTGGTGCGTGGTAGGCTTCTCGAAGGTAAAATGGATGCAGCGGTGGTCGGTCCAGTGGAGTTTGGTGGTGTGGCTGAAGGTGAAGTGGTTGCTGGCGGAGAAGATGGGGTCGAGCGTATGTCTGGCGGAGTGGGTGTGAGTCGTGACGAGCTGTTTGAGTCTGAGTTTGGCGAGGTTATCGAGCAGGGTGATGGAGTTGCTGTCGTTGGTGTTCTCGAGGTGGCAGTTCAGGTCTCTGAGGAGGATGTAGTCCGTGGACGCAAGGGCGTGTGTGCTGACGAAGTTGACGATGGAGTCGCTAAGCTGTGGCCGGGAAGATGAGAGCTCCTCGGATGGTGGTTTTGGGGTTTGTGTGGATCTGGAAGAGCAGGTGTTTGGCGGCGCTGAGGGTGTCGTCTGTGCTGGTCGAGATTCTGAGGGTGTTTCTGTGGACGATGGCGATTCCTCCTCCTGCTCCGTTGGTGCGGTCCCTGCGGGTGATCTTGTAGACGTCGGGGTAGCTATGGTGATGTCAGTTGCCGAGGAGGGGTTCATCCAGGTCTCTGTCAAGAAGGCGACGTCCGGGGAGGAGGAGTAGAGTAGGTCCCAGAGTTCGATGGGGTGCTTGCGGGCAGAGCGGGTGTTGAGTAGTATACATTGGAGGTTGTTGTATCCTACCCCGGTGGACGTAGTGGTGGCTTGGAGGCTGGTGGCTTGGAGGCTGGTGTAGCTGCAGTTCCGGAGAAGAGTCCTTGGGTGCGCTCTGGGGTGGCCGGAAGCACGTCTGTGATCGGCCGGCGTTGAGTGCGAGGAGGGTGCTGAGGTCTTAGCGGTGTCGGGTGTTGTGGCATTCACGGGGGCCAGGGGGTCTGGCGCCTGGCGCAGTCCAGGCGCGGACGGGCACAGACGGGTTTGCCTTAGGCGCGCCTTCGGCAAGCCAGCGGCGCACCGGCCTTGCAGCGGCCGCCATAAGAAGGGGAGGTGGGAGGAACAGCTGGGAGGCGGGAGCGGGACGAATGGGCGATCGGGCGGCGGGGCCACAGGGGCCGCAGCGGCAAGAACAGGAGAGCTAAGTGGGCGGAATTAGCTGAAGGGCACCAAGTGGTACAAAAAGGAATATAGGAGGAATAAAAACATAATTACAGCGCAGAACAGAAGCAAAACGCAGCGGGCAGACAGGAAAAAATAAAGGTCAGAGCGAGCGCACAGAAAACCTACGACCTACCACTGGCCACCTTGGATGAGGCTCAGGTGGTAGCCTGTGGGTGGAGGAGGGCCTCGAACTTACAGCAGAAGCGGCAGCAGCAAGATCAGGGATACAGGCACACAGGTGGTGCTGTGCGGCGTGGCGAGCGACCTGCCTGGTACCGGGTCAAGGGTTGCTAGAGGCGGTTTGGTCACACACATACACACGCACACCCATGCGTTCTCACACACGCACACACCCATTCACAACACTCACTAATAAATACACCTATATTCATAGATACACACACCAAACATACAAAAAAACATAAAAGCTACCTGCATAGTAGAGAGGGAACTCTTGGATGTCCCCAGGAGGGTATACATCCATTACAACGCATTTTTTACCACGCAATACCATCACCACGCATCTTTTACCACGCAAATACTTTTACCACGCATTCTATTACCACGAGTACCATTACAACGCATATATTATTACAACGCATGTATTTTACAACGCATTTTTAATGTAAATGCAGTGTTTATTTTAAATAATTTAATAATTGTGTAATATTATTTGTTATGTATTTTGGATCACTAAATATTTATATTTTTATATATATATATATATATATATATATTTATATTATTTATATATATATAATATAAATCAAAATATTAAATCATTAAATTATTAAATAATCGAGTATTAATTTAAATATTAATATTATTTTTAATTTTAATACTCGAGTATTAATTTAGCAGAAAAGAATAGTAATTAATACTCTTACACTATCCAGCACTTTCTCTACTGTAGCACTTACCTGGAGTTGGAATAGTAATTAATACCCTTACACTATCCAGCACTTTCTCTACTGTAGCACTTACCTGGAGTTGGAATAGTAATTAATACCCTTACGCTATCCGGCACTTTCTCTACTGCAGCACTTACATGGAGTTGGAATAGTAATTAATACCCTTACACTATCCAGCACTTTCCCTACTGCAGCACTTACCTGGTGTTGGAATAGTAATTAATACCCTTACACTATCCAGCACTTTCCCTACTGCAGCACTTACTTGGAGTTGGAATAGTAATTAATACTCTTACACTATCCAGCACTTTCTCTACTGTAGCACTTACCTGGTGTTGGAATAGTAATTAATACTCTTACACTATCCAGCACTTTCCCTAATGCAGCACTTACTTGGAGTTGGAATAGTAATTAATACTCTTACACAATCCAGCACTTTAAGTACAATAGCACTTTATACATTTATTTACCTTATTGGTAGCTGCTTGTTTTTGATGAAAAATGTGGTCAGATTGTTCTGTTGTTTGATGTTTTCTTGGGTTTGTCGGTTTATATATAGAGCTATTTCTCTAAAATAAGGGAGAGAAATGTTGATTTTTATTATTGTGTTTTTTGAATTGGTGTTATAAACATTGTGTCTGTTAATTTGAAGCAGAAAACTAATTATTCATTGCAATTGAAAAACTTTTGACTGTACATATGTAGAAAATTGAGATGTTTGCACTATCCGGCACTTTCTCTACTGCAGCACTTACCTGGAGTTGGAATAGTAATTAATACCCTTACACTATCCAGCACTTTCCCTAATGCAGCACTTACCTGGTGTTGGAATAGTAATTAATACCTTTACACTATCCAGCACTTTCTCTACTGCAGCACTTGCCTGCTTTTGGAATAGTAATTAATACCCTTACACTATCCAGCACTTTCTCTACTGCAGCACTTACCTGGTGTTGGAATAGTAATTAATACCCTTACACTATCCAGCTCTTTCCCTAATGCAGCACTTACTTGGAGTTGGAATAGTAATTAATACTCTTACACTATCCAGCACTTTCTCTACTGTAGCACTTACCTGGAGTTGGAATAGTAATTAATACCCTTACACTATCCAGCACTTTCCCTAATGCAGCACTTACCTGGAGTAGGAATAGTAATTAATACCCTTACGCTATCCAGCACTTTCCCTAATGCAGCACTTACCTGGTGTTGGAATAGTAATTAATACCCTTACACTATCCAGCACTTTCCCTACTGCAGCACTTTACTGGTTTTGGAATAGTAATTAATACCCTTACACTATCCAGCACTTTCCCTACTGCAGCACTTTACTGGTTTTGGAATAGTAATTAATACCCTTACACTATCCAGCACTTTCCCTACTGTAGCACTTTCCTGGAGTTGGAATAGTAATTAATACCATTAGACTATCCAGCACTTTCCCTAATGCAGCACTTACTTGGAGTTGGAATACTAATTAATACTCTTACACTATCCAGCACTTTAACTACAATAGCACTTTATAAATGTATTTACCTTATTGGTAGCTGCTTGTTTTTGATGAAAAATGTGGTCAGATTGTTCTGTTGTTTGATGTTTTCTTGGGTTTGTCGGTTTATATATAGAGCTATTTCTCTAAAATAAGGGAGAGAAATGTTGATTTTTATTATTGTGTTTTTTTAATTAGTGTTATAAACATTGTGTCTGTTAAGTTGAAGCAGAAAACTAATTATTCATTGCAATTGAAAAACTTTTAACTGTACATATGTAGAAAATTGAGATGTTTGCACTATCCGGCACTTTCTCTACTGCAGCACTTACATGGAGTTGGAATAGTAATTAATACCCTTACACTATCCAGCACTTTCCCTACTGCAGCACTTACCTGGTGTTGGAATAGTAATTAATACCATTACACTATCCAGCACTTTCCCTACTGCAGCACTTACTTGGAGTTGGAATAGTAATTAATACTCTTACACTATCCAGCACTTTCTCTACTGTAGCACTTACCTGGTGTTGGAATAGTAATTAATACTCTTACACTATTCAGCACTTTCTCTACTGCAGCACTTACTTGGAGTTGGAATAGTAATTAATACCCTTACACTATCCAGCACTTTCTCTACTGCAGCACTTACCTGGTGTTGGAATAGTAATTAATACCCTTACACTATCCAGCACTTTCCCTACTGTAGCACTTACCTGGAGTTGGAATAGTAATTAATACCCTTAGACTATCCAGCACTTTCCCTAATGCAGCACTTACTTGGAATTGGAATAGTAATTAATACTCTTACACTATCCAGCACTTTCCCTACTGTTGCACTTACCTGGAGTTGGAATAGTAATTAATACCCTTACACTATCCAGCATTTTCTCTACTGCAGCACTTAACTGGTGTTGGAATAGTAATTAATTCTTTTACACTACCCAGCACTTTAACTACAATAGCACTTTATGAATTTATTTACCTTATTGGTAGCTGCTTGTTTTTGTTGAAAAATGTGGTCAGATTCTTCTTTTTTTTGTTCTTATCTTTGGTTGTCGGTTTATATATAGTTCAATTTCTCTAAAATAAGGATGAGAAATGTTGATTACTATTCTTATTGTGTTTTTTGATTGGTGTTATAAACATTGTGTCTGGTAATTTCAAACAGAAAACTAATTATTCATTGCAATTGATAAACTATTAAATGTACATATGTGGAAAATTGACATGTTTGCAATATCTGGCACTTTCTCTAATGCAGCACTTACTTGGTGTTGAAATTGAAATTAATACACTTCCACTATCCAGCAGTTTCTCTAATGCAGCACTTACCTGGAGTTGGAATAGTAATTAATACTCTTATACTATCCAGCACTTTCTCTACTGCAGCACTTACTTTGAGTTGGAATAGTAATTAATACCCTTACACTATCCAGCACTTTTTTTACTGCAGCACTTACCTGGTGTTGGAATAGTAATTAATACCTTTACACTATCCAGCACTTTCTCTACTGCAGCACTTGCCTGGTTTTGGAATAGTAATTAATACCCTTACACTATCCAGCACTTTCTCTACTGCAGCACTTACCTGGTGTTGGAATAGTAATTAATACTCTTACACTATCCAGCTCTTTCTCTACTGCAGCACTTTAATGGTGTTGGAATAGTAATTAATACCCTTACACTATCCAGCACTTTCCCTACTGCAGCACTTAACTGGTGTTGGAATAGTAATTAATATCCTTACACTATCCAGCACTTTCCCTACTGCAGCACTTACCTGGAGTTGGAATAGTAATTAATACCTTTACACTATCCAGCACTTTAACTACAATAGCACTTTATGAATTTATTTACCTTATTGGTAGCTGCTTGTTTTTGTTGGAAAATGTAGTCAGATTGTTCTGTTGTTTGATGGGTTCTCGGTTTATATATAGTTCGCTTTCTCTAAAATAAGTGAGAGAAATGTTGATTATTATTATTATTGTGTTTATTGATTGGTGTTATAAATATTGTGTCTGTTACTCTCAAATATAAAACACTACTACAATACCCACTATACTCACACATTTACACTACCTTTAACTTTAAAACACTTCTACGATACCTACACTATTCCTACTGTCCGCGCTATATAAAAACGTATAAAGCAAATAAAAAAGTAAATTAAATCTAGTCTCCCTTTCAATAGCTGTCAACGTCTAGCAGGTACAGCACAGGTAGCAGCAGTGCAAGCTTCCCTCACGCATAGGACAGAAAAGCACAGACAGCAGCAGTGCAAGCTTCCCTCACGTATGAAGTAGGTTCAGTACAGGCAGCAACAGTGCAAGCTTCCAACACACATAGAATAGGTACAGCACAGGCAGCAACAGTGCAAGCTTCTCTCACGCATGGAGCAGGTACGGCACAGGCAGCAGCAGTGCAAGCTTTCTAACACACATAGAATAGGTGCAGCACAGGCAACAACAGTGCAAGCTTCCTTCACACACGGAGCAGGTACAACACAGGCAGAAACAGTGCAAGCTTCTAACACACATAGAATAGGTACAGCACAGGCAACAACAGTGCAAGCTTCCCTCACGCATGGAGCAGGTACAGTACAGGCAGCAACAGTGCAAGCTTCCAACACACATAGAATAGGTACAGCACAGGCAGCAACAGTGCAAGCTTCTCTCACGCATGGAGCAGGTACAGCACAGGCAGCAGCAGTGCAAGCTTTCTAACACACATAGAATAGGTGCAGCACAGGCAGCAACAGTGCAAGCTTCTCTCACGCATGGAGCAGGTACAGCACAGGCAGCAGCAGTGCAAGCTTCTATCACACATAGAATAGGTGCAGCACAGGCAACAACAGTGCAAGCTTCTCTCACGCATGGAGCAGGTACAGTACAGGCAGCAACAGTGCAAGCTTCCAACACACATAGAATAGGTACAGCACAGGCAGCAACAGTGCAAGCTTCTCTCACGCATGGAGCAGGTACAGCACAGGCAGCAGCAGTGCAAGCTTCTATCACACATAGAATAGGTGCAGCACAGGCAACAACAGTGCAAGCTTCTCTCACGCATGGAGCAGGTACAGCACAGGCAGCAGCATTGCAAGCTTCTAACACACATAGAATAGGTACAGCACAGGCAACAACAGTGCAAGCTTCCTTCACACACGGAGCAGGTACAGCACAGGGAGAAACAGTGCAAGCTTCTAACACACATAGAATAGGTACAGCACAGGCAACAACAGTGCAAGCTTCCTTCACGTATGGAGTAGGTACAGCACAGGCAGCAGAAGTGCAAGCTTCCAACACATATAGAATTGATACAGCACAGGCAGCAGCAGTGCAAGCTTCCCTCACACACGGAGCAGGTACAGCACAGGGAACAGCAGTGGAAGATTCTCTCACACATAGAAAAGGTACAGTATAGGCAATAGCAGTGTAAGCTTCCCTCACACAGAGAATAGGTACAACACAGGCAGTACCTACACTATTTCTACATTTATACTAATTTAAACCTTAACTGTACTCTTAACTGTAAAATACTACTACGTTACCCACTCTTTTTCCACCTCATTATTATTGTAAGTTTTTAAACACTATTACGTTACCCATTCTACTCTACCCCAACAGTATTATAATCAGAAAAATTTTACTACACAAGCAACATTATTTGCACATCAACACTATTCTAATTCGTAATACTTTTTCCCACTACTCACACTATATCCACCCTTACACTTTTTTAAAACCTAATACACTTTTATTGTACCCACACTACTTTCACTCTTACAGTATCCTAAATCTTAAGGACGACCACACTCTTACAGCATCGATACTATTTTCTCCATTATACTACCTTAAAATATTACTACGCTATCCATAATATTGTCTCCTCTAATTTAATTAAACTTTAACACAATAATATATATTTTCTTTTACCTTATAAGGTGATGACCTTGAAATTCTCGATGTTTCTAAAAAGTAGTATTTTTGGTCAAATAATTTCACCTGATGAAAATTTGAAAAATATCTTTATTAATAATTTTATTTGCGTTTCACAAGATTCGAAATTATGTATAATTATGTTTCATTTTTACCTGGAATTTTTTTTAGCACAGTTTGGTAGCTATAGTTCTTTGCGCAAATGTTTTCAATTGTTCGACTATTTGAAAAAAAAGGTTGAGGAAAAATATTTAACCGTCAAAATATTAACATACATTTTTAGTGACTTAATTAAATATTTTTTTAGATTGTTTTATATCGCTTTCTTAAATATCCAGTTATTTATAAATTAATAAATAATATAATTTTTAAAATATACGTTTTTATTGCTAATATAAATATATATCTAAAATTTTTTATTTTGGGGTTATATCAATATTTAATTATATGAATATGTCGTTATTTATTTTATTTACTTACTTTTAAATCGCAAAATTATACTCCAGAGATTGGATTTCTCTTTTGAAGAGGTGATAAGGTCAGAGAGTCAGGTTTGGCGTCTGCTTACTCTGGTAGTTGCGGATCAACTGGTCTTAAAATGGTGTCTGTCTCGTATTTATATGTTTAGGGTTAATGTTTCTGTTTTTTTACATAGACACAGCGCTGTAATGTAAAATTTAAAAGTAATCTTTTTCTGTGTAAACATATAGTTTTTAATTTTATTAAAAGAAACGTAAATCGGGTTATTCCTGCCGTTTTGGCATCCATTTTGTAAGTAGTGTTATGAATTTATTGTCATTGAAATTGTTGTAGGACTAATATTTGATTTACTTACTTAAAATGGCGATTGCTTTTCAAAACGTAAACAATGAAAAATGATGACTTTATTATAATTCTTTTTCAAAAATCGTAAAATTTAAATGAGCACATTATTTAATTTACTTCTGCATGCGTTGTTTTGGTAATAAAATATATGCTTTTGTTGAAATAAGTATTACAATGTATTACGTATTTAAATACTCGAGTATTAATTTTTATACTCGACTATAAATTTTGGTAAAATAATCAATTTTTTAATTAATACGTTGTAGTTTTTTTTTCATTTTAAAAAACACTTCCCCACCCAAAATCTCAAATTTCAATGTATTTCGTTCCTCTTTTTTTTTAAAGTAAGTATAATTAAAAATTGTAATTTTGGATCACTGAATATTTATAATTATTTAATGTATTTCAATAATGTGAATGAAAATTTTCAAATACTGGAGTATTAATTTTAATACTCGAGTATTAATTTTAATACTCGAGTATTAATTTTACTAAAATAACAAATATTTTGATTAATCCGTTGTAGTTTTTTTAACATTTTTTAAAACACTTCCCCACCCAAAACCCCTATTTTCCCTGCATCCCGTTCCAGTATTTATTGTACAAAAAAAATTTATAATTATATTCCATTTGCGTTGTAATGGTATGCGTATTAATCGTATTCGTTGTAATAGTACATTTCTATTTAATATACTATACTGCGTTGTAATGGTACTTGTGGTAATAGCATGCGTTGTAATAGTATTTGCGTGGTAATAAATGCGTGGTAAAAGTATGCGTGGTAAAAGTATGCGTGGTAACATCATATATCCCCCCAGGAGGGTTCAGACTGCTGCCTTCTCTCACTGGCTGCCATTAGTGGTCCCTCACACGTCACAGAGTGGGATGGGATCAGTGAGACTCCTGAGTCAACAAAAATCAACAACAAAAAGAATCAGACCAGATAACACGACTAGGCCATGTCCCCTCTGACCTAGATTATAGGCAAGACCGGAGTTCTTATGATGTGACAGGCGAACGGTCCATGTTTGTTCCTGGAGAACCTGCTATAAGAACCTTGCATCCATTACAATTAATTAAATGCCTCCTGCTGTTGGGGCAGCACACTACTGAAAGACGGAGCGGCTGTTCAAAACCAAATCTGGGCATACCGATTCACTCAGCATTTCACACAGAAAAAAAAGTGGAAATGTTCAAAAGATTCGGGTTGCTTTCCGGTCCATTGACTTTTGCTCACAGCGTCACCTCAGATAGGGACAACAATGCACAAATACAATTAGTCCTGCTTTAAACACAATGACGCAGCCAGAGCTGCCAGGCAACACCCCCTTTGAATGTGAACACTAGCAATCCCAGACCCAGTTTCATCCTTCTTGCATACGTGCATTAAAATACTACAAGAAAAGCTGGTTAAAGTAGTGCAACAAAATATTTTGTCAAAGAAATGCACACAATGTTTCTTTCACAATAGTATGATGTAGAGGGAAAGTTTACACAAAGGGATATTCAGAGCATCAATCAGTTAAATTGCAGTTCGGTGATAGGGCTAGCTATCTCTGACAAAGATGGAAAAAGTAAATTAAATGCAAAACTAAATCTAATTGCAAATAGGAGTATTTACAGAGAATACTTACCATTAACTCTCCTGCTCTTACCTTTACTACTATAACCTTGGCAGTTTTACCTCATCTAACGTTACCTCAGCAAGCTACATTGGTTTGATCATTACCTCCAAGCCATTGTGACCATCACCTAATAATTCATGTCTAACCACATCATTTTCTTGGAACTTATTTACCTATTTTAATTAATTTAAAATAAAATAAGGCACCCGTACCTTAAATCTACTGCTATTTATAAATCAAAACTTTGTGTAGTGAAAATATTTATTATATTTATTCAAATTCGTTGTATACATTTCAGCTTAATTATGTCTATCTTGCTTAATACTATCCCTTACCAATAAATTATTTAATATAGTTTGTAGTTGAATGTCTGTTTTATCGTGTTCACCCCATTTTTGTGGACTGATACTGCTGTCTTTTGCCCCTGTGCATGTGCTCATAACCTATCTTGAAAGTGGTTATACTCCTGATTGCCGTATTTAACTTACTATAAGTTATTAGCATGTGGGACAAAGATTATTCAGGACCTGTAAGTTAAATGTCACTAATGAACTGCGTTACAGCAAACAAATGATGGACGGCATGCTGACAATGCAAACATTCTCCCCCAGTCAAAATATCTGGGTTAAATCCATTGTTCTTTTGCCCATTACGTCACCCCAGTTTGGACCCAGCCATAAGCACATCAGTCTTGACCTTGTGCCCCATGGGAACAGTCCAGACCGAACTGCCAGGCCAGGTCCTCCCTGGACCGGAAATAAGCATCCTGGGACCGGTTTCAGGGTATATCTCCCTTCTTTAGCCAGGTTAGCTTGAATACAGTGGCACAGTGAGCAAGGGACCCATGTCTGGGCATACCCATCCCACTTAGGGCAAAAAGTGTTACAGCAAACAAATGATGGATGGAATGCTGACAATGCAAACATTCTCCCCCAGTCAATAGATCTGGGTTAAATCCATCATTCTTTTGCCCATTACGCCACCCCAGTTTGGACCCAGTCACATGCAAATCAGTCTTGACCCTGTGCCCCATGGGAACAGTCCAGACCGAACTGCCAGGCCTGGTCCTCCTTGGACCAGAAACAAATATCCTGGGACCGGTTTCAGGGTATGTCAACCCTTCTTCAGTCAGGCTAGCTTGAATCCAGTGGTACTGTGAGCAAGAGACCCACGTCTGGGCATACCTATCCCACTTAGGGTGAAAAGTGTTACAGCAAACAAATGATGGATGAAATGCTGACAATGCAAACATTCTCCCCCAGTCAAAAGATATGGGTTAAATCCATCATTCTTTTGCCCATTACGCCACCCCAGTTTGGACCCAGTCATATGCAAATCAGTCTTGACCCTGTGCCCCATGGGAACAGTCCCGACCGAACTGCCAGGCCAGGTCCCCCCTGGACCGTAAACAAGTATCCTGGGACCGGTTTCAGGGTATGTCACCCTTCTTCAGCCAGGCTAGCTTGATTCCAGTGGCACAGTGAGCAAGGGACCCACGTTTGGGCATACCCATCCCACTAGTGAATTGTAGCATCTATTGTGCAATCCACTGCAATTACAGTGCAAACATGGCTTCAGCCCCACTGTTGTAGCCTGACTGTGGCACTTGCAATTTGATCCGTCAAAATAAACCCTTTTGGCTGGTCTGAACCCTCAGTTTAAATATTAATATGTCTCCCCTAAGTCATCATTTTAGCCCATAAGGCAAGGTGCATGGTATTTAAAAGTAGGACTAGTAGAAATTTTAAGTTAACATGTCCATACAATGACTGGCACGTAAAAGCTATTTTCACTGTAATAGAGCTGGCTGCTCGACAGTGAAACACTAGGATGCAATATTACCTTTAATAATGCTATCTGTAGTTGGGAAAACCTAATAATGTAATTCTGGACACTTGGGAAATTTTATTTAAAGCCTAATTTACTGATTACATTAGACTTGTTATAAATATTAAAGAAATGGTACTTTTAGAAAGATTAATTTCCTTGTCCAAAGCCTCTGGAGGCTAATTTACATTAGCAACCAGTTGTGGTCCTTTGAGAGCTCAAAGCCCTGAATGAGGCGTGAGAGCTGTCTCAAGAGCAGAAACAAAAGTCTGGGTGTGGGGAGGTGTAACTGTTCCTATGAAAAGATGATCACTTGGGCAGTACCCAGGAACTTGACTAACTTCAAAGAGGCCCTCCCCTGTCACAGGAAAATGTTAGCTGACACATGGGCAGGCTCAATTCTGTGTTCTTGCAGTCAGGCAGACTCCAGTCCCATTGAGGACTGAGCTGCCCCTAGAACTAGTTTGAAGTGCCCCAGAGGGAGCTGTTCATTTCTTTGGCCACACCTGTGGGGTAGTGTTTGAAAGTTGGATATTAGTAGCAGTAAGTATGCATCTACTACTGGCATTAAGGCCACTAACACGGTCTAGGGCTCAGTATAGGTCTCAATAAATTATTCTCATGTTCAATCCTTGGTAGCTGGGTTGTGAGTAGGTAGGTTTAACTTAGGAGACAGGTATATAAAGCGTTTAAAAACACCAATTCAATAAATGATTAAGACGCAAAATACAATAAAAATCCCACACCAATTTATACAAACAGTAAATTCTTTATCTTTAAAATTACACCAAAACAACAAAAATCCAATGTAGATAACCAGAGATACAAATTTATAAACAATTACCACTTTATAGTGGTTAAACGCCTATAGCTCCAGTCCGGGACATCTGATTGCGATTGACTGGGCCAAAGTCAAAGTTTGAGGCTGACCGTGACGAAGCCCTGTGCGGCTACACCAAGCGGGAGGCCCCAGTCAAAATGTTTTACCCATATACTTAGAAACTTTTCAGAAGCTTTTTCTTCTGAGGTCCCTCGATGCTCTTCACCAGTCCAGATTCGGAGAGTGTTCACTGGCTTGATTTTCAGGGAGCTACCTTTCAAATTTTGGAAGTCGGACCTCCGGAGCTATTTAGTGCAAATAACCTGGAATCCGGCCAGGTCACGGTTGAAGATGACCGGCTTGGTTCTCGTGGTTGAGTCGGTCACCTTATGGAGCTTTTTTCCAAAGTTGTTCCAAACTTCTGGAATTTTTTTCTGAAGTTCCTCTTGAGGGTTCACAGGGTCCAAAACACAATCGGAGAGTCTGTAAGCTCCAAGATGGTCCTTGAAAGGTTGCAGACACAATTCCCCCAATGCAGCTGGACAAAACCCTTAAAAGTCCATCCAGGCAGGGGACTCTTGGTGGTGATGGTGCAGGTGAGCTCTGTTGACCTGTAGCTTGCAGGGAGTCCACTCTTTAATCCTTTCAAAGCAAGGTACATCCACAGGGCTGTAGTTCCAGATAGTGCAGCTGGCGTAGTCAGCCAGAATGCAGAATGCCAATCAAGTTTCCTGCATGGCAATCCTTCTTCTTCTCTTAGTTACAAGCAGCAGATCTGAGAGGCTCTGCACTTCACACATATTTATTCAGTGTTCTCTGGGTTCAAGCAGCAGAGCACTCCTGTCCGATGTGGTGCAAGGCAAAGCCCCAGAGCATGACAACTTCCTCCAAAGTGTCATATACGTGTCCCAGAAAGCACAATTCCTCCAAGATTCATGATAGCTGAAATTTCAGCAGAGGAGCACAAACTAGCTAAACCAACCTCCAGTGTGGATCATTTCCATAGCTCTCGTCCCCCTAACACTGCAAGATTCCTTCCTTAAGTCTGCTATCTGGCTGGGTCAGAGGGGATGCGGGTAGGTAGGCCTGGCGTTCCCTGCTTGTCCTGTTCTGTAGTGAGCATATGTAGTCAGCTGCTGACATTGTTAAGTTAGAATAAATGAAATATATGCCTAGACACCATTTTGCCGCTTTTGCACACAACACTGCATGGCTCTGTTCTCGTAAATATACGGCTTGATTCTTCACATGAGAACAGTCTGATTTTCACATATCTAGACGTACACTGCACAGCGTTTTCAAGGTCGAATAACAATGTATGCTGTTGATTCACGTTGGTCAGTCCCGCGCACATAAACCTAACAGGAGGCACAGCTGTCAACCGAAACTCGGGTGCTTTTAATTTGGCATTACATGCATGAAAACCTTTCCAACTAAGCAGAGCTGTGATTGTCCTGGGATGTGATTCATTGCATCTTATATTGGAGGTTTGGGGTACCCCTAACAAAGCCTAGAGGTCTTCTATAATTACAAATAAACTAGCTTCCAGCACGGAGAGGGTGGTAAAGGTGCTATAGTCCTGTTTCCACTATCATTATCATATGATTTCCCCTTTTGTGTTTTATGGAATTGTAACAATGCTGATAGTATTATTCTTGTGCATTTTGCTGCTAGTATTGGCTAGTGTACTGCACTTAAATAAACATTTTAAACTATACAGTGTCTCTGATTCCTCACATTGTGGACCAGTACGGGTGTTAGAGCGAAAGAGTGTTCTTGTTTTCCACTATTCCTGAGAGTTTTCCAAGTCACATGTTCTAGGTTGTCTAATCATTGGTAGCTTCACTGTAGTATGGAGAACGAATGAGACACTATTGCAAGTCGGATTGGGGCTCTAAGCACTGAGGTGGCTTTTTGGTACACCACAATTCACTGAGGTCCTGATTTCCTGCGCATAGTTCTGTGCATGAGCAGAATTCCTGCAACAGTTCCTTCTTTCAAAGCCTCGTGCGTTAAATCCCCCCTGCTCTGAAAATCCTTTGCAACAGATCACTCTTGAGCAGATAGCCTCTTCCCTGGTGAGCCATTTATTACTTCATCAAACCAGCCTGATTATTCCTGTTAACTCTGACCAATCAGAGAAGATTGCAGGAAGGCTGAATTTTGGCTTACAGACAAAAAAGTCTTCTAACTTCTTTTCTGTACAATTTAGGATAAATTCAACAATGACATATTGCTGAATTTATCAATATCATTCTTCGAAGTCTTTGAATTTCATTTCAATCAGTTCCTAGCAACATTTATGAGTCCATAACCTACTGCAATGTGATCCTATGTGGCTATGTGTCCCCAATGAAGAAAAGGAAATTTGCAATTCCTCCATCACCAGGCCATGCAAAACATCTTGTATAAATGCTCTGCTTTTAACTACATGACTCTACACCCTGGTACACCCAGGGGAGACGTTGGGGGTCCTGAACATTTAGAAATAATGTGAATCCTCACCGTACAGTGCTCATAACACCAATGTCGATTTTGAGAGGGATTGTATTACAATGAGGGAAGAGAAATATGCCTCTATTGATTTTAATAATCCACAATTACAAATATAAATTGCCGTAATTTCCTAAATACTCTCCCCCGCATTGTCTGGGCTCGATATTGGAGCCTGTCCGCCCCGGTCCGACTCGGCAATTATTGCCGTAGAGCGGAGGGCGGACAGGTAAGAGCCAGGCATACGAACTTCCACTTCCGCTAGAGCAGAGGTCAGCGCTCTAGTCGTCACCGTCCTCAGGGCTATTTAGACTGGTCTGACTATTGAGTGGCTGCGGTAGGGAGGCGGTGGCAGTGTCTCCCCGACCCGCTGTTGACACGAAGGTAGAGTTCCTAGACTGTTTGTCTGTCCTGACTGCGAGGAGCTAGGAAGGAAAACGAGACTTTGGCATTTTTTAATATTTGCGACTGATTTTTAAATTGTTTTTAGGATTGATTTTAATAATACACAATTACAAATATAAATTGCCGTAATTTCCTAAATACTCTCCCCCGCATTGTCTGGGCTCGATATTGGAGCCTGCCCGCCCCGGTCCGACTCGGCAATTATTGCCGTAGAGCGGAGGGCGGACAGGTAAGAGCCAGGCATACGAACTTCCGCTAGAGCGGAGGTCAGCGCTCTAGTCGTCACCGTCCTCAGGGCTATTTAGACTGGTCTGACTATTGAGTGGCTGCGGTAGGGAGGCGGTGGCAGTGTCTCCCCGATCCGCTGTTGACACGAAGATAGAGTTCCTAGACTGTTTGTCTGTCCTGACTGCGAGGGCTGCGAGACGCTAGGAAGGAAAACGAGACTTTGGCATTTTTTAATATTTGCGACCGATTTTTAAATTGTTTTTAGGATTGATTTTAATAATCCACAATTACAAATATAAATTGCCGTAATTTCCTAAATACTCTCCCCCGCATTGTCTGGGCTCGATATTGGAGCCTGCCCGCCCCGGTCCGACTCGGCAATTATTGCCGTAGAGCGGAGGGCGGACAAGTAAGAGCCAGGCATACGAACTTCCACTTCCGCTAGAGCGGAGGTCAGCGCTCTAGTCGTCACCGTCCTCAGGGCTATTTAGCCACGCCTTCCTATCAAGCGCGCAGCGGTTGCGCGCAGGGGGCGCCTTCGAGCGCGCCTAAGAAGCGCCGAAGAAAAGCCCATCTGCGCCCGTCCGCGACAGGACGGGACGAAGGGACATGGTGTTGACCCCTGGAATTGGAATCCTTGGGACACAGGTTAGCTCTAACATATCCTATTCTAGGGAACAACTCCTTAGTATGACCCCGATCTCCACCACTACTTGCATGCGAGAACCCTGGCCTAACTTTGAGGGTCCTTTCTCCTGTGCTAATTGCCGCTTCCAGGCTGTACACATATGCCCAATAAGGGATCTCCCTACTGACACGGGCATTTCAGCCGTGACGAAACAGCCTGATCAGATACCCTCCCTGCTTGGAGTAGTTAATGCACCCAATGTTAACCATGTTCTCCAGGATTTAAGTGTTTTTTATTAAATATACGTTCTTTACCCAAACACTATCAACAACTATGGGATCTCATTAATACAGACATGCCAGACATCTGTTTTCTTACAGAGACATGGCTGAAACCTCACACTATCCCCACAATAATGCTAGGAATTCCAGCTGGATATACGATTTTACATCTAGATCGTTTGAATAAAACTGGAGGAGGTGTGGCTGTTATTTATAAAGAGAACCTAAAAGTCTCGGTATTAGACCAACGTTGTAATGCTCAGATGGAATTAATGATTTTTAGATTTTCTCTCTCCCTTAAATAACAGTGGAAAGGAGCATTAATATATCGTCCCCCTGGCTCATATTCTGATTTTTCTTTAACCCTTATGGAACTTTTAGCCCCGTACCTCAGAGCCAATGAGGATTTCATTCTCCTTGGAGACTTTAATGTTCATATAGATGTACCAAACAACCCGGACACCATATCTTTGCTTGGTGATCTATCTAGTTTGGGACTTAAAACTCAGAATAATGGCCCAACACACTTGGGCGGTCACACATTGGACTTAATCTTTACCAACTGCCCCAAAATAATATGTTGCCCTCCCATCATTATCAGTTGGTCAGACCATTATATGTTAACCTTCAAGTTACTTGGCCCTTATCCACTGCCCCAAAAACCTCTTCCTGCTATTTGGAAACGAAAATGGCATAAAATAACTCCTGAAGAACTACAGAAAACATGGAAAGAACCCATTTTCTCTGAAGAGGATAACATTGAACAAGGCTTAGCCAAGTTCAATAAAGCACTCCTGGAAGCTATTGATTTACTTGCACCATTAGAATTGCATAAGCAATGTACTAAAGTAAAAACAGAAACATGGTATACAGAAGAACTAAGAGTTGAGAAACAAAAATGTAGGAGTCTGGAGAAAAAATGGAGGAAAACACATACTCCTATTAGCAAAACACTCTATCTGGAGGCTCAATCTAAGTATCTTAAAAATATAAAAAAAGCTTGGAAGCATAAACTTGATTTACAAATAACAGAGGCAGGAAATTCTACCAGGGAACTTTTTAAAATTTTACAATCCTTTGTTAAGCCCACAGCTTGTGAAAGTCCAGATGACTTTAGTCAAAACCTATGTGATGAGGTCTCTGTATTCTTTGAAAATAAAATTGATTTAATTTATGAAAAAATTACCAAGGCATCAAATAATAGGGATACTACCAACATCTCTAGCCTTGAGTCAACTAAAAGTGGATTAAGTAGACTCACTCTGACTACGATCCCAGAGATCAGTCTAACCGAAGTAAATACTCTACTTAACTTAATTAAATCAGGCTCACCCATTGACCTACTACCTGCTAAAATGATAGCTCCCTTGGGTAGCATATTAGTGCCGAGCCTTAAAACACTAATTAATCTTTCTCTTAAAGAAGGAAAGATTCCCAAAGACTGGAAAAGGGCAGTAGTGAACCCAATACGCAAAAACACCGCGTTACCATGGTCGGACCTTAATAACTTACGACCCATATCCCTCCTACCCCACCTGAGTAAGATGACTGAGAGACACGTCAACTCTCATCTCTCTAAATTCATCGAAGCAGCGGACGGCCTGGACCCTTCTCAATCTGGGTTCAGGCCAAATCATAGTCAGCCCTCCTCTCCGTGACCAATACCATCCGGATGGCACAGGATAGGGGAGGCTCAATGATTCTGGTGCTACTAGATTTGTCCGCTGCTTTCGACACGGTGTCTCATGACACCCTGCTCAGCCGTCTGGAGGGGATAGGAGTGGATGGAATGGCCCTATCATGGCTAAAAAGTTTCATTTCCAATCGCTACCAAAATGTTCGCCTGGGCTCCCATTATTCCATCTTCAGGGAGCTCACTAAGGGGGTTCCACAGGGCTCATGCCTAAGCCACACATTATTTAATGTGTATGTGGCCCCCCTGGCGAATATTGTTAGGGAACATGGGTTCACACCTATATCTTACGCTGATGACACCCAGCTATTATTCCCATTCCAAAATATGAACCCTGCAGTCAAAAATTCTTTTGCTGCTGGAATGAGAGCGATAGCTGGATGGATGACCTCCAATTGCCTACAATGTAATGTGGGTAAGACGGAGGTCATGCTCTTTGGAAATGCCCCACTCCTTTGGTCACCTGAGTGGTGGCCTCCGGAACTGGGTACAGCTCCATGTCCAAAGGAAAGCGTAAAAAATCTGGGTGTCAAACTTGACCAGTCATTGGTGCTTAAAGACCACGCCATACAGGTCACAGGTACCTGTATGAGAGTGATTGGCCTACTTAGAAGGGTTTTTCCCTACTTAGCAGATCATCACCGGAAAACACTAGTGCAGACACTGGTAATTAGCAGATTAGATTACTGCAATGGACTATTTTTTTTTTTTTTTTTGAAAACCTTTATTGATATCAAAAGAAGACAAATAGAGGCCCACAACCAAGCCGGCCAGCCGCAGTGTACAAAACAGTCAGGAGCCATCAGGCAAATATTACATAATCAATCAACACAAAGCAGAGGCCGTATAATCGCAATAGGAAAAAAGAAATACAGAAACTAAAGGGCTAAAACACAGAAGTAAAGAAGGCTTAATTTTACAATAAGGAGAGAGGACATATGACAGGCACAATCGCAATATGGAGGCATCCGATATCCCGTAAACAACCTCAACATTAAGAAGGGGGCGTGGGGCAAAATATCAGGGGGACAACACAATGCATTCAAGAAATCAGGATATGTGAGATACAGTCAACCCCTGAGCGTTATCCTCGTAACACGCCCGCCACCCGGGACACTACCAAGCCAGAACAGTGGGATCGGAAGACAATGCATGAAAACCCGCCCGTCACAGTACCCTCTGGGACGCAGGAAGGGAAAAGGGAAGGGGAACTAGGTAGGGAGGGGGGAAGAGGAAGGGAAAGGAAAATGGAGGGAAGAAAAACCAAACAATAAAAGGGAATAGGGAAATATGAAAAAAGAAAGGTAAAAGACACGCCGACACGGCGCCCACCGGTGAGAGGACAGGAGACAAAAGGATTAACGGTCCAAGCGGGGCATGGCAATCGGATGAAAAGACAGCCAAAATGTAGCAGGAGGAGTAACGACGCCATACCCCCACCCGAAACACACCATAGGAGGTCGGGACAGACGCGGCCTCACGAAAAAGATATACAAAAGGGCCATAGAACCAGAAGACAAACAAAAAATAGAACCCAACCCACCCGTCCCACCCTGCACCCCTGTAGAAGGCTACGGCCTACCCTTCAAACAGCGTGCCTGTCGCCCTAAACCAGAACCCGAAATATAGCAAGAAGAAAGAAGGAAAAAAGAGACAAAAAGACCACAAAAGCGGAGAAAGAAAACAGGAGGGAGGAGCAGAAGAGCTATACTACAAACGATAGGCCACAGCCCTCCACCCAACCGGACAAATACAATAAAAAAAACAGACCAGGATGTCACCCCATCACGCGCTACCAAATATTAGGAGAAGGGGACCTCCCACCCCCCTACAATCAGAGACAAGTGTGCAACGAAATCGCATACCGGGAATCAAGCAGAAGTCGTACATTTCACCCCCAACCCTTCCGAGCGACAAACCCCACCCACCACTTGGCAATGTACAACCATATACTAAATACGAAATCCGCAGATAATCGAGTGGAATGGAGACTAGCATAGCTACGTGGGGAGTAGATAGATCGACAAGTGAGCAATAGTTCAAACTGAAAGTATCGATGCATCAACAATAGAAGCACGAGCCATGAGAAACAGGAGTTCAGTAGCGCCACTGGAGCGGGCGAGGTGGTCCGAGTTTTAAACTCAGGCAAAGTCATCGAAGCAGGCACAGGAGGGAGTCCACCCATAAATCCAGGCAACAATGGCGAACAGGGTCGCAGTACAGCATCCGAGTCCCCGGGGTCCGAACCTTGAAAAGCAGGGCGCCCCAAAGTCACCAGCACATTACACGATCCTCGATCAGCGGTGGAGACACTCAGGTCAATCGAGGGGGGTGAGGCAATGGAGGCATCGAAACAAGAGGGCGACAAGAAGAAACGGCCGCCCAAAATGGCGGCGGATCGTGGCGGACCCACCGAGACGCCCAGGGCCAGGGAAGCGTGCAGGGATCTGAGGGCTTCCAGGATATCTCCGACTGTCGGCTCACTCCCACCGGATCCGATCCCCACACAATCAGGCAACTCGGGCCCGCCGCCACAAGGTGACTCTCGATCCAGAGGGCCAGCCGCCATTTCGTGATCAGCCCAATCGCCGCCCACGAGGACCCCCGGAAATAACAGTTCTCAAATGTAGGACTTTACAAGCGCCGGGGGTCCCAGCAAGGGCGGCCTCGATGCCAAAAGGATGGCAGACCAAAACGGGTCTCCGCCCGCACCAGCACCGGTGCCCCAAACAAGCCGAGTCCGGGCCTCGAGGACCAGGGCCGCCGGACAAAGCAGTGGCGGGGGGGACCCCCTCTCAGAATCAGGTCCCGGGGCTTCTCACCCACGTCAGCCACGCGACCAGCAGGAGGGTCCGGGTCAGGATCGCCGGGATCTTCGCACATCGGCTCACAACACTGGTTCTCGCTCTCGGCCGGGGCCGAGAGCCGTCGGATCCCACCGGCCAGGTCCCGGTCCAAGTCTCGCAGAGGCCGGAACTCCGGAGCCACTGCACCCCGAGACCCCGGGGTCAGATGGTAAGTACAAACAAGCCGGGATAAAAGACAGGATAGGCAGTCAGGATGGAGGGCTGCGGGAGCCGAGCTAAAAGGCGACCATCACGGCCGCGAGCTAGGCTCCTCCCCCTGCAATGGACTATTGATATCTGCTAACGAGGAACAGATGAGGAGGCTTCAAGTAGCTCAAAATACGGCTGCTAGGCTAATTCTCAATGCCCCTGCCAGAACGTCTTCTCGCCCCCTACTAAACAAGCTACATTGGCTGCCCATTCGCTTGAGAGTACAGTTCAAGATATGTTGTACTATCCATAAATGCCTGTATGGAACTGGTCCTAGATATCTGACTGAAATCTTCAAACCTTACCAACCTGGGAGAACCCTACGATCAGAAAATCAAGCTCTGCTCCAGATCCCTAGGATCAAAAGAGAAAGACAGGGAGGTCGAGCCCTTTCATACAAGGGCCCTACTCTCTGGAATTCACTACCCATTACTCTTAGACTAAACTCCAACCTTTCTGCATTTAGGAAATGTCTGAAGACATATTTATTCTCTACTCAGTAACCCTAGCATTACCATACAGATACTCGGTTTTAGCTCTACCAGCGGAAAAACAAAGCGCGGAGATATCTCCTCGGAGATCGAATTCCTGCGCTATAGAAGAACCGAAAATAAATAAATAAATAAATAAATATCCCCAGGGCATATCAAACATCTTTTATAAGTAACCTGCTTTCATGGCCCTCCCACCATTGGAACACCTAGGGGAGACCCTCGGGGTACCTAATATGTAAACATAAAGTAGATTATCACATTTTAAGTGCCCCTACCACCAAAGTAAAGTTTGTAGTGAATTTACTTTTCAAAACTGTGCTGCAATGCAGTGCAACTTTGAAAATGACCTCAGAAGGTCAGCAGTGCACTAATGCATGTGCAGCAATACTGCTGGTCTCTACACTGCCATGCCCTTTATATACTAGAGACTTAAAAGTAGTTTTTGTCCCTCTTGCCGTATTATATATTAGGGACTTATAGGGTAGGCCATGCCAATTTCGAAATGTACTCTAACACATAGTCAAGTCACGTCAGGGATATTTGTAAAGCGCACACATCACTCCAAGAGTCTCATGGAGCTTGCAGACGGCTCTGAAAAGAGATGCGAGCTTAGTTATCGAATAGCCATGGCTGCAACTTCTTGCAGAAGCAGGTGGGGTCGGGGATGGCCCATAAATATAAGGGTATTTTGTTCCAGGATGCCGGTGCGAGGAAGGAGAAAGATCGACCGCCTTTTCTAGTAGTATGGATTCTAAGGGGAGTAAGCAGTGCATCATTGCTAGATCTTAGTATTCTGCATGGCTGATAACAACATAATTTTTGTGACCAGTATTTTGGGCCGTTTCCATACATATGCTTATGTGTCAAGCAAAGGGTTTTGAAAATAAATTTTTTTCACTGGAAAACAGTGTAGAGCTCTTAAGCAAGGAACGGAGGAAGATCTATGTGGAAGATCTAGGACTAACCTGGCAGCCGTGTTCGGCAGAACCTGGAGCCTATTTAAAAGGTTTTCATTTATTGAGAGCAATAGGGCGTCGCCATAGTCCATTCCGTTTATAATTAATCCCTGGATTCATGATTTCCGTGCCTCAATAGGGATCCATTTAAAAACCTTCAGCAAACTGCGCATTACACCGAAACAGGTGCCAATGACATGATTTATTTGGCATTTCATGGACAACTGATTGTCCCTATAAAAACCGAGGTTGCGGACCATTCTCTGGGAGTTGGGCAGGGGCCTAGATTGAATGGCCACCAATCCTGTGCCCAATATTCCATAGCCTTACCAAAGAGCATGGTCTCTGACTTACCACCATTTAGTTGAAGGTGGTTAGATCTCATCCACCTATCAACATGAAACATACAGCTTTTGAAACAATGCTTGGTTTCAATAGGGTCCGGGCCTAAGGTGATCAGGATCTGCATATCATCTCCATAAGATATGACATCAAATCTGTAGGCTCTGATCACCTTAGCCAGTGGAGTCATGTACAGATTAAAAAGCATCGGGCTCAAAATAGAGCCCTGTGGCACTCCCATCTCGACCGGTCTCTCACATGAAATGCTATTTCCTATCTGGACAGTAGGACAGTAGTTATACAGTCAGATAGGTAGCTTTTGAACCACTTCAGGCATTTCCTCTGACACCTATCTCCCAGAGCCGATGTTCTAAGATGCTGTGGGAGATGGTGTCAAAGGCGGCGGACAGATCGAGCAGGAACAAGATGACTGACTGATGTTTGTCTAAGGCCAGTCTGATGTTATCAGTAACCTCGACCAATGCTGTCTCCGTGCTGTGCGCCATCCTGAAACCGGACTGTGAAAGGTCTAAGAGTCCATGACTCTCTAGATGGTCAACAAGCTGTTGGTTAATAAGGGATTCCAATATCTTCCCAAAATAGGGAAGTAGAGAGATAGGACAATAGTTTAGAAGAAGTTTTGGATCGACAGTAGGTTTCTTTAAAATCGGTCTTACTCTGGCTGCTTTCCACATTGTAGGAAAATCCGCCTCTGGGAGCGACTTATTAAATAGACCGGTAAAACCTTCCAATAATACCGGAGCAATAGTGGAGAAAAGTTTAGAAGGTACAGGGTCAGTAGGAGAGCCAGATTTTATCTTCTGCATGACAGATGTAACTGACTTGTTGTCGCATTTAACAAATTCATTCAAAATATGGGGAGGGTCAGAAGACATGCAAAGCACATCTTTAGATTGAATGCTGTTATGTTGGGATGAGGAGGAGTGATGAATGGCAATAGTTTTTTCCTCAAAAAATTTAGAGAGGGAGGGAGTCAGTCTAATCTTGAGAGACGGGAATTGAAGGCTGATTGCTAGGGGTTGTAAATTTCTTCAAAATTTGATAAAGTTCTTTAGAGGAATTCTCTGCCTTGTTTATCCAATCTATGAGGAATGATTTTTTTGCCAATTTATTTTTCTTTCATGTAGCCGTGGTGTAACTATTTGTATATTTCGCGGTCAGACAGATTTGTACTTTTACACCATTTTCTCTCCTCGTTTCTACAGGAGAACTTTGTCATTTTTAAGTGGTCTGTGAACCAAGGGGCGGTTCTGGTCTTGATCTTCACGTGACTAAGAGGGGCAGTTTTGTCTAGTGCTGTCAAAATGGCTTTATCAAAATTATGTGCAGCTTGATTTAAGCTCGCTTCTGGGCCTATCTGATCGGGCCAGAAGTGCTTTGAAAAAAGAGGCAGAGTGACTTTGCGCCATGGCCTTCACAATATAAGATTGCTTTTGTGGTTGTTTTTAATCATGGTTGTGGGAATAAACAATTTCAGTAGGTGATGATCTGTCCATAGTAATGGAGCTGGATGTTCTACTATAACTCCAGACGAGTTAGTAAAGAGAAGGTCCAGAGTGTGACTGACACTATGTGTGGGTCCTACGACCAACTGGGCATAGTAGAGATCAACTTATCGGTGTCAGAGTTAGATAGCATTTCTGTGTGAAAATTAAAATCTCCAATTAGGAAGAAGTTATCTGAGGCTAATACATATGGTGTAATGGTCTCTAATAATTTATCAGAAAAATCCCTTTTTGATCCTGGGGGTCGATAGATTAAGGCCCCTCTCCAAGAGCCATTTGAAAGGCCGTTTATCTTAAAGATACTTATTTCTGTGTGGCTATGAATGAGATTTTCTAGGATAGTAATATTTCAATCCTGGGTAGCAGCAATTAGTAGACCGACCCCTCTTGTCTCTTTCCTATCTATTCTGATTACTTTCTATTGAGGAGGAAAGACAATGTGCACATCAGGGGAGGCGTGTTCATGTAACCAGCTCTCTGTAACAAAACAGATGTCGGGGGCCGCTGAATCTAAAAAGGCTCCATATCTCTACTGAGTGTTTAGGGCTAGAGCAGGCATTAAAAAAGATGGCACTTAGTGAGTGGGCAGTGGCAGAGTCCCAACCGCAGCATTCGGCGCTATCAGAAAGTTTTACCTGGCTGCATTTTTAAAAACCGTTTCTTTTGGCATTGTGAGGATAGCGATTTAGGCTTCCTCTTTTAACACTGTATTTCGTTTATCTCTGTATGGAGTTGAGCACTTAGGGGCTTACCTGAAGGGACGCTACACCATTCCAGGGGCTGCTCTCGTCTCTCTTCCTTCCCACCCTGGTCCGACGCGGTGACAAGCACCGTTGCGCGGAGGGCGAGGAAGGTCAGAGGCAGCCACTTCCGGTGTGCGGGGGGGCCAGTCAGCGGTCTAGTGATCAGGAGATCTAGACGCTGGGAGGGTTAAAAGGCGGATGTCCACTCGGCAGCGCAGCGGGCACGCTGGCGGCGCGCCAAAGGCAAGCCCGTCTGCGCCCGTCCGCAGCCGTTCGGGGACCGGGACCATAACCCCTGGACAAAATGGGGTGAGAACACAGTGGAGTGTGGGCCAACTCATGGAACTCCGTCCTAAAACCCCTAACTTATGCAACCATAGCATGAAGGTGGAGGAGGATGTATATTGCAAAAATTGCCAATATACGTTCTGTGTGGCAGATGGAGGAAAGTTGAAGGAAATTAGGCTGGCATATGGGTTACTAAATGTCAAATCTATGCGCAAACACAAGCTAGATGTTTATGACCTTCTTATTGATAAAAAACTGGACCTCCTGTTTCTCACGGAAACATGGCTGGATGCTGACTCGGAGTCAGACATAATTGAAGCACTCCCTGAAGGGTATACGATGGTCAGGCGGGACCGAGCCTTAGGTAGAGGGGGGGAATAGCAATTGCTTCCAAACAGCCGCTGTATTGTCAATTGGAACAGCTAACGGTAGCGGATAGTGAGACGGGTGCCTTCACTATTAGGGTGAATGCCCGTGCTACGATAAAAGGGTTCCTGATTTATAGACCTCCAGGCCCCTATACCCGTTTCACCGATAGCCTGGTGGAGGGAATTACGGAAGCAGCCTTACGGAGGGATAAATTCCTTGTGCTGGGGGATCTTAACATACATTTGGAGAACTCACTTGATAGAGGGATGGCAGGCTTCTGTCAGGAAAAGCAGGCACTCCAACTGGATCTGAAAGTAAAGGTCCCCACTCATCAGCAGGGTCACTTATTGGACCCCGTATTTGCCAACTGGGAGGAAGTGGAAGTAAATCCCCCGATCCCCGCCCCCTGGTCGGACCACTATTTTCTGCCCTTTATGGTGCGAATTCCCGATGTTAGAGTTCAGGAACAGCCTCTCTCTAACTACCCCAGCCGTAAATGGGCCAAATTCTCTCAGGCCAAGTTTAATGCTGCTTTGACTAAAGGAGGGAAGCCAGGCGGGATGGATGCTGAATCCGCACATAGCAATCTGAATAGACGCATAATTGAGGCCTTGGACAGTACAGCCCCACTATGCTTGAACAACCCACGGGGTCGGTCACAAAAGTCGGCTCCGTGGTATAATGAGGATTTGCATCGAGCAAAGGCAGAATGCAAACATCTTGAGAGGCAGTGGAGGATTGTCTTTTTGAATCAGGCCAAGCAGGAGTACAAAGCTAAGCGGAGGGCCTACCATGGACTTATTAGAAGGGCTAAAGAAGCCTACTAAGCTGGTAGAATTGGCGATGCGGAAAATTTCACGAAGGAACTGTTCAAAATTTACAGGGAAATTTCCTCATCTAAATTACCTGCTATGCCCATGGAAAGCTCAGTAGATTCATGCAATCGGATTGCGGATTTTTTTTCGGAGAAAGTAGCCAAGATCTACTCCGCCTCTACGGGAGATACTAAAATGGGATCTGAGTTTGTGGAAGATGAGCGGGAAGTCAGGGGATTGAACACACTGGAGAATTTTATTACTCCTCCCCCTGAAGCACTACGACAGATCTGCAGCTCGATAAAGTCGGGCTCTCCTAGGGATCCTGCCTCGCCGAAGCTGCTCACAGAAAGCCTTGTGATTCTGGAGCCCTATATTAGACATCTGTTAGATGTATCTTTTAGGACGCACATGGTGCCTGAGGGGTGGAAGCAGGCGGTGGTTCTCCCCCTTCAAAAAAAGCTTAATATCAGCTATGAGAAGTTGGAGAACCTTCTCCCGATCTCGCTTCTACCCTATGTGGCCAAAGTGGCAGAGAAGGTCGTGAATTCCCAGCTGATGACATATGTGGAGGAAGTCAATCTGCTCCACTCGACACAGTTTGGATTTAGACCCCGCCATTCTACGGAGTCTGCTCTGCTAATGGCTGTTGAAACCATCAGACAGGGGGTGGTTGAGGGTCAGACCATGGCCCTTATCCTCCTAGACCTGAGTGCAGCCTTTGACACTGTAGCACACTTCACCTTGCTACAGTGTCTGAATAAGGGTGGGATCTCAGGGGCTGCACTGAAATGGATTCAATCCTTCCTGTCTAACCGGGGATTTCAGGTTAGGCAGGGAGATTACTACTCTAGAGTGGTCAACTTGGGTCAGGGCGTACCACAGGGCTCGGCCTTGAGCCCGACTCTATTTAATCTTTATGTTTCCCCTGTGGTAACTATAGTTGAGGGCTACGGTTTGCGAATTGTGTCCTATGCCGATGACACGCAGCTGGTCATCTCCCTGTCGCGGACACCTGATCTGGCTACTGTCAACTTCAGAGCATGTTAGTGCACGCTCTTGTCACTGTACGACTGGATTGTGGTAACCTCCTCTATCTGGGTGCCACGGTGAGGAGCCTTGATTGCCTTTAGGTGTTACAAAATGTGTTACAAAATGCCGCAGCCCGGCTGGTCCTGAGGCTCCCTAGAAGATCTGCCTCGAAGGCCGCGCTGCAGGCACTACACTTGCTCCCGGTTAGAAGGAGAATTGAGTTCAAGGCTCTGTGTATGTGCCACCATATTATTGGGGGCAAAGCAGCGAGGCCGTTACATGGCCTTATCACTAAGTACAGTCCGGCCCGTTCCCTTAGATCGTCTGGTTGTGGCTTATTAGTGATCCCCAGAATAAATAAAGCCTGTATGGGGGCAGGTCCTTCCGGTTCCTTGCAGCAAGGAGCTGGAACAAACTCCCTCTGGAGCTCCATCTGGAGCCATCAGAGGCAAGGTTCAGGGGAAAGCTCAAGACCCATCTGTTTGTACAGTAGCCAAGATGCAGTGAGCAGAGGTGAGGGCATGCTGTTTCCACTTACTACAGTGCGGGGACACACCGGGGTGCGTAACCAGGCACTTTATAAGCTTCCCTATTATTATGATTATTATTATTATTAGTTGATTAAGAGCACTAAGCTGATTTGGACAATGAGGTGTAATGACTTTCTTCGAGCTAATAGGTTCGACTGGGCAAGAAATATCTGGGATGCTAAGTATTTCAATTGCAAGTGCATCAGTAAATTCTATATAAGAGGTACTTAAGTCTTTTAATTCTTTACTTGAATATTTTTAGAAATGCCATATTGTCTCAGGGTCGTAAGATATCCTAAGTAAAAAATTGCCGGGAGGCTGAGGAAATGATGCAGGGGTCCTGGCGTCTGTACCATAATGCTTGAGTGTGTTTTCAGTTCGAAGTGGCCCTGGGCCTGATTAGACAGAGCCCAGGAACAGCCAGAGTCAACTGCCATCAGTACAATTCAGCAAACAAAAATGGGGGCGGCACAGGGCTCAAAGGTGCGTACATAGTCTCTGATTAAGGGGAGAAGGGTTTCATCATCTTTGATTTAAGCAGAACAGGGAACTGTGAGATTGTTTACAGAAGAATGCACAGAAACCGCTGCAAAAGGGGGTAGGGCTACCCGTAGAAACATTTAGCCTATGTGAGAGGGAGGGCCCAGGAGTCAGCCAGATCTACAGGCTAGTGCCAGGCATAAATGTAGCACTCCCAAGCGCATTCTTCAGAACACCCTGGATGTGTGGAAGAGCACAAAAAGGACTGCACCTGTTGTTTGAGGCCTGATGGGCAGAGTCTGCTCCTAACTGCATTCAGGACAACGAAGTTGACTCAAAAGATTAGTTTGTTGACCGCCTGTTAAGTTATAAGTACACAACAAACCTTTCCCTGAAGGATCCCAGCTGACTAATTCCACCTGTACCTGCAATGGACCCTGCTGTGACTTCTGCTTAAGTAAGCTGTGATCCCAAAATGCTGTTATGTTATATGATTTGTAAAGTGCATGGCTGTCCAGGCAAAGGGACGTCTCAGCGCTAAATGCCGGAGGTGAGGATGCAAGAAGAACTGCTAGATAAACAGAAAAGGCAGGTTTTCATGGCCCTTCTAAAAGACAAGAGATTGGTGGTGCTTCTGATAGAGAGTGGCAGAGAGTTCCAAAGAGTGATGTAAGCACCTTGAAGGAGCGTCCCCCTGCTCTGGCCCCACAGAATTGCGGCACGCGAGTAAGATGTAGGTCAGCGGAGTGAAGGATGCGGGTCGGAGTGTAAGGATGACAAAGATTGCTCAAAATCACCAGACCAAATTTTGTGTGAAATGCAGAGCATTTTGAACTGGATTCTTTGCTCCACGGGCAGCCTATGAAGGTGACGCAACATGCCTGAGATAGAGGTATATCTTGTCAGGGCAAACAATGTTCAGGCTGCTGCGTTCATGGTGCGCTGTAGCCTGTTGATAACTGACTTATTGGATCCCAGCAGCAGACTATTGCAGTAATCTAGCCTGGTCAAATCTGTAGCTTGAATGACCACCTGACGGGTGTGGGGGTCAAACAAACCCAGTATGGGTTTGAGGCCATGCAGTAGGCCAAAGCAGGTCCCTGCCATGGATTTAGCATGGTCCTTGAAGGATAGGGCATTGTCAAACCAAGCACCCAGGCTTTTTACGACGGTTTTAGGCGCCATTGGGGTGCCCAGTGTCGGCGGCCACCACTTGTCACCCTAGTGATGGGAGTCTCTACCTAATAGGAGTATCTCTGTTTTGGACGAGTTAAGCTGGAGGCAGTTGATTTCCATCCAGTTGGCTATGGCAGAGATCATCCCGAAATGTGGCAGCGTCCTGGTTGGGTCGTTAGTGAAAGATAGTAACAACTGCGTGTCATCCGCCTTTGACACCAGAGAAATATTGCAGGTTTTTGCCAGCACAGTCAGTGGTCGAATATACACATTGAACAGGGTCAGGCTCAATGCCGACCCAGAGGAACACCGTAACATAGTGAATGTATCTGAGAGTGAAAGGGAGGGGCAATAACCTGAAAGGACCTGTCAGACAGAAAGGAGGTGAATCAGGCGAGTGCGCTACCACTGATACTGATCTCCCGTATCCGACGGAGCAGGATGTTATGTGAGACCCTATCAAAGGCGGCGCTTAGGTCCAACAGAATGAGTGCCACCATGCTGCCCTCATCCAAGGAAGCTCTGAGTTGCCCCATAACTGCCAGTAGGGCTGACACAGTGCTGTGTCTGGGTCCTCCCGCTGGTGGCCGTTGTCACTGGGTCCCCCTCCTGTACCTGTGAGCAGGGTGAGGAATCTGGGAGTCATGTTTGATGACCGTCTCACTTTTCTCCCGCACGCCAATCAGATTACCTCCTCTGCTTTTCATAAATTACGACTCATTAAAAAAATACTTCCCTTCCTTCCGGCTACAGCAGGCAAAACTCTGATAACGTCCCTGGTACTGTCCACCTTGGATTACTGCAATGCATTATTTCTAAACACACAAGAAAGAGTTCTTAACAAAATGCAAGTTATCCAAAATGCAGCTGCTAGGCTTTTGGGAGGAGTCCCCAAATTTCATTCAGTATCAGAAACCATCAGAGAACTCCACTGGCTTTCCATCAGAAACAGAATAAAATTTAAGACCATCTGCATAGTTTATAAAGCCTTGCATAACCAGGGACCAGCCTTCCTAATCCAAAACCTTACTCCCTATCGCCCCTCCAGATCTTTACAATCCTCCAATCTACATGAGTTAGTGGTACCTCGTACCAAACTTGTGTCATGGGGTGACAGAAGATTCCTTGTGTCAGCACCCAAACTCTGGAACACTCTGCCACATGCCATTAAAATTAGCCCTTCTCTTTGGTCTTTTCGTAAACAACTCAAGACCTGGCTTTTTAATCAGTAATCTCCTCTTCCCCCTCTATGGCTGAATACGGCAGATATCCTAGCGCCGAGATGCCCAAGGGCCTTTGTTCGTGCACTATAAGTGTCTTAAAATAAATAAATAAATAAATAAAACCATTTTGAGAAGAATCCAATATTGAATGGTATTCCAGATATTGCGTTAGTATGGTATTCACATGGGATTCCATTATTTTAGCTAGGAATAGAACCAGAGAGATCGGGCGCTAGTTAGCCGGCCTAGAGGCATTTAATGATGGCTTCTTTAGTGGAGGGTTGACCTTTGCATGTTTCCAAGATTGCAGCGACTCAGCTGTCCTTGAGCATAGGTTAATACGTTCCAGGCAGCTGGGGAGCAGACATTTCTGGAATTTAACCAAAAGGTCTGGTTTGAGGGGATCATCAGGAGACCCTAACTTTATTGTAATGAGCAAGGCCTAACTTTATTGTAATGAACAAGGCCTATAGGGCCGTCAATCAGGATAGGTGGAAAAGTAGAGAGGGAATGAGTCTCACGGCCAGGCAGAACTCCCTTCATTGAGCATATACTCTCACTCTTAGGATGGAAGCTATCATAGATGCCTACCACTTTCTTAATGAAACAAGTGGCCATTGTTTCACATTGGGCATATGAGGCAATAGTGTTAGCTGCTGTCTGCAGTGATTTCACCATATCCTTTAAAAAAGAGAAAATTGTTTGGAGAGGTTATTACTGGTATTAATTTGTTTTGCAAAATATGCGGAACAAGATTTCCATATCTGTCTATGGTAGGCTTTCCTGGCCTTTATATATTCAAGTTTGGCTGAGGGACCGTAAACGCGTCTCCAACCATGCATGCGACTGGGCTTTCTTCTGATGACTCCATTTGGCGGGAATGCACTTATCTAAGGCCTGATTGATCAATTTTCTAAAACAGTCACTGGACCTCTCAATGTCTGTGGAAAGCATAGGTTGGTAGATGGCAAGAGTGTTTTGAAAGGTTGAGTGATCAAGTTTCTGCCAGTGGCATTTGTAAACCAAATTGCGAGAAAACCAAAAGTTTAGGACCAGCTAAGTGCAGAGAAAAAGAGAATAAGGTTATGGTCAGACCAAGCCATCGTTAGAGATAGTAGGGCTTGTGGGAGCAGGATATTGGATAGTACAGGGTCCAGGAGATGTCCAGCCTCATTTGTGGGGCTTGAAACCAATTGGAGGAGTTGGCAGACTGTAATGCCACTTAAGAAATTGCGGCTGTCAGGGTCATTGTTCGACCCCAGGTGAAGACTCAAGTCAACAATAATGGTAAAGGTGGCTGACTTGAGGACTATGCTGCTCATCACATTAGCTATAGCTTATCTAAAAAGTCCGGAAGGCCCCGAGGGACAATAGATCAGTAGTCTAGAGAACATGAAATTGGCTGTTAAGGCTATTCTAAAGGAGGCGCTTTCGCAGTCCTGGATGCTTTCCTGAGTGAAACTGCAGGTGTAGCAGTTTTAACAAATTACAGCAATTTCGCAACCTCTCCCCGACTCTCTAACCCCATTCTTCATGGTAAAGCCTAGGGGTAGGGCAAGAGCAGGGATGGCGACTGAATCTTGGGAAAACCAAGATTCAGTTAGAAGTAGCACGTCCAGCAGGTGCTCAGACAGTAGGTCAAAAACCTCCGCATGATGTTTAGCAAGTGAGCAGCAGTTAATGCTGCTGATTTTAAATGTAAGTTGCTGACTGCCTGGCGGTGCACTCAGGCTGTATTGAGGCCTAAAAGTACAGAACTGCAGTGCAAGGCACCTGCAGTGGAGGACCAGCTGTGGACCCCACACAAGGAGCTACTCCTTTGCACTTTGAGCAGATTCTCACAAGAATAAACTAGCCTGTGTGTAGGAGAAAGGGCATAATGCCTGGCTCCTGCTGATGTCCAGGCGCAGACGGGCGCAGATGAACTTGCCTTTTGCTCGCCTGCAGCTCATCCACTGCACGTCCGTTCTGCGGCGTGCATGATGTACCTAGGGGCTTAACTGGCTCCTCCCAGGCATGCCTCCGATTGGAGAAAATTAACCAATCAGAGCGCTGCACAGCCGATTAGGGAACAACCACACTCCCCAGAAAAGTGACAAAAGTTCAAGGTATTTCCGTTAAAAGAACATAAAAATGAGAGCATAAAAAGGAACCTACCTCAAGAACATTTAGCAAGCAGTCCCTCTCACGGAGAACACTCTCTCCCCAGGGGCGTAGGAGACACAAAATTTCTTACATTTTCATGCACAAAGCAAACAAAGATGGGACTAAAAAGGAAGAATAAACTGAATGCTCTTTGCGACATGTGCATGATTGTGAGAGACTGGACAATTTACTTGTGAGGAAGAACATCTTTAACAACTGGCAAAATCAGCAACTGCACCAGTACATGGTGGACTCGTATCTGACATCTCCCCAAGTATTGGGAAAGAAGGCAGACAAGTGGGTCTGTACACTAGTGCAACAAAGGTCTCATGGTGGTGCTGACCAGAAGAAGCACGATAATTCTATGGCCCAAGAGAAAGGTGGGGAGAAATCTAAAGAGTCTTCTGAAGGTCCTCAAAAAACTTTCTCAGGGGTAGGTCCCATTCCTTTTACTACTCTAACAAGAACCTTGGTGCTATTTGTGTAAGGAAAACGTAAAAGGACAAAGGATGCTGATTGCTTTAAGTCTAGCACCAATACTGTTACTACTACTCCTAAACCTCCTAGTGCCACTAGCAATAGCAATGGTTGTAATAGGGCCTCCAAGAGTTTAGCTGGGTTAACCTTGTGTACTAAAGTGGGTTCTGGCCTAGACAGGACACCCACTCAGGCTGTTTTAGTCTGTGATGGTGGCCCTGAGCTCACAATCCTTATTGTAAGTCCCACTAAATTGGGCAAATATAGACAACAGCCTCCCATCAATGGTCAGGACGCTGTGGCATACAGGGGCCTTTTGTCACTATGGTCACAAAATCTTGTGTGTACTGAGCAGATTCTACTTGGACAGATTTACCAAGTGACCAAGCCTAACAATACCAGGACAGATTATTCCATGGCAGATGTCAATCTCACCTGGGGAGGGGTAACTGGCCCAAAGAGAGTTGTGTCATCCCCCAACCTACCTGTGGACTGTCTACTGGGCAATCATTTGGAAACTTCAGACTGGTCTGAAGTGGAGTTCAGGACTGATGTAGAAATTATGGGAATTTCAGCCAGTGTCTTTGCTGTCTCTAAGGCTGAGGCCAAGAAGCTAGGCACTGAAGGAGCCCTGGATCCTGAAGAAATGGACCAACCAGCTCCCAAGAGAAGGAGCACGAAGGATAAAGATGTATCCTCCTCTCAGGCTTACAATGAGAATCAGCCTTCTGAGGGAGATGATTTCAGTACTTGTAAAGGAGCTGTACTAGAGGAGCTTGGGCCTGACAAGTCAGAGCAACTGGGGTCAGGGGTCCTTCAAGGGAAGACTTCAGTCTGGAGCAGAAGGCCTGCCCCTCTCTTGAACAACTCAGACATCAAGCTGCTGCTGAGGAAGCAGGACATTTCAGTAGGTCCCACAGGACTTATCAGGAAGAAGGGCTCCTGCTTTCTGAAAGTAGAGACCTCAAGCCTGATGCTACCAGGATGTTGGTCATACCTATAAAGTTCAGGGGGTTCTTATTGACCCTGGCACACAACATTCCCCCTGCAGAACATCTTGGGCAAAGCAAGACATGGTACAGGCTCGCCCCTAACTTTCATTGCCCCACATCTCTGAGGACACCAGGGAGTTTTGTCAGTCCTGTGTCACCTGCCAAGCCAGTGGTAAGTCAGGTGGCACTGCCAAGGCCCCCTTAATCCCTCTGCCAGTGGTTAGGGTTCCCTTTAAGAGGGTAGAGATATGTGTTGCAGGTCCCTTAAACCCTCCAACAGCATCTGGACATAGTTTTATTTAGTGGTAGTAGACCATGTCACTAGATATCCAAAGTCTATTCCCCTTAGGACCACTACAGCTCCTGTAGTGGCCAGGGCTCTCCTGGGAATCTTTTTCAGAGTTGGGTTCCCTAAGGAGGTATTGTCAGACAGAAGTACTAACTTCATGTCTAGCTACATAACTGCTATGTTGAAAGAGTGCGGTGTAAACTATACGTTTGCCACACCCTACCATCCACAGGGCAACGGGGTTGTTGAAAGGTTCAACAAGACCCTCAAAGGTATGATCATGGGATTCCTAGAAAAGCTGATGGGAAAATGGGATGTCTTACTACGGTGCCTTCTCTTTCCCTACAGAGAGGTTCCTCAGAAGGGGTGGGCTACATCCCATTTGAACTTCTGTTTGGCCATACAGTTAGGGGTCCATTATGTATGGTCAAAGAAGGATGGGAGCAACCTCTCAAGCCTCCTAAACAGGACATAGTAGACTATGTTCTAGGCCTGCGTTCTCACATGGCTGAGCATATGAAGGCGGCCAGCAAAAACCTTGAGGCCAGCCAGGAGCTTCAGAAAGCTTGACATGACCAAAATGCTGTACTTACTGTTCACTGGCCAGGACAGAAAGTGTGGGTGTTGGGGCCTGTGGCCCCAGCAGCTCTCTAAGACAAGTGGAGTGGCCGAAAGTTGACCTAGGTACTCCAAGAAGTCCAAACAGGGTACTTCATGTGATTCGCTCAAAACCTTTTGTATACAGGGCTGATATGAGCTTGCTCATGGCCACTGATGAGGGACAGGAGGAAGAGAGTGATCTTCTCCCTAATCTCCTCCCTAATCTCCTCTCTCAGGACCCTGAAGATGGCCCAGTTGAAGGAGTAGCCTTGGCAGACAGAATCACTGATCAACAGCAAGCTAATTGTAGACAGGTTCTCAGTTTTCTGGTCTCTTTTCTCTGACACCCAGTCAAACCACCTGGTGTACCCATGAAGTGGACACAGGTGACAGCATGCATGTGAAGAGTAAAATGTACAGACAGCCTGACCATGTCAGAGACTGCATCAGGACAGAGGTCCAAAAGATGCCAGAGTTGGGAGCCATTGAGGCTTCAGGCAGCCCTTTGGCTAGCCTTGTAGTCCTTGTACCCAAATCTCACAGCTAGGATGGTAAGAAATAAATGATTTTTTGTGATGACTATAGAGGCCTCAATGCAGTCACAAGGGCCAATGCCCATCCAATTCCAAGGGCAGTACATTTGACCTGACAAAATCAGACTCAATGAGGATGCAAACCTAAAACAGCATTTTCAACCCAGAGCGGACATTATCAATTTATTGTGATGACTTTTGGTTTCAAAAATGCACCTACCACATTTCAGAGGCTGGTGAACAAAATCTTAACAGGTCTGGAAGCTTATAGTGCAGCATACCTAGCATTTAGCTGCCAGAAGGCATTTGATAACCCGAAGCAAGCATTGTGCTCTGCTCCAATTCTGCAAAGTCTAGACTACTCCAAACCATTCATTGTTCATATTGATGCCTCTGAGATAGGAATAGGTGCAGTATTGTCTCTGTTTAATGCAGTAGCTTTTATAAGCAGAAAGATGACCCGAGGGAGAAGCGTTGATCAGCTTCTGAGAGTGAGGCCTTTGCTGTGGTCTGGACCTTGAAGAAGTTGAGGCCATACCTATTTGGCACTCACTTCATTGTTCAGACAGACCATAAGCCCCTCTTATGGCTTAAACAGATGAAGGGTGAAAAACTCAAACTTTTGAGGTGTTCTATTTCCCTACAGGAGATGGACTTTTCAGTGGAACATAGACTTGGGAGTAACCATGCCAACAAAGATGGACTTTCCAGATATTTCAACTAAGACAAAGAAGCCTCAAATGGGCAAGGTTAGCCTCATCTTTACATTTGGGGCGGGGTGTAGGAAAGTAGGATCTGCTTTCTTGGTTACCCCCACTTTTTTCCTGGGGTCAGTGTGTTTTGACTGTAGTCTGCTGGGACCCTACTAATCAGTACACCAGCAACTGTGCTCTATGCCCTAAATTGGCTCTGGTAAGTACTTTGGTACATCCACAATTGGCTACTGGTGCAACATTATACGTTGCTAGTATATGCCAAAAAGGTATTGCGCATGTATTTTGACACCTGTGGGAGTCCACTTAAACTGGACTACAGGCCTGCCATTAAAGACTGTGTGAGATGGTGCTTGCACCTCTCACAACAGCTTTAAGTTCCTTATATCTGAGGTCACTGCACTTAAAAACTATGTCAATCCTATGGTAGGCAGGATGCTTGGTAACAAATGTGAGGGTGCCCCTGCATGAGCAGGACACCCCTACAGGCCTCGGAGTTGATTCTTCAGGCTTTGTAAGAGCGATAAGTCATTTTAAGGTATAAAGTGGACATCCATTATTATGAGATGTCTAACTAAATAATGGCTGCACTGGACCTGGTCATGTTGTGTATCAAACGTGTTGGAATCATACCCCAACACTGACTCTGGTGCTAGAAGATTGATCGCAAGTACTGGGGGCTCCTCAGATGACCCCCCCTGTACTCCAAGTAACAGCCTTTTAGGGTCTGCCAGCAACCTAGTGCTGCCGACCACAGACACGATTCTGCCCTCCTGCTGCTGAGCTCAACTTGAGCAAGGGAAGGTAGAACAATAGGCTTCCTGTCACAGGGAGGTGTGACCACCACCCAGACAGGACTTATTAGATTGGACTGGGGTAGGGGTGCTTGCGAGTGATACCAGACTACTTTGAAGGGCCACATTTGTGCCTGCCTTGCATACTTCTGTTTGAGACAGTTCAGGAACCCCTGGTTTCCACTCTGGCACAAAAATGGACAAAGAAAAGGGGAGTATCCTCTCCTCTATCCAGACCCTCCTCTGGGAGGGACCCCAAAGATGTACCAACCCATTCCCTAGGGTACTTAAGGGCTTCAAAAAACAACAGGAGGGTCAAAAGGGAATATTTACCGACCTGTCTGCTCGCTCCCCAGTAATCAGTAAAACACACAAAAAGAGTAGAACAGGTCAAAAGGGTGGTGTGTGACTATAGCAGTGACTATGGTACAGCAGGCTGCATATGCGGACCAGTGTTGTCGAGAGTTATTGGAAAACAAAAAGCTATTATCAATCCCATCAGACCACCCCTTCGGTGGAATATACGTCATGTGGGAATTGCTGATCAATCCGTGTCTTGGCCGGCCATATAGTGCCAGTTTGGAGCTGGATGTCAGAAAACAAGCCATGATGTTTGCCAAAACAGTGGACAAGATGGTGTGCAGTGCTGAAGTGGTGGTGATAGATAAAATTGACTACACTGGCTCTGAAACAATGTGTATACAGAAAACCGTGTGTCAAAAGATAAAAACCGCGCCTGGTAGTATGTCTACCTTCTGGCGCTTGTGTATTGCGGTCAACATGTTTCTGCCAAAAGGGATTTTCCCTGGCATTCTTCAGGACCTTTACTGTGAATAAGCTACTGCAACTGTAACTACAAATGTCACATTAGATGAAAAACATGGCAATAGGTTTACTAGTAGAAGGATACACATCTACCAGGAACCTTAGTGGTTAGACGTCCACTGATGGTAAAGAAGCATTTCTTCTTCCTATCAATAAAACAAAAAGGATGTTGGATAACAACACTGAATAACACAGACACAACCAATCTGCACTCAGAGAGACAGTATAGGCAAAACACCTGCATAAATAATTGACATTCTGCATGAATGAAATAGGCATAATAGCCAGATCACTTAGAGGCATTTCCTCACCGTGATACTCACCCAGCATTGTGTGGGTGAAGACCTCACCTCACCCGGCAACCGCTCGGGAGCATGAGGCCCCGCTCTGTGGTGTAGAAAAAAGACACAATGAGCTCACTACTCTATCGTGTCCAAGCCAATTGCTCTACACACAAACCCAACAAACTTGTGCTCGGTACCTAGCTATTCCACTGAGGTCCACACACAGCTACATGCCCCACTTGTTAAATAAAGCATAGTATAGATGCCCCACTTAGAGCTACATGCCCCACATGTTAGATAAAGCATAGTATAGACACTGAAGAGTTCCTCTAGAACATCTTATGATGGTATTGCAATCTGTATTTTAAAAAATATACACTGGATTAACTTGGTCAGGTAGCGCTAATTCCTGTAATGGCGCTAATTAAAGAGGTGGAACAAAGTCCACACTAGCCCCAATGAGGAGCCCCTTTAATATCAAGGGGTCTGGGAGATCCAAGACCCATTGTATAGCACTGCCAAGACGGAGTCTGTCTAAACATGTTCCATCTTCCAAAGTCTGGCCAAAGTGTAGAGAGTCCATAGGGACACTCACCTGTCCGTCGGTACCTCCTTCGTGGAGCCAAGCGGTAGTGGAGGCACTCATAGGGCCGCCATCTGCTCTTAAATAGCTGCCAGCCGACAGGGGCGTACGGGGTATCTTACAGGACAAAACTGTCAGGAGCCAACAAGCGCGAGGCGAGACACTACTCTAATGCGCATGCGCATGCAATTCTAAACGTACCGATAAAGATGTTTTCTTCATGTACAATACCTCATCCTTAAGGGAAGAGCGTGTGGTCAGTCCCTACCCTGGTGTGCCATTACACGCATTGTACTCAGAACCTCGTGTCTCCATTAAATGTTAAGCCGCAGCTACACTGTCAGGCCCAATAACGAAGGAAACACTATTCTGTCGCGCATGCGCGTATGGTCAGGAGAAGTAAAAAAACGCTAGGTGTGCAGCATCAGTCACTCTGCAGGTAACTGTCCCTGATGCAAGCGCTTCAACGCCGTTATATCTTTTTGGTGAGAGTGCAATCTACTTGTCATTCTGAAAGCCACTTGCCACATGCACTTCTGGCTTGAAAGGGAAAAACAATCTTACCCATAGCTGGCATCGGGCGAGTAACATTGGACCAGGATTGTAATTAGAAAAATGCACAGACATGCTTCTTGAAATGAAAGAACCACATGGAACAACAAATCTTCTTGTTATAATTGTAAAATATATATGAACCGTGCCGGGCAAATAGCCCTGGACCAGATTGGTAAAATAATAGAGAATGCTCAAACATGTTTTGTGCAAAAAAGGTAACCACATGGAACATAAGATGATGTTGTAGTGATTTTAACAAGTGTGGAACACATGATGTGTTATCCTCCAGTGTATTATGAACGGGGAATATATGGTGGTGTCTGGGTGGACAGGAGGGTAACGCACACACTTAGGTTAGGTGAGCTATTAAAGATACAAAATTACAATATTTGCATCTATGTTCAATTAGACCCGCAGCTAAAAAGCTGCACTTTATACAAAAAACAACAGGAGGGTCAAAAGGGAATATTTACCGACCTGTCTGCTCGCTCCCCAGTAATCAGTAAAACACACAAAAAGAGTAGAACAGGTCAAAAGGGTGGTGTGTGACTATAGCAGTGACTATGGTACAGCAGGCTGCATATGCGGACCAGTGTTGTCGAGAGTTATTGGAAAACAAAAAGCTATTATCAATCCCATCAGACCACCCCTTCGGTGGAATATACGTCATGTGGGAATTGCTGATCAATCCGTGTCTTGGCCGGCCATATAGTGCCAGTTTGGAGCTGGATGTCAGAAAACAAGCCATGATGTTTGCCAAAACAGTGGACAAGATGGTGTGCAGTGCTGAAGTGGTGGTGATAGATAAAATTGACTACACTGGCTCTGAAACAATGTGTATACAGAAAACCGTGTGTCAAAAGATAAAAACCGCGCCTGGTAGTATGTCTACCTTCTGGCGCTTGTGTATTGCGGTCAACATGTTTCTGCCAAAAGGGATTTTCCCTGGCATTCTTCAGGACCTTTACTGTGAATAAGCTACTGCAACTGTAACTACAAATGTCACATTAGATGAAAAACATGGCAATAGGTTTACTAGTAGAAGGATACACATCTACCAGGAACCTTAGTGGTTAGACGTCCACTGATGGTAAAGAAGCATTTCTTCTTCCTATCAATAAAACAAAAATGATGTTGGATAACAACACTGAATAACACAGACACAACCAATCTGCACTCAGAGAGACAGTATAGGCAAAACACCTGCATAAATAATTGACATTCTGCATGAATGAAATAGGCATAATAGCCAGATCACTTAGAGGCATTTCCTCACCGTGATACTCACCCAGCATTGTGTGGGTGAAGACCTCACCTCACCCGGCAACCGCTCGGGAGCATGAGGCCCCGCTCTGTGGTGTAGAAAAAAGACACAATGAGCTCACTACTCTATCGTGTCCAAGCCAATTGCTCTACACACAAACCCAACAAACTTGTGCTCGGTACCTAGCTATTCCACTGAGGTCCACACACAGCTACATGCCCCACTTGTTAAATAAAGCATAGTATAGATGCCCCACTTAGAGCTACATGCCCCACATGTTAGATAAAGCATAGTATAGACACTGAAGAGTTCCTCTAGAACATCTTATGATGGTATTGCAATCTGTATTTTAAAAAATATACACTGGATTAACTTGGTCAGGTAGCGCTAATTCCTGTAATGGCGCTAATTAAAGAGGTGGAACAAAGTCCACACTAGCCCCAATGAGGAGCCCCTTTAATATCAAGGGGTCTGGGAGATCCAAGACCCATTGTATAGCACTGCCAAGACGGAGTCTGTCTAAACATGTTCCATCTTCCAAAGTCTGGCCTCGCGCTTGTTGGCTCCTGACAGTTTTGTCCTGTAAGATACCCCGTACGCCCCTGTCGGCTGGCAGCTATTTAAGAGCAGATGGCGGCCCTATGAGTGCCTCCACTACCGCTTGGCTCCACGAAGGAGGTACTGACGGACAGGTGAGTGTCCCTATGGACTCTCTACACTTTGGCCAGACTTTGGAAGATGGAACATGTTTAGACAGACTCCGTCTTGGCAGTGCTATACAATGGGTCTTGGATCTCCCAGACCCCTTGATATTAAAGGGGCTCCTCATTGGGGCTAGTGTGGACTTTGTTCCACCTCTTTAATTAGCGCCATTACAGGAATTAGCGCTACCTGACCAAGTTAATCCAGTGTATATTTTTTAAAATACAGATTGCAATACCATCATAAGATGTTCTAGAGGAACTCTTCAGTGTCTATACTATGCTTTATCTAACATGTGGGGCATGTAGCTCTAAGTGGGGCATCTATACTATGCTTTATTTAACAAGTGGGGCATGTAGCTGTGTGTGGACCTCAGTGGAATAGCTAGGTACCGAGCACAAGTTTGTTGGGTTTGTGTGTAGAGCAATGGGCTTGGACACGATAGAGTAGTGAGCTCATTGTGTCTTTTTTCTACACCACAGAGCGGGGCCTCATGCTCCCGAGCGGTTGCCGGGTGAGGTGAGGTCTTCACCCACACAATGCTGGGTGAGTATCACGGTGAGGAAATGCCTCTAAGTGATCTGGCTATTATGCCTATTTCATTCATGCAGAATGTCAATTATTTATGCAGGTGTTTTGCCTATACTGTCTCTCTGAGTGCAGATTGGTTGTGTCTGTGTTATTCAGTGTTGTTATCCAACATCCTTTTTGTTTTATTGATAGGAAGAAGAAATGCTTCTTTACCATCAGTGGACGTCTAACCACTAAGGTTCCTGGTAGATGTGTATCCTTCTACTAGTAAACCTATTGCCATGTTTTTCATCTAATGTGACATTTGTAGTTACAGTTGCAGTAGCTTATTCACAGTAAAGGTCCTGAAGAATGCCAGGGAAAATCCCTTTTGGCAGAAACATGTTGACCGCAATACACAAGCGCCAGAAGGTAGACATACTACCAGGCGCGGTTTTTATCTTTTGACACACGGTTTTCTGTATACACATTGTTTCAGAGCCAGTGTAGTCAATTTTATCTATCACCACCACTTCAGCACTGCACACCATCTTGTCCACTGTTTTGGCAAACATCATGGCTTGTTTTCTGACATCCAGCTCCAAACTGGCACTATATGGCCGGCCAAGACACGGATTGATCAGCAATTCCCACATGACGTATATTCCACCGAAGGGGTGGTCTGATGGGATTGATAATAGCTTTTTGTTTTCCAATAACTCTCGACAACACTGGTCCGCATATGCAGCCTGCTGTACCATAGTCACTGCTATAGTCACACACCACCCTTTTGACCTGTTCTACTCTTTTTGTGTGTTTTACTGATTACTGGGGAGCGAGCAGACAGGTCGGTAAATATTCCCTTTTGACCCTCCTGTTGTTTTTTGTATAAAGTGCAGCTTTTTAGCTGCGGGTCTAATTGAACATAGATGCAAATATTGTAATTTTGTATCTTTAATAGCTCACCTAACCTAAGTGTGTGCGTTACCCTCCTGTCCACCCAGACACCACCATATATTCCCCGTTCATAATACACTGGAGGATAACACATCATGTGTTCCACACTTGTTAAAATCACTACAACATCATCTTATGTTCCATGTGGTTACCTTTTTTGCACAAAACATGTTTGAGCATTCTCTATTATTTTACCAATCTGGTCCAGGGCTATTTGCCCGGCACGGTTCATATATATTTTACAATTATAACAAGAAGATTTGTTGTTCCATGTGGTTCTTTCATTTCAAGAAGCATGTCTGTGCATTTTTCTAATTACAATCCTGGTCCAATGTTACTCGCCCGATGCCAGCTATGGGTAAGATTGTTTTTCCCTTTCAAGCCAGAAGTGCATGTGGCAAGTGGCTTTCAGAATGACAAGTAGATTGCACTCTCACCAAAAAGATATAACGGCGTTGAAGCGCTTGCATCAGGGACAGTTACCTGCAGAGTGACTGATGCTGCACACATAGCGTTTTTTTACTTCTCCTGACCATACGCGCATGCGCGACAGAATAGTGTTTCCTTCGTTATTGGGCCTGACAGTGTAGCTGCGGCTTAACATTTAATGGAGACACGAGGTTCTGAGTACAATGCGTGTAATGGCACACCAGGGTAGGGACTGACCACACGCTCTTCCCTTAAGGATGAGGTATTGTACATGAAGAAAACATCTTTATCGGTACGTTTAGAATTGCATGCGCATGCGCATTAGAGTAGTGTCTCGCCTCGCGCTTGTTGGCTCCTGACAGTTTTGTCCTGTAAGATACCCCGTACGCCCCTGTCGGCTGGCAGCTATTTAAGAGCAGATGGCGGCCCTATGAGTGCCTCCACTACCGCTTGGCTCCACGAAGGAGGTACCGACGGACAGGTGAGTGTCCCTATGGACTCTCTACACTTTGGCCAGACTTTGGAAGATGGAACATGTTTAGACAGACTCCGTCTTGGCAGTGCTATACAATGGGTCTTGGATCTCCCAGACCCCTTGATATTAAAGGGGCTCCTCATTGGGGCTAGTGTGGACTTTGTTCCACCTCTTTAATTAGCGCCATTACAGGAATTAGCGCTACCTGACCAAGTTAATCCAGTGTATATTTTTTAAAATACAGATTGCAATACCATCATAAGATGTTCTAGAGGAACTCTTCAGTGTCTATACTATGCTTTATCTAACATGTGGGGCATGTAGCTCTAAGTGGGGCATCTATACTATGCTTTATTTAACAAGTGGGGCATGTAGCTGTGTGTGGACCTCAGTGGAATAGCTAGGTACCGAGCACAAGTTTGTTGGGTTTGTGTGTAGAGCAATTGGCTTGGACACGATAGAGTAGTGAGCTCATTGTGTCTTTTTTCTACACCACAGAGCGGGTCCTCATGCTCCCGAGCGGTTGCCGGGTGAGGTGAGGTCTTCACCCACACAATGCTGGGTGAGTATCACGGTGAGGAAATGCCTCTAAGTGATCTGGCTATTATGCCTATTTCATTCATGCAGAATGTCAATTATTTATGCAGGTGTTTTGCCTATACTGTCTCTCTGAGTGCAGATTGGTTGTGTCTGTGTTATTCAGTGTTGTTATCCAACATCCTTTTTGTTTTATTGATAGGAAGAAGAAATGCTTCTTTACCATCAGTGGACGTCTAACCACTAAGGTTCCTGGTAGATGTGTATCCTTCTACTAGTAAACCTATTGCCATGTTTTTCATCTAATGTGACATTTGTAGTTACAGTTGCAGTAGCTTATTCACAGTAAAGGTCCTGAAGAATGCCAGGGAAAATCCCTTTTGGCAGAAACATGTTGACCGCAATACACAAGCGCCAGAAGGTAGACATACTACCAGGCGCGGTTTTTATCTTTTGACACACGGTTTTCTGTATACACATTGTTTCAGAGCCAGTGTAGTCAATTTTATCTATCACCACCACTTCAGCACTGCACACCATCTTGTCCACTGTTTTGGCAAACATCATGGCTTGTTTTCTGACATCCAGCTCCAAACTGGCACTATATGGCCGGCCAAGACACGGATTGATCAGCAATTCCCACATGACGTATATTCCACCGAAGGGGTGGTCTGATGGGATTGATAATAGCTTTTTGTTTTCCAATAACTCTCGACAACACTGGTCCGCATATGCAGCCTGCTGTACCATAGTCACTGCTATAGTCACACACCACCCTTTTGACCTGTTCTACTCTTTTTGTGTGTTTTACTACTTAAGGGCTTCCCCATGGGTAGGTCCTCAGATTCTTCGTGGAACAAGACTCACCTTTGAAACCAAGACACTCTTCTACCGTTTGGGCACTTGGACTTCGTCGGACTTTGACAGGACCCGAGACTGCATCAAGGAAGGCTACTGCTGTTCCTGGTCTCACTGTTCTTCAAGTCTTCTGCGTCATCTGTGTCTGTGCATCACTAAATTTCTCCAGAAGGCCTGCGGGCATCAAGGACATCCGAAGTAATCTCCCTTGCCATGAAGGAGTCACTCCCCTGCATCAGCAGGCACCGCAACAAAGCTGACCGGTCTGCTGCTCCTGTCATCTAACGGGCTTCACGTGGCCCAGCAACACAGGTTCTGGTTCTGCAGCCCCTAGAGGCCTGAGCTGTCTTCTCTGCAATTTTGAGGACAGTATAGCTCATCGAAGCCGCTGGGACCAAACTCATGTGCACTGCAATGAATTGCTGTGGCAAAGGCTTGGTGGCTCTGCACTTCAGAGATATTTGGGCTACAAGACCCTTCAGAACCTCATCCCCCGAAGATCAGCATCCTCACTGCATCCTCTGCACTGTGGGCCTCCATCTTTTATGAGCTGCCTGAAGTCCTCTTGTGACTCCTGTTTCTTCAGCATGTGGGTCCTCTTGAGGGTCTTCTTTTGCTTCAGTGGGCTCCCCTGCTTGCTCAGGTCCTGCTCTGACTCTCCTGCACTTGGTGAGTCGCTTGGATCTTACTGGTCCCAATGTTTGCATCTGTTTACTTTCCACACCATTTGCGGCTACCAAGGATTGTTGGTCCTCCTGCTAGAGACCGACCACCTGAACACCGACACCCGATATGGGACAGCTTGTGCATGGCTCCTGGTCTGCCTCAGCATCTCCTGGTCCTCGCAGCTGCAGCAACACGGTCACTGTCTTCCCTCTTGAACTTCCCAACATTGGTGGGGAATGCGCTACGTTGCCTCCTGGTCACTTCTAAGTGGCATAGTCTCTATCCCCTCTGCTTGCAGGTTCTTTTCTTCAAGAATCCATTCTTGAATTCCACCGGACACCTTCACATGCTTCTTCCGAGGCATCTTCTTTGAAGAATTCCATTGTAGTCCAAGTCCCATTCTCCTTGAAGTTTGCATTGCACTTTCTTTGCATATTGTTTGGTGTTCCCATGGACAGCAGTGTATATTTGTGCTGCTTACCTAATTATTTTGAAGTATTCTTGTGTGTATTGTTGATATCTCTGGGTAGGAGATATACCAATGTGTTAGTGATTGTGTTGCATAATAAAAAACCTTTTTTTTACAAACATTGTGTGGTTCTTTTTCATCTAATCTACACTGTTGATTAAATGTGGTAAAACATGCTGCTTTATACTCCTTCAAGATAAGCCTGAAGGCTTCTCTCCACAGCTACCACTTTGAGAGCTTCATATGGTTATCAAAGACCACTATAATCACCGTACGGGTTGCCTGTATTAGTGCAAGGTGTATCACTCCTGAGAATGTGCATGTGCACCATATCCTAAGCCAGCCTCCCACAACCGCCAACACCACTTCTCTTATATACTTCTCCCAACAGGGCAAAAGTTAGGCAGTATGTAAGTGACATCACAGCGCATGACATCACACGTGACATCACAACACATGACCTCACTGGAAATGATATCACAAAATATCACATCAGATTCTAAGACCTCGCATATGTTAAGCAGGTCTATCATGAGTACATTCAAGCGCATTACAATATTTAACAAATTAGAGTTTGCGTCGAAGTTGTACCAAAAAGTGATGCAACCCTGGTGGAAGGACTAGGCCCCCACTTATATATTTATATATTAAAACTCTGCCAGAAAGAAATTGGCAACAAGGAGAAACATGGCTGTATATCTGTTCTGCTTAATTGGTTAGAAATTCTGCATTTTAAAATATCTTATGGGGTTAAGGCACCTGGTGCAGTGCTCTTTATGTACCCAGTAAATCTCAGGAAATAATGATAATAATGGTAAGATAGGTCTGGAGGTGAATGCTCTTGCTGGAGAGACAGTTGTTTTGCCTAGTCCCAGTTTTGAATCAATGTAGCATAGAGGGTTAATATGTCTCAGGCAAAGCATATCATGTGATATACAGATGACAAATATTTATTTTATGGGTTATTATTTTTAACACAGAGATCCTTTATTTACTTGCAGTTCATGAATTGTAATCCTTATAATATAGCACAACTAATTATAAAGGAAAGGACATGTGACTCCTACTCCTTGTACCCTCACTATCTTATATAACACATCCTGAAAATTGATTTACACACATATGGTTTATTGTGAATGTATAATGTGTATGTGTGATTTAAAGCGCTCCAACAGCCTGGATTAGGGGTATTTAAATAGTTATTTGTGTAAATATTAGGACAGACCAACACATCTGACACAACATAATGTAAGATAGCTTAGACTATGTTTGATGCTAATTGTTCTCATGTTCCAGGGCAAGGTTCAACTGCTCAAAATAAACATTCCAACAAAACATTAGGCTTTGAGTTGCTGAATTGTGCAGTGTGAAACAGTCAAAAGAGGTAGGGTCTGGGCTGATGAGGGACAGTATGCAGTCAGCCAGGGCCGACTTTAGGGTGGTGCGACCGATGCCACTGCACCAGGCACCAAGCTTAGGTGGCGTCATTTGCCTCTGACCAAAATGCATGCAGTGTCCTCTTCCATTTCCATAACATTGTGAAAATAGAAGATGGAAAAATGTGCTCACGAGGTTGCAGATGGATGTACACGGATAATAAGTATGACCCTCTGAGGATGCCTCCTCTGCCGCTGCGCATGCAGCAAGCGCTGCTGCTGGGCCCTGAGTCCAACACTGTACCAGTGCTTGTGCTGTGCAACAACAGCTAGTCTAAGCAGCCGTGCACCCTTGGGCTTCTGACAACAAGCCCGAGGGCCCTCGCAGGAGTAACCCTCCGATACAGGAGAGGAACAGCACTGGCCTTCACCGACCATCCATTACAGGAAATTGAGGCAAAGACTGTGGCTGAAAACACAGCTCTTGTCTTTTGGTATTTACAAGCCTTCCTTGTCTTGCCGTTTTTCATGCCTTTACGTTTCATTGTGAACAGTCTGCTTGTCAATGTTTTTACTTTACAGCCTGCCCCCTTTACATTGCTGTTATGATCCAAACTGTCTTACTTTACAGTGGTGGACAGTCTGCCTGTGCCTATTTACACTGCTCTCCTTCTACCAGAGGCCTATCAGTGTGTCATGGACACCAGTGCAAAAAGAAAATGGGCCCTTCAGGCCATAGGGTCCCAGCAACCCTGTGTGCTGTGTATAGTATGCCTTCATCTCCCTTTACGCTACTCCTCTGGTGTACAGCCTACTTGTGTGTCTAAACTGCTATCCCTTATATGCAGTCTGTTTTTTGACCCTCTTTACACTGCTGTGGCTTTTGCTGCTCTGGTGTGTACAGTCTGCCCCATACCAGTTTTCCGCTTCTATCAAGGTGTGTACAGGCTGGTATGGACTTTTTTTTCACCGCTTTCCATGCATATACAGTCTGCCATCCAACAAATTCAAGTGGCTAGGATACCAGACGTGGCCTAACGGATAGAGCTTCTGACTTTGCAACTGGGCACTTAGGCTAAAGTCCTGGCGCTGGCTCACTATACTGTGACTCTGGGCAAAGTATTTAATTTCCCATACCTGGAAAAAACATGAATCTGACTTGTATACTATAATCTAGTGTTCACATGAAGCACTGTGATCCCCTCCGGCCAAGTTTGCACAATATGAAAACTACAAAAGTGGATAAAATGGTGGGTGGACACCCTGGCCTAACCTGCTAATACTTTGTCTTCGTGTCTTATAGAGAATCAGATGAATGAAATGAAATGAAATGAAAAGTAAATTTATAAAGCGCGATTGCTGCCCGCGGGCGTCCAAGCGCTAGGAACCAACAGAGGAGGCCTGGCAGAGTTGCTAACAGAGATTACTGAGGGAGGTTGAATAGGAATGTCTTTAACTGTTTTCGGAATAAAGAAAGGTTGGAGTTAGCTCTGAGATAGAGGGGGAGGGTATTCCAGGTCCTGGAGGCATTATAGGTGAATGTCCTGCCGCCAGACCTTGTCTTTTTTATTCTCGGAGCAATAGCCATAAAGGCCTGGCTCGATCGAAGGCTTCTGCAGGGTTGATAGTGATTGACTAGGTCACGGGTGATCATAGGACCTGTGTCCCAGAAGGCCTGGTGGGCAATGCACATGGCCTTGAAAAGGATTCTCTGACGCACTGGTAGCCAATGCAGGCTGATCAGACCAGCTTTGGCTGATTGTCTGCGTGGAAGCTGTAGCAGTGTGCGAGCCGCACAGTTCTGCACTGTCTGAAGTCTACGCAGGGTGTACTCTGGAGCACCAAGATAGAGGACGTTGTTGAAGTCCAGGCGGGACTGTATCCAACCCTGGATGGCTACCTTTTAGCCTCCATGGGGAGAAGGGGGAAATTTTTTTTTAACATTCTAAGAAGGCCAAAACAGGTAGCCGAGAGTTTTGTGGCCTGGATGTTAAATGAGAGGGATCTATCCAGCCACACCCCAAGGCTCTTGATGTTATTCTTAGGTGCCGGAGGGGTGCCTAGACAGGGGGGCCACAAAGAGTTGAAGAAACTGGGGTCAGAGGGGCCCAGGAGCATCAGCTCCATTTTGTCCCCATTGAGCTTAAGTGATGATGAGGACATCCAGCTCTTTACCTCCTCTAAACACTTTCTAAGGCCGCCTGACGTTGATGTCGGCCTCCTGCGCCAATGAGACCACCAGCTGGGTGTCGTCCGCGTAAGATATGATCTTAACCCCAAATGGACGAACAACCTCAGCCAGTGGCCTCATATAGATGTCATTTTTTTGCATTTCATTCTAGAAGTCTCATTGGTTTAAACACCGTACAGTAGCTGTGCTTCACTTAGCCTTGCACCTGTCACTGCGTGTGCCGCACAATGCCTTTCAGCAGTGTGCACCTATTGCATTTTGGGCACCTCTTTCTATTCCTTTACTTTGTGTGCCTCTAGTCCAAATACCTTCCTTGTTTTCAGGAATGCAGTAAATAGCACATTTACTTCTCATGTGCTCAGAGTGCTGTACATCGGAGTTCCTTAACAAACATTACACCAGCATTGTTTTCCCGCATAACTCAAAATTAAAAAGTTTGTTGGGGCGCCCACAGAGATGATCACACTGGGCGCCACCAACTCTAAAGCCCGCCCTACAGAGTCAGCAATCAACAAACTACCTCTTCCTTGAACTGGAAATGCAGACTGCAGACAGTGGCTTGTGAGGGAGAGGTGTGAAAACATTCCTGTAGCTTTTGCAGCAGAACAAAAGGGAAGGTCACAGGTCAAGTACAGGGCCATTAGCACGTCAAAGCACTCGCGCTTTGACATACCAATGGCCCTGCCACAGACAGAAGAGAGGGGGGAAATACTTTCGTCCCCTCGTCCCTCCCACCCTTGTCCCCCGCGTCCCCCCCACTACAAAATCTGGGGGGGATATGTCCCCCGCGACCCCCACACTTCCTACGCCCATGTCTCTCCCCCCAACAGCGCGTCTGTGCTGCAGCGTGCGAGATGTACCTGGGGGCACAACTGGCTCCTCCCAGGCTCACCTCTGATTGGAGAAAATGAACCAATCAGAGTGCGGCACAACCAAGTAGGGAGCAACCACACCTCCCAGAAAAGTGTCAAAAGTTAAAGCATTTCTGTTAAAAGAACATAAAAAATGAGCAGCATAAAAAGGAACCTGCCTCAAGATCCTTTAGCAAGCATTCCCTCTCACGGAGAACCCTCTCTCCCCCCCGAGGTCCTGGGACCATGGGCTGTGTCAAGTGTACCCCTCCTAACATCCTGAAAATCGTGGATTTAGAAACTTTTTGTCTCCAACAATGTCTGGAGGACCGTGACAAATCTGCTAAGGTAAACTGACCAAGGTAGTTTGCCACTAGGCTGAAGATTCATGTTTTTCCCACTACGAGCTCTTCCGCAGTAGTAAATCTGCTTCAGTGGGACCTCACAGAGACGTTATCCTGCCTCATAGGCGCTTAGGCTATAACCTACAGCCATGCCCTGCTGGAGGAATCTAAGTTCCAAAAAAGTGACTACGTCAGAACATAGAAAACAAGAGAAGGTGCCAAAAGTATCCTGTCAGCGAGACGACTTCAATGGGTGTAAATTTCGAATTGTCCTGCTCTCACATTTTCCCGCCTCAACCAATGAACCAGGTTGGTGTATCTGGCCCAGGGTCCTTCACTGTAGACCTGAAACCGTGACTAGATCTGGGTCTACATTGACCAGTTGACCCGCATTGGTGCTTAATGCTTTTAAGTGCCACTTTTCCTTAAAACTTTAAAAATTCATATGTCTGGTCACCTTATATTTTTGTCGTTTTGGTGGCATTTTTGTTCATTAAATCATTCTATGTTTATAAATTGTTGAAGGATTTTTATTGTGGTTTTTTCGACTTTTTACAATTTTGTTACTTCTAAATGCTTTGCACATTTTCTTAAGGTAAGCCTGTTTTCTCTGCGTCATAGCTATTAGTGGTTGAGCTCAGGTTTAGACTGGACCAAACTAAATAGTGACATTATTTCTTGTTGTGGGCTCCTACCCACCCTAACTAATAATCCACTTTCTCACAAAGTTTGTTAATTAAACCCCAAATGATAAACCTAACAAGAGCTACATTTCAATTATATAAATTAAATAAATTAAAATGTATTTTATACAGCTAGCATCTTATCCTAGTTTGATTGCTAATTCTAACCCTAAAACTAATGATTGTTAAATATTTAACAGTAGTAATGAATTTAAATGCCTTTTTTTTTTTTAAAGTGACGCTTCACCTTATCTTAATGCTGTCCAAAGCCCCTTCCTGAGTACTAACCTTATACCCACCAGTGTAAAATATCCTTTTGTTGGAGGCATTGGCTTTCCTGTGTGAGGTGGCAATTACTTCTCAATACCACCTCATTCAACTGCGTTATCTCCATTGGGCCTACTACACTAGGCCTTCAAAAAAAGGAGCTCCAGAGGGAAGTAATGCAGGTTGCCCTCCAATCACAACTTTATTATCACAAAAATGCCTCCCAGTGGTAACAGCATTTGGTCCATTATCTACCAGGATACAACAGATCATTAGGAAACATTGGCCTTTGTTGAGTACGAAGGATTTTGTTATGCCATCCCCGAGGTTTATGTTTAAAAGATCTAGAAATCTACAGGATCAATTGGTGCATACTCACCCTAGAAGGGAGATCAAAACATCAGGACTGCCCACCGCCAGCACTGGAGCGAACCTTGACCCCACCAGGTAGGTCGCTCCCCCTCCGCACAGCACCGCCAGTGTGTCCCCTGCCTCAGCTGCCGCTGCTGAGGAAATTCGAGGCCCTCCACCACCCACAGGCTACCACCTGCGCGTCATCCCTGGAGGCCAGTGGTAGGCCTTAGGTGTGTTTTTCATTTGTCATTCCATTGTATTGCCCTCTCTTGGTGTCCGTGACTGCTGTTGTTTGTCTCCCCTTCACAGCCCCTGTGATTCTGTGCCTTTTTTCTCCTTCTGTCCCCTACGTTGCCCCTGTGATTCTGTGCCTTTTTTCTCCTTCTGCCCCCTTCGCTGCCCCCGTGATTCTGCTCCTTTTTTCTCCTTCTGTCCCCTTCACTGCCCCCATGATTCTGTGCCTTTTTCTCCCTTTGTCCCCTTCGCTGCCCCCGTGATTCTGTGCCTTTTTTCTCCTTCTGTCCCCTTCGCTGCCCCCGTGATTCTGTGCCTTTTTCCTCCTTCTGTCCCCTTCGCTGCTCCCGTGATTCTGTGCCTTTTTCTCCTTCTGTCCCCTTCGCTGCCCCCGTGATTCTGTGCCTTTTTCTCCTTCTGTTCCCTTCGCTGCCCCCGTGATTCTGTGCCTTTTTTCTCCTTCTGTCCCCTTCGCTGCTCCCGTGATTCTGTGCCTTTTTCTACTTCTGTCCCCTTCGCTGCCCCCGTGATTCTGTGCCTTTTTCTCCTTCTGTCCCCTTCGCAGCCCCCGTGATTCTGTGCCTTTTTTCTCCTTCTGTCATTTTAGCTGCTCCCGTGATTCTGTGCCTTTTTCTCCTTCTGTCCCCTTTACTGCCCCAGTGATTCTGTGCCTTTTTCTCCTTCTGTCCCCTTCGCTGCCCTGTGATTTTGTGCCTTTTTTCTCCTTCTGTCCCCTTTGTTGCCCCGTGATTCTTGCCTCTTTTCCCCTTCGCTGCCCCTGTAATACTGTGCCTTTTTTCTCCTTCTGCCCCTGTGATTCTGTGCCTTTTTTCTCCTTCTGCCCCCGTAATTCTGTGCCTTTTTTCTCCTTCTGCTCCCGTGATTCTGTGCTTTTTTCTCCTTCTGTTCCCTTCACTGCACCTGTGATTCTGTGTCTTTTTTCTCCTTCTGTCCCCTTCACTGCCCCCGTGATTCTGTGCCTTTTTTCTCCTTCTGCCCTGTGATTCTGTGCCTTTTTTCTCCTTCTGCCCCTGTGATTCTGTGCCTTTTTTCTCCTTCTGGCCCCGTGATTCTGTGCCTTTTTACCCCTTCACTGCCCCAGTGATTCTGTGCCTTTTTCTCCTTCTGTCCCCTTCGCTGCCCCCGTGATTCTGTGCCTTTTTCTCCTTCTGTCCCCTTCGCTGCCCCCGTGATTCTTTGCCTTTTTCTCCTTCTGTCCCCTTTACTGCCCCAGTGATTCTGTGCCTTTTTCTCCTTCTGTCCCCTTCGCTGCCCTGTGATTTTGTGCTTTTTTTCTCCTTCTGTCCCCTTTGTTGCCCCGTGATTCTTGCCTCTTTTCCCCTTCGCTGCCCCTGTAATACTGTGCCTTTTTTCTCCTTCTGCCCCTGTGATTCTGTGCCTTTTTTCTCCTTCTGCCCCCGTAATTCTGTGCCTTTTTTCTCCTTCTGCTCCCGTGATTCTGTGCTTTTTTCTCCTTCTGTCCCCTTCACTGCCCCTGTGATTCTGTGTCTTTTTTCTCCTTCTATCCCCTTCACTGCCCCCGTGATTCTGTGCCTTTTTTCTCCTTCTGCCCCTGTGATTCTGTGCCTTTTTTCTCCTTCTGCCCCTGTGATTCTGTGCCTTTTTTCTCCTTCTGGCCCCGTGATTCTGTGCCTTTTTACCCCTTCACTGCCCCGGTGATTCTGTGCCTTTTTCTCCTTCTGTCCCCTTCGCTGCCCCCGTGATTTTGTGCCTTTTTCTCCTTCTGTCCCCTTCGCTGCCCTCGTGAATCTGTGCCTTTTTCTCCTTCTGTCCCCTTTGCTGCCCCCGTGATTCTGTGCCTTTATCACCTTCTGTCCCCACCGTTGCCCCCCAGGATTGTGTGCCCTTGCTTCTGTCTTGCCGCTGCGTCCCCCGCGGCCCTACCCCCTTGACTTTCCATTCACTGCCCCCGCCTCCTGCCTCCCAGCTGCTCCTCCCTCCCATCTACCCATATATGGTGGCTGCTGCACGTCCGAGCTGCTGGCGCGCCGAAGGCAAGCCCGTATGCACCCGTCCGCACCTTGACCGCGTCCAGCGCCAGAACCACTGGCCCCCGCACCCGCCACGACGACTGCTGCCGCTACGATGCCAGCCCACTGCACGCCCTCAACCCTGGACAGACCCACACCTGCATCAAGGCCACACCAAAACGCACACATGGTCCCTTCACCTGCCGGAACTGTAGCTACACAAGCCTCAGAGCCGCCGAACCACCCACCAAAAAATACTTCAACCACCTCCGATGCATCCTACTGAACACCCGCCCCGCACGCAAGCACACAGTTGAGCTCTGGGACCTGCTCGACACATCATCCCCGGACGTTGCCTTCCTGAAAGAGACCTGGATGAACGACTCCTCCGCACCCGACATTGCCATAGCCATCCCAGGTGGCTACAAGATCACCCGCAGAGACCGCAACAACGGAGTCGGAGGAGGAATCGCCATCGCCCACAAGAACAGCGTCAGGATCTCGACCAACACAGACGACACTCTCAGCACCACCGAACACATGCACTTCCAGATCCACACAGACCCCAACACCACCCTCAGAGGTACCCTCATCTACAGACCCCCAGGACCCCGATCCCAATTCAGCGACTCCATCGCCGACTTCATCAGCATGCATGCCCTGACCTCCACCAACTACATCCTCCTCGGAGACCTGAACTTTCACCTTGAGAACAACAACAACAGCAACTCCACCACCCTGATCGACAACCTCGCCAACCTCGGACTGAGACAGCTCGTCACAACGCCTACCCATTCCGCCGGCCACATGCTCGACCCCGTCTTCTCCTCAAGCTCCCACGTCTCCTTCAGCCACATCACCGAACTCCTCTGGACCGACCACCGCTGCATCCACTTCACCTTCCAGAAACCCACCACACACCACCGCACCCAACAGATCCCCAGCCGCTGTTGGAGCAAAATCACAGAAGACCAACTACACGCAAACCTTGCTCTCAGCCCACCCACCGACACCTCCAACATCGATGCCGCTGCCTGCAACCTCAGACACTGGATCAACGACTACGCCAACACCCTCGCCCCGCTGAAGAAACCCACCCACAGAGACACCAGCAAGAGAGCTAGTTGGTTCACCCCAGAACTCCAAGCCTCCAAGAGAACTTGCCGGAAACTAGAGAAGAAACGGCACAATGAAAAGACACCAGACAGCCTCGCAGCCCACAAAGAAGCCATCCGCAAACATTATCACCTCATCAGTTCTGCCAAGAGGACCTCCTTCAAAGACCGCCTTGACAACAACGCACACAACAGCAAGGAGCTCTTCAACATCGTAAAGGAACTCTCCAACCCCAGCTCCAACACCAATGACATCCCGTCGTCGGAAAGCCCAGTGCGACTCCCTCGCCACCTTCCTCCCCCGCAAGATCGCTGACATCCACCACAGCTTCAATGCCCAGACAGCCCCAACAGACATCGACACTCCAGACACCCCGAACACCATCGACCACGACCCCTGCCAGTCTGGGCCAACGTGAACATAGATGACACCATCAAGACCATGAGCACCATCCACTCCGGCTCCCTGTCAGACCCACTCCCGCACCACATCTTCAACAAAGCCAGCAGCTCAATCGTACCCCACCTGCGCAATGTCATCAATCTCTCCTTCGAGACCGCGACCTTCCCAGAGAACTGGAAACACGCCGAGATCAACGCCTTACTCAAAAAACCCAAGGCGGACCCGAGAGACCTCAAGAACTTCCGGCCCATCTCCCTGCTTCCAATCCCAGCCAAGGTCATCGAGAAGATCGTCAACAGACAGCTAACCCGATACCTCTAAGAAACCAGCATCCTGGACCCATCCCAGTCAGGGTTCCGCAGCAACCACAGCATCGGGACTGCCCTGATCGCCTCCACCGACGACATCAGGACCCTGCTGGACAACGGTGAGACCGCGGCCCTCATCCTCCTGGACTTCTCCGCCGCCTTCGACACCGTCTGCCACCACACACTACGCATAAACCTCCATGACGCAGGGTTCCGAGACAAGGCCCTGGAATGGACCACCACCTTCCTCTCCGGAAGTACCCAGAGCGTCCGCCTTCCCCCATTCCGATCCGAAGCCTTCAAGATAATCAATCAATCAATCAATCAAGCAAATTTGTAGAGCGTGCTACTCACCCGCTAGGGTCTCAAGGCGCTGGAAGGGGAGGGATCCGCTACTGCTCGAATAGCCAGGACTTGAGTTGTTTCCTGAAGGAGAGGTGGTCCTGGGTCAGCCGTAGGTGGGTGGGGAGGGAGTTCCATGTCTTGGCCGCCAGGTGGAAGAAGGCTCTGCGAATTCGCGGGACGGTGGCGAGGGCGAGGCTGGTGGAATGGAGCTGGCGGGTGGGTGTGTAGAATGTGAGGCGGTTGTTGAGGTATTTGGGGCCCATGTCGTGGAGATCCTTGTGTGCGTGGGTGAGGAGTATGAACGTGATTCTCTTGCTGACGGAGAGCCAGTGCAGGTCTCTCAGGTGGGCAGAGATGTGGCAATGGCGGGGGATGTCCAGGATGAGTCGTGCAGAGGCGTTCTGTATGCGCTGGAGTCTTTTCTGTAGTTTGGCTGTGGATCCAGCATAGAGGGTGTTCCCGTAGTCCAGTGGGCTGGTGACGAGGGCCTGGGTGACCGTCTTTCTGGTTTCGGTGGGGATCCATTGGAAGATCTTTCGGAGCATGCGCAGGGTGTTGAAACAGGATGACGAGATGGCGTTGACTTATTTGGTCATCGTGAGGGAGGAGTCCAGGATAAAGCCCAGGTTGCGTGCATGGTCTGTCGGCTTGGGGGCGGTGCCCAGTGCAGGGGGCCACCAGGAGTCGTCCCAGGCAGAGGGGGATGATCCCAGGATGAAAACCTCCGTCTTGTCTGAGTTCAGTTTCAGGCGGCTGATCTTCATCCATTCTGCAACGTCTTTCATACCTTCCTGGAGGCTGGCTCTGGCGGTGGCTGGGTCGTTGGTGAGGGAGAGGATCAGCTGGGTGTGTCGTCAGCATAGGAAATGATGTTTAGGTTGTGTTTGCGTGTGATGGCTGCGAGGGGGCTCATATAGACGTTGAAGAGGGTGGGGCTGAGCGAGAATCCTTGAGGCACGCCGCAGATGACTTCGGAGGTCGTGGATCGGAAGGGGGGAGGCGGACTCTCTGGGTTCTTCCGGAGAGGAATGAGATGATCCACTCCAGGGCCTTCCCTTGGATTCCGGTGTTGCTGAGGCGCTGTATTAGTGTGCGGTGGCATACGGTGTGGAAGGCTGCCGAGAGGTCTAGGAGGATGAGGGCAGCTGTTTCCCTGTTGTCGAGCAGGGACCTGATGTCGTCGGTAGCTGCGATGAGGGCAGTCTCGGTGCTGTGGTTTGCTCGGAAGCCGGGCTGCGAGGGGTCGAGGGATCCGTTTGTCTCATCTGCGGCGTACCCCAGGGATCATCCCTCAGCCCGACACTGTTCAACATCTACATGTCCCCGCTCGCACAAGTCGCCCGACAGCACGACCTCAACATAATCTCATACGCGATCACACTCAACTGATCCTCTCCCTCACTAAGTACCCCCTCACCGCAAAATCCAACCTCCACGAAGGAATGAAGGCCGTTGCTGACTGGATGAAGATCAGCCGACTGAAGCTGAACACGGACAAAACGGAGGTCCTCATCTTCGGCTCCAACCCTTCAGGCTGGGATGACACCTGGTGGCCTACGGCACTGGGAGCAGCCCCGACACCCACGACCACGCACGCAACCTGGGAGTCATCCTCGACTCAACACTCTCCATGACCAAGCAGGTCAACACAGTCTCCTCCTGCAGCTTCAACAGCCTCTGCATGCTCCTCAAGAGCTACAGGTGGATCTCGACAGATACAAGAAGAACAGTCACCCAGGCCCTCGTCAGTAGCAGACTCGACTATGGAAACGTCCTCTACGCGGGCACCCCGGCCAAGCTCATCAAACAACTCCAACGCATTCAAAACGCCTCTGCACGCCTGATCCTCGATGTACCACGGCACAGCCACATCACCCCCCACCTGAGAAACCTGCACTGGCTCCCCGTCAACAAGAGGATTTCCTTCAAGCTCCTCAAGATCAAGATTAGAATTCAGGAGCACCTGAGTACCATCAAAGCAGGCAAATTGACCACCAGTTTGGTGGGGCACTATTGTGAATTGAAACATCATTACAGGGACATCAAGTGGATAGTGTTAGAAAAGGTGTGGGGAGATACACTCAGTATTGAGCACAAACTGGCCACAAAAGAGGCCCGATGGATCTATCAAGAGCGGGCTTACCAACAGGGCCTTAAAGATGTTATTGAGTGGAACAAGGTCATAGTACATACCTAGATGCAAGAACCCACATATAACATAACATTATCAGCTGCACTGAAATAGATATGCATCCGCAAGGGTGGAGTCAACCCAAACAATTTCTTTGCGAAACATACGCTATGCCAAAATTTACATTGCATTAAGACCTGACAACTATCACACAGCAATTGGTCCTAAATTAGGATACAATGAAGTTAAGGAAGTCTCTGGATATAATGCATCGAACATCAATCCCTGTATGGATGTTTTTAGTTTGCCCAGCATAAAAAATATGCCTGGAATACCTGGCATGTTAAGACTGACTCACAGTTGTTGTAAATAGAAAATATATAATTTTTATTTTAAAATTTTTAATATTGAATTTTCGTCCCTGTTGACATTTTATTGCCCATTCTAAAGGCTTTCATGTTCCAAACTGTATTGCTGAACCTATAGATAAGATTGTAACTGCCGAAGAGAGATCAAAACATTACAAATCACCACTCCAAGATGGCGCTGAAAGTGAACGCTTTGTCATCAGCGCTCATCGGAAGTAGCAGGGCGTGTCGAGAAAGTCGTACCCGGGCGTTCAAATACGAATTGAAAACACATGGGGAGCGAGCGGGGAGCAAGGGAGCCGAATGCAGCGTTCTATCCGGTAAGCCGAGGGTGTTTGAACATTAATTGGCGGCAATACGAAGGACTCCGAGGAGTTGGTCTGATGCTTTATGCCTTGACTAACACCTTGGTAATGATCGGTGTTGAGGGAGAAATGAAGGCGAGAAACATATTACGTCTATTTAGTGGGGGAGTTCAGAAAGGGTTAAGATAGGGGACACGCTGGAATGAGGCAAACTGCGTTCCTGTCTAAACGCCAAAGATGTGTTGTTCAAAAGCGGTCTATACACTACGAAATTAACGAGTGGAAATGGGCTTGAAAGGGATATACACATATTGGATGTATTTTACTTGTAGGCTGACGGAGAGCAACTGTGACTGAGAAATCTGGGTACTGTGGGCGAGTACACTTTATCTTTAGAAGATGGCTGCTGGTATGCCATAAGTGGGCGACCACCTGCCTGGTAAATATTCTGGAGGCCCGGTCTCAATGAGCAGTAACATCAAGAACTTTTTTGGGTGTGTAGAGCTACGTGTATGTGTGTAACTCAGTGTTTTGTCTGGTGTTGTTTGTGTCTATCATTCACAGGAATTATACTGTAATTGACAGTGTGGGGAGGATTGTCCCCTAGCCCTGAAGAAATTGCAGAGAAGTATCAATAGGCAATGAAACATGTTGGCTTCTTTTACAGCAATGATGAAGCACAACAGTAGGTCTTGTTTTTAATTCCTAGCAAACACACAGCAGAGAATAAAAATGGAAAAAGTGCCAGTGGTTGTTTAGCTCGTTTTTACAGTGTAGGAGCTAGAAAAATTATTTTCCAACTCTCTTACATAAGGGGGTCAGGTTTTTCACAAAGATTTGTTTCAATTAAGTGCCACACAATTTTTTTCACATAGATTATATAATTTATATGGTGTCGAGGCTGCTGCTGATGATAAGTGGAGCACACTGATGAGAACCTATCAGTAGCTCCCTGGAGGGTGTTTCAGTGAGGTGCCTCCTCACCTTTCACACACTTTTTGGTGGTGGGATAGAGACATTGTGTGAAGTGAGAAATACACACAGGATATTGTTTGTGGAAGATAGTTACGCAAAGATTTTTTAATAAGAATAGGAGCACCCCAAGTGTACAGCATTGTTAAACTAGTACCTAAAGTATTATCACCAATAAGAGGTGTGGGGAATGCCTTTCCCAACTGTCTGCAATGTAGGACTGCACTGGCGGACTTTCTGCACATGGTCTGGGGCTGTTGGATCCTCACCCATTTTGTGGCATGGTCTTTGATTGTTTGGAGGAAGTGATGGGCCTGTCTTTGTCACGGTCATCGAGGTGCACCTTAATACACATTTCAGATGACAATAATGGGAACCGATACAGATGGACACTCTTATGTCTGGTCCTTACTATGGCTTAGCGAGGCATTGCGAGGGCATATCTGGAAGTTTGGAGGGAGGGTATGGACTGTTGCCTTGGCTTTGAACGTTATGTTTATATTGTCAGAGACTGTCCACAGAAATACTACAAAATTTGGGAGTGCTGGGCACAGTACGGTGGGATAAGGCTGGAATATGGTGACCAAATCGTGCAACCATAAAACAGGGTCATTTTGCAAAAACAGAGGTAGGCCTACAAATTTACATCAATAAAGTGGCAAACAATGACAGCCCTCATCCCCATTGAAAAACAGAAGAGGCACTAAGAAAATAAATAAAATGTAATTTTTAGAACCACCATCACACCTGTTAATTAAATTGCCTACTCATAACACCTGCACATTTAGTATTAGCTCTGGTGGCTTCTGGTGTCTCGTTTGCCCTGTGGGATTTTGTCAACGAGTGGCCTTTTTAGGTCGAGTCTAGCACAACGCACATGCCCTACTCGGTCTGCGGGACTGCTGTAGTAGAGTATGGGAGAAAAACCGTGCCACTCTCTTCGCATATTTTTCATTAGCTTGTGTTATGGTCTTTCTTAAATGCTTAATATTAATGAAACCTGCACACCAGACAATTTCCCAAAAAATGTTGAATCAATAAGTACTCTAACGTTATCCAGGTGCTGTCCCCAATCCCGACTAGCTCCTGTCGGTTATAGAACTAATAGAAGAGAACAGAAAAACTGTTTGTTAGGGACGCACTTTCCACTCGCCCTTACGGTGCCAATTTGTAAACAAATTATACTAATTTACAAGCTGGTATGATTCTAATACGATCAATATCACTCTAAGTAAAACATTCAACATATGTGCACCTTCATATCATATAATCAAGATTCTTCTTTTCTTGTCTTTATTCTTTTAAATTCGTTCTGATTTCTTGTCATAACGCAGAAAACATTCCATACTATAGGATCATAGGCTGTCCGTTACTCCCAATGCATTTTGGTAAGTACCTTCATCAGGGGATGCTAAAAACAATGAAAACATTATTTGTAATCTTTCAAAATGAATTACAACTTGTAATAATTCCTGCATGAATCACAAGGGTTAGACACTACCACTCCCATCAAGCAAGTGGTGATAGGTATTTATCGTGTACACTGAACAAAGATTCAAACATAGTTATTATGTTGTTGCTTACATGCAAAGAAGGCGAGGACAAAGGGTGTTGGTTCCTCTATCTTTATTCAAACCCGGAGCGCCGGGAATCCATGTATTGCACGGAGCCGTCCGGCGCCAACCAACAAGGCCGCTTTCCGGTTCCGGCCTCGGAACTTCCTGTTCCGGCGCCGGCCAAAACAACTAGACCGATGCCACATATCTCCCTCCTTTAATGCATTTTTAACCCACAATCAAACAGTCTTACTTATAGTCCATATCGTAGTTCTGGAATCGCTTGGGTGTTCTCACGATTCTTCCTGCTCTCGTTCTCACCCTTCCTTCATCCTGCTCGCTCTCCAGTGCTGCCGGTCGTCCACTTGTTGCTTCCAAACTTTTCCCTTCGTCTCCTCTCTTGCTCACGAACCTTCCATATCCCATCGCTCCATTACTCCCTTCCAGTTCGCCCTCTGGCTCTTCCTCTATTTGCGTCCCTTCTTCAACTTGCTCTTGTCTCTCTTCGCAACATCCTTCTTCCCTCATTTCCACATTCCTTCCTGCCCTCTCGTCTTCTTCCTCATTCCACTGCAGGATCTTGCTACATCTCGCCATTCTATCCTGCAATCCATACCTTCCCATCGCTAAGTAATGCTGACCTGGTGTATGGTTCGATGACCTTCAGCGGCGGTGTGAACTTGCACTCCCCTTTCCTTCTCAGGGTGGCTACCTTCACCCTCACCCAGTCACCTTTCTCTACTGACACTCCTTGAACGTTCCGCTTCTTGTTGAAGTGTTCAGTGTATGTTTCTTGTGCTTTTTCTAGATTCCTCCTTACCACTGCTGGTGACCACTTGCTCTGTATGACCATCTGTCTCCACGCGGTGTTGTCTTTGGTGAACGGCTCTCTGCCTCTCAGTATCTTAAAGGGGCTGTAGCCCGTGCTTCCTGGTGTGATACGGTAGGCCCATAGCATCTTGGGTAACTCCTTCTCCCAATCTTGCCCATCGTTTATGGCCGCTTGGATGGTGCCCATGATCACCCTGTTAAAACGTTCCACTTGACCATTTCCCGCCGGGTGGTATACAGGAGTGTGCTTGACCTCAATCCCGTTCCTGGCGGTGTAGGCCTCCCATTTGGTGGAGACAAATTGTGGGCCATTGTCGCATGTTATGGTCTTGGGGATGCCCTCCTTTGTGAATACTGTGTTTAGGAACGCTATCACAGCTTCCGTGTCTACTGTGTCTGTTATCTCCAATTCCGGCCACTTGGAGTATCTGTCAATCATTACTATTGCATATTTTTGTATTCCTTCTTTGTTGAGGACGGGCCCTAAGATGTCGATGGATACCATCCCCCAAGGTCCTCCTGGTAAAGGAAACTTTCCCAACTGTGGCCTCAGCATCACTTGTGATTTGTCCGCTTTGGAGCACGAGTCGCACTGCCTCACGTACCTCTCCACCTGGGCGTCGATGGCTGGCCACCAGTATGCCTGTCTGGCTAGGGCTTTGGTTTTCGTGATCCCTTGGTGCCCTTTGTGTAGCAGTGTGATGAGGTGTTCAATGAGCCCTTGCGGAGGGATGATTTTATCGCCTCTGAGTAAGTACATGGGGTTTTCTCCCAGCGACAGTTCGTCTCTCACCTCCCAGTACCTTTTTAGTGTCTCTTTGAGGTGTCTCTTCTTGGGCCATCCGTGCATGACGTACCCCTTGATGACTTCTAATTCTTCATCCTGTGTGTAGGCCTCCACCCATTCTTGCGCACTGATCACACCTTCCATGTCCTGTATCGTCGCTACGACATAGCCTTCCCATCCTGGTGCTTTCTGCTCATGCGGCTCTTCCATGGCCGCCGCCCTACTATTAAAATCAGCTACTTTGTTCTGGGGACCAGGTATGTATTCCACCTCGTACACGAAGTCCAATAGTCTCAGTGTCATCTTGGCTATCCTTGGTGTTGCATGCGCATGGCCATTGGACGTTAAGACTTTTATCAGGGGTTTGTGGTCGGTGCGGACCAGGAATTTAGCACCCCACAGGTACTGCCTGAAACGCTCCATCGCCCATACCACCGCTAACATTTCTTTCTCAATGATGCTGAAACGTTCTTCAGTGGGAGCCAAGGCCCTGGACGCGAAGCAGACAGTGGATGATTCTCCATTGTCGGCTCGCTGCATTAACACCGCTCCCAGGCCCTTGTCACTTGCATCGGTGGTGAGTACGGATTCGGCCGCAGTGTCGAAACCTTTGAGAGGAATAGCTCTACTCATCTCCCGCTTCAAGGCATCGAACTCCTCTTGTTCGTCCTTACTCCATTTGAATCCGTTCTTCTCCTTCAGCAGTTGGCGAAGACAGTGCGTCTTGGTGGCGAAATTGGGGATGAATTTGCTGTAAAACTCGGCCATGCCCAGGAATGACCGTACTTGTTCCTTTTTCTCTGGGCAAGGGGCATTTTGAATGGCTTCCCTGGTGGATCTCTTTGGTTTTATGCCCCCTTCACTGACTTCATGGCCCAAGTAGGTGACTGAGGATACGCTGAACTTGCATTTGGACCACTCTGCCGTGAGCCCACTGTCCTGTAACGTGCGCAACACTACATCTAGTTTCTCATTGTGTTCTCGCTTGGTTTTCCCCATCACCAGGATATCGTCCTGGAAAACTTGGACTCCTTCTACCTTGCGAAACAGTTTATGCATCAAGTTTTGGAATACGGCAGCCGCCGAGGTGAGGCCAAAGGGCATTCTGACGAACTTGTAGCATCCGAACGGTGTTATGAAGGAGGTCAGATGGCTGCTCGAGGGGTGAAGTTTTACTTGATGATAGGCCGATGACAAGTCCACCGTCGAGAACCACTTGGCTCCTTTAGTTTTGGCCAGCATTTCACTTATCCGAGGAAGTGGGAATTTGTCGATGAGAATGTTTTTATTCAGTTCCCTGAGGTCTACACACAACCTCACCTTTCCGTTCGGCTTTTGGGCGACCACTAGGGGCGATAGCCATTCCGCACTCTCTATGGCTTTGATTACACCACTCCTTTCTAATCGGTCGAGTTCCTCCTGTACCGCTTCTCTGCAGCGAAACGGGATGTTTCGAACCTTGTGAATGACGGGCTGTGCCCCATTCTTCAACCTGATGACGTGTTTGAACTTGGCCAATTCTCCGATTCGTCCACTGAATACTTCGGGGTAGTTTCTTCGCCACATTTCCTCCTCTTGTTCCATCTCCATCAGCAACACCTTCTCAACGCCTCCTGGGTTAAGCATGATCCCTAATGCTCCTTGGTCTTTCCAGCTGAGTACCGAGGGACCTCTCTCGGCCACATAGAGTTTGCAGGTGGCTTGGCGTCCCTTGAATTCAAAGAGCAACGGGCAGTATCCTACCATGGGTATCTTCTGTTTGGTGTAGGTGACAGGCCTCACATCCATGGGGGGTAGCTCCTCCTTCACCTTTGGCTTGAAGTTGGTTTCCCATATCTGCCGTTGGACGATCGTTATGGGGGCTCCTGAGTCTGCAATCATCTCGATCGGGATTCCTCCTATGTGCATGTCGAGCCTCAGTTTGTCGGAGTCTTTGCCGCCAACTTCCAGGACTTGGGCGTCAATGTAAAGGAGGTCGTCCCCTTCATCTACCTCCGTCCTTGTCTCATCCTCTTCTCGCTGCTCTTGGTCAATGTATTTGACAGTGGACTCTTTTGGCTGCTTTCGGCATACCTTCTCGTAGTGCCCAAACACTCCACAGAAAGCGCACTTAGCCCTGAACGCCGGGCATGCTTTGTCGTTGCCCAAATGTGCCCAGCTCCCGCACCTGTAACAACTCGGTCTTCCCCCTCTTCCAGCCTTTGACGGTGGTCTTCCCTGCTGCTGATCTTTCCTGGGATGCTGTGACCTGGGGAATTCCCTCTGCCTTTGGTTGTCCCCTTTGTCGTGTAGCATAACTCTGCATACCGTCGGTGCAATTCCTCCGTCCTTTCTGGCCGCCTGAGCGCAGCGTTTGGACATCTCCGCTTTCTTTACTAAGGCCCATACCTCCTTCAGCGGAGCGTCCCCATTGACCCAAAGTTTCTCCTGGATGTGCGTGCTCGTCGTGTGCATTATTATCTGATCCCTCAACAGCTTGTCGTGTAGAGCACCAAATTTGCACGTGAGGGCCAGCTTCTGCAACGCCACAACGTATTCATCGACCGTCTCACCGCTCTCCTGTTTCCTGTGGAAAAATGTGTGCCTGTCGATGGCCACGCAGACCACCGGTCTGTAGTGTGCATCTAGGTCTTCCAAGGCGTGTCGGAATACCTCCGTGTGGTTGGCATCCCTCGGTTGCTTGACGATGGTGTCGAACACCCTCAAGCCCTCCGGACCCAGATCATGCAATAAGATTTTCCTTCTTCTCTGTTCCGTGTACGCGGCCTCATTTTCTTCTTCAATGGCCTCCAAGTAGTTCTGGAAGTACCTTTTCCAGTCCTCCCACAGCATGGAGGGTTCGCCACGTTTGGGCAGGAATGGCACCATGTGCGCAAGGGAAGCGGACGGCGTAGCCATTTTGCCTGCGCCCCTGGGACCTGCCTGGACGGGAACTGCATTATTGGGCGGACTGCCCGGGGTTTGCCTGGTGTCGGCGTCTCCTCCACTCTCACTCCTGTGTCGCGCACTTCCCGCTGCCCCGTCTGCGGGCAGATCTGAATGTAGGCTGCCTCTATCTGCTCTGTGTGGCCCCTCACCACGTGGCTGTCGTTCCGCCAGCTTGTTTCACGGTGCCAGGGAGCTCGTGCATCTGGTCGCGCTCCTCACCGCTTCTGCCCCTGACGGTTTGGTAGGTATTGGGCTTCTGTTTTTTTTAAATTGTTTTTTTTGTTTGGGTGGAGTGCTGTGAGAAGCTGTGGCGCCACCGGCTCGTGGGTGGCCGTTACACGCGTCCTCTGCCGCGCTCCGGGTCTGTGGGTCAAGGTCAGCCGAAGTGCGCCCTGAGTGCAGTGCCTTATGAAGTCCCTGGGCGTGCACTCGGGTCCTTGCCTCTCTCAGTGCCTTGTCTCTTTAGGGACAACGGCGCTCTGGGTGCGCGTGGATCCGTTTTCGTAGATCCTTCCTTCGCGGACTTTTTTTTGCGATTTGTTTTTTTTGTTTTTTTTTTTTGTTAACGTCGGTCCCGCCTCGTCGCCATTATTATGTTGTTGCTTATTTGCAAAGAAGGCGAGGACAAAGGGAGTTGGTTCCTCTATCTTTATTCAAACCCGGAGCGCCGGGAATCCGTGTATTGCACGGAGCCGTCCGGCGCCAAACCACATGGCCCCTTTCCGGTTCCGGCCTCGGAACTTCCTGTTCCGGCGCCGGCCAAAACAACTAGACCGATGCCCCAAAAGTGAGGCATGATTGTGTGTTTTGTAAAGAAACTCTGTGGTTGTGATAAAAAATGGTGAAAAAACATATCCTAAGTGCCATGCGTCATAAAAAGTGCCCTTATACCATTTGCTTCATATGAGTGCTTGTGAATGTCCAAACACTTACCTGTAAGAGAACTCTAAAAACCAGAAGGTAAATGGTACGTATAAGGTGAAAAAACCAAAACATCTATAACCTTGTACCATACTACACTCTGTGAAAAAGTGCCATGTTTGCGCGTGATTAATAGTAACCACCTACTTTTCTCTGTTGCCTATAATCATCCCAAAAGTGAAACTCTCCAAGCCTCGATGTCAATACTGAAATTTCTGCGAAAAACAAACAAACATCATCCGTAAGCCACTACCATATAAATATTCCAGATCCAAAACCCGATACTTCGCAGTATTTAACTGAACCGTACCTTAATACCAAACGCCTCCTCTTCCTCACTGTTCTTTTCCCGTTAGTTTGAACGCCGGCACAAGTGCGCGCGCCATGTTTATGATGTATTATGCTGCCTCACTCACCGCTTTTGTTTGGAAAGGTTTACGTAATGGAAAAAGAAAGCGGACTACGTTTTCAACTATTCTCTCTGCAATGCGCTCTGGATAAAGTGTTCAATGTTGTGCAATGTCAATAAAAATATAAAAACGTTATTAACTTTATTAAATGCCCTGTACTATGTGCAACATGTTCTATAAGTTTATGATGCCTTGTGGTTCCTAAATCTACCGCTAAATACCGGATTAGAAATCCTATTATCGTTAACTTAAATGCTGCCTTCAAATTCGTTAACAGGCTTGTTAGTCCCTCCTTAGTAAGGCCTTGTCTTCATTTGTAACCTCCCATGGCTACCGGCCCCTTTACTTTGGCTGTTACACAGGACCTGTTATTTAGTCTTTAAGCACTATTTACTTTATTGACTTTCTCTTACTGCAGGCCACACATGCACTGTTTCTGCTGCAACTGCTTGTGCTTGTGCTTGTGCTTGTGCTAGTGCAGCGCCTTGGCAACATCGGAATCCAGGAGAAGGCACTGGAATGGATCACCTCCTTCCTCGACGGAAGAACACAGAGAGTCCGCCTACCACCGTACAAGTCTGAGGCCACCGAAGTCATCTGCGGCGTCCCTCAAGGATCCTCGCTGAGCCCCACCCTCTTCAACGTCTACATGAGCCCCCTCGCGGCCATCGCACGCCAACACAACCTCAACATAATCTCCTACGCCGACGACACCCAACTGATCCTCTCCCTGACCAACGACCCCACCGCCGCCAGAGCCAACCTGCACGAAGGGATGAGAGATGTAGCCGAGTGGATGACGACCAGCCGCCTGAAACTGAACTCAGACAAGACGGAGGTCCTCATCCTGGGCTCCTCGCCCTCCGCCTGGGACGACTCCTGGTGGCCCCCCGCCCTGGGCACCGCACCCAAACCGACGGACCACGCACGCAACCTGGGCTTCATCCTGGACTCCTCCCTCTCCATGACCAGACAAGTCAACGCCGTCTCCTCGTCATGCTTCAACATCCTGCGCATGCTACGGAAGATCTTCTGGTGGATCCCCACCGAGACCAGGAAGACTGTCACCCAGGCCCTCGTCACCAGCCGACTGGACTACGGCAACGCCCTCTACGCCTGAACCACTGCCAAACTCCAGAAGAGACTCCAGCGGATCCAGAACGCCTCAGCTAGACTCATCCTCGACATCCCACGAAACAGCCACATCTCCGGACACCTGAGAGACCTGCACTGGCTCCCCGTCAACAAAAGAATCACCTTCCGCCTCCTCACCCACGCACACAAAGCCCTACACGACCAAGGCCCGAGCTACCTCAACAACCGAATCAACTTCTACGCTCCCAAGCGCCACCTCAGATCAACCAGCCACGCCCTCGCCGCCGTCCCCCGCATCCGAAGAGCGACAACAGGAGGAAGGTCCTTCTCCTACCTGGCCGCCAAGACTTGGAACTCCCTCCCGACCGACCTGCGCCTGACCCAGGACCACCTCTCCTTCAGGAAGAAGCTTAAGACCTGGCTGTTCGAGCAGTAAAGGCACCCCCCCTCCTAGCGCCTTGAGACCCTACGGGTGAGTAGTGCGCTCTATAAATGTATTGATTGATTGATTTTAAGCAGAACGGCTGCCCCGTAACACAGGCACCCTCTTACAATCACTTCAACCTGGCATTATCTCGCATCTGTTTCAACCTCCCCTCAAGTAAAATGGATTTAGAAATGATTATCGAATTAAGTCATGTGAATTCCAGGTAGCACATAATCGTGTGCTAATGGGCTGCAGATGACAACAGCTCATCTGTGTTACATGTCATCTGCAATAAGCCACCGGATGAGTTGTTTTCAAAAGACTGTTTTATTAACAACAACACCACCACCAATACCACCAATACCACCACATCATCGATACCACCACTTCCACCACCAATACCACCACCACCTCCAATACCACCACCACAACCACCAAAATCACGACCACCAACACCACCAATATCACCACCACCAGCACCACCACCACCACCATCAACAGCACCCCCCTACCACCACCAATAACCCCCATCAATACCACCACCACCACCAATACCACCACCACCACCAATACCACCACCACTGCCAATAACACCACCACCAATACCACCTCCACCAATACCACCACCACCAATACCACCATCACGACCAATACCACCACTAATACCACCACCAATACCACCACCATCACCAATATCACCACCACCAATACCACCATCAATACCACCACCTCCATCACCACCAATGCCACCATCAATATCACAAATACCACCACCAATACCACCACAACCAATACTACCACCACCACCACCAGCAATACCACCACCAATACCTCTACCAATACTACCACCAGCAATACCACCACCACCTCCAATAACACCACCGCCAATACAACCAAAACCAATACCACCACCACCAATATCACCACCACCAACCACCCCCATCACAAATACCACCACCACCAATACCACCATCACCAATACCAGCATCAATATCACTACCTCCACCATTACTAAGGCCACCATCAATACCACAAATACCACCGCCAATACCACCATCACATCCAACACCACCACCACCAATACTACTACCACGACCAATACCACCACCACCAACACCACCACCAATACTATCACCCCTACCAATACCACCACCACCAATACCACCACCATCAATACCGCCACCTCTGCCACAACCAATAACACCACTAATACCACCACCACCAATACCACCACCACCAATACTACCACCATCAGCACCACCAATACCACCACCACCACCACCAATACCACCACCACCAGTACCACCACCAACACCACCACCTCTGCCACCACCAATACTACCACCAATGCCACCAATACCACCACCACCAATAACAATACCACCAGCACCTCCAATCCCACCACCACCACCACCAATACCACCATCGCCAATAACACCAATATCTCCACCACCACCAATACCACCACCAACACCACCACCAATGCCACCAAAAAGGTGAGGGGGCATGGCCCCTTTGCCAAAACGGACAGGGTGGGGTTGCATATGTCTGTACCTGTGTGACAAAAGCCAATGCAATTGTATCCGAGATGGTTGCTATGTGTTGGGATGGAATAGTCCTCTGCATGGTCAGAGACGTGTACTCTGGCCAGGAGTGCCCAACTGTATTGTTGTCTTCATACCTAATGCTGATTATTTGTCATAGGTGACCACGGATCATGCGTGTGCATCATGACATAGGCTTCTCTCATGGATTACGGTCTTGTTGGACCATGAGAGACACCCAAAGCACTAAGCTTTTAGTGGTGTAAGGCTACCGCCTTCACCAGGTGTTAAACAGCGCAGTGGTGGCAGCATACTGTGTAGTGATCAGTAGTAGTGAGCAGGTCCTTTTCACCCTATGTCACTGGAGTGAGGCCCGCAGTCTCCCTCTCCTTTTTAAAAGTACTGCTACAGTGTAAACACCTGTCCTACATCAGGATGTGGAAATGCATGTGTGATTAAAACATGTGCTGAAGGAATGTGTCCTTGCAAGGAATATACTACACCTAGGGTGAAGTAAACTACAGTGCAGACGTGGTAAATGTGTGGTGCTGGCAAGGTGTGTGTTGGAAATGGGGGTCTGTAGTTGGCAAAGGTAGTTACCTTTGTCAAAATAGGGACCCTTGCTTCTAATCAAGGTAAGGAGGATACACTTCTAAAATAACCCCTGCTCACACCCTTGATAGCTTAGCATGAGCCGACAGGCTTATCTCAGAGCCAGTGTGTTAGGCATTTGTGAACACATAGAGTAATACAATAAAAACACTACAAATCGACACCACACTAGTTTAAAAAAGTAAGTAATTTTTATCTAAACCAAACAAGACCAAAATGGCAAAAATCCACAATACAGTAATAAAAATGACTTTCAAATTGTAGAAATAGTCAGTTCAAATCAGTTTGCAGATGCAACACTTTTCACAGAAAGTATCTTGGATGCGTCACACACACAAACAAAAAGGGCCACAGGGAAGGTGATGTGCTGGTTCCTTACACTCAGGGAAGGTGAGGCGTTGGTTTCTTGCTGTTGTGCAATGGAGGTGATGTGTTGGTTCCTTACAGGAGAGGAGGTGATGAGTCGGATTCTTAGTGCATGGGGAGGTGATGCGTCAGTTTCTTACTGTGTCCCCCAATGATGTGACAGTCCTTTCTCCTCGATGCAATGATCCGGGCTGATGCATGGGATCTTACAGCCACACAGCAGGGCTTGCATCGGAATTGGTGCGGTGATCTCGGACTTCGGAGATCGGTGCACATGATGCAGGGTGCGGCGATTTATCAAGCCGCTGGCAGGCGCTGCGACGATTTCTTCGGCGATGCATCTTGAAGTTGCTTTATTTTTCTAATTCCCAGCAGCAAACAGCCTACAGATGCCCAAAACAACAGCAGGAACCTCATAGCAGGTCGGAACTCCCAACAAGGAAGTTCAGGGGAGCTGGTGGTGAAGTCTTTGTGTCCTTGAGACTTCAGGACAGGAGGCAAGCTCAGTTTCAAGCCCATGGAAATCTTCCTCAAGCAGTGGACAAAGCAAACAGCAATGTCCTTTTCCCTTTCCTTGGCAGAAAGTAGCCACTGCAGGCCAACCCCAGACAGCAAACATGCAGGGGCAGTATTCCTCCTCAGTTTCTCCAGCTCTTCTCCTTGGCAAAGGTTCCTTTTGATTTCCCAGAAGTGATCTAAAAGTCTGGGGTCTGGGTCCCTCTTTTTATACAGTGAAATTCTTTGTTCTCTGGTGGCAGGGAAGCCCTGTGCTCAGTCAAAACCAGTTCTGTCCTCTCTGGTGCAGCTTCTCTGTAGGAGGTGGAGACAGCATTGTGGAAGGCAGACCAGGCCCATTCAGGTGAAAGGAAATCTCCTCCCCCTGCTCTAAATGCAGCCCAGGTCTATTCAGCCCAGACCTGACTCATGCAACCTCTATGGGGCCACTGTGCATCCCCAGCCCCTGTCACTCCAAAGCCGGATCATCAATACACATCCTATCAGAGGCACACTGGATGGCAAAGCAAGAAAATACCTACTTTCTAAAAGTGGCATTGTAAACACAGAATGTAATAATCACCCTCACTAAAGGCTGCATTTTAACATTCTGAGTTCAGGCATACTAAACTTTATTTTCCTACCTTGTTTCCAGGGGTAGTTATGTTTTATAAGATGCCATGAGCAAAATTCCCATTTTATCCTATGGGAACAGGTAGTCTTGCAATAGTGAAAACCGCAATTGGCAGTATTTCACTAACAGAACATGACAGGGCATGTCATACCTTTCATATACACTGCACTCTGCCCACCGGGTGCCTTGGGCCTATCTTAGGGGTGACTTACATGTAAGGCGTCATAGCAGCACCTGACTGCACACAGGCTCTGCAATGGCAGGCCTGAGTTACATTTATGTGAGTGGCACAATCAGTGCTTCAGCCCACTAGCAGCATTTGATTTACAGGCTCACACAGTGCACTATACTAGGGACTGACTAGTAAATCAAATATGCCAATCATGGAAACACCAATCCATAACAATAATTTACAAAGGGAACACTTGCACTTTGGCTCTGAACAGCAGTGGCAAAGTGCCCAAAGCATCTAGACCAGCGAAAACGAAGTCCAACAGATAGAAAAATAACAGAAGGTTAGGCAAAAATACAGGGGAAACCCACGCCAATTATGCCAGGTCTAACAGTGTGCTTTTTAAATAACATACTGTTGCAGCACAGACAGACGGCAATACTGAACAGTGAGCTCAGACTGAGGATTGTGTGCAGCATTTGGGAATGCTGGTGGCAGCATGGTACATGAGGATAACAGTACTAGGCATTAAGTCTGCTGTGAATGTACCATGAGTGCAGAGGTGCCTTCAGTAGTTCATGGAGGACCTTGGGTTCCATTTTGAGAAGCCCAGGCCAGCCTGATGAAAACCTAAGGAGTAGAGTGATCTGCACAGACTGCATTCCTGTGGAACAATCACTGCATGTGGGACAAGCACTGGATGAGGGGAGAGACAGGCTTTCCCTGTGCATTTCAAAGGGCTCTTTGATTCAGTGACCGATCACAGTTAAAAGGGCCTTGACACATCTCAGGAAGGGGAAGATGGGGTTGATAAGAGAATCCTACAAATTAGGGCTGAGGTCTCAGGATTTAACTTTTATGCCCTTTCACTGTGGCTGACATCCAAGTGTGTACTCTGGTCACTCCCATGAATCTTCTTGTGGGTTAATAAGCTTCAGAGTCCTACCTGCTGTGACAGACATCCTTCAGAAGGAAGAAGAAAGGGTCAAATGTCAATTTCGAAGAAGCAGACCCCGAACATAACTCCAGACCCTAAATCACATTTTGTGTCAGGAAAAGAACGATAAGTAGGGGAGGCACCAAATGTTGTCATCTGCCAAGCAGCCAGCCAGGCTGTATGAGGAGAGGAAGTTCTGCAAGACTTCTGCCTGTTACCAGGATTAGTGGCCCATCTGCTTGTCTCCCTGCTGGGTGAGGGAGGATCACTCAAGGAAGTAAAGATCACCTGCTCTGGAATCTGGAGCACCAGCGCCTGCCTGCTTGCCAAGACCGGTGTGCCTGTGAGCCAGTGAGGAGGAGAAGATCACTGGAGGGAGCGAGGTCCAGAAGAAAGTCCTGACATGAGGACTCTCTGTGCGAGGTGTGAGGAATACAGCCCGGCTACGATTGGGTCATAGCTCATGTGTTGGACTTCATTGGCAACAATGTATGCCAGGAGGGGCTGCTATGGACTGAGTTGGAAGTCTACGGTGGGAGAAACCTGTTCCCCGCAACAATCGGATCATTGACCTTTTGCCGAAGGAACTGGGTCACCCTGTATGCCAGGAGAGACTGCCGCTGATTACCTGTGGATGGTGGTGGGAGAAGCTTGTCTTCGCACCAATCTGGTCATTTCCCATGTGCTGAACTAACTGGCGGCCCCATAAGAATTGAGGGGCTGCCATTGCGTGTAATAAAGCCTGTAGTGGGAGGAACCCTCCTGCACTGATCAGGCCATTACCCGTGCACTGAAGTGGCTTGGCGACCCTGTATGACAGGAGGAGCCACCGTGACTCTCCATGTGAGGCTAGCGTGACCAGAGTGTGAAGTCCAGAATGGCATCCCCCTATGCCAGGAAGGGCCTCCTGAAATGTTGAAGCCAAGAGGTCCAGGTCATCACCTGGGACCGGGAAACTGTTGTGACCAAGGTGGAACTTAACTGCATTCTGTGGACTGACCCCATGGATCCCCTTCGGAGGAAAAAGACCAACCCCACCCTCATGCGAGGGTGTAGGAGCATACTAGGTGACTGCTGCAGCACCTCGTTCATCTGACTGCCACAGTTTGCGTGGCTCGGGAAGAGCGCATGTGCCTTCTAGCTCATGCTGCATGTGCCTCATCTCAGCCAATCCAGAACAGGACTGCGTTGCAACACCACAGGGTACTTTCCCACATGAACGGGTAAACCGAGATCAGGGCCTTTTGGGCCCTGGGGGACATACCACCATTGGCGCTGCTAAACCCTAGACTAAAAACTGAACTTACTTGCAGAGTCTGAGGGAAGAAATCTTGAGTACAGCCTATTTGCTTTACATTTACTGGATGCTGCCATCAGTTAATGGGGAATAACACCTAATCTGTTACAATAGAGGTGGGAGGACAGGAAGTGGCCTGACAAATACTAGAACCTTGACCTCAAAGGGATTGTGTTATTGCTTTTTGAATGCTGCTTATCTTTGCATGTGTAGAGTTACAATAAAAATGCTTCTTTATCTACAAATCACCTTTTTGGCTGAACATTGATGTATTGTTGTGCTGCCCGCACTTTGAGTTACGAGTTGTGTTCACTGATCTGTATCTGCACTTAACCTGTGGGAGCCTTGACTGCTCGAGCTATGCTACCCAGCTCAGAGCCAGGTGCACCAGGGGGCACTCTACCCAATTGATCGGGATCCATTGTAGGGTGGGCCCCAGGACATCAGAGGTAAAAGGCTCAACCACCTTGGTTGAACCGGGTAACTCCAGTGTGACCCATGGCCCATGGTACGGGTTCTGACAGTATGCATTGTTACTGTACATTTATAAAAAAACAATTCTTTCAATGCTAATGCCATAATGCATAGAAATTCATTCTGCTTGGTGGAAAGTCCAGGGAAGTGAATGGCTGGGGAGAGTTCCATTGGCTAGGGGCCATTTCATCTGCATTCCATGGGTGGAAATGACAACCTCTTATTTCTTACCCAAAACAGAAGCATTCATGAGTGCGGTCTAAAAATAGCTGGATTTGGTGTCACACCAGTCTCTACACCAGATGCATTAACCAACTGATGTGCCTTACTGGTAGCTTCACCATGTCTGATCATTGTGCTGTGACAATGCTGATCAATATTCTGTGGCACCTACAATGTTTGAAAGAAAAGGATGAACAATATCTGGGAGATGCACCTGCACCCAGTGAGTGGCACAGACACCTGAGAAGACTTTGGGCAGGATTTCCAGCATCCCCTAAATAATGTGTTGCTCCCCACTGAGGAAGGATAACTATCTCGAAACACGTGTCTAGAGATACACAGCACTGGCTGCACCAACAAGGGTGAAAAACTAAAGACTGCCACTGAAGTGCTACCATCCACTGCATTTACCATAATGCATTGGTGCGACCTGAGTGCTGCAATGTGAGGCAAGGTGCTCCCACCCTATTTTTGTTTGAAAAAGTTCCCTTAAGCTAATGAGCTGACGAGCTCTGGTTGGTGTACTTACGACGAGTGAGTGGTACAAAGACCTGAGAAGTGTTTGGGCAGTATTTCCAGCACCCTCAAAATGCTGTGTTGCTCTCTTCTGAAGAAGGACAACTCTCCTGAGGCACATGTTCATAGATAATATCTCAAATAAAAAGGAGAAGGGAGGTCTCCTTAAAACTCCGATAAGGGACAAGGAGAAAGATATGAATGAAACAAAAGTAGTCCCTACAATATTGCCAACTAGATATGGTTTTGAAAACAAGATATATATCCTTTTTTTGTTGGTAACCTCCACTGACCTCACACAACCCAAAAGTGCAGCATTACATATTCATAGTGACAAATTCAAGCATTATTCTGATCAAAGAACAGTGATATTTAAAAATACAAAATGTATTCAATAACAATACATTTTTCTGTACAGAAGTACCATTAGACAAGATTAAAAGAAGTGTCAAATCATATAGACATATTAAAAGCAGAAAACACAAGTTGCCGACGCAGAGTTTCGGTAAATTTTTAGACCTTCATCAGGACAGTTTTCTCACAATGATTGATTTTTCTCGTTTAAAGCTCCACTGTGATATATGTACAAGGGAGCCTCCCTGCTCCGCTTGTACTTCTGCCACGTTAGTAAATTTACTAACGTGGCAGAAGTACAAGCGGAGCAGGGAGGCCGGGCCCTTTTTAATAGATGGTCAATTGAAAAGCCATAAAAGGAGGACACTCCCCTACTTCAATTTGTAAGGACAATATTGGACCCTTTTTTACCCGTATTCTTCGTGAACAATTACAGTTCTCGCTCGGTGGCTCCCTTGTACATATATATACCAAAGAGACAGAATAATCTCAAGGTGTTTAATTGAAAGGACATCACCTCCATCAAACTGATGAAAATAAGTTTGTGGAAATTGAGAAAAGAGCTTCAAATCACAGTGGAGCTTTAAACGCGAAAAAGCAATCATTGTGAGAAAACTGTCCTGATGAAGGTCTACAAATTTACCGAAACGCTGCGTCAACAACTTGTGTTTTCTGCTTTTAATCCTTTTAATATGTCTATATGATTTGACACTTCTTTTAATCTTGTCTAATGGTACTTCTGTACAGGAAAATGTATTGGTATTGAATACATTTTGTATTTTGAAATATCACTGTACTTTGATCAGAATAATGCTTGAATTTGTCACTATGAATATGTAATGCTGCACTTTTGGGTTGTGTGAGGTCAGTGGAGGTTACCAACAAAAAAAGGATATATATCTTGTTTTCAAAACCATATCTAGTTGGCAATATTGTAGGGAATACTTTTGTTTCATACATGTTTATAGATACACAGCCCTGGCTGCACCAACAATGGTGATAAACGAAAGACTCACTGAAGTGTTAACATGCACTGCATTTACAATAGGCATTGGGGTGAACTTAGTGCTGTGCTGTGAGGTTGTGTGCTCTCACCCTCTTTTTGCACTGCTTTGGTATTGTAGAAACAGTTTTACTAATAATCTATGTCTGTGAGTAACATTTTGTTTTTCGAAAACTGTCAATCAAGCCATGTCTTGACATTTATGTTGAAGCACAATAAAATCTTATCACAATTTTACTGTTGTTATACCACCAAGAAGCGAGCTCCCTTTGTACTCTTAAATGTACGTTTTCCATTTGTTTATTTAAATGCGTCTCAATACTCACATCACAATGTACCATGCTTCAGATCTATTTTATAAATATTACAGTGGCCAGAGCTTATGTTGGTGCAACACACCACACACTCGATATGTAAGTACTGTTTGATGTAATCTAGGAGTGCTAAAACAGGTGAAAGGGGCAGCCACGTCAATGTCCCCCAAGTACATGGAAAGAAAAACCCAAAGGTCAATGCAGGGTCTCTGTGAACACAATCAGGGATCACACGTGTAGTCCTTCATACTGTTTTAAACAGCTCCTTTATTTTCCTTTTTTCACTAACACCAACCAGCCAACTTATGTTTCGTCAGGTAATTTTCACCACAACTTCTTCAAGGCTCGTTAAACACAGTTGTCTTCAAATCATAGACAGCAGTTATCTGACACAATATTCAAGTATGCCATAATGGTGGCAACAGCAGTAAGATAATTCGGTGATATTTGGAAGCTCACACTATGGCCTGCGCATACTATGTCAACCACAGTGGCACTGGCGGTAAGACAGTTTAGTGATATGTGGAGGCCTACACTATGGCCTTTACACACTGTGTGAACTGCATTTGATAAAGAGACTTGTTACTAGGGGTGAACTGTAAATTCGCTGAGTTTTGCCACTCTGCTCTCCCCTGGGAGCACAGAGTTTGGCAAAAACCCCACCAACTGCTGTGTGGTGGAGTTTACCCTTTAGATACCGTTTAGATAATAATAAAATCTCAATACATGGGATGAATTCTTTGTCCGCCATCAGCCTCAAATCAGCGCAGCACCAGCTCCAAGGCAAAGACTGTGCTGATTACAAGCGCTATTTTGGAAGGAGGGAAACTTCTTATCTATCGTCCTTGGGATGATTTGCGCCCACCACGAATACTACTAGGAGCTGAAAGCCTGCCACGCCCCATTAACTTTTAGTATTTGCTCCAGTCAGACGAACCTGCTTGGTTTGCTTTCTCTTTCCAACACATTGTCCCAATGTAAGCTGTGCCCTGAATGCCAAAGTCTGGTCAGTAAACTAAAGGTGAATGCATGGCTGAGGGGATTGCCCAACCCACTAGAACACTGTAGCAAAGCCAGCAGAATGAACTTCCAGGCGCTGTGGGTGGTGCGTCTATGATTCCAGGCAGCAAGTCCTGAAGGTAATTATGTTCCACAGTGTTAACAATTTGATGAATTGTAAAAGCTCTACTCTTAACCACATATTGCACATTAAAAACATCATTTTATACATCTTTTTGTAACATGTATGTAAATTAGAAGAGGCGTCAGTAACAAATGTTTTACTTTATTTATTTGTATAAATTATTTGCAAGAGTGAATGATTGCTGCATGGAATGGTGTTGAGACTTTGAGAGTATAGGCACCGTGAAATAAAAGGATAAGCAACGCATCATCTGAGCATGAAAACCCAGGAAAAAGTGCTGCAAATGCTTCAGGTTTTACGTTTTCTTGTGTGGCATAATTAGCGCATACAAAGACAATGCACGATACTTAACATTACAACATGTTCTGCACATGCCATAAACTCTGATTTAAATTTTTTGTGTTTTGGTGTCATATGATATTAGAAGCGAGTTAACAAATCTATTTTATTCTCGAGCACGGGTGTGACACTGACAGAGCTTAGCATCCTTGAAAAGCGATGCTCGATTTTGTGTGTATGTGTGCTCTGGTCGCTGCAGCCACTTGCGACATGTTTGTGTGGCATACTCTAGTTTATTTATTTGGTGATTTGAATGCTGAAGGAGTGAGCCTGTGGGATGATGAAAGAGGAGGACGTGTGTTTAGTGAATTCCCTAAATAATGAGATTGTGGTGTAGGGCTGTTGCACCTCATTATTGCTGATTCTGGCTGACAGTGTCTGCACTAGGAATCTTTACTATATCAGCTATTAAGTGGGGATGCTTTTAATGGACGATACTAGTTTTATTTGGGAGTGGGATGAATGATATAGACCGTCAATAGAATTTTCAGGCTTTTCTCGTAGAGTTTGTATGTACCTCCGTGGAATCGTGCAGGGTAAAACTCCCGTCCACCCCAATCTTTTACTAGGGACCTATTACCTAACTAGATTTAACAATTCCCACATACTTGAATATTGTGGCGTGTAACTGCTCTTTACGATTTGGAGACTTGGAAGTTGTGGAGGAAATTGGCTGCCAACACACATGTTGCCTAATAAGCGATGAGTAAAAAGTAAGATAAAGGAGCAGTTTGATACAAGGTGAAGGACGTCATGGGTGATTCCAAATTGTGCTCACATGCACTTTTCATTGCTACTGATCAGTGTAGGATGAGCATGCACTTCTTACAGGTCAGGTAGGAGGCATGGATTAGTCACCTGCCCAGGGTAGTACACATATTTATTACAATGCCAATGTCAATGCCATTCTCAACAGGCATACACATTTAATAACACTTTCCATGTAAGGGTGACAGGGCATCCTATGAAAGACAGCACTTTGCTCGTTGGTCTCACCTTCGATTGTCATTGTGCTGATTATCCATCCTTAATATATATAGTTGCCTACAATTGTTACTCTGTGAGGCTCCCCATTTTCCTTTAAGCAGTTCACAGTATTGTCATTTCTTTCTTCCTCAAAGACTTCCAGTCCACATGCATGAGCAATTGGAATCCCCACTTTCCCTATGCACCATTGTGCTGGGCATCCTATTCATGACGTTTTTGAATTAAGTCTATTCATGTTCCTTGGATGGGGGCCTTTTTTCAAATTTAAAATAAAATGCCTCAAGTAGAATGGAAAATGAGAAATGTAACGACTTGCACAATTAGTCATGATACAACCATCCATATCCATGAGAAACATTACTATGTTTGTGTTTCTTCACACGGGGATCCTTTGCCCTTGGGGCTAGTTATGCGCTTAGTAACATGGGAGCCTGCAAACATTGTAAAAAAAAGCCCATTTCTAATTTCCTTATTACAGGCATTTTTGACCTTCGATGTCACCTGGAACAAAGAAATGGCATAGCCACTCAATTGTAACAATGTATTAGAGTTGAGCTCTGACGTCACATTGCCTGCTGCCAAGCTGAGAGAAAGACAGAGTAAGGATCATAATAAAATCAGCCCTTTAAAAAACACAAAACATGACTTTCTCTTCTTCTACTCTGTTTTTGTATATAAAAAATGATATGCCGAAATGAGATATTTATGGCAACATGTTTATTTTTTCCAGGCTTTAGATAATTATAGGAAAGATAAAATCTCTTTGCATATTTCCGCACATTCTGAACTACAGCGTTTAAAAAAATCTTATTTGTACTGCACTGATTCTAATATTGTTAGACCTGATATTCTCTGTGTCATTTTCCCCCAAACATTTTGCCTTCACTCCTCCTGCTTTGCTGAATTTGTTTTTGTTGGTCTTAGAATTCTGCACACCTTACCACTGCTCGCCAGTGCTAAAGTGCTTGTGCTCACTCCTTTAAATATGAGAAAATTGGCTACTGCCCATTTGCCACGCTTAATTTACTTATACGTCTCTAGTAAAGTGGAACTTCCTGTTTCCAGGGCTTGTAAATTAATTGCTACTAATGACCTGCAACACTTATTATGCCACCCTTTTAAGTATTCTTTTATATACGGCTCAGGTCTGTCATTGCTGCTTGTGTGCAGTTTCAAACTGCCATTTCAACATGACCAAATAAAACTCTTTGACAGGCCTACACCTTCCTTTTTAATTAATATAAAGTATCCATAGGGTAAGCCCTAAACAGCCCACATGGCAGTGTGCATTGTGTTTAAAAAGTTGGACATTTACTTTTAACTTTTACATGTCCTGGTAGTAAAAATCTCTTACATTTGTTTTTCACTACTGCAAGGCCAACCCTACTACAGAATAATATTAGGTTAGCTTATTATATTTAATACGTGATAATGTTTGCTTGAGAACAGGTAGAAATTTCATGTTTGGTCTATAAAGATTTGCAATTTAAAATCTTCTGCTTTGGTAAAGTTAGATTTTAAGTCACAATCCTGAAACTACCTCGTTTAGTAAACTTGCCATTTTCTCACCTTAACCATATGGTGATTGCATACTGTGCCCTGGGTCACATGACTAGGTGTTGTTAGCAGTTGGACTTTGTGTATTCCTCTCAGCTACTTGAGTGACTACAAGGGGTAGTTGTATGACCTCCTGTCTGAGCTACAGGGATACAACAAGCTTCAGCGCCCTACCTACAACAGTTCAGCTGACCTGCTGTTACTGGACCTGCCTGGAACTACAACTGGACTTGCCTGATTCATGCTGGTCTTAGCTAGCGTCAGTTCATGTTAGAAATAGGGGTCTCTAGTTGGCAGAGGTAGGTACTTTTGTCCAAATAGGGACCCTTGCTTCTAGTCAGCGTAAGGGAGATACACCCGTGCTCACCCCCTGGGTAGTTTTGCACAAGCAGACAGGCTTATCCCAAAGACAATGGGCAAAGTTTAGAGAACTAAAGTATCTTTATCTAAACTCAACAGGACCAAAACAACAAAAATCCAACATACAGGTAAGAAGATTTGTTCTTAGAACAGTTATTGAAAAAAAAGGTTGTAGAAAACAAATAGCTTCCCCTGGGGCTATTGCAACGTCGTCACAGCAATAAATCCAAAGTAGGGTGCCGACCGCGAGGAGCATGGCATCAGGCATGGAGTCACACGGACCCCCAAACAAACAGTACCTTGGAAACAAAGTCTATGATGATGCATAGCATTGTGAAGGTCGGTGCTGAGGTCGCGGCTGGCTCCCTGGCTAACGGGGGAGGTGAGGCGTTGTGTCCGCGAGGAGGCGACGTGTCGTGTCCAGGACAGGGGTAGATGGTGAAGTCTTTGTGTCCCTGAGACTTCAGACCAGGAGGCCAGCACACTCAGGCCCTTCGAGATTCTTCTTCAAGCAGGTTCACAGCAAAGTTCCAGTCTTTATCCTTTCCCTGGCACAAAAAACAACTGCAGGCCAACCCCACATAGCACACTGCAAAGGGGCAGCACTCCTTCTCATGTCTCTTCAGCTCTTCTCCTTGGCAAATGTTCCTCTTGGGTGCAGAAGTGATCTAAAGTTTTGGTGTTTAATGTCTACTACTTATACCCCATTTTGTCTTTGTTCTCTTTGTGCAAGGGTCTCTGAGCCAGTCCAAACCAGTTCTGTCACCACTGGTGCAGTATGACCACAGAGGTTGGAGACAGCATTTTGCAAGGGAGACAGACACTATTCAGGTGCAAGGAGATCTCCTCCTACTACTCTAAATGCAGCAAAGCCCCATTCAGCTGAACACTGAGTAACCCAAGAAGGGCCAGGTACACCTCACCCCGTGGATGTCACAGTGAATGCACATCCCCAGCCCCTGCCACTCCAAAACTAGAAAGCCAATACACAAACAGGCAGAGGAACACAGAATGGTTAGACAAGGAAATGCCTACTTTCTAAAATACGCATTTTCAAACACATCATTTAAAAACCATCTTTACTAAAAGATGTGTTATTAAATTCTGAGTTCAGAGAGTCTATACTTTGTTTCTCTTTCTTGTCCCAATGGGAAGTTATACTTGTAAGATATTCCAAAGTATCATCCATTCTATCCTAGGAGCAGATAGCCTTTCGACAGTGAAAAACAAAATTGCCAGTATTTCACTATCAAGACATGTCAGATACACCAGTACATGTCCTACCTTTCATACACACTTCACCCTGCCCAGGGGGGTACCTTGGGCATACCATAGCGGTGCCTTACATGTAAGAAAAGGGAAGATTATGGCCTAGCAAGTGGGTGCACTTGCCAGATCGACTTGGTAGTTTAAAACTACGCGCACAGACACTGCAGTGGCTCATCTGAGATACATTTTCAGGGCTACTTATGTGGGCGGCACAATTCAGTGCTGAAGACCCACTAGTATCATTTGATTTACAGGCCCTGGCACACTCGGGGCACTTTACTAGAGACTTGCCAATAAATCAAATATGCCAATAAGGGAGATCCGATTGTAATAACAATTCACACAGGGAGCACTTGCACTTTGACACTGATCAGCAGTGGCAAAGTGCCAAAAGAGGAAGGGTATGCCCGACATGGGTCCCATGTTCACTGCGCCACTTTATTCAAGCTAGCCTGGCTGATGAGGGGTGATGCCCAGAAACCAGGCCCAGGATGTTCGTTTCCAGTCCAGGGAGGACCTGGCTTGGAAGTTCGGGCTGGATTGTTCCCACGAGGAACAGGGTCAAGACTGATTTGTATATGACGGGTCCAAACTGGGGTGGCGTGCTGAGCAAAAGAATGATGGATTAAACCCAGATCTTTGTGACGGGGTGAATGTGTGCAATGTTCAGCATTCCGTCCATCAATTGTTCCTTTAGCATCTACACCAGCAAAAACAAAATCCAGCACAGCATCAAAAATACACGAGGCAGAGGCAAAAAGTCAGGGGAAACCACTCCAAAGATGGCAAGTCTAAAGGTTCATGATCTCTAAGAGGCACCTCCTCAGGTCCTGCACTCTTGGTTGGCATCAAAGTGCACTACTCTAAAGAAGTAGAAATCCTGAAGATTTGGGATCTCGTGACTACAAACAGGCTTGTTCATACCTCGGTCGCGCTGCTAGCAAGAACCACCAATGCAAAGCTTTGTAGACTGACTCTTCATGCTACAGCAACTGCCAGAGAAGACTGGCCTGCTGTTTGTGCTATAGTGATGGCCATCCATAATATTCTCCCTGCTCCTCGCAGCTTTCTGCACTGAGAACTGGACACTTTGCACCAGACTTTGAAAAGGTAACTCTTTCAGCTGGACTAACCTAGTCCCTGTATCCGGCCAATGCTCCATCATGGTCATCTTAAACTTGTGACTTTTTTCGCCGTCTAGCAGGGCCAAATGCTCATGACTGCCACTGTGCACTGTTCGGCACTATATTTACATTTAATCTTTGAAATGTAATATGTCTGAATATGCTGATTTAATTTTTGTCATTTTGTTGTCAAATAATTTATTAAATGTTACTCTATTTTCCTAAATTCATGAGGGGCTTTTCTAGTGTTGTGTTTTCACTTTATTACTGTTTGTGTGCTGCATACATAGATTACACATTGCCTCTAAGTTAAATCTGACTGCTTTTGCGCCAAGCTTCCAGAGGATTAAACACAGGTTATTTTGGTGATGTTTTGTGGTTCACCCTGACAATCACTGTGGCTGTTGAACAGGGTTTCACTCCGCTCAACCATCAACATCATTTCTCACATTGTTGTTTAGTGATGAGACTTAATACATGTATTTGTGCAGTGCCATTTAGGGATTTTATGTAACACTAAAATCCCCTACAAATTATTTTATCCCAGATTAGACCTTTTAAAATTCTCCTACATTAGTCTCTTGATTTTTCCAAATTCCACTCTTGCTCCACCTGATTTTGGGCACCTGTAACTCTGCCTGCTGCAAGCATACAGTTTAAGCTCACCAACCTGGAGAGCTACACTGTCGCTTAGCATAAGGAATCCTGCAGGTCAGGCTGCAGATGGCCAAACTCAAAATGGAAGAGGCTGCTGCCCAAAGGGCTACAGGGGAAAGAAATACTGAGGCGAGAAGAGACTTAGCAAAGGAGAAGCCAGAAGCGTACAGGGTTGTGTTATTGGTATTTCTATAGCTCGAACTGTTACCCGAAGGTGTCCTGGCACTGAGCATGATGTCCTACGGAGGCACATAACATGGGGATAGTGAGGGGAAGTTGTTAGACAGCAACAAGCCATGTCTTAAGAGACTTCCTGAAGTCCAGGTGGTTTACCAAACATCTTAGATGCAACTGGTGGTCATTCCATGCCTTGGCTGCACCAACCACAAAACCTCTGCCTCCCCAGTTGGACTTCTTTACAAAGGGCACTGTTGGAAGCGGCGGTCTCTAGTTGGCAGAGGTATACACTTCTGACAAATAGGGACACACCTTTTCTAGTCAGGGCAAGGGGATCACACACTTAGATAACCCCTGCTCACCCCCTTGGTAGCTTGGCAAAGCAGACAGGCTTATCTCAGAGGCAGTGCGTTAAGCAGTTATGACCACATACAGTAATAAAGTGAATACACTACAAATGGACCCGACACAGTAGTATTATAAAAATAAGGATTTTTATATAAGGCTTAGCACAAGACCAAATAACGACAAAAATATACCACAATCTTAATAAATACTCTTGGAAGGAAAAATAATAGTTCAAGCGTAGTTTCTTCTCAGCACAAAGTCTTTAGTATCAAAAGCAACTCTTCTTCTCTAAAACACAGTTCTTGGCAACAATGTAACCCACACGGGAGTCACACGACGTCGAGGCAAAGTTAATCCAAAGGTTCGGCGTCGACCGCGAGGAGCGCTACGTCGAGCCCGGAGTCGCACAGACCCCCACAACACAGTACCTTGGAAAAGTGAAGCACTCGATGATCAGCGGCGTCGAGATGTCCGGCGTCGCGTCTTCGGCGTCGATCGGGCCTCGGAGTCTGGGCGATCTGCAGCGGCGTCGACCGAAGTCAGGCAGGAGCAGCGCTCACGAGGTGAAGCATGATACGGCGTCGTCGATGTCGATGTTGCAAGAGTGAGCAGCGCTCACGGCGTCGAGAGGGCTCGAAGTCGATGCGATCAGCAGCGGTGCAGACACGAGGTCACTTGGAGCTGGAGCCGAACTCACTACTCACTGGCGTTGTTGCTGGCGTCGATCGGGCCCGGCGTCCGGCGTCGAGGAAGCGGGACACTGGAGCCGTCACTCACGATGTCGAGCTGGATTCGGCGGCATCCGTCGGCGTCGAGATTGCTGGATTCTTTCAGAGGTGCTGGATTCACAAGTTCCAGCAAATAGCACTTTAAGCAGATGAAGTCCTTTAGCCCTGTGACTTCAACAGGAGACTGGCACTCTTCCAGCCCTTGGAGATTTTCTTAGCAAAGATTGAGAGTACACACACAGTTCCTCTCTCCTGGTTCCTTGGCAAAAATAAAGAAGCAATGCAGGATTCCCCCAACAAACAGCACTCTGGCAGAAGGGGTAGGCAGTCCTTAGATCAGCAGGATTCTTGTCCTTGGTTCAGGTTTCCTTGTCAGAAGTGATCTAAATTCTTGGTTCAGGGGTCCTTCTCTTATACCCCTTTTTGGCTTTGATCCCTTTGTCCATGCAGGGGAATTTCCCCCCATCTTGGGTTTGTTGTGGGTGTTGCCAGGCCGAAGCACCTGGCCTATTCACTGTGCAGGGCAGAGTCTTCAGCCGCCCAGCAGGAGCGGAGCCAGCATTGTCACTGGCAGGGGCAGGGCCATCAGTTGCCCGGCAGGAGGTGGGCCAGGAAAGTCCCAGGCAGGCACAGAGTCATCAGCCGCCCGGCAGGGGGGCGGAGCCAGCATAGTATCAGGCAGGGCAGGCTATCAGGAGCTACTCTTCCCCTACTCTCAATGCCAATGTCCCACTCACCCCACACTGACTCATTCAGACCTCTGGAGCCACCCAGCTCCTGTCACACGCACACCAGAACCAGCAGAGACCGGTAGACAGTTAGACAAGAAAATAGCTACTTTCTAAAAGTGCTATTTTCAAACACAGAGTCCAAAAACCTTCCACACAAACGGATGCGTTATTAAACCCTGAGTTCAGGGATACCAAACTCTACATTGCACCATGCTCCCCGAGCCCGCTAGGATTATAGCATTAATAATCCTGGCAGCCCATTCTAACTGATGGAGAGCAGGTTACCTTACACTAGTGAAAAACGAATATGGCTGTAATTCATTATTAGGACATGCCAACTTTGTCAGGCTTGTCCTACCTTATGCTTACAATGCACCCTGCCCGTGGGCCTACCATAGGGGTGACTAACATGAAGTTAAGGGAAGGTTTAGGGACTGGCAAGTAGGTGTACTTGCGCTGTCTGCGTGACAGTACCAGACTGCATGTGGTCTAGCAATGGTAGACCTTCAGACATACTTTTACTAGGCCGCTCTTGTGGGTGGCACAACACGTGCTGCAAGCCCACTAGCAGCATTTGTATTTACAAGCCCTGGCACTCCTGGTGCACTCTACTAGGGACTGACAGTAAACCAAATAAGCCAAACATGGAATTCAATCAATACAGCAATTTCACATAGGGAGCACTTGCACTGTGGCACTGATCAGCAGTGGCACAGTGCCCAAAGTATTTACCAGCAAAAACATCGTAAACAGAGGAGGCAAACAGAAAAAATGGAGGAGAGACTCATGCCAATGATGCCAGGTCTAACAGGCACTGACACCAGTTTTGCTTTTAAGGAGCGCAGAGGTCTTCGAGGAACCTACCACTGGAATTGCAGTTTTAGATGAAGGGGTCCATTTCCTTGAAGGGATTTATGGACCACACAGAGCGCTTTAAACAGAACACATTTTTTGACGGGCAACCAGTGGAACTTTTTAATGTCAGCCGAGATAGAGGCAAGTTCCCTCAGCCTGACACTGGTGAAAATTTACATGGCCCCGCTCGCATGCATCGCCCGACAGCACGACCTCATCAAAATCTCCCACGCCAACGACACTCTACTGATCCTCTCCCTCACCTAGGACCCCCTCACCGCCAAACCCAACCTCCAAGAAGGAATGAAGGCCCTCGCCCACTGGATGAAGAGCAGCCGACTAAAGCTGAACACGGACAAGACGGAGGTCCTCATCCTCGGCTCCAACCCATCAGCCTGGGACGACTCCTTGTGGCCAACGGCACTGGGGGTAGCCCCAACACCCATCGACCATGCACGCAACCTGGGAGTCATCCTCGACTCAATGCTCTCCATGACCAAGCAAGTCAACGCCATCTCCTCCTCCTGTTTCAACACCCTCTGCATGCTCCGCAGGATCTACAGGTGGAACCCAATAGATACAAGAAGAACAGTCACCCAGGCCCTCGTCAGCAACAGACTCGACTATGGAAACGCCCTCTACGCGGGAGCCCCGGTCAAGCTCATCAAATGACTGCAACGCATTCAAAACGCCTCTGCACACCTCATCCTCGACGTACCATGCCACAGCCACATCACTCCCCACCTGAGAAGCCTGCACTGGCTCCCTGTCGACAGGAGAATCTTCTTCAAACTCCTCATTCACGCACAAAAGGCACTCCACAAGACCGGCCCAGCCTACCTCAACAGACGACTCCTCTTCTACGTCCGCTAACCTCTCCCTCGCCATTGTCCCGCGCATCTGAAGAACAACCACCGGCGGCAGATCCTTCACCCACCACGCCGCCAAGACCTGGAACACCCTCCCACTTAGCCTATGAAAGACCCAACACCTGCTGACCTTCAGGAGGCTACTTAAGACCTAGCTGTTCGACCAGTGGCGCCCCCCTTCTCCCCCAGCGCCTTGAGATCGCCGCGGGTAAAGTAGTGCGCTCTACAAATTCTATGATTGATTGAAGTTTTGGTATGTCGGTGAGTAGCCTGGCAGCTGCATTCTGCAGGAGTTGAAGTTTTTTCATAAGACCATCCTGGATATTGAGATATAAACTATTGCAATAGTCCAGTCTAGACATAGCTAAGGCAGCAATGACTGTCCGTTGGCTGTCTTTGGGTAGGAGGGGAATAACTTTCCTGCAGGATCTTAAAGTATAGGTTGTAGCAGCAATCATCGCGTTCACTTGGTCCTTAAAACTAAGTTTATCGTCTATGGGTAAGGGTGCGGAGTAAAGGAAGCTGGCACTGGAAGAGAAGAAAAATCTGCTGGCTCATGACATGAGTAAACAAGAGCTGTGGTGGCAGTGATACCCCAAGGCCCAGTGGAGGCCAAGGGTCACATTCCCAAAGATTTGTTGCCTAAATTTGCTGGGGGGTGACATAGATAAGTGGTTTGAGGCCTATGAGATTGCCATAGAGATACACAGGGCCCCTGGAGGAAATAATGGGCCAGTCTGTGGAGGCACATTCACAATGAAGAGAGAGAAGCATGGTTAGCCCTAGAGACAGGAGGCAGAATGAAGTATCAGCTCATGAAAGACAGGATGTTATCTATAGGGAAAGGAGACAAGACAAAGTATACATTCATGAAGGGCACTCTTTCCAGGAAATATGGTATCACACCTGTGAAGTGCAGGCAAACGTTTAGGGACAGCCAGAAGTTGCCCCAAAAGTCCTGATTGGATTAGGTGGATTACCTTTGTAAGTCAATGGATGCTTTGGTAATTATGTGAGCAATTTGCAAGGGTTGTAAACTTTTTTCACCAAGGAGCACGTGTTCAGCAATCGGTTTCCAGAGCTGCACCATCACCTCATGGATAACAAGCTCACTGAACCCCAGGCGTTTTCTTAGGAGGCAGCCTGCTGGCTCAGCTCCAGGGTCAACATCTAAGTATGTTACTGTGCATCTTTAGGTTAGGCAGAATGAATAAATATTTGAGGAGATATGGGTTTGTGCATCTTTGATTTAAGTGGGGATCCAAAAGAAGGTTAAGACGTAAACAAAGCTATAAGGTAGTAGTGCAAGTTCAGTGAGTGGTGTGGTTCTATGTATATACACATATCTTAAATGCCTGTTAATTGAGACTTTTGCATGCTGTACCTTTGAAATCTTATTTCTTACCCAAAACAGAAGGATTCATAAGAGAGGTCTAAAGATAGCTGGATTTAGTGTCACAGTAGTCTATGCGCCAGATGTATTAACCAACCGATGTGCCTTACTGGCAGCTTCGCCATGTCTGATCATTGTGCTGTGACACTGCTGATCAATATTCTGTGGCACCTACAATGTGTAAAAGGAAAGGATGAACGATAATTTCCAACATCGATGGACATGGTTGGATTCAGAGTATTTCCTGGTGATTGAGACAATTTCACACTGTTGCGAAGGCCCCTCTCTAGTTATCATGTACTGCATTAACTATAATACATTAGGGCAAACTGAGTACTGGGATGGGAGGCAGTGTGTCCCGCCCCCTTTATGATTGATGCACCTTCACCCAGTGAGTAGTACAGAGACCGGAGAAGCCTCTGGGTAGCATTTCTAGCACCCCCTAAATAATGTGTTACTTTCTACTGAAGGAGGATAATTATCCTGAAATGTGTCTAGAGATACACAGCACTAGCTGCACCAACAAGGGAGAAACACTAAAGACTGTCACTGTAGTAAGTGCTGTCATGCACTGCATTTATATAATGCATTGGGGCGAACTAAGTGCTGGGATGTGAGGCAGTGTGTGCCCACCCTCCTTTTGTTTGAAAAAGCTCCCTTGAGCTAATGAGCTGATGAGCTTTGGTTGATACACCTGCACCTACTGAGTGGTACAGAGACCTGAGGAGGCTTTGGGCAACATTTTCAACACCCCCAAAAGAGTTGCTGCTCTCTACTGATGAAGGACTAAGGTCAGAAACACATGTCTAGAGATTTACTGCACTGGTTGCACCAACAAGTGCTAAAACTAAAGATTACAGCTGAAGTAAGTGTTATTGTGCACTGCATTTACCATAAATCAATTAGTCTAACTGAGTGCTGCATTGTGAGGTAGTGTGCTCCCACCCTCTTTTTGTTTGAGCTAATGAGCTGACTAGCTCTGGTTGGTGCACTTGCGACCAGTGAGTGGTACAGAGACCTGAGAAGGGTTTGGGCAGCATTTCCAGCACCCCCAAAACACTGTGTTGCTCTCTACTGAAGAAGGATAACTATCCTGAAACACATGTCTATAGATACACAGCGTTGGCTGCACCAACAAGGGTGATAAACTAAAGAAACACTGAAGTAAGAGCTAGCATGCACTGCAGTTACAATAAGGCATTGGGGGTAAACTTAGTGCTGTGATGTGAGGCTGTGTGCTACCACCCTCTTTTTGCACTGCCTTGGAATTGTGGGAACGCGTTTACTAATAATCTATATTTTTTTAAAGTTTTTTTTAGAGTTTTATATAGCGCGAACCAGACCCGAGACATATTCATTTTTGTTAGACACATGGAGATTAAGTGATTTGCCCAGAATCACATGATGCTGAGCGTCATTGCCGAGCCTAGAACCCGGCTCCCCAGCTTCAAGGGCGAACGCTAAAGCCGTAAGACTACTTCCTGTGAGCAACATTTTGTGTTCTGAAAACTGACAATCTAACCACGTCTTGACATTTATGTTTAAGCACAATACAATCTTGTCACAGTTTTACTGTTATTATACCACCAAGAGGCGAGCTCCCCATATACTCTTAAATGTCTGTTTTCCATTGGTTCATTATATGTGTGTTATTGTATTTGCCTCATTACAGAGCTACAAAGATCGACAACATTGCTTGGGTCTCAATATGCACATCACAATGTACCATGCTTCAGATCTATTTTATAAATATTAGGGTGGCCAGAGCCTATGTTAGTGCAACTCACCACAAACTCGATATGTAAGTACTGTTTGTCGTAATTTCGGAGTGCTAAAACAGATGAAAAGGGCATCCTCAAAGTCCATGGAAAGAAAAGCCCAAAGGTCAATGTACGGTCTCTATGAGCACACTAAGGGATCACACGTCCTTCATATTGTATTAGCCAGCTCCTTTATTTAGCCAACACCAACCAGTCAACTTGTATTTCGTCAGGCAATTTTCACCACAACTTCTTCAATGCTTGTTAAACACAGTTGTCTTCAAATCATAGACAGCAGTTATCTGTCACAATATTCAAGTATGCCACAATGGTGGCAACGGCAGTAAGATAGATTGGTGATATTTGTAAGCTCACACTATGGCCTGAGCATACTATGTCAACCGCAGTGGCACTGGTGGTAAGAAAGATTAGTGATATTTGGAGGCCTCCACTATGGCCTTTACATACTGTGTGAACTGCATTTGATAAAGATACTTGTTACTCGGACACTCAGGACACCCCCGCGCCACACGGCCCTCCAGCTGTGTCTGTGTGCCCCCTCCCTTGCTCGCTGCTGATCGTTGCCGTTTCTGCCAAGTGCTCTGTGTGTTATTTCCCCACTTGTACTTCCCCAACTGTTCCCCACTTGTTGCCTGTATTGCCACTGTCTTTTGCTCCGTTACTTTTTCTTTGTGTTTCAGCCCCGGTTCCCTGTGACCTCCGCTCCCCGCTTCCCGCCGCCGGAGATCGCGGCCCCGCCCACTTCTCTTCTGTGCCCTCCCCGGTCCCGCCTCCCAGCTGCCCCTCCCACCCACTTGTCCTTAAATGGAGACCGTGCGGCGCAGGTGAGTGTGACCTGTCCTCAGGACACCCCCGCACCGCACGGCCCTCCAGCTGTGTCTGTGTGCCCCCTCCCTTGCTCGCTGCTGATCGTTGCCGTTTCTGCCAAGTGCTCTGTGTGTTATTTCCCCACTTGTACTTCCCCACCTGTTCCCCACTTGTTGCCTGTATTGCCCCTGTCTTTTGCTCCGTGACTTTTTCTTTGTGTTTCAGCCCCGGTTCCCTGTGACCTCCGCTCCCCGCTTCCCGCCGCCGGAGATCGCAGCCCCGCCCACTTCTATTCTGTGCCCTCCCCGCTCCCGCCTCCCAGCTGCCCCTCCCTCCCACTTCGCCTTAAATGGAGACCGCATGTGCGCGCAGCGTTCACGCACAGCGGGCGCGCCGATTGTGCGCCGAAGGCAAGCCCGTCTGCGCCCGTCCGCACCTGGACCGTGCCCAGCGCCAGGACCCCTGGCCCCCGAAGATGCCTGCCCGCACGACGGACCTACGACGCCGCCACCCTCAAAGCACTCAACGCCGGCCGGACCCCCGCCTGCTACCGAGCCACCCCGAAACGCACCCACGGACCCTTCACCTGCCAAGCCTGCAAATTCACCTGCCTCCGGACCTGCACCGCACCCGCCAAACCTAGCACCAGCAGCAACCACCTCAAGTGCATCCTGCTCAACACCCACTCCGTCCACAGACACGCCATCGAACTTTGGAACCTGCTCGACACAACCTCACCAGACGTCGCCTTCCTCACAGAAACCTGGATGAACGCCTCCTCTGCACCCGAAATCGCCATCCCAGACGGATACAAGATCACCCGGAGGGACCGCGCCAACCAGACTGGAGGAGGCATCGCCATCGCACACAAGAACACTAAGCATGGGCGGATCTAGCGGATCTCGCGTACGCGAAATTGGGGATTTACGGATTCGCAATCCGCGAAGATACGCGAACTCTAGCGGATTTGCGGATTTTCCCGTTTTTTGTGTTGGCGCGCGTTCGCGACGATTTTGGGACAATTTCGCAATTGCGAACTTACTTTTCGGCACGCAACGGCCGCGACTATGTTGTTTCTACGTCTGGTTTATCATCACAGGTTCACAGCACCCTCTGCTTCACCACTGCCACCCTCTGGGACACCCATGCCACCCTCTGGTACATCCTCACTGCCACCCATTAGGTTTGTTTATCACTGTAGTTTATGGGGGGTGAAAAAAGCAAGCACACCTCCCCTACTTCAACTGCCATGAATTAATTGGGGGTTGATTAATGTGTCAGTTATTTAGAAAGTTCCAGTCTGGCTGGCACCTGCTTCCTTCCTTATCTGTAATTTGCTTTCTGTTGCAGTGAAATTTTTTTTCACAGGACCTTTATGGTCTACTTGTAGCTATTCTATGAGCCTGCTGTTTGGGTCATAGCAGGGTCATAGAATAGTTGCAAACTCTGGAGGGGCCCCTCAGGAAGCACTCCAGTGAATGTTACAAATGTTAAGTTTGAACTTTTGCACCTGCTCATTGCTTTCAGTTTATCAAAAACCGTTTTTCTGCAATTTCGCGCGTTTTTTGGGGCGCGAATCCGTGCGAGATCGATTTCTGGAGCCGCGAATGCTTGCGAATACACTTTTTTTTTTTTGCGACGTGTATGTTCGCGGGCTTTTGCGCGTGTTCGCGAGGCGCTTGTAGCTATACGTTTGCCAAGTTACCCTAGCGGTCGTACACGGGCGCGGCCATCTTGTTTGCGTGACGTAATTCCGTTTCCGGCCGCTATGTGTAATCTCGCAAACTGCGCTGCTCGCTAGTACAATTTCGCGCGTGCTCGCGAGGAAAATCTCGCGCGAACTTACCCACGCGGTTGTGAACGGGCGCGGCCATCTTGTTTCTCATTCATTGCTATGGTTCTGGGCATGCTTTCTGTATCCTCTCTGAATCTCTGCCATCCTTTGCTTGTTTGAAGTTTATTTAATCTATTTTACTTATTATCTATCCCTCTATTTTTCTAGCTGTATATTTTTGTGTTTTCTGCTACTTTTAGTTACTTTTAAACTACTTTTTTAAACTCTTTTCTTTTCTTCTTCACTATTCTATTTCTTCTTTATCATTTAAGTTTATTTCTGCCCAGACCATGGTAAAGGGAGCCGGGAAGCACCCTGAGAAGGGGAAGGGTCCCGCACCCCGTGCCCGGCTCCCGTGCGGGCGTTTGAGGGGGGAGCAAGTGGTGCCGCGGGAGATCTTCAGCGCGGAGGAAGTGGCGGCACTCATCTTCCACGTCCAGCGCCGCCTCCCCAAGACGATCCTGGGAGGCGGCAAGATCGCGACTGGCTATGGCATCCGGGAGCGCCGGAAGCGGTGGGAGAAGGTGTGCCGGGCCATGTATAAGCTCTCTGGGGTCCGGCGCACATATAACCAGGCCACCCACCGCTGGACCGATGTCATGGACCGGGAACGGGACTTGCTGGACGCGCTCGGCGTAGAGGTCCCCGGGCTTGGTGAGTAGTAGTAGCTATTCATCACTACTCTGTTTTATCCGGCTCTGTTATTTGCAAATCTTTGTTCTTTACCAAGAGCAATAATGCTGCCGATTACATTGTAGGTAAATTATATTTCAAAATCTTCTATGCATTTCAGGTGCACTGCTCTCCTTCTCAGTAGCCTTGCTTGCTACTATGCTTATTTGTTTTGTACATTGTGTTCATTTCATTGGCCTGAGAAATTATGTATGAGTGTAGTGTAAAGATAAGAACTGCGTAATGCTAGACACTAAGGGTCATATTTTCAATTAACGGCGCATCCCTGCAAAGTAGCAGGGATGCGGCAGTAATTGTGTGTCATGCCACCACCACCACCCATTGGCCCAAAACGTCACAGAAGCCTTACGCATCTGTGCCGTAAAGGCGGCGCATTGCTGGAGTTGCGTGCCAACGATGGCGCAGCTCCAGCAATGCTCTGGGGTACCCTATCTCCCCAATGCTGCATCAAGCCGTACGTCGGCTTCAAGCGCGCAGGGTTTGACTCATGCATGATTGTCTTAAAAGTGACTGATTGACATCTTGTAGATTTCCCTCAGCCACTTTTAGGATTCGTCCCTGCGCAGGTACGCCCTCCCTTGCGCCGGAACGCCCCCTGATGGCGCAGGGCTTTACAACGTGATGCATCGCCCATAATTTCTTTTTTTTAATATATACGCCGCACCAACACCATGGCGAGTCTTTTGTTCTGCCGCAGCGTCACAAAAGTCACGCAACAATGGAGGAAAATGAGCCGCAAGGGACTTCTAAATCAGCCCCAACAGACTGAAGTCCACTCCTTCCTTTAGACACATGGCTATAAGAAGAAATAGTGGTGGTGGTGGGTGGATTGATAGTTTGAGTATTCACTGATCTGCAAGCAGGATGGACTTTGTCTGTCACTTCGCGTGCTGCGGACTGCTGCCTTCAGTGCCAGGCCTAGGCAAACCTCTTTAGTAGTCTGTTTATTGAGTTACATAGGAACTTTCTAAGTCAACGTTCCGCAAATCAGGCAATACGAATAACGTAGTATACCACATGAGATAGATCCCGTGGAATAGTTGTCTATCTATTTGCTATTTCTCCAAAAAATGTTGTTATTGTTCTTTTGAAATGGTTGATTTGGTTGACAAATCTCATCCATGTTTTCTGGTCTTTCTTTCTTTCATGTTGTACATCAGCTCCCCCCAAGGGCAAGAGGACACAGGAGGAGGAGGGTGCTCAGGATGCAGGCCAGGATCGGGCAGGCGAGGGCTCCTTTGCTGGCCCCAGTAAGTTTTAATTGTAATAAAGAGTACCTATTTTTTCCTAGCGTTCCTCATTCGATTTTTTCTAAATCGTCTTTGATCTTCTTGTAGACTGGATATAAATTCTTATCCTGGCTCTAATATGACTCCCTGTGGTATTACTAGATTATTCTTATTAGTCTGTCTGTGTAGCTAACTAAGATTGGACATTTGGCAATTCCATTGGACTCCCATTCTATTCAGCAATAGCTCTATGCACTGTCTCCTTACTGACTAGATAGTGTGGCAGAGTCATTCAGCTCCCGAAGTCACCGATTATTGATCCCCAATGATCTCTAGATTATCGTACGCAGGACAAGAGAGTACGGAGTCACAGCACAGTCAAGAAGTGTCAGAGGCACTCATGCTTGCAAAAATTCCAAAACCTTTAGCTCATCCACTCTAGTCTGGAGGACCAAAAACCACAGAGTCTATTTAAGTTTAAAAGGTTTATTAAAAGTAAACACATTTATTAAAATCTACTTTGTCATAAAACTATTTAACTGAAAACGGAAAAGTGGTTAGTGCTGACGATTAATTGGACACATTTCTTGTGGTCGAGCCGAGCTCTCACCTGGTTTGAACTTGATCCTGGTCGTGTTCTTAGGAGTCAAGCTTCTGTCTGTTAGGAGAAAAAGTGGTGCGTGTTAAAAATAAAAAGCAAGCATTCATCAGTTGTGCATAAAAGTGCAGCAAGACAACAGCCTTCCCTGGAAAAAGGGACATTTTTACTTTGGAGTAGACAGTCACAAATTATTACATTGTATTCAGTTTTTTTAACATTTCTCCTAGACCAAATATTATATAGTAGTGAGTGGTGTATTCTAACATTCTTAAATGTACTTTGTAGGTGTAACATCTGGTGACGGGGCCAGCGCGGAGGTGGCTGTGTTGGGCGAGGACTCGGAGGACTCTGGGGAGGAGGTGGTGCAAGAGCCGGCGGACGGTCCTGTGGGGGTTCAAACGGTGGTGGCGGAAACAGGTAAGCTATATATTCCTTACTTATTGAGATTGAAGACTGCATAGTGTGCTTTCTGCACGGGTGTATTACAAATCAACCAGGTAGTAGCCTCCTCGAAATGTACTTCGACTTAGCAGTGAAGTTTTTGGTGAGAAGAATCCCAATAAGTTCTTAGACGAACGTGATGGGTGGGATGAACGAAAAGCGAAAGAAGGGTGTAAGTAAGTGGGACACGAAATTGTATGATGGCTGGCAAAGAAGAACGATATGTGTTTGCTTGGCCCCCGAGGTGGCTTGGAAGGAAAGAATATGGTATGGTGCATGGCTGGGTCAATGATGAAGCAAGGATGGGTGGAAGGACAGCAGCCTGGGTGGGTGGAACAGAAACTGTATGTGTGCGTATACTTTGACTGAATGGATGCCTGGAGCATGGTATTCTCTGACTTTTAGATAGCACATGTGTATCTAGAGAGAGTAGATGGTCGCCAGATGAACTAAGTGTTACCTTGAAGAGCATGTACCACCGCACCCGCACGTCCGTTCCAGTGCAGGGAAGGAAAGGAAAAGGAATTGTAAATGTGTCCAATACTACCATGAATAGTAGCAGTACTTTGTATTGCGTCTGCAATCACAGCATATATCTGGTTATTACGGTGGACACTCCGTACCTCTCTTAATAACTTTAGTTTGCTTGTAGTACGTCATTCATGTGTGGGTGTATCACTGTTCACTCAATATTAAGCAAAGCACCTAAAGTCATCCCATATGTCATCAAATACGTCCCATGTGAAGTGATAGATAATCAAATTAGTTAGCTTCTTCATTTTCCTTTTCTAGTACTCATTTGCACTGTAGGGTGAAAGGTAAATTAATTAAGCAGTAGCCCTTGTAACAGAGTATTCTCAGTGCCACCCGTAATAGAAAAGTAATAGCTTCACCACCTGCATGTACTGGACCGGTACAGTAACGCAAGTCTGTCTCACTCATCATGGTGTGCAACTTTTTTTCTCGGGTGCAAGTTCACTGTGCTGTCCATGTCATTCTGCCGGCTTGCATAAGATAACGTACCAATTTTCCTAAACAAGAGAGAAGAAGAAGAATAAGACTGGTGTACTGTCATAGTCGACTGTAATGGAAGTCCATAGTGGTCGTAGAATTTGTTCATTAAACTACCACTAATGTTAGAGCAAGGATGCAGAAGTGGGAGGTTACATAGATACTGTCCTCAATAGTTATGTACTGTGCTTTCAATTTGCTACTTGTACTGTGACCCAACTTTCGGCTCAATCACTTTGTGTTATTAATGCTAAGGAGCATTGGTTACAGACTATGTCTTTCTTTCTTCATATAGTTGCTCCTTCCAAATCAACAACACGGAGGGAGCAGGCTAGAATGGCCCGGCAACGGAGGCTGGAGGCCACTGTCGCCGAATATCGGCGGCTGGTGGCCCTGGAGGAGGAGGAGGACACGCAGTCGAGCGGTGCAACAACAACATCCTCGGCTGGGACCGCTGCATCCTCCTCCGTGACCCCACGGGACGCCAGCATGCGCAGTGCTCCAGCGGGACCGAGCCGGGCTAACAAAGCCAACCGCCACCGCCAAGCAACAGAAAAACCAGCTGCCCCCCACAGGAGCTGCAAGGAACGCCAACGCCGCCTACGAGTCCGAATGTCCAACCTAGAGCAGGAGGTCCAGAAGTATAAGAACTTGGTGAAGGGCCTCCGCTCCGAGCTTGCCACCCTCCGCAAGGAGTATGATGCCCATGCCGCAAAATGCACCAGCACCAGCACCCTCCAGTAGTGGAGTGTCCCTTGCCCTTTTTTTATAGACTTTTGGGGGGTGGGATTTGGGAGTTGGGATCGTTTTGGGACGTTTCAAAGACAATCGTTGGGGTTAGGGTGGGTCTTGAGGGAGATTATTTTGTTAGGGCTACATAAATATACATTTTTAAACTTTATCTGACCATACCTGTTTTTTACTGCTTTTCAGTCTGGTGGGTGGGGGACGGGGGTGTAACAGTAACTTTGTTTTCCTGAACAGTCGTAGGACTTTAGTAGTACAACCGTCAATCTCTTGTCTACTCCGAAATAATACTCCATTATACTACCTCCCACCAAACGCTTATCTTACCTGTAATTAGTGTTAGAAATTAGGGCTAGGCCCAGGGCTGGCTCCACGTGAAATGGGGATTAACGTTGTCAATCCTGGGCGGGTGACATTTCCTCATTGCGGTGGTACTAGTGGTGTGACACAGTGGCAGTTGCATGCCTATGGAAAAAAAGAAAACGAAACCTTGTTTGTCCTTACTGTAGCATTACAACGGTTACGGTACGATCGAGAATATAGCAGGTGACAGTACACTAGAACAGTGCCATAATGTAGCCTAACAAATGGTAAAATATTTGCTTGCAAGTATAACTAGTACTTGCGTTGAATTTATTTGACATTGGCTACTACTACTAGAAGATATAGTACTGAAGCTGAGTAAGTCTAGAAGATATCCTCGTATTCCTTCACCAGCCTGTTGCTATGACCTTATCCTCCCCAGCAAGTGTGTGGAATTATTGATGTCATTTTAGTCAGACATCAAGCAAAACAACACAGCCCGGGGGAAGAGGGTTAGGGTTTGTAAAATGGATGGGAATGGGGGTTTCTTTTTGGGTAGGTTTTGTTGAGAGAAGAAAAAAATAGCAGAGCATGGACAAACAATAATTGAAGATAAAGACAATCTTTGGTTACAAACTAAAGCTAAGCACATGCAGTCACACTCATAGAATAAAACAATGGATACTGTATCTGTATTGCGTATGTTGTTGGAGTTGTCCTGTTGAATTTGGTAAGTAAGTTGCATGCAGCAAACAATTCCTCTTATTGGCGGCACTCCTCCATTCCAGCTGACGCTTCGTCCATCAATGTTGGTGACCACTCACAGAAGACACCCTGTCCACTGCCTGCCTGGCGGATGTTGACTGAAACCCGGCCTGTAATTATTGAACGGAAAACAGGAAGTGCTATTACAATACCACTGATAAATAAATAAAAGGTATGTACGCTGTGTGGTTCAAAAAGTGACACTTTGATTTCCCTAATAGACAGTACAATATTTTTGAAATTGCGTGCTCTGTCTGAGTCACCTTTTTAAGGATAAATAAGTATGGCCAAAATATTATAGCGGATCTTTCCCCTCAAGGTAGGTGTACTGTAAACTGTGTTTTAGAACAAAATTTGACCTTCCCAGCAATGCTCCCACCAAGACCCTTACTAAAGCCAGTCGCAAAAATGTAGAAGAACCCCAATCAGATCTCCAAAAACGATGCCTAGCAGAAAAATGGTTACAAAACGTACTTTGAAAGTAACAGTAGGCCCAAATACAGACCGTGGATTGTATTCAAACCACTTGCAAGCAAGCAAAAGTATCCATAGCCAGCATCGCTCCAACAGTGCTCTACAACACCAGAACTGAGTTGCAATAGAACCCCCGAAACACATGCAATCCTGCTGCTAGGGCTAACCCTAACGAACCCTAACTTACAAAAAGTGCCAAAACTGGTGTTTCCTTATGGATTTTGTCCAAAACACTTCTATCCGGTATTAGACCTTCCCAGGAATGCCCCAGGCAAGACCCGCCAACCTACCCAGAAAAAACCACCCGACAACACCCCCAAATAGCGAAAAAGCTAAATCTCATACTTACAATATCTCTCGGCCTTCGGTCCAAACGCGCCGCTGTGCAGCTAGGTCATCATCATCAATCATCATAACTCCTGTTTTCCACCACGGATTTCCTGAAAAGCAAATGCAATCAAGATTAGATTGTCGCAGCAGTGCTTCGACAGAGACCCCGGCCGCAACCCACCCACGAACAGCAGGAAGCCCCCCAAAACGCTACATTGAGCAAGATGACAGAAGAAATAGCAAAAAAAAGGCTGTTCCTTAAGGATTTTGTCCAAAACACTTCTATCCGGTATTAGACCTTCCCAGGAATGCCCCAGGCAAGACCCGCCAACCCACCCGGAAAAAACCACCCGACAACACCCCCAAACAGCGAAAAAGCTAAATCTCATACTTACAATATCTCTCGGCCTTCGGTCCAAATGCGCCGCTGTGCAGCTAGGTCATCATCATCAATCATCATAACTCCTGTTTTCCACCACGGATTTCCTGAAAAGCAAATGCAATCAAGATTAGATTGTCGCAGCAGTGCTTCGACAGAGACCCCGGCCGCAACCCACCCACGAACAGCAGGAAGCCCCCCAAAACGCTACATTGAGCAAGATGACAGAAGAAATAGCAAAAAAAAGGCTGTTCCTTAAGGATTTTGTCCAAAACACTTCTATCCGGTATTAGACCTTCCCAGGAATGCCCCAGGCAAGACGCGCCAACCCACCCGGAAAAAACCACCCGACAACACCCCCAAACAGCGAAAAAGCTAAATCTCATACTTACAATATCTCTCGGCCTTCGGTCCAAACGCGCCGCTGTGCAGCTAGGTCATCATCATCAATCATCATAACTCCTGTTTTCCACCACGGATTTCCTGAAAAGCAAATGCAATCAAGATTAGACTGTCGCAGCAGTGCTCCCAGACACCAAAAATCACCCACAAACACCCGGAACCCCGCCAAAGAGCACCCCAAAGGCAAGCAAGTCAGCAAAAACGGCAAGAAATTTCCACCTCATATTTGGTCCAAAACACTTTTGTCCATTATTAGAGCTTCACAGCAATGGGCCCAAATCCGTCAACTCACCCGCAAAGAAGTACAACACCCTCACAAGTGCTGAGTCTTTCTTCATTGGGCGTAATCCAGCACTCTGCTTTGAGGGAAATCGCAGTCTGGAGGAGGAGGATAGAGGAGCATGTTCTTCAGAACTTGTGAACCTGAGGAATGTAGACTGCGGCACCTTCAAATCAATAAGCAAACAAGTGAAGACAGTTCTGCTGATGGTCTTGTTTTTGGGATTAGGTGATTAAAGTTTGAATTAAATTAACTGTGCAAACCAAAGAAAGAGAGACAAACAGGAAAAAAAGTGAATAAGGACGAAAAAGAAAGTTCTTGATTCATTGTCTCATTTTCAGGGCTCGGTGTCAGGGAATAAGAAGAAGATTTCGTCATCATACTCTGCGAATTCAGGCAGGATGAGGTCAGTGCCACCGAACAGAGAACAAATCCCCTCATCTACGTTGCCGTCCTCCTCGTCTTCATGCGGCGTGCTTTCTCGTACTTTGTAATCTGGTGGTATGAGGTGCTGATTCATCTTGATCATTGTCAGCCGCTCCACATTTTTGGGCGAGAGGCGGCTCCGTTTGGGAGTTACAATGCCACCAGCAGCACTGAAAACACGTTCAGAAGACACCCTTGCGAGTGGGCAAGACAAATAGTTTATAGCCAGGTTAGAGAGCTGTGGCCACAATTGTTTTTTGCCATGCCAATACTGCAGTGGCTCATCATTAAGAAAGACCTCTGTTGAGTCATTCATATAGTCCTGCACCATCGACTCAAGGTCATCAACGGTTCCTCCACTTTGCTTACTTTTTGCTGTGCCTTTGACATTTTTTCGAGAACCATACCCAAGCAAACTTAGCCAATCCTCTACAACAGCCACTGTTACTGTTGTGTGTGGTGCAGATGATCCAGTTGCCTTTAACGGCTGAGAGGTCACTTGTGCCCCAGCCACAGGTGCAGAAGTGGATTCTTGTGACTGGGGATGGCCTGCTGATGCTGATGCTGATGTACTGTCTTCTCCTTCAATAACCTGCCATTCTTTTTCAAACCTCTTGGCTGACAAGGCTAACCAATGTTTGTACTTTTGAACATCTGCATCAGCAAAAGGAAAGAATGCTTCGCCTGCCAGCGCCTTTTTGTAGCGTGGATCCAGAATAGTAGCACAAATGTAATGCTGTTCTGACTTGATTTTTTGAAGACGTTCATCACCACGTAGGCGCTCTAATAATTTCTCAGACAAAATAAAATGGTCTTTTTTTTTTCATCTTTTTCAAACTCAGAAGACACCGCCATCAGTTGGTGCTCCAGCATGCACAACAATGGGATAGCTTTTCCCAAATTACAGTCCTCCTGGCTGACTGCACGCGTGAAGAACTCAAAAGGACGAAGCATGTCTGTCAGGCTTTTAACTATGTCCCATTGCGCCGCACCCAACCGCATGTCCTCCTTCTGAGATGTACCCTCTGTGAAGAAATAGTGATCGAGTACCGTATACTGCTCATACAGACGCTCAAGCATGTAGAAGGTTGAGTTCCAACGTGTTGCCACCTCCTGGATGAGTGCTTTCACTGGCATTTGACGTTCAAGTAGCAGTCTCCTCAGATGCTTCCGGGCCTTAAAAGAATGGCTGAAATGGTTGCACATTTTGCGGCAGGTGGCCATTACCTCGAACGCTGGACTGTGTTTATCACTCAAGAATTTTTGAACTACCAGGTTGATACAGTGCGCCAAACACGGCACTCTAAAATAGTCACCCTGCCACATGGCCTTAACTACATTGGCGCCATTATCCGTGGAAACATAACCAATCTTGCGTTTTTGGGGGGATAGCATTTTCAAGACCTTTTTGTCAAACTCTTCCAAAAGGTTTTCTGCTGTGTGACTTTTCTCCAAGCCAAACATGGCTAGTGTTGCATGTTTCCGAGCAGCTTTGAAAACTTTGTCCGGGTCAACACCTGCGTTTAGCTTTGCTTTAACACCTGAAAAAGAGACCCAGTGTGCAGTGATGCACATGTAATCAGCGCCTGCGCCACTGGTCCACATGTCTGTTGTCAGATGTATTGTGTGAACAGCACTCTTCTGCAAAGCTGCCCCAATCGCCTCCAGCACATCTTCATGTAGTGCTGGAACCGCAACTCTGGCAAAATAGAACCGGCTAGGAACCTTCCATTTAGGGCAGAGCGTTGCCACTAATTCTAGAAAACCTACCGCTTCTACAAAAGAAAAAGGGAGAAGGTCCACAGCTAGCATTTTAGCCAGCTTAGTGTTATACAGACGCGTCAGTGGGTGGTTGCGTTCATATGGCACGTCTGAAGTAAGCATTGTTCTAATGTTGCCCTGGACCAAGCATTTACGGGCTGATAATGACTTCGTTGACCCAATTTTGCTCGCTGGTGAACTTTTGTGCGTTGGTGTCTCACTCGCTCCAACACTCTTAGTGTGCCTCACATTGGGTGTGCTGCTGACAGGGGTACTGGGTGTAAGGGAAGTGTTTGACACGTCTTGTTCCTCCTCGTCATTATCAGATGAAACATCAACGTTTCCTTGAATTCGGCCTTTCTTGATCGCATCTAGGTGCGCAAACCATTTGACAGTGTGCTGTCTCCTAAGATGACCTCTCTGGCCTCCGGTACCATAGTTGGTACCTGGCTTACCACGACTAACTGCATCCTTACAAAGGGTACAAATGGCAAACTTTGGATTTTTTTGACAAACAGTAAAGAAGTCCCAAACTGGGGACTTGAAGTGTCTGTGGGACCTGGAGGAGGCGGCGATACTGGTGGTGGTGGTCATGAAGCTAATGCCAGATGAAGTGGAGGATCTGGATTGCCCAACTTTTGTACGTTTTGCACTTTCACCGCCACTAATTAAGGTCGAGGTTGACGGAGGTCTCTTCTTGCCAGAAAGAAATATGGAATCGGGACGAGTTGGTGTACTACTTAACTCCAATGATTGTGGTGTTTCCACTGCCTCCTCATCGACAACATCATCATCATCATCACGCTCAGCAGCTCTTCGGGCTAGGGTCAAAATGTCTGTTTGCTGCATGCCCGCTGGGGCTGCAGTGACCTTTATGATGACTGGGTCGTCGTTGGCAGAGTCTTCATCAGCAGCAGTATCCGCCACTTCTTGTTGAGCCTCATCACACTCCATAACTCTGAGACTTTGGACGAGCTTCCTTCTACGCTTAACTACCTTTGTCGGATCATGGTGTGCCTCACTCTCAGACGGCTGTGGTGCTGGTTCCCAAGTTTGATCCGTATCATCAGAAGGAGGTGTGCTTGAAGAAGATGTAGACACCACCCTTGATCTCTTCCTTGCTAGGGGTGTGGTAGACAATGAAGGATCATCAGGAGGAGTGGCTTCCTCAAATGATAGCTCGCCTTGATTGTCGATTTCCTGATGTGCCCCTACTTCGGGAGGAATAACTATTGTGGGCACTTGTGACCCTCCATGCACCTCTGCTTGCGCATCTCCTTGCGCTGCCTCTCCTTCCACATGTACTTGGGCTTGCACTTGCACATGTGATTGTTGTTGCGGCTGTGGTTGTTCAACACTCGTCAGATGAGCTACAACAACCTGTGTTGATTGAGGGACATTGCTGCTGCTTTCTTGCGATGAGCCAACATCACTGGTCGATGGTGATCGAAGAACTATACTGGCTGCCTCTGCAGCACTCAAGAGCTTGGACTTAAGTTGGCATGGTGGTGGTGGTGGCACTGAGCCCAATGGAGCGGGGGTGCTGCTGCCAGCTTGGTCCCCAGCAGATCCCGCTGCTGCTGCAGGCATACTTTTTTTTTTACTCCCAAAAAAAGGGGCGGGCGGCACACCAGTGTCCTTGGTAACTTGCTTCTTCTGCTCCTTACTGGCACCTTTCTTGCTAGAGGAGCTACGGGTTACTTTTTTTGGGGCCATCTTCTTCAGAGCAGGTCAGCAGGCAGCAGTTGCACGAGTTGCAGAGGGTTCTGTGTCCAGACGTGACGTCGCCTGACGTTATGCTGCACACACACACCGCTGCAGGACTTCTTCCTGGCACTGGTGGTTCTCTTGAGTCTTCTTGTGCACCTAAAAGCAATGGAAGACAGAGGAACATCAGTTCAGTTAAACACCCCAAAAAATCGACAAAACACAGAAAAATGAGCACAATCCCATGCCATCCATGATGTTTACATTGAAGACACCCCACAGAAAGACTAGGCCCATGCAACACTCACCACCCCTGGGCATAATGGATGAAAAGTAGGCAAAATAAGTGCAGGCCTCAGACACTGCCTCTCCTCAAAATGGCCCCTTACACCCCAAGCACATGTTGCCTGTACCAGCCAGCACTCAAGATGGCCACCACCACCACCCACATAGCCAGTCCACATCAACAGTACACCCCCAAAAAACAGAAAAACAGCCAGAAATCACCACAATCCAATGCCATCCATGATGTTTACATTAAAGAGAGTGAGACCACACCACAGGCACACTCAGTCCATGCACCACCACCCCTGGGCAAAAGGCCACACCAGCAGCCCCCCAAAAACGACAAAAAACAATAAAATAAGCACAATCCCAGCCCATCCATGGCCTCAATTATGTTTAAATTCAAGAAGACACCCCACAGAAAGACTAGGCCCATGCAACACTCACCACCCCTGGGCAAAGGGCCCCACCAGCAGGCCCAAAAAAACGACAAAAAACAATAAAATCAGCACAATCCCAGCCCATCCATGGCCTCAATGGTGTTTAAATTCAAGAAGACACCCCTCAGAAACACTAGGCCCATGCAACACTCACTACCCCTGGGCATAATGGATGAAAAGTAGGCAAAATAAGAGCAGGCCTCAGACACTGCCTCTCCTCAAAATGGCCCCTTACACCCCAAGCACATGTTGCCTGTACCAGCCAGCACTCAAGATGGTCACCACCACCACCCACATGGCCAGTCCACATCAACAGTACACCCCCAAAAAACAGAAAAACAGCCAGAAATCACCACAATCCAATGCCATCCATGATGTTTACATTAAAGAGAGTGAGACCACACCACAGGCACACTCAGTCCATGCACCACCACCCCTGGGCAAAAGGCCACACCAGCAGCCCCCCACCAAACGACAAAAACAATAAAATAAGCACAATCCCAGCCCATCCATGGCCTCAATTATGTTTAAATTCAAGAAGACACCCCACAGAAAGACTAGGCCCATGCAACACTCACTACCCCTGGGCATAATGGATCAAAAGTAGGCAAAATAAGTGCAGGCCTCAGACACTGCCTCTCCTCAAAATGGCCCCTTACACCCCAAGCACATGTTGCCTGTACCAGCCAGCACTCAAGATGGCCACCACCACCACCCACATGGCCAGTCCACATCAACAGTACACCCCCAAAAAACAGAAAAACAGCCAGAAATCACCACAATCCAATGCCATCCATGATGTTTACATTAAAGAGAGTGAGACCACACCACAGGCACACTCAGTCCATGCACCACCACCCCTGGGCAAAAGGCCACACCAGCAGCCCCCCAAAAACGACAAAAAACAATAAAATAAGCACAATCCCAGCCCATCCATGGCCTCAATTATGTTTAAATTCAAGAAGACATCCCACAGAAAGACTAGGCCCATGCAACACTCACCACCCCTGGGCAAAGGGCCACACCAGCAGGCCCAAAAAAACGACAAAAAACAATAAAATCAGCACAATCCCAGCCCATCCATGGCCTCAATGGTGTTTAAATTCAAGAAGACACCCCTCAGAAACACTAGGCCCATGCAACACTCACTACCCCTGGGCATAATGGATGAAAAGTAGGCAAAATAAGTGCAGGCCTCAGACACTGCCTCTCCTCAAAATGGCCCCTTACACCCCAAGCACATGTTGCCTGTACCAGCCAGCACTCAAGATGGCCACCACCACCACCCACATGGCCAGTCCACATCAACAGTACACCCCCAAAAAACAGAAAAACAGCCAGAAATCACCACAATCCAATGCCATCCATGATGTTTACATTAAAGAGAGTGAGACCACACCACAGGCACACTCAGTCCATGCACCACCACCCCTGGGCAAAAGGCCACACCAGCAGCCCCCCAAAAACGACAAAAAACAATAAAATAAGCACAATCCCAGCCCATCCATGGCCTCAATTATGTTTAAATTCAAGAAGACACCCCACAGAAAGACTAGGCCCATGCAACACTCACCACCCCTGGGCAAAGGGCCACACCAGCAGGCCCAAAAAAAGGACAAAAATCAGCACAATCCCAGCCCATCCATGGCCTCAATGGTGTTTAAATTCAACAAAACAGTTGTATCATGCACCCCTAACCAACCCTGGTCCTACTGGATACTGTGGCTACCCACAATATAATTTATTTAATGTTCTGAAAAAGTTCCAAAATTTTACTTGCAGCAACTGTAATGCCCCAAACAAACTTACTTGTGAAAGTTGATTTCTAATCCAAAAGTGATCCAAAGACAGTCAAAAAGGCCTCAAATCCAAATATCCAGCAGCACCCACAAAAAGTAATCCTTCCAGCTCCAGATCCAAATGAAAGTGACCAGGAGATGGACAAAGCACTGGGAGGAGCCTGCTGGACAGGAACAGGAAGTTGGAGACTGTGGGGCACTTCCTTCCTCCCCCCCCCCCCCAAAAATGGACTCCTTGCAAAAAAAAAAGGCCATGCAAATGTCAACCTGAGGAGTGATTCTGATAAAAATCATAATTTTCTGAAGGTTTATCCTGTTTGCTGGTGATTTTCTTGTGCAGAATTGCAAAAGCTCTATTTCGCGAGTGCGAGATTGTTCCTTTCCGCCGCAACTACGTGTTCGCAATTGCGAACTCTCGCGAGGTGTGCTGTGCAAGGTGGCAAGCCGCGATTACGTATTCGCGGGCGCCAAACTCCCGCGGGATCACGCAGCAAGATCCAAAATGGCGCGGCACTCGCAAAGAAAAACAATTCGGCAAACGCTAAATGACGGAAAGTGAACGCCGTGCACCACGCCGCGCGCCGCAACCAAGCAAAAAATCCGCCGCGAGCGGATTCACGGATTTTCGACAAATTCGCGAGAGTTCGCGGATTGCGAATTTGCCGAAAATCCGAAAAATCCGCGATCGGAGCGGATTTTACGCCCATGCTTAAAGAACACCATCCGCATCAGGACCGACTCCAACAACACCTTCTCCGCCGCCGAGCACCTCCACTTCCAGATACACACCGACCCAAAGACGACCCTCAGAGGCACCCTCGTCTACAGACCCCCGGGACCACGCACACAATTCAGCGAAGACATCACGGACTTCATCAGCCCGCACGCCGTCCCCTCCGCTGACTACATCCTCCTAGGGGACCTCAACTTCCACCTGGAGAACAACAAGGACCGCAACACCGCCGCCCTGCTGGACAACCTGGCAAACCTCGGACTTAAGCAACTGGTCAACACTCCCACCCACTACGCCGGCCACACGCTTGATCCCGTCTTCTCATCCAGCAAGCACATCACCTTCAGCCACTCCACCGGACTTCACTGGACCGACCACAGCTGCGTCCACTTCAGCTTCAACCACGACCCACCACCACCCGCAACAGGTTCCTCACAGGAGCTGGAGCAAGATCACCGCCGAGCAGCTCACCACCTCCCTCAGCCAGAACCCGTCCGCCAGCACAAAGGACCCCAACGAAGCAGCCCGCAACCTTACACAGTGGCTGACCGCCTGCGCAGACGACCTCGCGCCACTGAATAACCCTCCCAGCAGACCCAGAAGCAAGAAAGCCACCTGGTTCACCGACAAACTCAAGGACTCCAAGAAGAACTGCCGCACCCTCGAGAAAGCCTGGCTCCTCGACCAGACCACAGACAACATGACCACCCTCAAACAAGCCACCCGCAAGCACCACCAGCTCATCCGCACCACCAAGAAGAAATCACTGAAGGAACGACTGGACAATAACGCCCACGACAGCAAGGAACTCTTCAGCATCATCAAGGAGTTCTCCAACCCCAGCACCGGCAACAACGACATCACTCCTTCACAAGACCTCTGCGACGCTCTCGCCTCGTTCTTCCACCGCAAGATCGCCGACATCCACAACAGCTTCGGCGCACCATCCACGCACCCAACCGTCGAACCAACGCCCCCCACCGCCACCCTCCGCACCTGGACGACGGTGACCACCGAAGACACAGCCCACACAATGAACACCATCCACTCCGGATCTCCAACCGACCCCTGCCCCCATCACGTCTTCAACAAGGCAGACTCCATCATTGCACCCCAACTCCGGGACATCATCAACATCTCCTTCAACACCGCCACCTTCCCGGAGAGCTGGAAGCAGGCCGAGCTCAGCGCCCTACTGAAGAAATCAACAGCGGACCCCACCGACCTCAAGAACTTCCACCCCATCTCGCTCTTCCCTTTTCCTGCCAAAGTCATCGAGAAGACCGTCAACAGACAGGTTGCCGCCTTCCTCGAGACGAACGGATCCCTCGACCCCTCGCAGTCCGGTTTCCGAGCCAACCACAGCACCGAGACCGCCCTCATCGCAGCCACCGACGACATCAGAACCCTGCTCGACAATAGGGAAACAGCGGCCCTCATCCTCCTGGACCTCTCCGCAGCGTTCGACACTGTCTGCCACCGCACCCTAGTTCAACGCCTGAGCAACACAGGTGTCCAAGAGAAGGCACTGGAATGGATCATCTCGTTCCTCGCCGGAAGAACACAGAGAGTCCGCCTCCCCCCGTTTCGCTCCGAGGCCACCGAAGTCATCTGCGGCGTACTGCAAGGATCATCACTCAGCCCCACCCTCTTCAACGTCTACATGAGACCCCTTGCAGCCATCATACGCCAACACAACCTCAACATCATCTCCTACGCCGACGACACCCAACTGATCCTCTCCCTCACCAGAGACCCCGCCACCGCCAGAACTAGCCTACACGAAGGGATGAAAGACGTCGCTGAGTGGATGAAGAACAGCCGCCTGAAACTGAACTCAGACAAGATGGAAGTCCTCATCCTGGGACCATCGCCCTCCGCCTGGGACGACTCCTGGTGGCCCCCCGCCCTGGGCATCACTCCCAAGCCAACAGACCACGCACGCAACCTGGGCTTAATCCTGGACTCCTCCCTCTCGATGACCAGACAAGTCAACGCCGTCTCCTCATCATGCTTCAACACCCTACGCATGCTACGCAAGATCTTCCGATGGATCCCGACCGAAACCAGGAAGACGGTCACCCAGGCACTCGTCACAAGCTGACTGGACTACGGAAACACCCTCTACGCCGGAACCACAGCCAAGCTACAGAAAAGACTCCAACGCATCCAGAACGCCTCCGCCCGACTCATCCTGGACATCCCCCGACGCAACCACATCTCCGGCCACCTGAGGGACCTGCACTGGATCCCCGTCAGCAAGAAAATCACGTTCAGACTCCTCACCCATGCATACAAGTCTCTGCACGACCTGGGCCCCAAGTACCTCAACGACCCCCTGACCTTCTACAGGCCCACCCGCCAGCTACGTTCGACAAGCCTCGCCCTCGCCGCCGTACCACGCATCCGAAGAACCACCGCCGGAGGAAGATGCTTCTCCTACCTGGCGGCCAAGACATGGAACTCCCTCCCCGCCCACCTTCGGCTGACCCAGGACCATCTCGCCTTCAGGAGACAACTCAAGACCTGGCTGTTCGAGCAATAGCAGACCCCTTCCCCCAAGCGCCTTGAGACCCTTCCGGGTGAGTAGTGCGCTATACAAATGCTATGATTGATTGATTGATTGATTGATTGTGAGCAACAGTCTGTGTTCTGAAAACTGACAATCAAACCACGTCTTGACATTTATGTTTAAGTTTAAGCACAATACAATCTTGTCACAGTGTTACTGTTATTATACCACCAAGAGGCGAGCTCCCCATATACTCTTAAATGTCTGTTTTCCATTGGTTCATTATATGTGTGTTATTATATTTGCCTCATTATAGAGGTACAAAGATCGACAACATTGCTTGGGTCTCAATATGCACATCACAATGTACCATGCTTCAGATCTATTTTATAAATATTAGGGTGGCCAGAGCCTATGTTAGTGCAACTCACCACAAACTCGATATGTAAGTACTGTTTGTCGGAATTTTGGAGTGCTAAAACAGATGAAAAGGGCAGCCACATCAATATCCTCAAAGTCCATGGAAAGAAAAGCCCAAAGGTCAATGTACGGTCTCTTTGAGCACACTAAGGGATCACACGTCCTTCATATTG